>NC_137543.1:110432871-111032871 GCF_963082525.1 Nesoenas mayeri
ACACCCCCTTCTTAACTGTGTTATCCGAGAGGTGCTACCACCATCACTGATGGCCTCAGCCTTGGCCAGTGGTGGATCTGTCTTGGAACCATCTGGCATTTGCTTTATCATGCATGGGGAAGGTTTCTAGCAGCTTCTCACAGAAGCCACCCCTGTAGTTCCCTTGCTACCAAAACCTTGCCATGCATACCCAATACACAATATGTTTATTTGTTGATGGTGCAGTTTTGCTGGCAATGTGTGTGATATTGTTCTAAGAAATAATTAATTTTGTAGGTGTTTGCATATTTTTTGAGGTAGCAATTTTTGAGTTTGGGAACATTTTACATCCTTGTAGTATTTCTGTTGTGGTAGAGAGATAATTATTAGTAGGCTTTGTTATACACGTATGATCTATTTGCTTTAACAGTGTGCTCCATGTATGTGTGTTTTGATCAGAAGTAGTCTGTATTTAGAGAATAAAATAATGTGAGAAGGTTTAAGTTGTAGGGTCAAGTAACTTTTTCAGATATTAATGTGCAAGACAGTTCTGAGTCATCACTTATTAAATTGTCTTATTTCTTCACTCAAAACTAAATTGATTTTGTTTGAATTGTTTGGACTTTGCTCAGGTTTTAAATTGGGCTTGTGAATGCTTAGGTGTATGGTGTTTTTTGTGATGTGGTGAGAAGGTTATGTAAGAATTATCAAAAAAGTGTTTTGCCCTTTTGGGAATTCAGAATCTTCAGTTCACTTCCCTCTGAGCCAAAATATCTTAAACAATTTTACATAGGAATACATATTACTATTCAGGATTAGAATAAATGACAGTCAATTTAATTTTGGAAACAAACTCTACCTTCTATTTTCATTTTTATTATTACAAGGAAGAAAGGCAATATGAGCATTTAAAATACATATGTTGTTTGTTAGCACAACTTTTTTGTAATATTATACCGATCAACTGGGGATAGCAAGCATTTCGACTATTTGAGTATAGGGTGACTTGGCATACTATATCACCTTTCTCTTGAGAGTAATTTCAATATTCCAATATAGTTTCAAGTTGTTAATTAAAAGTTACCTTGTCAGAGAAATCCTTCTTTGGAATTGTGCAAAGTGAACAAAAGTTATTTTCTGCATGAGATAGCTGTGTCTTTTAAGTCCGGGATCTGATACTTCTGTATAGGTAGAGATGTGAGTTTGTTAGAAAAGGGAGATTTCTGAATGTCCATGAAAATTTTCACGCTAGGGCTGAAAGTGTCTGAGGGTAATGAGCTCTGAGTGTGTCTTTTCAGATGTAGAAACTTGTGTAGCTCCTTCTGAGTTTGATTGGACTTTGGGTAATTAGCCTAATAAATATAATTTATTTCTTTTGTTGTTGTTGTTGTTATTTTTTTGTTTGTTTGTTTTTGTGGGTTTTTTTTGTTTGTTTGTTTGTTTTTGGTTTTTTTGGCTTAACACAATGGTTTTCATTTTCCACTCAGCACATGCACTTCTTATACAAATAGTTGTTGAGGACTGGGTAATGATAAAAGGTATTTAATTCTTATGGAAAAAAACCCTACACTTCTTAGATCTTAAGACCATGCAAGAAGAATAACAAATTGCCTGGCATTTATTTATTTATTTATTTTTAATATTGCATGCATTTGGCTTTCAATTTTATGCATTTGAGGCATGTAATTATACCAGAGCAGCTGCACATTATGTCATGTATTTTTTCCCTCTTTAAGTTTCCATGTTTTAAGTTCCTCTCTTTTAGCATTATTAGTTTTGAAAAAAGCTGATGGAGATAATTGCACACTTGAGTTACTAAAACACATTACATTCCCTATGTTTTATTTTAAATAGGAAATGTGGAATATTTGAACACTTAACAAGACCTAGAATGTCTAACAAAAGTCTTGTCACATCAACTTATGGGTCATCCTTAATCACTCACTATTGTTTTCACTTTTGTGACAGAGCAGAAGCTGCATCAGTTTTGTACTATCAGTTGAGAGTGGCAGTGATATTATTCCAAGTTAGTAGGAGTGGAGCAGTGTCGGCGATGAAGTATGCATTACAGCTCTTAGAGTTTTGTGTTTTTCATTGAAGGAGAAGGGCAGCCTGGGAATTCTGAATTTCCAACACTTTAGCATGTGAGTAATCAGATGTTCCTGTAGGAGCATGCCTACTTTCACAAGAGTATTAATCCATAAAGGACAGTAACCATGCTAGCGTCCTACATGGAAGGTATTGTTGAAAACTGTTGTTTGCATGGCTCAGTCTTACCATACAGAAGAGACTTTTTTTTTCTCACCCTGCAAACTTCCTGCTTGAACCAAAATAGTTCTCTGATATAGTAAATATTACAAATGTTGATGAGTAATTTATATGCTTGTATAAATTCTACCACAGTTTATCTTAAATGGCTGTAAATTTTGTGTTACCATAGCGTATAGCATAATTATGACAGTGGCTATATGGTGAAAGACCAAAGGTCCTTCAGCTTGCTTCTGTATCTGTGCTAGTATCAAAGTCTTCTGTGTTGCCTCACTAAGGAAAGTTTTTACTCACGTGAAGTTAACAAGTAGATAAAGTCTAGATATTGAAATAGATATAGGAATGTGCATGCTTGCAAGCACTCAGGATGGTGATTATATCTGAATTTGAATTTAGCTTTAATTCTAATTGAAATAGATTGCCAGTCTTGGTGACATTTAAGCAAGGTTTAAAATTGGAAATTAAGCATAAATGATACAGTGACATCAGTGTCTGCAGCAGCTTTAATGCCATCTTGCCTTTCTTTAAGGCAAGTGTGTTTCTGGAAGGGCTGGAAGTGGGGGATTGCACTAGCTATAGCACATGCTTCTTTTTGTTGGTGTTCTGCAGCATGCAGCTTAACAAGTTGTTGCTGATCAGTGGTATCTTGCTGTTGTGTCCAGAGCATTTCAGGAATGGCTTATTGACCGTGTGTACTGTGTGACTCAGTGTGTGGCAAGAGCTTTTACTAAATTCTTCCAGACTACCTAGAAGAATGACATTGTAGTTCTGCTTTAAGGTAAAAAAACCGCAACCAATGAAGCAAACTACACCCCCCACCCTGGCCCCAAACCCTAAAAACAAAACACAAAAAACCACAACCAACCAAACAAAACTCCCAAACATACGTACTTAAACTAATTTTTGTCCTGCCTGCTAGATGAAGCTTACATGATTTAAATATGATGTTGTAGGAAAACGTTTTATTCTTTTTATTTGTTTGCAGTATGATATTGAACAACTATGAAAATGTGATGGTATTTCTTTCAGGAGCTGGTGATGATACAAGAGCCTGGGGCCCACCTTTTGCTGGAACAGAAAGTGTTTATTTTCTCAGCGTCAATAGAAATAAAAAGGTAAATGGGCTATGGTATTGAACATTAGACCATGTTTACAACTGAAGACAATGCTTCTGCTTTGCTTAATTATTAACATATATAATGGAGCAATAGTTCCATTGTCCTTAAGGCATGATGAATACATTTAAGGAGAAAAACAGTTCTTTTGAAACAAAAAGGATACAAATCTCTGATATGGTGCTATGGTCAGCTGAGTTAAACTCAAAAATCAAGAGTGGTCCTGGCAGTCCTCAGTTGCTGGTGCAAACTTACTGAAAATGAACCCTGTTGAATGTAAGGGTTATTTTATTTGAAGGATCACTTTTTTTCAGGTGCATCAGCTCAGCAGACCTGCACCAGCTGCCATCTGGAGCTGGAGGAGAGCAGACATCATTCCAGTCAGGTTCTCTAAAGGCAGCTTGTGATTAAGATGAAGTGTCATGATGTGCCAGAGCTGTTTAATGGCTTATTGCCATTGAAACAAATGCTTCTGGTGTCCCCATGTGTACTTGCAGTAGTAGGTGCTGTGCAAACATACAGTGGACAGGCTGCAATGCAGCTCCCAGCTGCAAATCTGTCAGACTTGATTTGATGCTTGTCTGATCCACTGGTGAGACAGTTCAGCTTGCTTTCCCAACAGTTGGTTTTTTTTTTCCAGGTGGAGGTGACGTGTGTGTATTAAAATGTACTTATTTGATTTAGCTGTATTGTGAAACTTGACTTGGTATGTTTAGAACAGGCTGCTAATTGCCTGAAGGACTTTCACGTAAATTACTGTTGTATTTTTTTTTTTTTTAATCCCCAGAGTATAGCAATCAACATGAAGGATTCAAAAGGAGCAAAGCTCATCAGAGAGGTAGGTTTTTGTAGCATGCAGGCTGTACCTATTTTGTATTGTTTTGATCCTAAGTGATAAAGAATAAACTCTGCATTTCAAGTATCAATTTGATATCTGATAACTAAAAATATGCATATGTGCGGTAAATTTGTTAAAGTACAGTATATAGCCTCTGTTCTGTGTGCTTTTGGACTTGATGTTCAGTGTCATTTCTAATGATTTTAGATACAAAATTTACATGAAAATGTAATCAGAAGCTTCAGATAAGATGTTGTGAGGAAAAGGTCTAAGAGCCTAGCACTCTCCTTTTAATGTTGCTTTAGTTGATCTCGCTGTACTTCATTAGAAAGGTTCCAGCTGGACAGATCTGCTCAAGTCAGTGAGCAGTTTACAAGGAGGAGATACTGGGCTCCAGTATTTGTGGGTTTTTGAATGTTACAGTGTATTCGTGACTTCAGTTGCTGTGCATCTTTCTGAGAAAACACTATTCTGTAGGTCAAACTTATTACTTGTTTCTTTTTTTCAGTATTTGAGTTCAGAATATAATGGTCTTTTAAGGGTGATCCATTTTTCTATTGAAAAATTAATAAAAGCATCATATTTCACATTCTGTGAAACTTGTGCTTTGTCATCCCTTTTTATTTATTGAGAAACATAAGACCTGCTAATTGCTATTGCTGTATTTTTAGCCTAACATGTATAATAGGGTGAGCTGGCTTCTCTTACTGTTTGTTTCAATTTCAGTTCCAATCACCTTTTCACAGTAAGACTGTATGTGTTCTGCAATAAGTGGAATTTGTCTGGTAGTATTTTTTGTTTGGAATATTGCATGAAATGGAAATAGATTGTCTGATACTTCTGACCTTTTTTCTTCCCTGTCAGCTCTGAGAAAGACACTTCATATGGAAATCTTTGGCATTCACAAGCCAAGGATTCTGCAGTGCCTTTTCTCTTTGCAGAACAGAACCATTTATTGTTGACTTGTTATGAAGCCATATGTTTATCTTCTAAAGGTTTTGGAAACAGACACTGCCATTTGGAATAATTTTGCATGCTATAACACAGATGTGTTTTTGGATAAACTGGTCATATTCTAAATAAGTGCTATAAAAATTGTTCCTCTCATATAAGATGACTAGCTTGTTATTTGACCTTTAAAAATAGTGAAAGAAAAACTACTCTACATAAAATGTCCACTGACTGTGTGTGGGCTGGGCCTGTTTGAAGAGTGAAAGGCAGCTGGCCCTGTGAGTCAGGATGAGCTGGAGAAAAGGTGGCTTCATAGTAAGCTTCTTAGGTGACTACCACCATTTGTGGTTAGGAAGTTCCCCTTTTCTCATATTGTCATTTGTACAGGAAGATTACTGCTTAATTCTGGTTTTAAACATAAAACTTTCTGCCTGCAACCTTTTTACGGTCTGTGGAATTGGATGGTTGGTGACTTCAGAATTTGCAGTATAACCTTTGTGCTTGAGGCTCAGGTGCCTGGTTGCGTTCAAATCCCACATAATTTTTAAATCAAAGCAGCAACTTTCTTCTCCCCTATTTGTCATACAAGAGCAACATCCTCTCTGTCACTCAGACCCACCCTTTTTCTACTAGTAAGATCTCTCATACCACTCTAATGTAGAGCTATCATGATGCTGAAGATAGGATAGCTGGCAGTAAGAGTACTTAAGAGCTCCAGATGAATGGTTCCTGTCAGCAGCAATATTATTTTTCCCTTAGGTTGGTGTCACTGAAATAATCAAGCATGTATGAGAATTACTTCCTAAGATGTGATATAATAGAATTTCCAATGGGAGAACTAACTCTGTTAAATATTTACCACAGTAACTGTGGAAGTGTTCTTCTATGGTAAATTTCTTTCCCTTGTGAAGATAAATCTCTGACAAGTAACCTAACTAATGGAAAAGCTAGAAAGCAACTGCAGGCTTTGCAGAACTGATCTAAAAATAAGGACAAGCTTGTTGCTAATATTTTTCTATAGTTTCTATCCTTTATTATAGTTGCTTTAATTAACCACTACAGCTTTCTGTTCCTTAAATCAATGGCATCCCTGTCTGTGGTACAGCACTATTGTAGACTGACATGATGAAGTGTTATTGAAACGTGACTGTACTTGTAGAGTTGTTCATCATTGTGCTTGATTTAGAGTGATAGTTTTTGGAAGTATTTGATGCAGAGGTCTTGGTGTTCTGTTATTGCATCTCAAATGGAACTAGAATATAACTTCTTCTGTTTCAAGTTTTGTCAAAAAGAATATGTAAAGGAAAGTTATCTATAACTGTTTTTTTGATGTCAACTGTCTCCTGGTAACATCAGGACAGATGTGTGTGGAATTGAGCATTGTTCAGCAAGTATTGGTTACTATGAATGTTACTATGAAAAGTAGTGTTCTTGTGTGTAGAGTAATTGATGGCAAGAAGAAATTTAAGTTTGTGACACTGGTTACTCATACATGAATATGAATTGTGTCCTGAGCCTAGGCTCTACAAAGAAAAGTCATAACTTTTGTAATTTTTTTATTATTATTAAGAAATGTAGTATGGTTAGAATAAATTTTGTTTCCCCCTCTCATAAATTCCATATAGGTAGAAGAGGGTGAATCTCAGAATCTAGAATCTCATTAAAAACAAAGGAGAGAGTCTTCAGGTATATGTATGACAAAATTACAGCCTTCATGGTTCAGTCAGTAGTATGAAGTGGGCTGAATAAGTCTGTTAATCAGGGGTCCTGGCTGCTTGTCTTTGTTTGGCACAGTAGTATGAAGTACATGTCCAAGGGTCTGTAATTCTTTCAGAATTACACCATTGCACCATTGCATGGTTTCCACAAAAGTATTCTTTTGTCATATTTTTTTTTGTTTCTTTATTCTCTGTCACGTGTAGCCCTGTCTTCCTTCCAAATGCTTTTGCCTCCCCATTAGCTGCCTTCCAGATATTTGTATATCTCCCTGAATGAAAATTATTTTTTCTCTTCAGTGATAGTATGTGCACCAGTCCCATGCTCTAACATTATTTTGTTGTAATCTGGCTCAGCATCTCTTTAGAACATTATTCAGCAGTTATTGTCAGTAGCTTCTCTTAATAACCTTGAGGATACCTTTCTCCTGAGTATTTAGCCTTAATTAGTTAACTTGAAGAACTTGGGACAATTCAGTTGTCTAGGAGCTGACAGCACCCCTTCCATTACATTTAACTGATAGGTTAGCATGTCTTATGCATGCTCTCTCACTTGATAAAACAAACTATTCACACATACACACATATATATACACACACCCATGTAAGTATGCATATTTGTATATATATATGTTTATATGTATGTTTATACACACTCTCCTCTGTGGGGTTTTTATAAAAAAACCTCCCCCATAAAAACCCCAAACAAAACTTGCAAAAAGTACAAATAGTTTGCTTTATAAAGATAGTAGCCTCATTATTTGTTATTTTTATTCAACATAATGACTTCCTTGGCATGCATGATGCCTTTTTTCTTTCTTGAGACATAGACATGGAGCATATCAGTGTCCTGTCTGGAATACATACTGTTCCAACTTGGGTCTGCTCTATTACTCTGTTAGTAGAGGTTAAAATACAAGTGATATGTTCAGAGGATTTGCAGGACACCAGGTGTGTAATTTCAGCTGATGGTGGACTTAAAACCTCATTGAGACTGAAAATCCCTTGAGTTTTAAGGAGATACAGTTTGTTTGGATCAGAATCTGAATCCATTTGTCCACAATGGCAGAACCCTGGATATCTTTGCTTGGTTCAGTGACCATCAAAAAAGTACTATACACAGGCTGCTGCCTGTATGCATGGAAGATTATTTCCAAGTGTCATGAAAACCTTAGCAGTATAGCTGACCCAGTACTTGTAGGATGACTTGAAAATTCATGTTCATTTCTCTCTGAGAATATACACACTACCAAACTGGGCCCAAGTCATTGTGTCCTCACTTAGCACTGTCTTCATGTCATGTATGTTGCCAAGTCCAGAGGTATAGTGCTTTCCATGTTATGGTACTGCATGTCATCCTTTTGAGAGAGGTTTTCACTACGAGTTGGACAACAACTCTCAAACCATTTTAGCCTATACAATCACTGTAAATTGAATAGGTTATAAAACCCCAGTGAGAGCAATATTCAAGCTATAACTGAGTTTGTTTCTTGAATTAAGTAAGTTAAGGCTGTAGTATTATCTGCAGTATTATCAGTTCAAGAAGTATTTATGTATGAAATGTGAAGTATTTAAAAAGAAAATAATCCCTTTATTTTTCATACAAACATACTATTAAAGAACAAATTGCTTGCCCCTGTTGTGGTCCCCTTTACCTTACTTTGGTGGCTTGATCTGCTGTCCTGCACTGATGACTGGGACAGCTGTAGACTGTCTGAGCTACTTCTGTTTTCACTAGCAAATGCGTTAGCTCTCTGTAAACCTGGATCTTCTTGAGAAGTGTATTGTGACAAAGGCATATTTTTTCATAACTTCGTGGAAGTTATGTTCTGTTCACTTCAATGGAATAAGGGATTAACAAACCAGGCAGCTGTCCACATTGAAACCCAGCAATGCTTATTAAGAATCTGGAGACTATTTCTCATTTGATAGTCCTACAGGTTCTTGACATATCCACTTTAGAAACACTTAATAACTTATTTTAAAACGCACCTTCACCATATGTGAACTTAGTTTCTATAAATGTTATTAATGTCTCTTCAGTGTATCCAATTAAAGGACTCATAAATTGTGTGCTGCTTTGTCTGAATAAGAATCAGTTTCTGTCTTTCCTGTTAAATACTTGCTGGCTTGGCAGCTTTTTTGGCCTTAGATTCAGCTGAACAGCCTACATGCTAGAACAAAAATGCTTCTGATTGCTGTTACATAGCAATAGTGTATAGAAACTGGCTTTATATACTGCATAGGTTAATCAGACAGCTACATGGTAGTTTGGGAGAATGTGACTCTGAGCTGCAAATAACATCAAAAAACTAAATGTTTTACATTATGCTTAAAAGCGTGTGCACAAACGTGTACCTGACAGGGAATAATTTATTAAATTCCAGTGGGGGAAAGAAAAAAAACAAACCCTAAGCAAAAAAACCTCTACAACTCCCCCAAAGCATACATCTTTCTTTATCATGTAGTTCTCTTGCTTCAGGAATTCTTAATTAGTATTAGTCCTATTGACACATGTATATGTATATCTGTTTATAACTTTTATAAGAAAAAAAGATGTCATTTAAAGCCCGTCCTAGTTTTATGTTAATCCTTCAGTAGATTTTTGGACTAGGTCATTCATTTACATGTGATGGAGAAAGTCACATTGCACAGCTTGACAGCTCTATTCTAATTGAGTTGACTTTAAGTTTTTCATTTCAACCCAAGAACATTTTTGGGCTCCTTATTCTGCTTCTGCATACAGGAAGTGAGATATGTGGCCACTGTTACAGTAATTATAATCAATTATTTTAAAATGAAAAACAATTTATAAAAATATTTCTAAGGAGAGAAAGTGTGAAGAGTATGCATTCTTTTTCTCCTTTTTTCTCAGTCTAAGTGCAGGTGTAAAGGTGATGATCGCTTTGTAAATGATCTTCAAGTCTTGAGAAATTGATGTGATACTGATAAAATAATTATATTACGGTTTTGTCTAATCACTTTAGGATTTTGACAGTAGTCTTTCTAGATATGCAGCATCTCTACTACTATGTAGTTTGCAGAGATGCACAGTTTAACAGGCCAAAAAATATCTAAGTTTGTAGGTTTTCACAAAGACTAAAGGCATTTTGATTTGTGAGATTTTAAAATTAAGGTACATGAAGATTTTATTGAACTTTTGAAAGGTCATCTAACAAATCTTACTCATCCTTTTCCTTTCTAAAGCTTGCAGCAGTGTCTGATGTTTTTGTGGAAAACTACGTCCCCGGGAAACTGGCTGAAATGGGTCTGGGTTATCAAGACATTAAAAAGATTGCTCCTCACCTAGTGTACTGTTCAATAACAGGTATTTTAATTTCAATTACTTGCGTTCATGATTTTCTTTATTCCGGTCAACTTGTTATAAAAGTCATGTGGTTATATAGAAGTATATTGTTACGTCAGTTAAGATAAATTGAAAGAATGAGTTTGACTGTCCAATTCAAAAAAAGTTATAGAAAAATTGAGAGGCAGCGACTATGTCAACGTCTCGTAAGCTGTTCAAAAATGGCGTTACCATGCCAGCCTGGCATGTTCCTGTTGACTTCAGAGGAACCAGGGCTGGCTGAACTCCTTGTGTTTTGCTTTGAACTGGTCGATACCTAAGATGTTTTTGTTTTGTTTTGTTTTTCCCTAACAGTTTTACTGCTGTAGTTTACATATTGCAGATTTATGGTCTGGTGATCTCAGTGTTCTCTTCTGCCCTGAAACATCTTTCTCTTCAGCATTATGCAGTTATATGTTTGTCAAGTACTCATAAAACAAATTGAGATCTTAAATTATGGTTAAGTCTTGGGCATCTAACAGGTGACAAGGAACATCTGTTTAAGGACATTGTATCTCCTAGGAATAAAGACATAAAATCTCTAGTAACCTTAAAAAAAAGAAGAAAAAGACAGATGAGAAATCAATTAAGTCAAGGTGCAGGAGACAGCAAAGCCTCAATCTAAGCACTTTAAAAGAAGCAACCATACTAGGACCAAATGTTCATCTGTCACACAGAGTACATCATGGTGATACTTAGGCAGTAAGGGTTTGTTTTTTTTGTACAATCAAGTAGAAAACTGATTTAAGTAGAAGGAATTCCTGATTGATTTCTAAAAGCTGTGTGGCCTGATTCTAGATGTTACAGTTCAAAGCTGTTTTGTGCTGTTGTTGGCTCTGCTACATTCAAATATACTTTTTTTTTGCGAGTGGGGTGAAGAAAAGACTAGAAGAGGTTTGATGTAGTAATGTTTAACTTTAAAAATTATGAAATCAGTGAAAAAGAGATCAAGTTGTTCGGTTAAAATACTTGCTGATACAAATTGCACAGATTAAAAGATGAATGCCTATGGAAAGAGACCAAGAGAACGTTTTGTTTTTCCATCATAAAGAAGGCTAGACAAAGAGCAAAGGAGGTTGGTAAAAGCATTAAAACATTTTTATGGCAGTAAGTTATGTACGCTACTATTTATTACAGGGCATGTTAGGGAGATTTTGTACTTGGGCCATTTTCTGCAAAGGATCAATTCGATAAACTTCATTAATTTGAATATCCAAAACACAAGGCTTTTAGAGCAAATTGGTAAATGAGTATTTATAAATCACCTGTAGCAGTATATCCAAGCAAGGTGAACTTTTGGTCTGGTCCTCTGTTGTTATCAAGATTTTATAACTTTGCTAGTGAAAACACACACAGACAAACACACACAAGTAACTGAACATGTCAATCTGTTCACGTAAACATAGGAGTTCATTCTGTTTCCTTTTCTGAAGCAAACAGTGGACCTAATTGGCAATCCATTGCTTTTGAAAGGCACCTCTCCTGCTTGCTGTTCGTGGTGTTGAAGTGCTTTTCTTTTTCTTCTGGGTTCTTTAACATGGAGGCCTATTAAATAAAAATACTGGGACTCTGCTCTGGGTACAGAAATTTGTCCATAGGCAGTTTATTGGGCGTTTTAATACATTGCAATGTTTGGCCGGAAAAGCAGGTTTACGTAAGTGGAGGCATCTGAGTTGGATGGCTGTTTTTTGTGAGAGATTGGTGCAGAAAGCAAGTAACTGCATTCTGAAAGGCTGTCAAGAAGTGCTCAGTTCCCCTGACTAGAAACTGCAGCTATGCTTGTGACAACCTAAGAGGTTAAGGATTGGCATTTAAGTGGAATGAACTGGAACATGCTGATTCTAGTAGTTCCTGAGAGCTCAGATGTCATTTTTCAGATACAAAGAGACTGAGAACACAATCTAAGTTTTTTTGGTAATGCCATAGAAAGTTATGTGTATATAAAGTGCCTAGCTAGGGATATGGAAAATATGAGTTAAGGAAGATCCAAAGAGAAGTATTGTTTGTCAGATGTAAGAGATGTGCTGGCTTGGAATGTTGAATTAAATGGAATAGTTGTCTTCCCAAATGTTGAAAATTGTTGAGACGAATTATCTTGGTTACAGCAACCCCTTTTAAATCTAAACAGTGGATTCCATCCATCATTTGGCATCTCACAGTCTGTACAAGATACAGTAAAAAATTGTTATTTCTCAAGCCCTTTCTGGTTTGTGAGTCCTGAAGGGTAATGGATACACAATATAACATGAGTTATGTCATGAGGTCTTTGAACAGAGAATCAGAATGGTTTATGCTGTTCAACTCAGCCAGTTTTGAATATTTTTAAGGGTGTATTTTAGGTATCATAATGGTTGTTAACAGACAAAATTATGTTGGTCATTGTTAATGACTATCATGAACTGTATTACATTTTAGATGTGTAAATATGTAGACAGAGACATTTTGGCATAACATTTGATAATAAATAAGTAACCAAGAAATAAACATGTCCAGCATGTCAGAATCAGTGTGTTTTTCCAACTTTCATTTTTGTTTTTCTTGTTTTTTTCTTGATAGTCACTATACATGCTGAAGACATTATAGCTGATTCATTTAATAAATTACAAGTAATTACTGGACACTACTTCCCTTATCCATTTAGTTAACTCATTAGTGAGACTGAATATCATCTGGAGTGTTTTGGTTACTTATTTTGGAACCATATTACCTTTCAAATGTAAACTTCATAGGTATGGAATGCAATCAATAAACAAGCTGAAGGAATCAGTTTCACCCTACAGCATAACTTGTATAGCAGCTGTGATCAAGATGTCTTTAAGTTTCTTTTTTTTTTTCTTCATTCGCTTATTGAATGCAAGTATAAATAAATAAAATTGGATATGAAAACTTTTTTAATTTTAGAAACCATCCAAAAAGATTGAAAGTAATTTTCTGTCTCTAGAATGTATTCTGTCCTTCAGGCGAGAGTGTGCTCAGAGAGTTGTTATTGTTGTCGTGGTTGTTATACTTGGAAGGAATGGTGCTTTCACTTTTTGGATGCTGCTATTTGTGACAAGATTTGTGTGAAAATAGTGGTCTTGCATTTGTCTTCAGACCTGAGAGTCACTAATTGACAGCACTAACTGATAGTCTCTTCTTCTTAAGGGCTCACCTACAACATTTTTATCCTGGTCACTGGCTGGTTCAGCACCAGCCGGCTGCATTTTGTGTTTAGTTATTGTTATATCAGCCATTACCTGTCTGCAGATTAGGTTATCTGCCAGATCCTTGAAGTGGTTAAGAATGCTGAAGGAATACACTCCTTGTGATGCTGTTCTGTTTCATACTGCTTGATGCTGGGCCAGATGGGGCTGGTCTGTCTTTGGAGTGTATTGCATTGGTCATGGGTTGGTGAACGGTTCATATGTGCCATCTGTAACATAACACCTGTGTGTATTCCATTAAACTTAACTCTCCTTCTGGTGCATGCTCTTCGTGGACTGAGATTTTAGCTTTGAAGCACTAACAGGTGGATTTGAGGATTTTCTATTGTAAATGAAAAATAACAGCATGACAACTGTGACAAAAAGGTCTCCTATTCTTTCAAGTCTTCACTCTAAAGAACAGAAATAATTGGGGTTTTAAGCAAACAGCTCTAAGTTGTTTTTCCTCATGTAGCAAAACAAACCTGCTTCCCTCCCTAGCAGAAACATTCTGTGAGAAATTATGAAAACATTCAAAATTCTGGTTCTTATACAGCTTAAAGATCAAGATTGGACTCTGTTACATAAAATGCTTTTTGTTAGTGGAACAGATATAGAGGTGACTACTTAAGCTAAATAGGCATGTACTGTAGCAGGATGTAAAATCTGGAACGTGTGTTCCTTAGAAGTCAGAAGATATGCTACTTTATAACTTATCCAAAATTGAGCAATTTTTATTAAATACAGGAATAATGTTTTTATGGAATTGCCTCTTTCTGAATTTTGTACCGTTGCAAGTTGCTGCTGATTGTAATTTTTCATTAATTCCAGGGCTATATGTATGTGGAGAGTTTAGACATAGGTAAGCCAGATGCAGTCTCCTTTTTGGCATTTTGAAAGTTGTGGTTATCAAAATGAGTTTCTTATCCAGAAAGCTCTGATTGAATGTATCCAGCCCTGCAGTGGCTATTGCAGGGTTGCCAGTATTTCCAGGACATTTCCCAACATTCCTGCTGCTTTGAGTGCTCTTGAACTCCAAACTGCCTGTTCTAAGGTGGCTTTGCTGAAGAGAGGGATCTTAGAACTAGTTTAAACATGTTATATTTTAACAGTTCTGTGGTTGAGATTGGTTTAAGTTATTGAAAATTGACTTGTTAAAATAATTCATTTACAGGTCACAAGGAAGTGAGCACTGGTTGCTATCTGTAGGGTCTGTGTATGGCTTCAACTAAGAAAGTCACAGTTTATTTCTGAACAGGAGGGGGCAGTGTTTAAAAGGACAACATTCTTTTTAAATTAAAGGTCTTCGTTTCCCCCCCCCCCCCTTTTCTTAAAGACTCTGAAGACAATATGTTTTAAAAGAATTTTATGGTTTGTTTTTGAATAACGAAAGCTACTCCTTTCAGGTTCTCTGCCCGTCCCTTTTCTCTGCTGTTTTGAGTGAATTGTGCTTACTCTTCTCTACAGGTTTTGCTGAAGACAGTGTTCCTCTTTTTTTTTTTGTCTCCTCCTTTTCTAGGAAATAATACTTTGTATTATATGCAAGTTGCTTCATGTGTTGCTTGTGACATTACAAAATCTTGTTTCAATATTTTATTTTCTGTCATTTAATTTCTTAAAATATGGATGTGATGCTTTGTTTTCTGCCTTTTAAAGAAATTTTACTCCCGTAAAGACTTTTTGGTATATGCGTGAAATAAATTTAGTACATAATGATAATTATAGAAGATCTTAGAAATACTCTAAAGAAATATTCCAAAATAAACTACAAAGATGAGATTTTTGAGATTTGTATTTTTATTAACTTTGTGTTACTGTAACTGATAACATTTCTTGAGGATTTGCAGTCTCTACCCCAAAGGAATCAGTCTTAACAGTGAATTTACAAATACATGGAGTGTACTAAACTGTTTGGTGTTTGTTGTTGTTGTTGGCAAACAGTATTGCTGTAAAAAGGCAGAAGTTAGGTGGAAAGAATGGCAAAAGTTTTATAGAAGTGTTGTGTATCACCTACGTTTCATATGGGTCTGAATCTGGAATTGTACATCTAGCTTTTATCTGATGTTCATAGAGCCTTTAAGATCCATAAATAAGAACTTTTCTGAAATAGTAAGTAAACAGTGTGTGTGTGTGTCTGGAGTGATTCTGATGAATGTATGAGAAGGAAAATAGTTCTTCACCCATCTACATTAAAGTTATTATTAGCTCAAAAGATCTAGCATTTGGTACTTCCCAGTATATTTTGTTTTGTACTGATAATTTGTAACTGCTTCTCAGGAGAAGATGTAATGTTATATTTTTGATGTATTGTATTTTTTAATGTTGTATCCTACTTTTCCTCTAGTATTCTCACAAGAGGAAAGAAAAGCCAACCACAGTGTGTTTTGCTGGGCAAAGGATAGCCAAAGTCGTCTTCAAATCCTGTCATTTTTTAACTAACTGTGGTAAAACATGGAACTGACTTGGATTAGGTACAGTTTGTAGGCTCCCTCTTACCAAATGATTCTGGCCTGTAAAATTATAGATAACTTGAAGTGTCTGTGTCTTCATGCCCATTCCTTCTCCTGACGATTGATGTTCTTGTGGTTTACAGATTATCATCGTCTGAATGTAGTTACCTGGTTCAAATTGATAGCTCCTACATGAAAAAAAGTAGAGTGTATTTCATACAAATGATATCATTTGACAAAATAATTTCTTGATGCTGTAAATTATTTATTGATAGCCTACAAGTAGGAACCTAAGTTGTAATTCAGAAGGTAGCTCAAGCAATGATTGTAGTTGTCACTAAATAATAGCAACTATGGAAATGGTCTTGATCATGAATCTGTTCAAACGTTATTAAAATGTATGACCTGAAGTTACTAGAAAGAGGATTTTTTTTTTTTAATTTTCTTTTTGTAATTACAAAAGGGCAAAATAACCCTAAAATTAAGCACAATGAATTGGGGGTGGGAAGTGGAGATTAGAAAAAAAGCCTGCATCACAAAATGCTTAGTCCAATGCCAAGTAGCCAGTGCAAGCAGGATGATGTGCAGACTGAAATGGAAATTAGGAGAATTAACTGAGAATTCAAAGAGTTATAACAGTCTTTTAAATATATAAAAAGCAGGAACAATTTGGAGAATGATGTAATTAAGGAAACTGTAAACCTCAAAAAAGAGGACTGGTGTCTTAGTACCAGTCTGCCATAAAAGGTGTTCATAGAGAAATTTTCAACAGATTTATTGTTTTCTAATAATAGAAGATACTGCACTGTTGGAGACAGACATGTCATAAGAGACACTGTCAGAACAAACTGTGTGTTGTGCTTCCAGTAGTTCTTAATGTGGTTTAAGAACAAGGAGGCAGATCTGGAAAACTCTGAACATTATACCTCTCTTAAATAAACACAAAAATCACAGGCTTGTACGTCTTCAGGTATGAACTTAGGTGCTGACAGTGATTGAATAAAGTGTTTTGAGGAGGAAAAACTGTGACGTTTTTACCTGAGCTTGATCTGACATAAATAGAGCCATCCAGCAGTGGAAAAGAAAATCAAGCCTCTCCAATCTATTAGTTTTTGCATTATGCAGTTTGAAGATGGATGGATTAAAGACTTGATTTGTCATTTTTTGGTAGCTTTGAAGTTGATTGTGAGTGGGCTGTTAAAAGAAATTAGTAATCAGGCTCTAGAAATAAGGTAGTCTATGAGAACAGTTTTTGAGGAGTCAAGTAACAGACTCTGGATTTGTGGAGACACTAATAATTATTGAGACAATATAATTACCTATGTGTAACAGGATAATAAACTTTGTGCTCTATATTTTGCTTGTAGTATAGTTTTTGACATTTCTGAGTAACGATTTCATGGGCAAACTAGAAATTTCCTTAACATTAGGCAAATGTGATGTACAAAAAATAATTTAAAAAATTGGTTCCAGAGCGATCAGAAACTCCCTGATATCTTATCTCTTGTGTTATATAAAGAATAACTATTGGTATTTCATGATTGACATAAGAGATAATACCTCAGAACTGATGTTGCTGGATAGTTTTTTTCTCAAAATAGGTGATGGAATAGAGTGTGGATGAGCCTGAAATCCTCATGTGATCATGAGCTACATGGTGTTTGTTGTGGGTTTTAATATTGAAGGACAGAAGGAATCTGGAGCTGATTTACAGGTAGAAGACTTTACTTTTTTTTTTTTTTTTAACAGCTTTATGCTCTCCTTTAAAATGGCTTCTAGGAATGTTGTGAACTCTTATAAGAGTCATGGAGGGCTGCACTCAGCAATTTTGCTCTGTTTTCCTTCCTGCATCCAGGGATCTAAGGGATTTCCAACAGTCCCTGTGTCAGCATTGCCCCATGGGCAGTTGTGATGGAGTCCTGGGGTAAAAGCTGCATTTTAATTGCCTGAGAGCTTGAAGCAGCTCTGAAGCTTCACAAAGCTGAAAGGGAATGCAAGTGTATTGTACAGCAGGATTAGGATTAAATATGATGACCAAATTGCTTTTGCGAGTCAAAGAGCAAAGATAGAATTAAAGGTTGGACCAAGTCCAATGTACAGTACTTAATCAGAAATAACCAAGTCCTTTTAATATGGTATGGGCAATAGTGTGTTAGAGGAGGGTTCTCGGAAGACTTGGAGGTTATGGTAAGGCATGATCAAAGTTGTTTGAGTCAATGTTGTCATATTGTTAGATGAAAGACTAATATCCTTCTGGGTTATATAAAGACAAATATGGCCTAAAAGACTCTCTGCCCTGCTTCACATTGGTAAGGTTGGAAGAATAAATCTGCTTCTGGGTACTGTATTTCAAAAATGATGTAGAGAACTGAAGAGAGTTGAGAGAAGAAGAATCTATGGGTGAGAAACATTGCATATGAAAGATAGCTTGGAAACTCATTTTTCTTTTTTTTCCCTAAAAAAATGTCGCTCTGATCAGAAGGAATTACTGTGGCCATACAAGCCTCTCTTCCTAAAGCATTCTGTAAATTTTCACATAGTAGTTCTTAAATGAAGGTTCTGATGGCGTGTGAAAGCATTGGCAAAAATCCTTACTTAAGGTGTAGAAATAGCCAACATGCTACTTGGTATTCAAAGAATGAGAATGTTAAGAAAATCTTAAAAATGTAGGGAGCTAGTACTTAATAAGACTTCAGACATGGCCGTTGGAGAAATGGATTGTCTTTGGTTTTCAGAAAGTAATTAGGAGTACAAGAGCAGCATACAAAATAATAAATAATGCCGATATACTATTAGCCATTTTCTTTCTGAAGAGTGGTAAATAAAGGCTTGTTGTGAAGCTGGAAGACTGTATATTTAAAGTTGGTAGTGCATGGCAGAGAAAATTTTGCCTTATAATATTCTTTGGAGTTTGCTGCCTTATTATGTCCCTAAGAGCAAGATGTTGGTAGAATTGAAAATTAAAGAGTAGACAATTACACACATCAGGAGAACAGGCACAATTATTGAGATACTCATGCAGAGCATTTGGAACAAGCCAGTAAATAACCACTGACTTCTTCAAATACCAAATTAAGTGGTGTCAGTTGTTTGTTGTCCACCTCAGGATCAATATGTGGAACAAACTTAATAATGAAATGTAATGATGGTCTGATTTTGAGGTTACAGTATGACCTTGCAGTTTTTAGATACCAAGAGAGCTAAACTGAAAACTTCAGTGCATTTCTGCCCCGCTCTGATGTGCTCCTTTGTAATTCTCAATGGAAACTACACGTTTGCACTTAGTAACTGGTTCCTTTTGCAGTTCAGAACTGGTTTTATGGCATGCAGCAGGAGCTTTAAGAGGGTATTATGCTTCTCACATGTAATTATTCTGATGTCTAAGGTAGCCATCAATATATAAGCAAATGTACTGCTTTTAAGACTATGTTAATTCTAAATATGAATTTCTGCAAGAATTGGGATTAGAGATTCAATTTCTAAAATTGGTGGTCTTAGGAGTACATAGTTCTGCTGGTAAATTCCCTGAGAGAACAAATTTGGTCTTTTTAGGTAGATTCTTACTTTTACAAAAACTGAATTTTTGAGGCCAGTCAGAATACATTTATGCCACTTGATAGTATTGTGTAGAAGAGATGGAGTTATCTCTAAACCAGCATGGTGGATTCATCCTAGAGTATTATAACTGCATTGCTTTTGTGGCCTACCTTGTTGAATCATCATATCGTGGGCTGCCTCAAAAAGAGCATGGCCAGCAAGGTCAAGGGAGGTGATTCTGCCCTTCTGTTCTGGTGAGACCCCACCTGGAGTCCTGTGTCCAGCTCTGGAGCCCTCAGCACAGGGAAGACATGGACCTGTTGGAGAGAGGCCAGAGGAGGCCACCAAGATGATCAGAGGGCTGGAACAGCTCTGCTGTGAGGACAGGCTGAGAGAGTTGGGGTTGTTCAGCTTGGAGAAGAGAAAGCTCCAGGGAGATCTTATTGCAGTACTTAAAAGGGGCCTATAAGAAAGATGGGGACAGACTTTTTAGAAGGGTGTGTTATGACAGGACAAGGGGTTATGGTTTCAAACTAGAAGAGGGGAGATTCAGTCTAAACATGAGGAAGAAAGTTTTTACAATGAGGGTGGTAAAATACTGGCACAGGTTGCCCAGAGTGGTGGTAGATGCCCCATCCCTGAAGACATCCAAGGCCAGGCTGGATGGGGTTCTGAGCAACCTGATCTAGTTGAAGATGTCCCCGCTCGTTGCACGGACGTTGGACTAGATGGCCTTTGAAGGTCCCTTCCAACCCAAACTATTCTAAGATTCTATTCTATGATCGTGGTGTAGCAGTATGTGCTATCAATGTATTCCCAGTCCTTGTTTAGGACTAAAAGATAATTTGTGTAAATATAAACCTTCAAGAAGGAGACTCTGAAAAGGGATATCCATTGATTAAAGAGAGATGGTTCTATCGCTGAGGTTTCTAAATATTACCCCTACATATTTTAGGGACTATCACGTTTTAAGGATTTACTTCATTTTGGCAGTAAATGTTTAGATAGCATCATGCAACTGCTTCACTCTATCTTGTAGAAAGTCACCTGCAAAGTCCGCAAACCTGCTTTTGCTTGGTACAAGACACATTGCAGAACAGAGTCTGCTGCCTTACGATTGGCACTTTGTGGCCAGTATTTCTTCCCAGAGTAAAACACTTAGTACATGGGATATAAACTGCAACCCTAATCACATGAAATTTAATTTTTGTAAATGTTATTTATATATAACATAAGACAAATATTATAGTAACATTCTAACAGCTGACTGCTTTATTCAGAAATAAATAAGGACCAGTGGGAGCTTCTAATTTCTTTTCCCAGCCCATGGTGCCAATTGCTATCCTACTGAAGCACAGCAACACAAGCAGGGGGTTCTCTCTGATGCTCTACAAGGAACTTGATATTCATTTCTGCTGCTTGTGAAGATCTGCTAAATCTTCCCTGATATCTGTTTTGTATCATAGGTGATCCATCTGCAAACAGGGGTTTACCTCCATTGCTTTTTGTGATTCAAGTGAAAAACATTATATGGGTGTGTTAGACCCTGTATTTTTTTTTCCATGCTGGGTTTAGTGATGTATTTGGTATTTACTATGGAGTTAGGTTATATTGTGATAATTTTTACTTTTACTGAAAAAAATAATCTAATAATTCGCAGGAAGACCGGGAAACAATTACTCCACTGTTAATCAGACTTGCAAACAGATGACATATAATGGGATTACTTTGAATTACTTTTACTTGGGTTTTCCCCTCTTTTAGTACTTTTTCTTAAGTGTCCTGTGTTTTGGAAGCCTGATTAATAGGAGTTGAATTTTTGGAATTGTTTGTTAGAATACTGTAATATGTTGTGTTGTTATTTGTGTGTGTGTTCTTGTTTATGTTGTAATTAAGTTGAAAGTGTCTGCTTAGTCTAAGCACCTGAAACTTGCGGAGGTTTTCTGTGCATCTTACCTCATAACAGTTGATTTGGGAAGTGTCACAGAACTTTGCCTTTCATTTCTGTCATGCTCTAAAGATGAACCCTGTAAAAAAACTTAAAGCTCTATCTACTTATTCAGGAAGCCTGGCAGCTGGAAACTGTTGGAAGCTGGGAGAGTAGTCAAGAAAAATATTAGATAGGCTTATCCTGTTCGTATTGGCATCTGTTTTTCTCCATTTCTGGAGACAGAATATGTAGCTAGCTGGGCCTTGAGTCTGATCTAGTGCATTTTTTTCATGTTCCTATGCTACTCTATGCTTTTCAGACACCAGCTAAACTTTTACACCCATTAGTAAAGCTTGGACAGCACAAGGACAGATTTGCTGTAGAACAGGAGAACTGTTACCCAAATACCAATTGCAGGACTAAATCCCCTTAAGTATACCTTTGCAACCTACGTTGTAAACCTTCAGGGGAGGTTTAGATTGGATATTAGGAAAAGGTGCTTCATCCAGAGGGTGGTGGAGCACTGGAACAGGCTCCCCATGGAGGCAGTCATGGCCTCAAGCCTGATAGTGTTCAAGAAGAGACTGGACAACGCCCTCAGACACATCATGTGAACTCTGGGGTTATCTGGTGCAGGAGCTGGACTCGATGATCCTTGTGTGTCCCTTCCAGCTCAGGCCATTCTATGAAAACACGAGTTTCCAAAAGATCTCAGAGTAAAATGTGAACCAACAAGGTCTGGCAGAGCTCTGTTGCAGAACAATTCAGCTTGGTAGCTCTTGGTTGGAGGAGAAGCAAGATGGACTTGACTTTTGGAGTCTAAGTTTTTCTAATGGTGATGACAAGAATGCTTATAAACTTGTGTTATACACAAAATGTGTGCACTCAGTTCAGGAGTGATTGAAATATAAATATCACGAAGGTGCATTTTTAGGGTGCTTCAGAATAAAACCAAACTTTAAAGATACCTCCTTATACAGGACTAAAGTAGTTATGCTCTGTCAAGATCACAGAATGGTTGGGGTTGGAAGGGACCTCTGGAGATCATCTAATCCAACCCACCTGCTAAAGCAGGTTCATCCAGAGCAGATCACACAGGAATGTGTCTGGGCAAGTTTTGAATGTCTCCAGAGAAGGAAACTCCACAGCCTCTCTGGGCAGCCTGTTCCAGTGCTCTGGCACCCTCAAGGTAAAGAAATTTTTCCTCATACTCAGATGGAACCTCCTGTGCTTCAGTCTGTGCCTGTTGCCCCTCATGCTATTGTTGGGCAACACTGAAAGGATTCTGGTCCCATCCTCTTGTCAACCACCCTTGAGATATTTATAAACATTTATGAGATCCCCTCTCAGCCTACTCTTCTCCAGACTGAACAGACCCAGCTTTTTCAAGTCTCTGCAGAAACAAGAGGATAATTTCCTTACTTAAACCAAATTCATGTTGCTGGTGGGTTTATGTGTTTTTCTCTGCTGCTTGCAAAATTAGCATACTGGATCCCAAACACGCCTATTAAAAAGAGGAGACTTCTGTAAAATTCACCTGGGTGATAAACTGTTTGGAACAGAGCATGACGTTGTTTTCTGTACAGCAGGCTTCTGTCAGCACAGCTGTGCTGGTAGGGAATGTGAAGGGGTGTGAACACTAACTGGTTTAGCAGTTTTGGTAGAAGCCATTAGCAAATATGTTGTTACATTGGCAAAACTTCTCTTATGCTGGTAAAACAGATCTGCTTGGAGATGTGTCTCCATAAATGGTTTTACATTCTAGTATGAAGTATAATTTGACCTGAGGAGCTGTATTTGCCCTATATTTGCTGTGCTTTGCCAGTAACCTCTAGATTACTAAAGGTCTTAGGTATCGGTAACCCAAACTAATATGGAAAGGGCAGAAGCTGAAAGAAGGTGTGTTGAAATAAAGATTGCTGAGAAACAGATGGGAGCTGACAGGACCCCTTCTATGTTGGTAGGATTGATATCCTTGCATGATTCAGATCTGCTGTGCACCTCCAGGAAGGTGGGCTTTTTCGCTGAGTGACACTAAATCTTTGAGTTGTTGCTGCTTCTATCATCAGCACATGAACAGGAGGCAGAGTGCATTTGCTTCCATTTGCTCCCCCCCGGTAAGTAATTGAGCTAGACTTTTGCTCTGGCATTAAGAATTCTAGTAGGAGGACTTTGCTGGTTTTCCACTGTTATTTCTTCAGTCACACATAGTTTGGATGTCCAAAGTACTGTGAGTTTAAGAATAAGAAACAGTTGAAAATGAGTGCTGTTCTGAAACACTGTGTTCCCCTTTCTTGTTCAATATGAAGCATATATGAAGTTTAATGAACAAGTCATAACTCTTCCTTACTTTAAAATAAAGTATTGACTTTCAGGTATACACGGAAGTGATATTTTTCTTATGACTTCATGCTCATTGCTTGTTCTTTCATCTAAATACCACCCTGAAATTAGCAGTATTTTGTATAAAATCTGAAACTTGAGGATTTTGGACTCTGCTCTACTGAAAAATACCATAGCACACAAAGAGCCTGTGAGTTTTAAGATTTGACACTGGGTTAGTTTACAGTGAATGAAACCAGATTAGGCACTGAAATCCTGAATATGAACAACATAGCAACACAGTACAATTGTGAAGACACTTACTGATGGTTTAATGTTTATTTTTCAGTAGCTATTATACTTGGCTTGGTGCCTAGCTAAGTTAACAGAAATAAAGCTGGAAGATTGTAAGCCACTTCAGAAGCCCTGTGGTAGGCTTTTGCAAAGCAGTATATATCGAGTTTGAGTTCTAATATTCTAATGAGAAGACCCCCAAAAAGATCACCAAACATTTTATTTGTTGTTACTAAAGATTTCTGTGCTGGTTTTCAAAGGAAATATTTTTCAGGGAGTCCTCTGTCTTGTAGCCTTCTTTTCTGCTTTAGGTTGTTTTATTAATCATTTTCCTTTCCTGATGGATTTATTTCATATGAGGATTGCAGGATTTTTTGTTTGCTTTCGTTTTGCTGTTTAAAATGATGAGGTTTTGAAATTTCACCAAATAAATCAATATGACTTATTAAAATGGTGTAAAGACCCAGTGTCTTTCTTGTGCTCATTCATGGTACTTTCTGTGGGTGTTGTTAGATTGGTAGGAAGACTGTAAGTAGCTGGTGTTGACCTGAAAATGTTTCCCAGTAAGCATATGGTCTTCATTACTTCTGTTTTTAAAATTCTATGATAACATAAAACACTTTGTCTGTAGCGAACAAAGACAAAGAAAATAGTTTTCAGTATAGAAGACACAAACTATTGAAAAATAGCCCATATTTTGTCATTTTTAGAAACCAAGATGGTGGCAGTATCTGGCACTTTTCCATGTACTTGAACATTAAAAGCATTCTGTATCCTGGTGTTTATGTCAGAGTTGGCTGAAACCCACTGACCTGCAAGTTGTCTTGTAGAGAGAACTTTGTCATTGGAAGCTGTAGATGTCACTGCAAAGTAAGGATGTAGTGACAGTAGGTCTGTGGATAACAGCCTTCCTGTAAGTAAAAGTTATACTAAAGAGAAGAATTGTCCATGTAATACATGGAACAAGAAATAACTTAAAATTTCAGCAAAAAATATTCCAATTAAACATTAAGAGAAGCTTTCTAATGGACAAGATTACTTTCTTGTCCAGGATTAGAGTCCTTGTGGTCTTGCAAAGTCAGGGGTAGTGGGTACTATTGTGATCATGTCTTGCAGTGAACCCTGACCATCTTTTCAACAGGAGAGTGAGAAGCCAAATTTTGTTCTCTCTTATAAGAGAGTACATCTTTCAGAATAACTTTATGAAACTGCAACTAAAGGTGCTTACTCATATACAACTACATTCTTTGTACAAAAGAAAGGGCGTCACATATCATATACTTGCTCAGGGTTTGTAATATATGATCGTTTTTCAGTTTCTTTTATTTCTGTCAAATTAAAGTCATGATCTTAAGATATGTGGGAGTGAATTTGGTAATGAATCGTAACTTCTTTTAATATTCAAACTGAAAAACCTGAGTGTAGTGAAATACATAGTCTAGAAGTAAAGACACCATGTCCTCTGCTATAAATTGCTCTAATTAACTTTATTACAGTTCTGAAAACCTTCAGAAAGTGATGTTCCAAGATGTTTGAGTACTTTGTCCAATTAAAAAGTTGTTCAAATTGAACAACTGGTATCTTCTTGTATTTTGTATTATATTTATTTTTAGGTGTTTCTCATCAGTGAGATGTGAGTCAATTTGATTAGAGGTAGGAAAATCTTTATAGAGGGGAAAAAACCCCAAGTATGTGAAATATTAGTTGTCCACTACAGACTTTTTTTTTTTTTGTGAAGGCAATGATTTTTTTCACATATGACCCTTTCTAAGGAGCCAATTGGTAAAATCTGTTAGTAGAAAAATATTCAAGTTAGGCAATACATTGAATGAATCAGTTATTAGATTCAGCTGTTTGAGGTAACCAGATGCATTTACTTTTTACCACTCCACATATTAAATTCCTGTAAATGATCAGCAGCCGTAATATTTGACTATGCATTATATAATCAGACAATCTGTTAATGTTAAGAATGTTCAAGCTTACTTTCGTGTGTATTTCCAAGAAAAGGCTCTTTCAACTCATTTTTATATTTACTTAGTCTATAATGTACTGGTAAGTTACTTCACCTTCTTACTTTCATCTGATCTGCAAGAGCAGTTCATTTAAACCTCAACCTGGGATTTACACCTTTGTTAGGTTGCATACAAAATTAATGTTATATCAGGACTGCAAACAAAATTCATATTACAGTTCATTATTTCAGAAATAAGAAGTAGGTGTGTGCTCATTCTTTGAGCTGAGTAAGGGTCGAGCTGTTTACATATTTTGTGTGCATAAACCAAAGAGAACTGCAATCAGGCTCGAAAAATGTCAGTGAAGTTACTGGGTTGAAAGGACAGCCTGTAATTTTACAATGTGTCGTATTCTATATAACTTAATCCTCTTTGGAAATTAAACTTTATAAATTTAGTTTAAAATGTTTTGAGGAAATGTTTGGAAAGTTTAGAATCGAATCAGTATTGATTTGGGGTTTGTTTGACACTCTTTTCCAGCTTCAGCTGCCCCTTGAGAGACTACGTGTTCGATCTTAGAGGGAGAATTCAGGGTTGTAGTACAACGTACTCGTGTGTGCGCACACCTGTGTGGGTGCAACCTCCTGGTGCAGCTGAGTGCTGCTTAGTCAAGGTCAGTGTCTTCACTGGACTTTGCTGCATGAATTTGTCTATTAACAAAACTATTTACAGCTTCAGCAAATGAAGGTCTCTTCAGGTAATATCCACTTTAGAATGAATGTTACCTGATTCAGATGAGAAATAATTATGTAATTAGGTAGTCACTTAAAATTTCTGTCATACAGTCATAGGATAATCGTGTCCTTATCAGAGGCTACTGTGTGTCTGTGGCCTCAGAGCTGAGACTTCTCTGAGTCTGTCTCGATGATGTACTGCTTGGCCATAGCATTATAAATAGTAATAGAAAATACACCTTGTAGGTGGTACTTAGTACACATTCTTACACATTTTTTCTTACCCATTTTTTCACTAGAGAGATAGCAAGATTGTTAGCCCCTGTTGAGCTGAAGCCTGGTATCTTTCTGCAGATTCCTGGCTGATTCCCAGCATTAGCCAGGTGTTTCTCACAAACATTTACTCCACTGCTTTAGTAGTAATAGCACAGCATAGGTGGGTGGAGGAGTTCTAGCAAAGTAGGTGAGGACATGCAGAGGCTAGTACAGGCAGCTCACCTAAATATTTAGCTGGTTTCTGCAAGTTTTGCAACTTGGATGGATTTTGGGGGAATGCCACTGCTACACTGTTAGCAGTAATTGTCTTTGCTATTTTAAAATTAGCTTTTACAATATAGCTATTTGGAGTCATAAGATCAGCTATATCTGTACCAAACAGGGTAAAAGGAGTGAGTTCTTAACTTTAAGAGTTTGTAGCTAGGAATATTTGCATAAATGCAAAACAGTGCTGTGGAATCTGGGTGTATCTGAGGATCCTTACTGGGTGGGGAAAAAAGCCTGAGTACTTAATCTGAGTGTCATCTAAAAATTTAAGCTTTTAATTGAAATTTTGTTTTCAGAAAGTGGTCACCATGTGACATTTGATTTGAGATTATGTAGAAGCATGCCTTCACTTAGACTGGGAAGCTGCTCCTGCCTTGAAATTCAGAGGGTGACAATTTAGACTTCAGGTGGCTTAGCAAAAGACAGTGATAGTAGCATCTCATAGGTAATTACAGTTTAGATTATGGAAGGAAGAATTTATATTTGGCATGTTGAAAAGCTAGAAAATATGGCCCAGAATTTTGCAGGCCTGATTAAAAGCCTGTCGAAACCCAGGTTTGTGTGGTTTGAAATAGTCTGTTGCTGTATCCCAGAAGTGTGGTGGTTGTTTTCAGAGGAGTCGTTTGAGGCTAGGTACCCAGGCCTGGGAGCTGGACAACTGGCAGAGGCTGTCGTCTGTCCATTTTTAGTCTTTCACTAGGTAAATCCTAGCAGAAAGTTTTGCATTTGATTTAATAATGTTGTCGTACCTGTTCCTTCTAATTTACAACACCTGTTTTTATTTAAAGTACAGGATTAGAGTGTCTAAATTAGCATGTGTAGAAGAAAAGAAGTAATTGATATATTGTACACATTCACAATCATCAAATGGGAAATGAAATGATTAATCAGATTTTATGCTTGCTGACTAAAGCTTTTAAAAAAACCCCTTATTATTTATTTATTTTTAAAACCACTTTAATATCTCTTGACAGTTTGCTCTGACTTCACCTTTTTTGTATCGGTTCTGATCTCTGCAAACTTGCCTAACCAGGAAGTCGTACTTCCTTTCCTTCTGACCGACACATGGCAAGCATTTTCCATAAGTTGTTACTCATTTTGCTAACTTATTTGGCAGCTCTGACATTGCGAAGTTTCATATAATGCGTCTGTTAGATTTTGGCTTTTCTCATCACAGAGAATTGCTTGTGTTCTTCTGCTTGTTTCATTAATCTTTATTAAGTAAAGATGTAAGCTGTCTTTAATTGAATGTTTTGGCAATAGAACAAGTCAAAAGGTGTTTCTCATTAATTTGTTATTCAGCAGGGATAGCCATCTATCTGGATTGAATTTGTGACAGTGCTTAGTCCCTATTTGTAGCAATGCCTATGTTGAACATATTTTTCTCTGTTTTGCTCAGAATATCCTATACAGGCTGACTTTGTAATGTCATTTGTCATGTGGGAATTGAGCTACAGGGAACTCGTCTGTGTTGACAGCATGTCTCCGTGTTGGTTTTTCCTCTCCTTTTAGTACAATGTGTTTTATATTTGGTCTTATAAAGTTTTATCATGCTATCAAATCTTGAAGAAGTGCAGAAATGATGGCTTTTGGTTTTCTCTAGCATGTGATACAAATATTTTGGACAAAGGTCATAATGAGAAATGCTGACCCTTCTTTTAATGACACAGAAAATCATATTCAGACTTTTCTGTAGCAGTTACTTACAGGGCCATCATTAGCTTGAAAAAAAAACTGTACTGAAAAAAATAAGTAGCAATTTCAGGTGTTGCATGAGTTCTTTTGTCTCCCATTTCCTGTGCTTTTAGTAACTTTTAAAAGATTCACTCATTTCTCTGTTGTTTTGGGGAGGGTGCAAGTCGTGTTTGTGACCTGCTATCCTGGAGAAAGTGTTTAATTTCATCAAATACATTTCAGATGCACAACCTGAGAAATGAAGAAGCATTTTTGTTAAACTTTTTAAAAATCCTAAATGAATCTAAGGTAACCTACATTAAAAATACTGGTTTTAGAGTGATTGTGCTCTAAGTGATGATATTGCAACAGTGGTGTCTGTTTATCCCAGATGCTGTCAAGCAGCTCCTGGCTGAAATGAATTGTTTTTATACACATGTTAGGAATCCTGTCATCATATCATCAGTAACTCCTAAGCAAGCAAATGGGGTGTCCAAATGTGTGTTTAGTACATGTCTTGGAATAGCACAGGATCTACAAACACATGGAACTTTGTCTGGGACAAAGTTGTTTATTTGGTTTGCCTGCTTGCTTAAAATTTATGAAGAATGTCTGCCATAAGTGTAGCTAAAAATCCAACTGTCATCTGGCAAAAATGAAATAAAGCTATGTTGTAGCTGACATGGTATTATAAAGTCAAACCTGGAAAGACACGTTAGTCTGTTTTTCTAACGGAGTTCTTTTTGGAAACAGTTTTTGCCAGCATTTTGAAATTTAGCGTGACATTTTTGAGCATCTGGCATTTGGCAGCTTCACTAATAACACTTTCGTTCAGTCTAACAGCTTTTACTGTTATTACATTTTCCTAATCTTCAGCCTGACCTTTCTCACTTCATAATATTTATTTCTGTCTCTCAGAACAGAATCATTTAGAGTGGATTCCGAAGCAAAGTATGTCTCTCTTATGTGATAAATATATTGACCATTTTGAAGTAGATAAACTAGCAGTAGTTTGTTATGACATGTTATTTTTTTCCAAACTTTTGTCCCATATGATGCCTGCAAATATTATCGTTTTTCCTGTGCTCTGTTCCAGAGCTTGAGTGCCATCACATGACACTTGTACACTAAGCACAGAAATCATTCGCTTTCTTGTGTCAGAGGTGACTTCTGTGTTTCAGGGTAATTGGATCCCCTTTCATCAGAGCAAGAATGTCACACCAAGCTTAGAGAAGTAGCTAAGATTTATTTCCCATTGGAGAGTGTCTTTATTTTGCTAGGTCTCTCTGTTCCAACCCGAAAAATCTGGGGACAATAAATACTTTCAGTCCTTGCCTTTGTCAGGAATTGTGATGTCTTAATTATGATGTAATTTAATCAGATAATAGCAACAGTCTCACTCTTAGTTTTAATTAGAATGGACTTATATTGCCAATATTTACGGGAAACTTACTTATTTCAATTCAGTTTACCAAATAAATCTTCAATCAGTTGCAATTAGTGTCTTGCATAAAGTTACTTCTTCTGTAATGCCCCCAGCCAGTGCTGAAGGTCTTAGTGCTCTTATAATTTACTGTTTGTCTTGACATGGTTATCTTTGTTTTGCTAGATAAATATTTTTTTAGGCATCTTAAGACTTCTCTTGTTGCCATCAAACAAGTTGAGGCTTTTCTTTAGAACAGCTGTGAGCTGCATTATTCTGTATTAGCTGCCTTATTTTATGAAACTTTAATTGTCCTTTTCCCCAAAATATGGAAAAAAACAGATACAGGAACAAAGATGGTGGAGATCTTAAGAACACTCTTTTGAAATTTTCAGCTGCAAATTTAACCACTTGGAAAGTTCTGAGAAACAGGAGATGCTAAATACAGCCAGTAAGGTCACTTTCTCCATTCTTCTCTGAGGTAAGGATACAGAATTGCTGGTGGAAAGCTGTGGTATTCACTCTGCAAATGCCTGTCCTAAAGGCCCATGTTTCCCTTAAGCTGACCCAAGGTAGCCAGTGCAACTTGTTCTTTCATACTTGTCTCATACCCAGTTCATTTTTCTTGCTCACAAAAAGGTAAAGATGATAAAGGTACTCATGTACAAGATGGACTTGGCTACAGGGTCAGGACAGGAACAGGAAGATTTTGGTGTGAAGTGACAATGCTGAATAAGCAAATAGTCCTCTAGTAGACAGCTGGAGTTTGTGTTTCTAGTGGTTTTAAATGCTTGCTGTGCAGATTAAATAATGCTTTGACAATGACAATTTTTAGAAGGTGCTTAGAGATCTGGCTGGAGGTTATTGTGGCTTGTGACTAGTTTGATTGTGAAATTGGTGTACATTTTGTTCTAAAGAAAAAGAGCAAACCAGCTCATATTGTAGCAGTTTTGAGATTTAGGTATGTGAGGATGTGGCAGGTATCAGAATAAATTGGGCCTTCCAAGTGCAAGGTGTAGTGTAGGGATTTAGTGGGGGTGCAACTTTCTTCTGTTTTTTTTTTTTTTTTTTCCCAGATTACATTTTATACAGATCTAAAGTCTTCCATGAAATTAGGCATCTATGTAGCTCCCCCTCCAACTGAAATGATTTAGAAGATTCTCAGTTTTATTAAATTAAGTTTTAAAATCTTTCGTCTCCCCTCTGAAAGATATTCCCTGAAATAAAAATGTATTAACTGGATTTAAGAGACTGAGATAAATTCTTCAGTGGTAGAAAGAGACTACTTAAATACCTAGTGTAGTGTAAGGAAGACAACTCCATGAGAAGGTAGTCAGAGGAAGAGTGTAATCAGTTGTTTTGTCTTCAGACATCATAGCTGTGAAGTCTATTCTTTCTGTATTCAACAAGGATTATCTTTTTACCTTAAAATATCTTCTGTAGTATCTAAACTTGATAAGCCACTAACTACATTATACTAAATAGTAGCCTATCATAGATAGAGTCATAGAATAGTTTGTGTTGGAAGTGACTTTCAAAGGTCACTTAGTCCAACCCCCCTGCAATAAGTGCAAGTCTTATGAGGAGCAGTTGAGCAAGCTGAGGCTGTTTAGCCTAGAGAAAAGGAGGCTGAGGGGAGACCTTATCGCTGTCTACAACTACCTGACAGGAGGTTGTAGCATGGAGGGTTTTGGTCTCTTGTCCCAAGTACCAAGTGATAGGACAAGAGGAAATGGCCTCAAGTTGTGCCAGGGAAGGTTCAGATTGGATATAAGGAAAAAATTCTTCACGGAAAGGGTTGTCAGGCATTGGAACAGGCTGCCCAGGGAAGTGGTGGAGTTGCTGTCCCTGGAGGTGTTTAAAAGGCATTTAGGCAAGGTTCTTAGGGATGTGATTTAGTGCTAGAGTCAGGTTATCATTGGACTTGATGATCTTGAGGGTCTCTTCCAACTGAAATGATTCTATGTTTCTGTCTTCAACTAGATCAGGTTGCTCAGAGCCCTGTCCAGCCTGGCCTTGGATGCCTCCAAGGATGAGACATCTACCACCTTCCTGGACAATCTGTTCCAGTATTTTACCACCCTCTTTGTAATAAAAATGTCTTCCTCATGTCTAGCCTGAATCTCCCCTCTTTTAGTTTAGAATCAGTTACCCCTTGTCCTGTTGTAACATGCCCTTCTAAAAAGTCTGTCCCCATCTTTCTTACAGGCCCCTTTAAGTGCTGAAAGGCCACAATAAGGTCTCCCCAGAGCCTTCTCCAGGTTTAACAACCCCAACTCTCTCAGCCTGTCCTCACAGCAGAGCTGTTCCAGCCCTCTGATCATTTTTGTGGTCTCCTCTGACCCCTCTCCAACAGGTCCATGTCTTTCCTGTACTGAGGGCTCCAGAACTGGACACAGGATTCTAGGTGGGGTCTCACCAGAGCAGAGCAGAGGGGCAGAATCACCTCCCTTGACCTGCTGGCCACTCTTCTTTTGATGCAGCCCAAGATACGATTTGTCTTCTGGGCTGCAAGTGCACATTGTCAGCTCATGTCTAATCTTTCATCCAACAGGACCCTTTTCTGCAGGGCTGCTCTCCATCCCTGCATCCCCCAGCCTGTATTGATACTGGGGTTTGCCCTGATCCAGGTGCAGGACCTTGCACTTGGCCTTGTTGAACCTCATGAGGTTCGCATGGGCCCACTACTCCAGCTTGTCCAGGTCCCTCTGGATGGCATCCCATCCCTCAGGTGTGTCAGCTGCTCCACTCAGCTTGGTGTCATGCACAAACTTGCTGCGAGTGCACTTGATCCCACTGTCTGTGTCACTGATGAAGATATTAAACTGTACTGCTCCCAGTATGAACCCCTGAGGGACCCCTCTTGTCACTGGTGTCATCCAGACATTGAGCCATTGACCATTCCTCTCTGGATGCAACCATTCCAGCCAGTTCCTCCTCCACGAAACAGCCCACCCATCAAATCTGTATCTCTATATTTAGGGTTAAGCATATATGATTGCAAATCTACACTTTTACATGCTGAATTCAAATGAGAGGGAACACAGGGTATTTGGACAAATAAAGTTTGGGTGGCATTTTTATATCTTTAAGAAGTTGTTTTACATATTTTTATATATAGCTATACACACATATATAAGCATATGTGTATAAGTATACACATGTGTATATATTAGTTATAGTGAGATCTGTGTACCAGGCTGAAAATTTTCTGAATATGATTTTTTGATTTCCCTCAAACTTTTTGTATTTGTGTTCGTAGTTATTTCTAAAACATCTGCACTGGGTTGCTCCATTGACCTGTGTAGTTTGCTAGAATAATAATGTTCAGCCTTTGATTTTTATCTGAATAGTGAGATCTTTCATTTGTAGTAATATCAAATTGTGACTTAACTCTTACAGTTAGATGGCTACCTCTTCTTCCAGGCATTTTATATGTCTGTCATTCTTGGGGCAAACAATTTGTGGTGCTTTTGTCCCCACACTAGCTTTGTCAATTCAGTTTTCAGATCAAAAGCAGAATAATGTTTTTGGTTTTGTTTTTTTTTTTTTTCTTTTTAATCTGTTGTAGCCTGTGAAAACTAATTAAATACTCCTTAGAACCTATAATTTTAACCAGAAAACCATTAAATAATAACTATTATTCTGAAACCAGGCTGTTGTAATGTGTAAAAAAGACTTAAAAAAATGTATTTCTAAAATACCACTAGAAAAATGCATGACTTTTTTTTCTCATCACATTTTTTGAATACAGTGTATGAAGAATCAGTGTTTGTCCTTACCAGAAGACAATTGCAAAGCATTTTATAGTTGTTGTATTTACATACTAAATGCTTAATTTTCAGATGTTTTCTGTTTATGAAAACATTTTTGTGAGTAAATGTGTTGAGATGTCTTTTCTTTGTTAATAATTGAGGCCAGTACATAATTTCTTACTTACTTCAATGTGCTTTTCACTATTCAATAAAGATGTTTTGAGTTGTTCTTTTTCTTTTTTTTATTGAGCAAGATTTTGTTTTTGAAGTGGCCCCACACATTTGAATTGTTTTAATGCTATAGTTCGTTCCAATGAGAAAATTGTATATGCCAAGAGGCCTCCAAAGCATTCTTGGGTGCATCCACAATATTTTATTTGCTATTCCCGTTATTTTTGAAAAAGAAAACGCTGTTTTCTATAAACTGAAGTGTGTAAATATGAAAGGAATGGTCACCAGTTGCTCTTTAGGGTTTCACAGTCAGCTGTTGTCAGAGACATGATTTGGAATAAAGCTGGGCTCTCTCTTCTGAGTAGTGAAGTCAATAAGATACAGATTTGACCATAAGAAAAGTGATGAAACTTCAAAAATGTTGTTTGAGTCTACATTGATAAAGTCAGTGTGCTGGCTGTGCATGATCTTCTCTGTGACACTGAGTAGAGAAGTTTAGTTTCTCCTCAGCTTTGCGTGATGTGGGTCTGGTGTCTGGAGGAGAAAATCAGGTAATTAAGGCAGTTTGTGATATAATCAGTATGGCTGGGGGTTATTGTTTTACTTGGTATGATTTACTAAATATTAATTGGAGTGACAAAAGTGCTATAACTCCAGTTTGAAGTGATCATTATTCTCTTGTACTGTACAGTAGAGGTCATTTATGAATTTTTTACTTAACATCATTGATCCAAGTGGAGGAACTGAGGAAGATTACCCCAGTGAGGAATGATTTTTAATAGTGTGCTGCAATCAACAAAGCCAATGTTTAGACTGTCACGTCTACCAGACTGTCTGTATATAGAGAAGATTATTCTGGGAAAACAATTAAAATGAATTAGGAGATTCAGGAAGTTTTATCTTGTTGTATACGTGTTTGTTTTTTTCAATACTGTCCTCACAGCTGAGAGTAATACAGAAACATTGCCTTAAAAGTACCAACCAAACTAGGAATCTTGTCTGTGACAAATTTCTCTTGACTGTTTGCTCCTGTAATCAGAGGGTTTCTCCTAGAGATATCTGAAAAGGGAAAGGAAGCATGAGAAGAGCTTTTTAATTTTCTCCTTCTTTGAGGAGGAGGATGAGAGGGTGTTAAATCTGATTCTTAAGTGCTCTGACAGTTTCTATTAGGTCTAATAATAGCAATCAAACATGTTGCTCCTTCCCTATTGACTTGTCCTCTCTGTGTTAGTGGTCACTGGTTCCATAACAAAGAACCAGACTTGGCTGTCTGGCCACTTAAAGTCATTATATTTTATAGGCCCAGTACATGAACTGCCTCCAACTTCAGCCCTAAATTATCAGGTTATACTGTGACTGACAAGCAGTAATCGCTGGTAGGGGAATAGGATTGATATTTGAGTTTGTAACCTCTTAATTTGATCCTGCAAGACACTCTTAACTAGAAGATTTTGTGATTATTGTTGGGAGAGAATGAGGAAATAAAGCAGGGAAAAGCAAGAGAGCATTCTTCTGGCTACAGCTGTTAATTCAAAGTTAAATCTATACCTGAACAAAACTGTATTTATGTAGTTCTGTAAAAGTTTCTTGGATTTTGCATTTCATTGTTACTAACTCTTTGCAAACACATTGTGTGTACTCACGGAAGGACCAGCCTTGCCCTCTGTTGTGAACAGTATTTTATATTGAAGATAGTGCTGTTCAGATATGAAATAAAGTAAGAGAAGTAAGAGGGGAGCAATTAATGTGTCTAAACGAGGGTGTAATGGTTTTAGTATCATTTGAGGTATGCAAGATATCTTTATGGCAGAGTGGAGATATAATACAGACAACGTGGGCCTTGTTGGACAGCAGCAGGAGACCTGTAGAGATACCACAGAGCCTCTGAAATGATATCTGAATCCCACCTCAGCTAATCCAGCAAACTGAAAAAGGAATCTCATCCAAAGTGAATGAAACATAGCAGGGCCAGGAGGCTGACTAGAATTTAAGATGAAACACATCAACCTGCACAGGACCAATCCAACTGTTTACTATTAAATATGTGCAGGAATAAATAGAATACAATAGCATTCATTGCTGGCACAATCTGGACAACTTATGAAAAAAAGCTGATGAGAAATACTAGCTGGTTCCTTTTTGTACTTAAATAGTAATATGTGTTTATGTTGTACTTGTCCTTGATTGAATTACTAATTGTTCTCTCCTGTTTTAGGTTATGGTCAGACTGGTCCAATGGTTCAGAGAGGTGGATATGACTCCATTGCAGCTGCCATTTCTGGTCTCATGCATATCACAGGTCATGAGGTATGTTAAAAAAATCTTTGTACCATATGCTAAAAATTGATGCTGCATGGAGTAAGTTAGCCTGTACTAACACGTCTGTTATACACGCCCTCCTGAGTCCAACAAGAGGTCTTATCTCTGGTAATCTAAGAAAATTGTAGTGCTTATGTCCTTCAGGTATTTCAATCCAGGCAAAGCAAATGCCCAAGAAACAAAAAATGGAAGAAAAGTGGTATCCTAAATCTCCAGTGGATAAACTGAGAGTTTATGCTAACCTGTTCTGGCCACTTGTAGTCACTTCAAGAGCTGTTACAGACACATTGTTGCCACCTGGATGATGGAACCCTACATGTGTGGGAAATCTCACCCATGCTTTGGTATTGGTATTCCCTCTTTAAAAGAAGGAATTGTGAAGCCATCCAGATAACTCTGACAAACTGTCTTTTCAATCATCCTGCCTGAAAATGAGCAGAGAGATGCCATTAGTGGTTTGGGCTATGAAGATGATGAAGGGACCAGAGCACCTTTCTTATAAGGAGAGACTGAGAGAGTTGGATCTGTTCAGCCTGGAGAAGAGAAGGCTGAGAGGGGATCTCATCAATGTTTATAAATATCTCAGGGCTGGATGTCAAGAGGATGGGACCAGAATCCTTTCAGTGATGCCCAGTGACAGAGTGAGGGGCAAAGGGCACAGACTGAAGCACAGGAGGTTCCATCTGAGTATGAGGACAAACTTCTTTACCTTGATGGTGCCAGAGCACTGAAACAGGCTGCCCAGAGAGGTTGTAGAGTCTGCTTCTCTGGAGACATTCAAAACCCACCTGGACACATTCCTGTGTGATCTGCTCTGGGTGAACCTGCTTTAGCAGGTGGGTTGGACTAGATGATCTCCACAGGTCCCTTCCAACCCCAGCCATTCTGTGGTTCTGTTCTGGAAAAGATTGTGCTGCTGTTCCCACTGATGTCCAAGATCTTTAGTAGCTGAACTAGTGCAGGAAGTGTTAGAGAGGTAGTTTTGTATCTGGATTCCAGGGATACCTAGAATGTGTGTCTTGAGCTCAGAAAAGTGCTAGTCAAATAACCATTTACCTAAGCTGTCTTGAATCACCTAAAGATGCAGGGAATGTGGTCTCCACATGTTGCTTCCCAGGTGGTGCAGTCTTACAGATCTGTTCTATGCTTCATAAACACTAGATAGTCATCTGTGGTGGTGGTCCTGATACTCTGGAAACAGATCTTTAGAGTATGACAATTGCATGCCTTAGGTAAACCAGTATTTCATCAAGTTTCTGTACTCAAGTGTCAGATATTTGTGTTTGAGTAGGTTGTTGAAAGCTAACCATGCCTGATCTGGATGTAACTCTACTGTAGGACTGATATTCTGCAAATAGACTTGTTTTCTACTGAGAACAATGGCAAACATCAGAACTCTGCTTGTGGCAATTATATTTCCAGAGTCCTTCTTTCCATTAGCAAAACCAAAACCAAACAAACAAAAACAACAAACAAAAAAAGGTCAAGCATTGCTTGACTGAGAAAACTGAAACATGCTGTCCCTGGTGTCCTAAGGCTGTTTGCTCATTGCTGCCATATTAATGATACGTACTGTGCTGGTTTGACTGAAAAAGGCTTAATTTTCTTCATGCAGTTAGAAACCTTTATTTTCCATAGCTAGCACACTCATTATTTGGACTTAAATTGAGAACAAGAGATAACACAGAGCTAATGTTTTTAATTGCTCTGGTGTGAGAGCCAAGGACACTCTGAGCTCTGCCCACAGATGTGAGGCAGCTGGGAAGTGGGACATGGATGGGACAGAGCTTGACTGACATCCAGACTGATCAGTAAGAGTATTCCATCCCATTAGTGTCATGCTTTCTATTTAAAGAGAGTTAAGACCTTTTGGTTTGCTCTCTTATCTTTGCTCTTTTTTGTCAGAACCAGAGGAGTTTTTGGTGCAGGACATTTAATCTGGCTTTTGCCATTTTGCAGAGACATCTGGCCTTTCTGCCCTTTTTTCTTCTCTTTTCACTCTCTGGGATCGACTTTGGGACCAGGTGCTGTTATCCTGGGACTGGCTGCTCAGCATGTTCATGAGGAATTGCCTTGAGTATCTTTTATTTCTGCTTAATATATATATTTACTAGTAGTGTATTACTATTTTGTTATTTTGTTAAATTGTGTTTATCTCAATCCAAGTTTCTCCCTTTCCTTTTGATTTTTTTACCCTGTTGGCAGGGCGATGGGGATGGCAAAGGGGGCGAGTGAGTGGCTATCGTGGTTGTATTGCTAGCTTGGATTAAACCACGACACATACCCATAGAATACCCCATCTCAGAACACAAGAAGACATCAAGTTGAGTGCGTTCCTTACAGATACTTCTCTTCAAATGTAGAATGCGCATATACATAAACCAATGACTGATCGCAGTAACTGTAGCATAAGTAATCTTTACATTCTGACTCTGGTATCTGTAAAGTTTAGTACTTGCAATACAATGCCAGAAACTAAATGCACACCTCAAAATATACCAAAGAAAATTAAATGAGAATATAAGCTGTTAGAAGGGGGCAAATGTTGTTAGCACTACATGAATAAAGGAAAGTATGTTGAAAAATTGAAAAAAACAGGACTGTTGTAAAGCTTTTCATTGATATGTGAATAACAGGACATACAAGTGTTATACTAAATAAGTACCTGTAAGCTGTATTATCAGTGGATACTCTTCAGTGGCCATTATGAAGATGGATTTTAATAAAAGGTTGTATTAATATTTATACTGGAAATCTAGATGTTCACATTGCCTCACAAGGACTTGAGGCGATGTATGATAGGAATAATTTAATCATTGTTATTAACAGTTCTGTCTGTTCATGGCGGGCTTTTAACAACTCATTCAAACTTAGTCATTCTCTTGCATGATTAAAATAAACATGCTAAAACTTGCTTCTTATTTTTCTTTATTTGAAATTGGTCATATATTATTTCATCAATATCACAAAACCATTTTCTGATGTATAGAGGGACATTTTTGTTTCAAAGACCTAAGTGACCAATGACTCCAAAGAAGCAGTTTGCCTTTGTTGTTGTAATGAAAATTTACTCAAATGACTTTAAAATCATTGTATGTTTGTTTGAAAGTAACTTTAAAATAACAAGGTATTATTAATAGTAAAATCTTCCATGTTCTACATTTGAAGAAAAAAGAATCTTACTTTTTCATGCTGTTTTTCTATATTAAACATTGAATTATTTGTTGACCAGATGACATGGAATTCATATACTAAAAGTAACGCGATAATTGGAAGCATACCCTAGTAAACTAGAGTATGTTTATTTTTTTTCTTTAAAATTGAAAATACCAGTCTTACAATATGGAGAAAAAATTATAACAGATAATGTTGGGTTTGTATTGCATTGGAGTAGCTATAGATACTCAGCATAACAACATCGGTATAACAGTGCTCTGTGGAAACTTCCCTTCAGTAAACAAGCCATCAAATGTGCATGCAGGATAGTCTTAAAGGTATCAGCTGACACAGTAGACAAATTATAAGGAATTTGAGCAGCAGCAACAAAGCCTCTATATATATCACTGAGGTGCTTAATTTTGGGGCATGTTAATACGTACTTAAAGCTCCTCACAAATCATTTTAATAATAGAACACTTAAATTATGTTCTGTATGTGTCATTTTTTAAATGGATAGAACTAATAGCAATGCACATTCCATTTAAGGTTAGAGAGGTTTCATGTTGTGAATTTTAGTTTGGTATAACTATCTGGCTTCTGTTTTAGTGTCTCAGAAAGCAGTGTACTGTTGCAGATCACATGACTTTATTGGGTATTGAGGCCATGCCTCCAGTCAGTAAAGTCTTAATATTAAGCCATGAAATCAGTCTATTACCAGCACATGATTTTGAGCAAAACTTAGACTTTCTTTAAGTGTGTCATACATGTAACATTCATGTTCTTCAGTACTTTGTATTTCATGTAACACTATTATTTTTGAGGCAGTGAAGAGAACACAGTGGAAAGGATGGAAGTTTGACTAATATGTGTGTATTTTATCCAAGTTATCTTTTTATTATGGAGATAAAGATACTGTAATACAAATGTGGAATGCATCAAAGATACACAATAATACCACATTTGGCAAACAGTGTAAACCTCTTGAGTGGGAGACATGATCATATACTTTATACCTCTGATTTTTTTAAGATCTGAGGGAAGATTCCTGCATAAAGAAATTCTGAATGTATTGCTTTTCTTTTTTTTTTCCCCTAGGAAATACTTGTTACTGAAACGACCTAACGCTGATTACTTTGAAATGCTTTTGAGCAAAGTTCTGAACCTTAAAATCAAACTTTTGCAATATTGCAAAATTACAGGCACAAACAACCGCATTTGTGCCAGTAGTGGTTTTGTTCATTGTACAAAACACATTCAGTAGAATGCTTTCTCTACACCATGTTTTCATATGCAGAAAACCTGCATGAAATTCAAGTTCTTACGCATGTACTTGATTACTTCTGTATTAGAAATGTATGACACCTGTGAAATTTGAAATTCTAGTGTGTTTAAGAGAATTTACAAGCAATAAGCAGGGAATCTGTTTTGTGTAAACCGGTACCACAAACTCATTTTGAATAAAAGTAGATCCTTCAGGCCACATATATTTTTTTTTTTTTTAATAATTTCAAATATACTAAAAGGACGGAGTTTACACTGACACTTTTATTGACTTGGATGACATAATTTATAGATATTTCCTGGTTTAACACCACATACAAGTTTCATATTTGATGAATAGAAAGCTTTTACTTAATATGTTCCGATACATCAGTGCCAGATGAATATTCCCTTGAAAATTTCTATGACTCATTAAGGCAACAGCTTGAAATTAAATAAAAACCATTTTGCATACCAATTCCCTTCCATCTCCAACAGGACTATTGCACACAATTTTCAGTATTCCGGGTATCTGTATGGTGGTGTGGTCTATTCAGTAAACTTTCTTTCTAACTGAAGAAATGCTTTTGTTTTACTGAACATGAAACAGTGAGACATGATTGGGATCTACAATACCGAAGGGACCCTTTTTCAGCTTAAAACCAAACCAACTGCAACAAGAGTGCACGTGGTGTATAGCTCAGAGCTGTTGAAAAATATAGCCATTGCTGGTTCATATTAGCTTCAGCAGCTATTTCCCATCTGTAAAGACTACTGGACTTAAAATATTTTTATTAAGTATGTCATTTCAGAACAATTTCAATTTTTAATGGTTTGTTTTTATATTGCTGATGTAAGTTTGGGAAGAGAAATTATGTCCAAGGGCAAAGAAAAGACTTGGGGAAGGAAGTTTCCAAAATGTGTTGTGGCTATCTCTGGGCCCAGAATGTGTTGACAAATTGTAAGGAATTTAGCAAACAGCAAAAATTAGGAATAAAAGTAGAAACTGGTATTAAGATTGAGCAATGTGCATTGACAGAAGGAAAGGTCTGCTCTACTGGAGTGCATCTGCATCTTTCCAAATGAGGAAAGGGAATGTCCTGGTGCTGCCCTTAATTAGGATTCAACCCAGCCCTTGAGCCTCCATGGCAGCTTTGTTTGCTTAAAGCACTTTTTCCCTGACTAGGGCTATGTTTTGTCCTTCTGCCAGAACAATTATGTATCACTTTTTGCTGGCAGGGTAGTGGTAGTGGTGTTTGTTTTAAAGTAGCTTGCTTGAATGGAAGGTACTGTGTAGATCCTTTGCTCAGGGAACTAGTATAATGTTAGCTACACAGAAGTACAGCTGTCCCGTCAAACTCTGACTGTGATGAGAGATTTTACCAATGAAGGAAGGTATTTCTGAGTGTGTGAAGCTTTATCCTTCATGTAAAGTAGCTTCATATCCCTTGTTCTGCAGGATAGAGATGAAAATTTGAATGAATCCATTTCACAGTGCTTAGAGCTGTATATCCTGTCACAGAAAGGCTGGTTTATTTTGCAGGTAGATATGAGAAGCTGATTAAAGCGTGAAAAATGGCAGCTGCTCATGGATCTTGGTAGAAAGACTAAGGAAAAGTAGAAATTATGTAGACTGCTGCAGAATTATAGATTGTGGAGTGTTAGGATGAAGTAAAGCCAATGTCTTAAAAATCATATAGCAGTATAGTGCTAGTAGTTTGTAGGAGTGCTGTATGAGGGGAAATTGTGAAAGGATTTTTACAAATAAAGGTGAACTTTTTACTGGTGCAAAGGAAGTGTTTGCTTTAAAGCATTAGCTAGTTCAGTACTTGATGAGGAAAGTGCCAGAATCGAGGCTTGAGAAGACAAATTCTTATGTAACAATCTACTAAAATAATCCTGATTTTCATATCTTTGAAGTGTAGTTTTCTTTGTCAAGGGTGCAATTAATGACACTTTGAAAACAGTGGGAGGTGTTTTCCAACTAAGGATGTTGCTGCACATCTATTTGCAAAATCTAAAGTCCTTTTGATTTCTTCTCATCCCAATGTCTTTGTTGTAATGAAGAAAGAACAATTTAACAAATTGAGAACTTGCAGCAGATAATATGATGGAGAAATATTTATTTTTCATTTGTGTTTCTCAATGATAGCTCTGAGGACCAAAAACCTTCACATGTGCTAATAAGTTTTCTCAGCAGGCCTACATGTATAAATATAAAGAATTTCCTTTCCTGTTTTTCCCCAGAGCTGGGTACAAGGAGAGTGATAAAGAGATGGAAGAGATTTGCCCTTTCCATGGGGAAGTTGAAGTAGCTTAGTGTAAAGTGCAGAGAAGGAAGAAATAAGAGATTCTTCATATAAGAAGTACTTCCTAAAGCAGTGTTCATCTTAATGATGTGTGGTTTATACATCATCCTTAATATCTAGGCTATAGATAGTCACAGACTAATCATTACTGCAGTTTGAATGACAGCAACTGAAACTGAGACTTTAAAAAAAATAGTCATATTTGATACAGATGTTATATTTTTTTGGTCACTTTTATGATACGAATAGAAGAGCAGATTTTCCATCTTACATAGAAAATAATGTACTACAGCCTTTTATCCCAGAACTGACCTATTAATGCAACAGATAATGCAATATAATATTATTTTTCTTAAAATATTTTTAAACTTGTATATGACTTGATATCAGAATTAATTTAAATCCTGTTGGAGTGCAAAAGAAAAAGAAAAGGTGAAGAAAAGTTTGAAATTTACGTGAAGCCAGGGCACTTTTAAAAAAATAATTCTCAATAAAGATAACTCTCTTGCAATCTTAAGATATGATTACACTTAGCAGTTTTGACATGACTGATTAAAGTAATTCTGTAAATTCAATTTTATTGAATTTATGCTAGATTAGTTTAAAGGCATTTATGGGAACTTTGACAAGCAGTTATTATTTATTGACTTTACTGATTTTAGGTTGGCTTATGATAGACTTAGGTGCGGAAAATCTGAAACAGTCCCATTAGCTTTGTACTGCTGTTCGTGGACTGTACTTCAGGGCAGGCAATTGCTGTCAGGATCTGAGCATCCAACCTCAAACTTCTCAGAGTAGGAGATGGGAGGATGTCTCAGAAGAAGTACTTTTAAGGTTCTATGGTAAAAACCTGCCTTGACTGAAATCAGAAGTTTATTCTGCCATTGATGCAGAGGGGCTGTATTTCATGCCAACGATTAGGGAAGTTCTGAAGCACATGGTGTAAAAGGAAGATTCTTCCCGTAATGCCAGAAAAAGGGATGACACAATGAAAAAGGATATTTGAATCACCAACTTTCCAGTGATTATTGGTCAGAAGGTCAAGACTTCGCATGTATTTACATGTGTAATGTGTACATGTGTAAACAAAGCAAAGTTGTTTTTCTTTTCCCACTAGAAACCTGGCCTGTGTATACTGGAAAATACAAAACTGTTATTGGGCTGAGGGAGGGCCAGAGAGAAGGAAGAGAATGAGAAGAGCAAAGCAATATGATTCTGCCTTTCAAGCAGACATGCACCTGGGTCAGCATCCTATGGAAATCATTTAGACCTTTGGCTTCTAGTCTTAATAAAAATGAGTTTTCACTGGATTCTCTTGTCTCTAACAGTATATTTTTTTTTCCGCATTGGTGAGTTGAAGCATTATGTTATTAGGGGAAAAGGTAGCATAATAAATCATTCACAGCTTGCAGTCTGCAGCATTGTGAAATACAGCATTGTGTAGATACTGTAAAAATATCTGGTTTTCAATGGTAGTTTTCATACTTAAGCTCACTCAGAGATACTAATTTCTTGTAGTTTGCAATGCAGAAGCATGTAAAAACTTATTTGTGTGAGTCTTGTGTAGATTATATCATAACAAAAAGTAACAAAAGGTAATGTTTTGCCTCTTTTTTTGTCGTTGTTTTTGTGGTTCTGTGTTTTGTTTTGTCTTGTTTTGGGCTCTTTTCTTTAGGATGGTGAGCCAGTTAGAGCAGGAGTAGCCATGACAGACCTTGCTACTGGGTTGTATACATACGGAGCTATTATGGCTGGTTTGCTTCAGAGGTATAAGACGGGGAAAGGACTGCACATTGACTGCAATCTCTTGTCATCTCAGGTAGGAGTTTTAAAAGAATTGCTTTTAGTTGTGTAGATGTTTGAACCTGAGAATACCATTTTGATGTAAATTAATGCAAATTAGTACAACTAATGGCAACAATAATAATGACAATAATGGCATTAATCGCAGTTTCCTTATTCTGCCACTCTGGTAGTGACCATTTTATGTGATGTGGTTCTACTTACTACTGCATTACATTTGGTTTTCACTTTTTACAAAGGACCTCCATGTTATTTGAAAACATGGGTTAATCAAAGTTCATAATATCCCTGAGATTGTAAGTAATGGTTGTAGTAGATAATTTGAGATAGACATGCATAAATGGTGAAACCACTGTTGGAAGGGAGGCCTTTGCACTGGGTGATATAACTACCAGAGTGACTTAATTACTTATGAAAAAATCACCCAGGGTAATGAAGTATCACTCAAGTGTCAAAATAATGAAATCCAAGAGGTCTGTCTTTTGCCTCTGGGAATTAAAGAGTAATGTAAGCTTGAAGATACAGCATTTTTTTGAGGTACATGAAAGATAAATGTCATCAAAATCATGAACACAAAGATGTTTTGATTGTGAAAGAAATACTGTATACCACAAACAATGAGAACTTTAAATTGTCTTTGAGCATTTAGGCACCATTGGTACGATGATTTAATTCACAGAAAGAAAGTGATGTTGGTATGAGCCGTGTGTGATAGGGTGATAACATTGCCTTGCTGATGTTGATATCTGCTGGTAGCAACTGGGTATGTGGTGCATAGGAATTTTTGTGTATGTTTTAGAACGTACGTAAAAGCTGTATGCAGTACTAATCAAAGCTACTACAATACTTCATTATTTTTGTCTTTATTAAATTGTATTATTCTTCACATTATACTTGTCAGTACGTTTAAGAGATTAGAGAGTGCCCAGTGTGCAAAAAGCTGGCCCTGGTGTGAACAGGAGGTCGGACCAGATGACCTCCAAAGGTTCTTTCCCACATATAAGTGTGATAATAATGATTGAGACTAACAATTGAAGATGCTCTTGTTTTACTACCTACTGTGCTTGTTTAAATACCTACTGAAATCAGATCTGGAAGGGAGAGAAAGCCATGGCTTAAATCAACACAGGATTTTTCATTTGTTTCAGAAGTGTTTGTAAGAACTGAAGTCTTCATCACATTTGTAAATGTTGTGTATGTATTTGAAATATGTAATAAGCTGTTTAGAAAAATATTTTAAATGTATGTTGAGCTCTTGTTAAATATTTTGTGTATATATAGAATTATTTTTTAAGGTATCATAGTGTTTTATATTATGGCAGCTGCTTCTTGATCTTTTTCATTTCTAATTTTATTAAAAGGACTTCTTGTAATTTATATTAATTTCCAGAGTAATTATGTTACTTTTTGATTCCTTGTTCCACTGTTTTTGGCTTTTCTTAATTGAGCTTTCTTGATGATTGTTTGATATTTTATCAAATGCTGAGAGTAAGAGTTAAAAGTAAATGTTGCTATAACTCTCTTCTCTTATTTCACCTTACTTTGTCATCTCATTTGTCTTTAGAATCCTTTTCCTTGGTTAGGATAGCATTGGCTATGCACAAATGTATTCTCATATTGCAAAATTTCCATCTGAAGTCCATGTCATCATCCTTTAGGCCATTCACTGGCATATACAGGAAAGGGAATGAAGACTCAGATGTTAGTGAACAAAGCATGGTATGTGGTGTTTGACTCGTGTGTGCTTAGCTGAAGAAATACTAAACGGTGAAGTGACAGTTTAGTGACTTTTTTAAAAAAACATTAGCTCATTCCGCATTTGTTATCACATTATAGTTATGTAAAAGTTATGAGGAAGTTACTCCTTACATGCATGGTCTTATTGCAAAACAAATGGTGTTATTTACTTCTGTGTTGGGTAAATTACACTGAAGTTGTGTTTTGGAACAGAGTATGAGTATAAACTATTATTCAGAAAACAGCTTCTTTGTTTTAGATAACCCTATCACTTCACTCTGAATTAGTGTTGGCCCAAGACTGTAACAACAACATTTATTAAATTGGAAAAAACATTCATGGATGAGGTGCTGATGTACCAAAAATAAACTCATGTGATCAATCCTATTTAACAGTATGTTAAAATGAAGGCAATACAAATAAGGTAACTAACAGCTGTGTCTCTCTGAGAACATCTAGTTTTCCTGGTTCATCATCTTTCTTTTTACAAAACTGATGGTTACTTTAAGGGTGAGTGTGCTAAGAAAGGGTAGCACAAATCTAAAAATTAATGTAAAAAACGTAATTCTGCTGGTAATGTTTTTTTTCTAAAAGGAAGTTAGATCATCACTGTGATACAATCAGGTTCTTGAAAGATCCATGCTTTCAAAGGGATTATGGGTTTACATACCAAGCTGAGATATCTAAAGCTAGTTCTTCCTCATGTGATGAATGTTTGAAAAGAATAGCCTTTTCAAGTCTCTCACGGATGCTGCCAAAACAATAAGGAGTCTAAAGTTCTAGACTCTTAGTTTGTTAGGTTCTTGTTGCAGTTGATTAATGGTAGGATCTAGAGGTCAAACAGATGCATTGTGATAACTTTTCCTTCAGTGTGAGTTTCACTGGAGTGCAGTAGTTTTTGATGAGGAAAAAAGGAATCTTGTTTTCTCTGAGCGGGAAAGAGAACAAGAAGTCAATGTTGTCTTCCTGTTAATAGTGTTAAGGTAGCTGGGACCTGTATGAAACTTTCGGGTTTTGTCAGTATTTCATGCACTGAGCTAATATAGGAGCATGTTTGCGCCTTCTGTCCATCTCTTCATCTGAACTGAGAATTGTGAAGCTGGCCTATGCGTATGTCTTCATTAGGCAGCATTGATGGCTAATGTCAGAAAGGTAAATAACCAAAACAAAACCACAGAACGACAACAACAGGTGAAAGCAGTTAAATAATTAGAAATCTCTGCAAACCACTTGGTTTATTTTATAGCAAAAACACTAGCATACACTTGTCCATCTGTGTCTGTGCAGTCACTTTTCTGCATGCCTTATAGAAGTGTAAGAGAATGTTAGAATATTTTTTGGGTTGGGAGGAGGGCCTGGATGATTCTTTTAATTTCCTGCACAGATATGCTAATGACAAAGAGCGCTGAACTGAATTCAACTGCCAATGAAAATGATCTGAAGCTTGTTAAAGAAATATCCCACTAACTGGCAAGTTTGTTCAGTATTTAACTTGTCTGTGTAGAGCCAAGCAATAAGTGAAATCCTGTTCTCTAAAGATACGTTATTTTTAGAATATCTTAAAAGACATCTTTCTTTCAAATTCTGTTTATCAAATGTTTTTGCCCTATAGCTTTATAGTGGCTTGTTACTACCAAAGAGAATTTCTTGCCCCACAACAAAATAGAATTCTAGGTTTTTATTGAGATATACGGTGACTACTAGGATGTGGTTTTGCAGTGAGCACTAACTTTCTATATCTCTCATCTACAAACTTTTAACCCATGTCATACAATTCCTTTGAAACTTTTGGCTTTTAGATGATTTACAGTTGCCAGCTCCAGGACTTTCAGCATCAGCATCTAAATAGTGTCCTTTAAATGATGCTAGTAAATAAGAAGGAAGTGGTCTTTGGATTTGGTTCCAATTATGCAATTGTGCCTTTTCTTCTGTTGTGGTTTTAGAAAAAATCTCTTGGAAGTTTTAATATCCTTCCTGTATTTAATTACTACCAGGCTCCATCAAATACTGTAATAAGTTGGTTTCTCTTGGATTGAAAATCTGCAAGAAATATTTTGCATTTAACATTTCTGCAATTTTAGAGTGTATTTTTTTTTCCCAAATTCCACAGACAGAATAATGTGGTTAATATTGTTTGTATTATATGATTGTTCATCAGACACTTTTCTGCTTCTGATTACTATGTTTTAGTTTGTATGTGCCATAGCAAACTCAAAATCTTCTCAACATTTTGAAGTGACCCTAGAAAAACGTAGCAAATAGATACATAATATAAATTATTTTCTGTATTCCATGTATGTGCTTCAGTTTGGCACTTAGTTTACTGAGATGATGATGAGCTTTAGAAACTATTAGTTTTTGTTTCTGCGTCTCTTTTTCCCAAGATGATTGTGTTTTTAAGGCTTATCTAGTTTAAGTGCTTTTAGTGCTCTCTATTGGGACTTTCATGATATGTCTTTTACAAATTAGTGAGTGTGGCTGAAACTGGTAACAATTACATACTGCCTGTAGGATAAATATGGCATCACAGGATCTCTGAGCAGTAAGTTTAGTGAGAAATATCAATCTTGGAACTCAAATACTGTTCAGGTGTTTTGACTGTATCTTGTTGTTTCTCTGCTTGCTAACTGAGAGTTGTGAGTTGACTGACTACAGAAGGAAAATCTGCTCTTTTAGAGGTCATTGCTGCTGGAGATTTTGGAGGCCGGCTAGGAGGGCTGTTATACAGTTGTCTTGTTTTGGGTATGGTTTGAATAAGGAGTTCTTTTTCACAAGCATCATCTTTGCAAAACATTGTATTCTTAATCTCTGTCATCATGAAAAATTGTGTATGTATTGTATGGAGACATTGTCTTTTTCACTGCATAGCTCTCATGTGGAAAGATAATAAAATCTGAATTATTGTGAACATTTCTTCAAATGTATACTGTGCATTAAACACTTTTTTTGGCTGCTATTCCTGATAATTTCCATTGAGGACATCAGTATAACTAGGAACAGAACTTATCCCTTGGGGTTTTAAGTAGCCAGAATTTTATTGAATAGACTAAAAGACCATACTAGCATGACAGTAACTCAATTTAATATTGGACTCTGTGGAATGTGTGTTGTGATTTCTAATGATTAGTTATGCAAAAAGTCAATGGTAGATCATATTCCAAATGAATCTTGGACTTATTTAGTGGCTTTCTTTACCCTGTAAACAGAGTACATACCCAGACTGCGAGGGAATTATTTCTTTAGCTGCTATCTGACAGTACATTCTGTGCCTTTTTGTCTTTGCTACTATTGTTCTTGTGCTAATGAAACTAAGCCTGAATGTGTTGCAGCCCCATTTTTCTGTGTTGAGCTACCTCTGTCATCAATTAGAGAAAGACTAGGAAAGAGATAGGAAAAATTTGCCCTTTTTATACATAGGAAAAATAAAATGGCTATCTGGACTGGATATAGAAGAGAGTTTGAGGACATTTCTTTTAATGAGTTTATTATTTAGATGACTTTAGAATAAGAGTGTGATTCTGCAAATGGAATTGAGATGTTTGTTGTAATTTATTAACCACAGATTATATTTCAAGATCATACCAAGTGTAATAACCAGGGTAGTTCAAAATAATGGGGATTTTTTTAAGCAGTTGGTAGCAGAATAAGCACTTTTAGTGTATCCCAAATACTTAACCCTCCCTGTAATCTCATGTAAGAGTTCAGAAGTTGTTCTGTAATAGGTTAAATTTGGATAAGGCCTTTCAGCACCCATGCACTATTTATGTAAATGGCAGGGAGAAGTGCTGTAACTTGATGGAAGAGGTTTCAATTTTATGTCATGGAAAATTTTAAGTTGGCAAATCAACTGATTTCTGTGTGGTGTTGAACCTCTGGAAATCCAGTAAACCTTTACAAGTATGTCATTTTTGAGGATGCTGATGGAACGCTAGCTATCGATTTAATGCTGCTGGGTTTGATTGCCTAATATAGCTCTGACTGTAGTTTCTCTGTAGATTATAATTTATGGAACAGGTAATGTAAAGAACAATGCTGAAACAAATTTGGGCTAAGGACTTGTTTTTGTTCTGATGAAGTTCTGCTGCTGTGACTGTGTTTCTCTGTATTATTCAGCACTATATTGCTTCTGGCTCATCAGTTAAATTGCAGACTTTAAAGGGTAGTGACTTGTGATTAGACTAGAAGTCATAATTCATTAGTTATGTATGATATTATAGTGAAAGCTATAAAAAAAAAAGAAAGTGTGACTCTGGTTTAGGACTTCAAAACCAAGTATCCATTATAGTCTATCTAAAAGTCAGAGTTCAGTTATTTGTAAAAATGCTTTGCCTTCTTTGGAATGAATATTTGCAGTACTAGATTTCTCTGATATACAATTATGTGACATTATTTTCATTCAAACTTACTCTTTAACAATTTTTTTTGATGGCGTTATTTGAATAGTTTTTGAAGATTGATTAAGGAAATACTTCCTTCTTCAGAGAATCATTTGGAAATTTGTTGTCACTATACAAAATGCATTATCAGGCAGAAGCACCATAGTTTGACTCCAGACTCACTGGCAATACTAACCCATTTATTTCTCAAATCAAATAGAACTTTGGACCATATTTCTCTGACTCGTATGCTGTTTAACAGCTCAGTAATGAACCACATCTGCATTGCGGACAGCATTAAAGTGCTCAAAAAGGCACTGGGGGTTACCGAATGGTGGATGTTCGTTAATGCTGCAGAGGCACAGAATCTTGTGCATTGTAAAACATCCTATTTCAAATATTTTGTTCAATTGCATGGGTTTGTTTCTTGTGTCATCCCTGTAGTGCATTAGCACATAAGTACTTAATGGGTAGCATCCAGAGACCTTTCAGTGTTACAGCTAATGCCGGGGTTGTTCTGCTGAGAGAATCCTGTTACGGGCAGAGGAGACTTGGCTGAGATAGTAGGGGTGGAATATTTGCATGTTTCTCATCCAGCCAAGCAGACACGGCTCATTTCTGTATGTGCCTTCCTGTATATCAAACAAAAAAATCTAAAAATCTACCTGCTTGCACTGCTGCAGCACAAGCTGATGAAATACTATTATTTTTGTGGAGGGACAATTCTCCACAGGTAAGATGAAAAAGACATTGTCAGGAGCAGACAAGCACACCTTGTTTTTTCTGTGCAAGTATTAATGCTGATAAATGTGGAGACAAAAAGATGAGTGCTGTAAATGGTTAGGTGTATGTCGATTTTCATTGTAAATGGCACTGTTTCTAATAATAAAATAAAAAGTGAAAAGTGCCTTAATACAGCTTCTTTTCCATAGAAAACTATCCTTATTACTGATGAAGTAAAACAATAAAATCCTTCATTAAATGTATGTAGCAGCCAAATTGAAGCCTCTGGATCCTACACTATTACAAATAATAAGAAAAAATTGCAAGAGTTAATTCCGATGCCCGTTGCCACAGGTCATGGATTTTCATTTGACCAAAATCTGTTTGTCTTGATTTTCTTCGTATGTTTTGCGCTTTTCATTCTCAGCTGTCAAATATGGCTGCTGTTTTTAAGTACAAATTGTTCTCTGTTTTGCAAGTATGCTTGCAATTCTTCTCATGAATAGAAACCACTCTGAGAACTTGATTTGTGCTATTTCCAAACAGTCAATGAAATAGAACCAGGCATCATTGCATAGAGTTAAAAACCAGATAAGTTGTAATTAATATTAAATACATAGGTTCTTGGTGGGAAAGGCTATAATTATGGAATAATATAAAAAAACGTGTTATAGTATTAAAAAACCCCCTGTGGAATGTAGCAGAAGAAACTTTTCGTAAGTTGAATTTTGCCTGGACTTAGTAAAACTGTGTGAAAATACAGAGTGTAATGCGTTTAATATTTTGGTGGATACATATTCTTTAGAGAAGGTGGAGATTTGAGTAAATGATTGTAGAAGTGTCGTTTACAGTTAAGGTTGTCTGATGTGTCTGTTATCAGAGTCTGATTTCAGTTTTTACAACTTCGCCAAAGTTTTAACTGTTTTGGCTGAATTTTCCATGTCATGGAATTGCCAAAAAGAGATTTGTTTTCAAAGCTACTATTAAAATGATTCATCTGTTTCCAGGAACAAGTTATGGGAAAATACGTTGATGGGCTTTCCACCTCCCCCTTAAGAAACTCAGTGCCTTCATTCTTGGGAGTGGAAACTTGAAATCTGGCAGATGAATTACCCTTGTTTCAGGGGAGTATCTTTTGAAAGGAACTCAGGGTGGCAGAAGGTGCAATGTGTATGACATCTGATGTGCATGAAACCTGGTAGGGCTCTCTAGGAGATTCAGTGGAGCGTTTGGGCTGTGTATTCCCAAATATGTTAAAAGTAAATATTCAATAAGTACTTACTAATTAAATGAGTCAGAAGTTCAATAGAAAAATTGTATAGGATCATATGAGTAAGGTTTGTATGTAAGTGCACCAAGATCTTACACAGACTATACAGACTAACTTTGGAGGTCGTTTTTTTTTTTATTTTAAATGTGGTTATTCTGTTTAATAGGTTGTTGGGTTTTTTTTCTTTTGTAAAGTGATAGATTCCTTAGAGCTGTTGCTGTGCTATTATGAAGCTGAAACAGGAAATTTTCCAGTGGTTGTATTATAGCAGTATTTTTTTTACGCTTTCAGAAAATCTTTATTAGTATTTTATTTTAATCAAGAAAGTGTAATTTATTCTTAATTTTAAAATGCTGCTTTCTTTGACCAGAGCTCACTTAATTTATTTTTTTTCTTTTTCTCCTTCACACCAGTGTTGTCTAATGGATTCTATGGTCAGGATTTTTATTTCTGATCCTTCACCTAAAATTCGTCTGAATGTCTTTACTGGTGGTGGTGGTGGTGTTTTGTGGATTTTTTTTGTTGTTTGTTCGTTTGTTTTTTAAGTGGACACTAAAGAGATACAGGAGTCCATTTAACATTTACTTTATCTTGGAACTCTGTGCAGAATAATATATGTTTTTGAAATTTCGAGTTCTACATCTGTTAGTTGCATCAGTCTTTGCTGTTGTTAATGCTAACTGAATCTTAGTCAGGAGGTGATCTGCATGTTGTGGCAAGCACAGAAGCATTCATTCTGGTCTGCTGTAGGCTCTAAATAGTTCATTAAAAAATTTATTTGTACATCAGTTCTTTTTTGTTGCTGTTATATTTCACTGAACTCAGCAGTTCTCTGCTACACAAAAGCCTTGCGTTTTTAAAGATACACCAGTTTCTCTATATTTATGTAGTCTAAACTTTTTTTAATACAGCAAGAGTTGTTTTCAGCCATAATTTTCACATGAAAATATTTACACAATTGTGCACTTTAAAGTCTGTTTTGTTCTCTTTAGCTTTGTTCCTCTCTGGGAATCCATGTCCAAAAGAGCATGTTCAAATATGTTACTTTTGTTTTGCTCATTGCCTGTATTTTTTATTGTTTCTAGTTTATAGCACACAATGCTGTAACTGTGATTTGTCTTGTGATATTTGATCAAGTGGCTGACTTTGATCAGCAAGTCTCACAAGCTGCATGTCGTTACTGGTACCGAGTGCGATACCAGCTTAAGTGTCTGGTTGGAAGGCCCTAAAGCAGTACCTAATATGAGACCTGTTCTAAAATTGTGGTTATTTCTTATGAAGGATTTGATTTTATCTTTCCAGGATTGTATTTGTGGCTGGGATTATGCCATTTGCTGATGCTTCAGATGCCAGGAGTTTTCTTTTGAGAGAGTGAATTCATGAGCACTTCCTGAAGGTTCACATTAAAAGAAATCAGTGTCACTGGGAAGAAAATACTTTTTACTCAGAGCACAGTGTTCATATAGTGACCACATTTTCTAAAGGGGGTGTAGACTCTTTAATAGTGAGCCTTGGCCTACGTGATAGTAATCTTACTTTTTTAGTTAGCTTTTGCAGACCTCTTCAAAGTAATTGATGGAATTTGCTGGTCTGCAAAGCACTGTTTGAAAGCAGCTATAGTCCTGCTGGCTCTTGAAGGGGAGGGAAAAACTGATGTGAAGGAGGGCTTATGGGCCAACAGTTGTGAAATCAGGAGAAGGTCAGACCTGCTGCCTTGCACAGATGTAGGGACACAACTGATGAATTTGTAAAATCCTGCTTCTAAAAGGGGAAGCAGCTTTGCTGTGTGCTTGTGGGTGGGGATGTCTACCCAGCCCGCTGGTGTTCGGCACTATAGCTGATTTTTAGCTCCTGCAGAATAATCTACTCCAGGCTAGATGGGAGGCCCTTATGTGCCCAGGCATAAGGTGGTGTTTGTTGGCAGCTCCTAGGAAGGCTGTGCCTTCTGCTGGGCCCCCGTGGAATGAGCTGCCTTGAACTGAGGCAGCTTTGTTGCCCTGTGCAAGGCCGTGGGTCCTGCTGCCCAGTTCATTGTTGCAGGAATTTGAAACACAGGTGCCTGCCTAAAAACTGGTAAAACAGGCACTGTTCATTGTGTCCTGTCCTGAACCAGCTGGGCCAATGCTTAGGATGTAACATAAAACGTGTCTACTGTCTGTAGCATCAGTGAGGTGACTGAAGGCTACTAAGAACTTGTTTCTGGTCTCATTAAGCCTTGTGGCTAAATGTAATTAGACTTAAGCTAGAAGAATAGGGTTTTCTTGGTAGAGACAGAGGTTTTTGGTTTTGACTTTTTTTTTTTTTTTAAGTGAAATAAACAGTCAAGAAGCAAGATCTGAGGGTCACTCCCTGCACATGTCCATGGAAGCAACTTCAATACAAATACGAAAATGAGAAGCACAATGAGGGTAAATGCAAAAGCAAAATTGATCAAACTCGGATGTTGATTTATTAGTGTCAAGCTATTTATTGGAACATGGAAAAGGGAAAACATGTAAAACAGTAAAATTGGTCAGTAGATAAGTACCAGCACAGGATCAGTGATTTTTAAGAGAGCTTTGTTAGTGTACACCCAATGAGGACTGTAGTCTTACCTTTCCATGAGAAAAATTTTAACATCTTTTTTCCATGGCACCAGAAGTACAGAAAAGGTGTAAGTGGAAGATCATTGGCCTTTGCACTGAAATTTTCCAGGATGACATTTCCTACAAAGTTATAAATAAGTATTTGGGTTACTAGTTCGGTAGTATAGCACAGAATAAGTAATCTGTGCTGCTGTAAAATGCTTGCATCTCAAAGTTCCTAAAAGACAGTGTACATGCCTACATTAAGAAAAAGTAAACACAGAATGATAAAAAAAAAGTAGCTTGGCTAAGAGCCACAGCCTTGTTAAGATACATGGCAGGAAAGCAGACACAAAATTGGAAGGAGAAGAAAGTAAAGAATATAATTAAAATGCTATTTTCTCCTCTTTCCAGTTACCTGTCTTCTTTTGTAATTCATATACACTTGTTGAACTTGCATGTAAATTATTGATTGACTCAGTGAACTCATTGTAATAAATTATGTTTGATGTGCTATCTTGGAAAAAAATCTTTTGAAATTCTGTCTCTTTTCGTTGTCTGCTCACCTTGTGGCTTTCAATATCTTGTTTCCCATCTGTCTGATTCCATCATAAGAAGAGCATAACTTTTCAGACCTTAATGCAGCTCTCTTTTGTTCTGGTTTAAGTAAGTATGTAACACAAATATGTGATTTGGCCATAAACAGTAATATCAGAAAGGAATGTTGAAGTGTGTGTTCCCTTTATATATGTGAAATAAAGAAACACTTTAGATATTTGATGGTGCATATTTAGGATGCACAGATCTGTCTCTTCAAGAAAATGAACAGAGAGGTGTCTGTGTCATTGTGTTACACATACTTCAATGTTGCCAGTCCAAAGGTTACTTTTAAGGATTGTTTCGTAAAGGAGAACAGAAATGGGTCTACAAGTATGACCTGTCTTTTGTAAACCCACGTTGCCTGTACCTGATTGCTGAGTTGTCCTCTGTGTGCTGCATGAATGCACTCAGGATGATCAGTTCTGTGACCTTTCCTTGTGGCAAGGTCAGACTGACAGGCCTGTAATTCCATGGATCCTTCTTCCAGACTTTCTCATAGATGGACATCACATTTGACAACTTCCAATCAACTGGGACCTCCATGGTTAGCCAGGACTACTGACAAATGATGGAAAGTGGCTTGGTGAGCACCTCTGCCAGCTCCCTCAGAACCCTTGGGTGGATCCCATCTCACCCCAGGAAAGCAGTTTTAAATATAGATTTAAAAATACTTAACCGAATATGTAATACAGATGTACCCAAACTTCATTTTGAGTGATTGATTGTACTACAGATATTTGTAATGCAAGAAGTGTCTCTAGCACTGAGCTTCTAACTGAGTCTTGAATTACAGAGGAATTTAGAGAAATGCACTTACTTTGTTAAAAACTTTTTTTTTTCCTAGGGAATATGATGTCTGTAGAAATGTTCAGTTAGGATATCTTTTTTATGTTTATAGTTAACTAGTTTGCTTAACAACTGTAAAGGCACAGGTAGATAAATGATTTGTGTTCTTTTTTAAGGACATAACATATATATGCTGAAAGGTTTATTTGAATAGTGCCTTTTTAGTGAGTACATCTTTGGAGACCAGGGACAATGAACTGAGCCAGGAAGGGAGAAGCACAGTAGTCCTGGGACTGTCTGTAGCAGTTTCATGGGACAGTAGAAATAGAATAATCTTTTAAGGCTCCTGAATTAATCAGAGAGTTATTATGAAAGGGGCAAAAGGCCACAGAGTTCACTCAACTAAGTGTGTTTATACATAACACAAAGCACTGAAATATTTACTTTGACATGGTCAATATAAGTTTATTTGTATGATGATGGTGGTACTACTGCTACTAATTCTTTTTGGCTGGCTCATTTGACTATGAACAACGTACCTCACTCAGAGAAAGAATCCAAAGGGAACCAGAAGGGCTTTTCCTTCATAATTTATTTAAAAAGCAATAAGTAAGCCCATTTCAGCAGGATATATAGGCATATGCATTCAAGCAAGTGACAGGTACATTGAAATGGAATGATTGACTTATTCTTCAGACTAAGTATCTTGTTGAACTGCTGAGGCCTTGACGTAGTCTAAGCAACTTGTAGTTCCAAAATTGCTCAGTCTTTGCTAAGCTTCTGACTTGTCTGACATTTAGTGTCTATTGCTACTGAAACAAGTCTTTGAGCAAAAGCTTCATTGGTGCAACCCCAGACTCTATTAATTATTATGTTTTATTTTTATTTCCCTATAGTACTGTGAACATGTGCTTTGGAGAACTCTAGATGTGTATGTTTTTGACCATTGAAATAATTATATGAATCTCATAAAGCTGAACCAATTTGCAATGCTGTGTTAAAAAGAACTTTTTTTTAAGGACAGAGTTTTCTTGTGAAACTCTTTTTTGTTTTGTTTATGAAACTCATTTATTTCTACAGCACAAAGAAAGGGAATGAAATCTTGGCTCCATTTTATTTAATATTTAAGGATTTCTTTTTCACTAGATTTTAATTCACTATGTCTCTCTTAGAGTTAAGTTTGGTATAGTGTTTCCTTCCAGAATTGTGGAAAGTTAAATGCATGTATCACAGAGGGCATCCTTGTGTCTTTAAATGTTAAAGCCCATTGTAGTGGATGAATCTCACCTGTCCGTGAAACTTGCATGGAATACCATCAGCTGTGTAGTGTTACACACAAGCAATACACAAGAATATCTAACCATTAATATTTCATCATCGTTGCATAGCTGTTTGCTGTGGTAGAAAAAAAATCACTATGGAGTGTGACCTCAAATTGAACAATAACAGGAATGATAAGCCTGGGGTAAATGTTATCAATAAGTAACATACTTTTGTGACTCATTAAACTCTCTCTGTTATAATAGCATGTTTCACTCTATGTTGCCAAAAAAAGTTGCAAACCAGAAGAAAAAGTCCTTTCTACATAGCCCCGAGATCTGTTTCTTTAATTGCTGAGATTTTCCTCGGGACTGAAGGACAAACTCTAGACAGTGTTCAACATTTTAGCTGAATGAAGTGACACTGGGACATAATAAGCTGCTGCTGAAATCTAACTACAAAGTGTTTTCTAATAGTATTCAGGAATAAGGCATTGTGTTTGTAGTTAGTATATATAGACATATTTTTGGCAGCAGTTATAATAAGTTATTATTTGTGGTATATTTTCCTAGGTTTTCTGCTTGACTAAGTTATTGTATCCATGATTTAGGGTTGAATATTTGTTTTGCTTTAAATGTGAGAGTGACAAATTCATGTTGCCTTTTCAGCATGTATGGAAAAAGAAAATGAAAATAACAATATTTTTCTAGAAATTCTGATAGAACTCATATGTCGGTATGTGAATGGTGGACTCTGAAGTAATTAGTGATAATAGGCACAGCATAGTGTAAACACTTGGATCATAGTAGCAAATTTCTTCCATCTAGGGGAGAAATATGAAGAAAATATTTTTGGAAAAAGTATTCACATGGCAAGCATGTTTAGGCAAGCAGTTGCACTTACTGGCACAACTAGTTAACAGCATAAAACAAATAGTTTGTGTCTGGTGCAGTAGCGATAACCTTGCATGCTAACTGTAATGTTTTATTGTGTTACTTGGCCTCGGATATATAGTCACACACTGTATTCTCAAAGAAATAACAATAAAGAATCTGCCATTGATTGTAACAGAACAACTGATTTTCATGCATTACTGCATCATGAATTTTTCACTTCTTTGTCCTAAGATATATTTGTGGTTATAAAGTATATATTTATCTCCTCAAATTATGGTTACTAAACTAGCATGCCATATTTTTCACAAAATTAATCTTTTTCCGGTTTTGTCTGCCTGACTAATAACTTGATAAATCTCTCTTTATCTTCTAATGGCAGATGATTTATCAAGGGCTACCACTTAATTAGTATTACAGAGCAAGTATTTTCCATCGCTTGGGCATGTAAAATGAGAAGCGTAGGAGAAAACAGAAAGGTAATCTTGTAACTGAGAAAAATCCTTTGTGATTTAACCATGGGATTGAGGTTCAAGAAATGTGAGTTCTATCCCACAAATCCATCATGCTTCCCACCAGACTTTGGACAAGACATTGATTTTTAATTTGCTGCAGTTGACCATTCTGCAAAAGGTTTAGAGTAATTCTGTCTTATCTCTTAGGGTAGTTTAATGCTAGATTGTCTAGCATTACTAGTGTTATAGGACATGTATTAGTTTTTGAGTTGTTCTGATACAAACAGTTCAATAATATAGATATAGTCTGAATTTTTTTTGTATTAAAGAAGTGTGTGTATTAGGTAATATATAAACAATAGTTTTGTGACATAACTGTTTTAACTTGTATATCTGAAGCACATATACAGAAATCTTGAAGAATTTGTTAGTGAAGTTTCAGCTTTCCTGAATACTTTACTTTTTCTCCATTTCCAGGTTGCATGTCTCACTCATGTAGCAGCTAATTACCTTAATTGCAAAATGGAAGCAAAACGCTGGGGCACTGCTCATGGGAGTATTGTTCCATATCAGGTAAGTAGAAAGCATTAGGTTTTTTTTCTCTTGGAATTCATGATTTTGTATATTAAGAGACTGAGAACTGACTTCTCCTGTGACTTGCTGTAGTCTGTACAGTGTCTGTGTCTAGGTAGGACAAGGTTCTGTTGTTCACTGTCATTTCTGCATTTTGCATATTTCTTCATCGGCAGCAGATTAGTAACAGAACACTGAAATAGATCAAAGGTGTTTGCTGAAATTGGATGACTTTAAAGCTAGTATGATGACTTGATTAGTTTTCACCTGACAGAGTAACTTCTTTTTTTTTTCTAAAAGGTTACCTGACTTCCATGTCAGTTAAAAAGAGAAATCTTTTGCCTCCGAATTCTGGTATTTTATCTTGTGAGCCTACAGGAACAGTCTAAATGATCACAAAGATCTGGGAGTTCTACATATTCATCATTTTCCATTGATTTTGCTACAAATCACTGTTGCTCAGTGAGACAACAGGTTGGCAAAAGGAATTCACTAAACCTCAGATCTCCCCAGTGGAATTCATAGTCTGCTACATCTAATGAAGGGTTGAAATTCCTTAAAATAACATGACCTTCATCATATAAACAAGCACAGGAAAAAAAAATTTACTGCAAGTTTTATCTTATTTTTGGCTAGTATGGGAAGCTCTTCCAGTAAACAAAGAAAATTTTGTTCTTTCCTAGCTGATCATTTTGTTTTCTTGATGGAGGTCATGCTAACTTATGGAGACTTGAGCACATATTTAATTAATAAAAAGAATCTGTTTGGGGCACTTCTCATCAAGTAGTCATGCTTGCAACTAGCTAGGCAGAGCCTGGATTTCTTAATTTCTGACTGGAGTCCTTTAAATCCTGAGGGGGACAGTTCCCAGCATTTGTCTGGGAGAACTGCATCTAAACACCACTCAGTTTCTTTACCATCTCCTTTCTTTTTAGAGAAAGTGAGAGAAACTCAATGTATTGTGTTCTTCCCAGTGGTGAAGGTGGTAGTGATCATAACAAGCTTGTGGCTTGAAGCCACAAAGCCAGCAAACTCTTAAGTAAAAGTCTTCTGTAGTCATGCAGAACACTGACTAATGTCACAGCCAGGTGTCCTCAGGTGTAAAACCAAAATCAATTGTTTCTGGAAGAGCTGCATCTATTTGAGGCAGGAGACTTTTTCGGTACATACTGCTGCATAGTCAGCTGTCTTGTTTTGGTTCTGCTGTAACAAGTGGCAGGTTCTCAGTGTGATGAGAAGATGTGGTAACTCTTTCTCCAAGGATGAGGTTGGCCCTGCAGTGCAGTGTTCTTGTCTCAGGTGTAGTGCAGCGCAGCTCTGGCTGTGCCGCTCTCTGTTTGGCGTGATGTAGCTGTGTGGCCATATTTTCTAGAACCAGCTCTGCATGACCCATTGTAACCAGGCATCCGCTATGCAAGTAGTTACATTCTGCTCTGTTGCTGTAATGTGACCTTTTGGTGCATCCCTTTTTGAACTCTGGTATGTTGAAAGTACAAAGTTTGTATAAGCAAAACCAAAAACCTGACTAAACAAAATGTTTTATCTTAACTACTGCATTTGGCTGAATAAGTGAAACTTGCATTCTTTTATCTCCTTTTGCCTTTGTATTTCCACGGCCAAAATGAAAAGCATACATTGAATATCCTTTTTATTTTTTTCATAGGTCTCCAGATATAATTCAAAATTCATGGAGACTCTTTAGCTATCTTCTGGTTTAATCTAGATGAGTCAACATGTAAATAACTATTAAAAAAAAATATCCTGTCTAAGCTCTGGTTCCTCTGTTTCCGTATGCTGTTTCTGAACTTGATAGTAGAAATACTACCTCAATATTATAAACAGTTTTAATGTGAATTTTCTTGTAATTAGGGTGGAGCTATGCGTGTTTATGGATCATCTGTTAACATTCCATCAGCTAGCATGGTTATAATTCTGATTGTAACCATAAATATATTCTGCTTTCAAGAGTTTATTTTTTGCTTTACTAACATAAGCTATACTTAAGACTGCAAAGCTCTTCAGAAGCTTGAATTAACCCTCACCATTGCTATTGTACTGCTTTTAGAGTTGCTTCAGTAGCTCATTTATAATACAATTTAGAAAAGAACTCTGAAACTTGTCTTTCATCCCTCATTCTAGTTCTTGAATAAACTGTCATTTGCTTACTAAACTAATATGTGACTATCACAGTGCTAATTTTGTGCTTTTTGTTTCAGGATGTTTTGTGCAAGTGAATTATAATTTGTTCAAATAATAAAAATCACATATCAGAAAACTGAATTTCTATATATTTCAAGACCAATGTGGTAGCAAACTGTTGTTTGTTTTCCATATGTCCACAGCTTTATTTGGCTTTCATTTGGTGTATTTTGAGTTTTCATACAGGTAGTAAATTATAACTTTGAAGTGCTATAGAGCCTGCAATTCCACTAAAAATTGTCAGACTAACATGTCAGATTTAACATAAATCATGGAAGACTGGGTAAACTTGAGAGATCCTTTTGCAGAATTAGAAAGGAAAAATATAAATAATTTCTGTCATCTTTTCGTGTGATGGAAGTCTGATCACAGTCATGCTAGAGTCCTGACCAAAATTTCATGAAAACGTATCTTAAATATGGACATAAATAGTACTTTTTTTGCTTGCAATTGTTAGAGTAAGTGTTCTACTACTCTGTGTAACACATTCAGTAGTGTATAACGAATGCTATTGTTGCTTTTATTTCACTCAGCTTCAGCTGAATAATGTTGTTCGTAATACCTTTGCAAATGGCTCTATTTCTTTCTCTTTACAAGGCCAACTTTAACTTAGAGTATGTCGCGGTAATTCTACTGAATTCCCTGTCACTTCTTGCCTGAACAGTTAACAGCATAATTTGTCCCTGAATGTATTCTCTGGATCGAGCTTTCTTGTTTTTCCTTGTATTTAAAAATGTACAAATTGAGCATTAATGGGCAACTGAGTTTTTTCTTTCCTGAAACTACCAGGGTGTGTCGAACCTTTGAAAATCTATTTCTGGCCTGAGAAATAAGCTCTTAATAAAAGAGATGCGAAGTTTGCTGTGCAAGGATTTTCATATTCTTTCAAGGTTTTCCTCATTTGCTGATAATGTGCTCACTTCGTGGCATGATCCTGTGAAATGTCTGAGTTTTCAGCTTTGTGCACTCATCACCACAACCCAACGGAAAGGGTTTGAACTTCTTTTCAGTGGGCAATATCTTTCAGGTTTTTTTGTAAAGCTGTCTGTAAATGTTTGCCATAGGTCTTCTATGGAGGTGAACTTTGCAGTGTGCCAAAAGGATGGAGAACTCTAGATCCTAATCGATCAAGATCAGAAACTGATTTTTGAGTGCTGAACACTTCTTGAGAAATTCTCTACTTTGAACATATCTGCTTTTTAATCAGAGCGAGGTTGTTTGAATGGGTCACTCCTGTGATAGGGCATGTAATCAGATCCCAAATTGTTTGGTTTCAAGTGTTAAAGTAAAATCCTTGAGTTCTGGGCTGTATCTTGAATGTAATTACTGCAATTTTTTTTAAACAAGTTTCTATAATGAGACACCTTGTTTAGCTACAGCTGCTCCATGATTATCCAGAGGAAATCAGGGGCTTAAAAGCATCCGGTTTACATAATTGTGCTGAAAAGTAAAGTTGTATTACTGTCTTTCATTTGGGGTGATAAGGTCTTCCCTCATTCTTGTGGTTTCAGCAATGTAGCTGTCTTTCCTGTACGGTGTGAGATCTAGACATTCACTTTTTCATCTTCCAGTGGGCCCATTCGGAATGGTTATTCATTCTCCTGAGAAAAGTCTACCATAAGCTGCACGTTTACAGGATGTTTCATGTGGCCGCTTATCACTCTGCCATCAGGGCAAGCACTTTCAGAGGCAAACTTTCAGCTAAAGGTATAGGGCTGTTTTCTCTTGGGACATACTGAGGGAAGTCTCTTTAAAATTGGTGAAACCAAGCTCTTACAGGTATTCCCTCCTCCCCCACCCCCCCTCAATGAATATGATATTTCTGTTCCAGGTTTGGTCCTAAGACTCACAGGGTCTTCTCAAGGATACTTCAGTATGTTTTCACAATGCACAAAGGGGACAGCCATTCTGCACAGAAGTTGGAACCACAAGGCAGAAGATAAAGTATTATGTTAACCAATTATCTGTGCTGTTGACTGACGTGTGCATTGTTATAACTCATCAGATGCATCATCACTTTTTTATATTAAAGCAACAGCTCTAATTAGAACTACAGCTTCCTCAGAAGGGGAGGAGGAGGGTCAGGCACTCATCTCTTTAGTGACCAATGACAGAACCCGAGGCAATGGCAGGAAGATGCGCCAGTGAAGGTTTAGGTTGGACATTAGGAAAAGGTTCTTCCCCAGGCTCCCCAGGGATGTGTCACGGCCCCAAGCCTGACAGTATTCAAGAAGAGACAGGACAATGCCCTCAGACACACGGTATGAACTGTGGGGTTGTCAGATGTAGGGACAGGAGTTGGACTCGATGATCCTGTGTAGCCTTATCTAAGTTTTCCTGCTCCAGCAGGGGGATTGGACTAGATGATCTTTTGAGGTCCCTTCTAATCTCTAACTTTCTGTGATTCTGTGATACTTGTGGGTCCCTTCTGACTCAACTCTGTGATTCTTTGAACTGTCTCTGTGTCAAATGTCTTGCAGTTGAAATGTGTTATGAAAACCAAAGTATAACCTCACAAGAAGATTAGTATAGTAATCATATTTCTTAATTGTTTTTACCATCTGCATCTCATACTTTTAATTGTGGAATTTCATCCTGTCCAAGAGTTTTACAAAGAAAATCCCACTCCTGTCACTTGTGTCTCATTACAGAAAGTTGTTAATTACCTGATTCATCTGGCAGAGATACTTTTCATACGAAGGCACAATGCACACCAATTTTCCTAACTCAGCTCTGGAGAATCTCACAGAACTTTTTGTGACTCTCTTTGGTGTGGTTGTTTTTTTGTTTTTGTTTTTTCTTATTTCAGTGGAAAGGGCAACAGAATAATGCCAATCATTTAGAAATTTCAAACAGCTTATTCCACACAAGAATGGTGATGTGTAGTCATTTTCCTTTCTGCCTTTATGTGGTTTATTGGGATGCTTCTGCAGTTAATGTGTCTTGGAATCAAAAATCAACAAAGAATAGAACTTGGATTGTTTGCAAAGTTTTGTTTTGTGCATGAGATTCTCCTTCTTAAATAAGTCCAAAATGGTTTGTTATGGAAGAAATCTTCCTGCTCTGTAATGGCTCAACCTAGGAGAAGGTGGAACTTATCCACAGGAAAGAAATACGATACAGATTCTTTTAGAGCGAGTTCTAGATTGAGGAAATGCAAGATGCCCCTTCTTACTCAGTGAACCTTATCTACAGAATACTCACCTGGACTATCTAGGCTGTCCTGGGGGACCATTGTCCTATATTGCTGTTCTGAGCAATGAAATACCACTGTGAAAGTATTGCCCATTGGACATGAAAATTAAATATGTTCACAGATCAACTGAATAGAAACTTTGTGCTCTCAAGCAGCAAAGCACGCTCTCTCACACAGTTTCTGAAGGACAGTTTGGCCACCCTCAAGATAGATGTCTTGACTCATATAATAAATACTCAGTCTTCCAGATACTTAAGCAACTTAGTGTATCTTCTTTAACTACTTACCTACAGGTTTGTTTTTTTAACTAGCTGCTTCCTTTCTATCTTTATCTTACAAGGCATGAGAAAGAGAAGAAAGCCCTCTTGTCATCTTGGAGTCTGTAAAACAAGAAAAGGATATCATTTGCAGGAATTTCTGTCTTCTTGTGTCTTTTCTTCTTGTCTTACTGTGGTATGACTAGTTAAACTACTGACTGCACAAACATTTTGGAGTTATTGTGATTATAAGGGACCACAGTTGGCACTCTGCTTAAGAATGGCATAGGGATTCTGTTTCCTTGCCATTTCAGTCATTGAAAAGGTACAGTAATCATCTGTGGGAATCTTGTAGAAAGCTGCCCATTTATGATAAATGAATTCTAATTATTCAAACCTGACAACATTGTGTTGATACCTTTATGGTGATAGTCCTTCAATGAGTTGTCAAGCCTTTCTCCTTGGCAGAGCAGCGGTCTGGAAACTAAATCAGTAGGTTTGCCTTAGGCGGTTTTAGATACAGGCTCAGTGTATAATGGGATATATAGTTATAACTTCATTCATAATATCCTATCCCATCAGAGAGACAGCACTTTAAAGAAGCTGACCTTGTATTCACATAGAATTGACAGCTTCATACCTGTGCACAGGAACTTTTCGAATGGAAATTAAATGCATTTTAAATTTAGAACCTGATACTTTTTTTCCTAAACGAATTCCTCCTGCACTTTCTACTTTAAGAATTGCCTGCAAGATGTTTTTTAATGGGTTTTATACTTTGAATTTGCCACATGGAGATGGATTATTGTTCAGGAATGATAGCTGATAGTTGAGACAGTCTCATTTTTGATCTGTCTCTGGCAAGTGTCACATTTTGTGTCTGTCGTAAAACATTCTTACATATGTATTTATATATGTATTTGGACTTATATATGTATTTACACACATTTAAAATGGGTGTACATTAAGATTATTAGCCCGTTACTTGTTTGTGGTCACATGAGGAAGAACTCTAATGAAACTAGAATCAGAACACAAGTATGCTGATGTTCAGTGTCATTTAGTGAACATATATGTCTTTTATGTATATTGTTCATTGTTTCCTCTGCATTCATCCATTGCTGGGGTGAGAGGTCTAGTTTGTATTACTCACAGCAGCATGGTGAGCCTCCAAACATGTTGCAGGGTTACTGAACATTACAGATCTGTATATCCATGTCAAACTGTAATTCTTAGGAAGGGCAGTGTAACAGAGCCCTGATCAGTAGATTGCTCTTCAAATTGTAGCTGTTTGGAAAGGGATAAAAGTAGGATCTGTGGGCTTGTAGAGGAGATATTGACTGTAATGGGATCACCGCTTTCCTCTAATCTGCTTATCAGATCCAGGGCAATTTAGCTTTTGCTCTTCTGAAAGTGTTTCATGGTCGTCATGTAATTATACAGTACAGCTGCTCAAAAGCTGAAACATGTTTAAACAGTCTGGAAGAGCGCTCAAAAATTTTTGTGTAGCAGTATCATCTGGTGACTTCTGGCGTAATCATCCCGCATATCACAGATTCACAGAATGTCAGGGATTGGAAGGGACCTCGAAAGATCATCTAGTCCAATCCCCCTGCCGGAGCAGGAACATTCAGATGAGGTTACACAGGAAGGTGCTCAGGTGGGTTTTGAATGTCTCCAGAGAAGGAGACTCCACAACCTCCTTGGGCAGCCTGTTCCAGTGCTCTGGCACCCTCGCTGAGAAGTTGTTTCTTCTCAAATTTAAGTGGAACCTATATAAGTAACTATTTGTATTGCCATTGTAGCTAGAAACCCTAATAAAACACAATGAACCCTTGTGCAAGGTATTGTACAAGAGGACAAATCGGCTTCTTATGGTCAGTAATTGAGAATGAAACACAAACACATTACTTCAAGTGACTGAAATGAGTAAGGACTTTGGCAATGAGGATCCAGTGGTTTATGGTAAGTAATGTTCACTCTTAGGGCACAGGAGAGATTAAGGCATGTCCACATGATGATATTAACTTTATGAAGACAGAAAAATGAATAAATAAAAAAACAGGAAAATGCTTACTATTGTTTAATTGATATTCAGGTGCTTGATTTTACTATGTGAAGCTTGTGACAGTTCTGGTTGGAAAATGTTGATTGTAATGGAAAGGTATGTCCACTAGATGTCATTCATGTAATCTAGTTTTTGTTGCAGCATTTATTTCTAAGGAGCTCTGTAGGACGGTAGATACAAATTATCATAATAATTAGCCGCTTTTGTATATGCAATGCTTTTGACTTTATATGTGTGTGGCATGTTACGAAATAATATTCTGATTGTCTCTCGGATGGATTTGACATGCTGTTTAGTCTTGAACTTGTGTCTTTTCATGTTTTTTCCTACAATTACCTTGTTGCATGAGTAGTTCTGTTATATAAGAGCACCCAGGTGAGCCGTATGTAGTCGTTTCTGCAAGGAGAGACATGAGTATAGAGCTAAAGATGTTATGCCCCAAAGGAAAGCAGAAGTATCCTGTAACTAATATAGTTCCACTTAAAATATGTTCTTTTCAAAGCTCTTTATACCTCAAAGGGCAGTTTTTTTGAAAAGTGCATATATTATTAGGAAAGACAGCTCAAATTTCATAAACTTACACAAGTGGGTTTATATACTCACAGGTCGCAGCTATATTACTGTGCTTACAGTACTTGAATTGTGTCACTTTATTAATATCCGAGGTGTTTCAAATAGAATCACTTTAATCAAGCTTAAATGAAATACTCCATGTATGGACATATCAAAGGTGCATCTGACCACTCAGTCAGATGGGTCGGTTGGATCTGTACAGATATGTGTTCATTAGCAAGGAGTGCTTGCACCCCCCCTTCACCTCTCTCCGCCCGTCTTTGTGGTATGATATATGTTACTAATTGCTAGACAGCTTCTGGGAAGTCATATCTATACTCTCATTGAAGAGCAGCGGCTGCAAGATTGGCCGGTGCTCCTTCCCACTTGCGACTTGGAGTAGCTGCAGCAAAACTGGAAGCCAGAGATCACAGCTTCCTCCAACCTCCCTCTCCCCTTCCATATGGAATAAAGAATTTCTCTGCCCTGTGTAGTCAGCCAGAGGGCAGGATGGGGAAGTGATAATCCTCTTGGAATGAGCACTTGCATGAAAAATGATAAATGCTACATTGCATGGGGATTAACACTTGCTTATGAACTTGTTTTTAATGGAGTGATGCTTCTCTTTCAGCAATGTGAAGGTTCACTGTACTTGTAGACCTGATTAAGAACCTTTACCACTGTTCAGCCAAAAGGGAACCATCTGCCATCAGAAATGTAACAGGGTTTGAAAATGTTTTACTCTTATTGTCCTCAAGAATGTAAACCGCTTTCTTTCACATAGCATTTACTTCGTTAGAAAAATGCTTGTTCCCCACATGTTGTTGCAGCATTTTTCCTTCTCTCATCATGAGAATTGCATTTCTGCTCACATTTAATGCATCTGTTTGAGGGCTGTTCTTTGTTGCCATGAAATGCTAAAAAATGACTATCCAAAGCTAGTTTAATGAATGGAGTTGCTATATAAATAATGTTTATTCTCTCTTCTTTTTTATTTTGTTCTTTTTTTTTTTTTTTTGCGGGGAGAGCTTATGATATCTTGTGAAGGATGTTTGCAGAGTTAGTCAATCTGTGAATCACTCTGGAGTTTATGAAGCTTGGTTGACATCTCTAAATGTATTTAGTGTTGAGCTTTGCCTCATCAAGATTTAGTGTAGAACCTGACTGCTTCTTTGCAGGATGACCCCTTCTTTTCACAGTGAGATGACATTTCGTGCAAATTTGGTCATTAAGTTAATTTCCAAGCACTGACGTATACTAATAAATTTGGCGTGGGCTATCTAGTTTCCTCTAAAAACATTGTGTTAGTGCTACAATAAGCCTACCTCCACTGGGATAACAGCTATGGCCCTCCAGTACACTGGCAGCTTCTGGGAATTTAATTGGAAATGTTGTGTTTTTGAGAGAGCTTCTTTTCTATTTTCAAGAGTGGGATATGCACTTAAGAGTTCTCAGTCCCATTGCCTTACTAAAGTTTAAATGCTAAATCTACTTATTAAAATAACCTTTAAATTACAGTGCTTTCTAATGTTGTTTCTCATGCCCTTTGCTACATTTAGTGTATCTTGCATGATGCTGAAACAGGTATGTTTACCAATACTCTCACTAATAAAACTTGACGATAGAAAGACACAGAAATAGTAATCTAAGGCTTTTTCTACTATTAAATCTCTATTATTACCAAAATTGTTTTAATTTGCTCACTTTTGAAGATAAGTGAGACTTTTGCTACAATACTTGAATTCAGTTGTATTGAGAGTGCTAAGGGTGAAGGTGAAAGAAAGATTTTTTTACAAGTAGTTCTCTGTTTTGACAAAACTGTACTTCCTGGCCATCACTTAAAACACGCAGTATTTGCTGACTGGAGATTTCCTTTATAATACAAATTAAGCCAGGGAAATTGATTTTATATCGGTATCCCCAAGGAGATCTCAACAGGTTTTATCTGGTATATAGTATCACATTTGTTCCCTTATATCTAGGAGACCTTACAGAGGTTTGTTCCAATTTTTCTTCACCAGAGGTTTTGAAATACTTGCTACAGTCTTGATGAGTAGTTAATTCTCCATGTCCACTAGAGGAGGAAAAGAAATAATTCTGTTTTCAACAAGGAAGATAGAGCCTGAATTTAGGAAAAGGTTTTTGGCTTCATAGAAGTGATGTATTATTGGAGTTGATCACCATGTTGTCTATAGCAAGCTTCTACATATACAGAAAATATATAGAGCTCCTCTACAGTGTTCTCCTTCCTGGTTTGTGTAAGGCCAGCTCATTCACGTTTTCCCTGAGGTTATATTTTTTAAACCTCTTACACTTTTTTTGGTTTTGGCATGATTTATGCTTTGTTCAACTATTCAAGTGCTGTGACCTGATCTGGCAAGTGCCTTAGGTGAGTTCTTCATGTTTCTGAGTAAAATGAAGAGCTTTCATGTGCTATTGAGACACTTGAGAATAGTTTGCTTCCTATTTTAACAGCATCATGTTGCTGTGTCTTCTTATTCTCAGGTGTTCAGCTGCCAGGGTAGGAGAAAAGCACTTAGCCTTGTGCTAAAACTTTGCTAATGAGTTATCAGCTACAACTTCAGTGTGATTTATGGTTAAAAGGTTCTTGAGGTTACTTTGTCTGTGTTCCATGATCTTTGCTTTGTTTCACCGTGGATCATTTTACAGGATGATTTCGCTGATGACTCCCAGTCCAGTGAAACCTGCAGAGGTGAGGTCACTTGATGCTGGAGTGTCATCTGAATCTGAGGTAGCAAAGCTTAAGCAGTTATCTGACTCTGATCTTGATTTATGTTGGCTACAGCAAGTTTAGGGCACTCGAATTTTGCATGAGTATGTCCATGTGTGGGTTCAGTGAGTTTTTCAAACTTTTATTATTAGTTTTACATCATTAGTCATCTTTCCTTTCCTGGGTGTTTTTTAGGCAGATGAGGTCTGAGATTCCAAAAAGTTGTCTTGTAAGGATATGGAAGACTCAACCTTGTATTTAATATTTTGTATTTTATATTTTTATATGTTATATTTAGAAAACTGCCAAGGTAAAGAACAGAAGTTACATTATCGTAGTAGAAAGCTTATTCTTTGCTAGATTAAAAAATAATCAACAAAAAAAAAACCCAAACAGACACAAGGTTAACCTTTAATTTGCTGTCCAACTGATAAGCATTCAGTTAATATTAGTTGTGATTCTGCATTGGAAGAATCCATTGTCATGTGGAATGGCCATCACAATAAACAAATAGCAAGCTGATGTGATGTCAAGTAAAGAAGCATTAGCTGAGTCTTGTATAGTGTATTTAAAACCTAACATAAAGACAAGGACTATAAAATATTATAAATACCAATGTTAGTCTGTATGATAATGTCTCTTCTAAACAGAGACAATTTTTTGACCTTGTCAGGTTTATCCTTGGGGTATGTGGTTATAATAGTGGCTAGAGACTTTTGACCATGAATAATAGTTGTAAGAATGCAACAAAGCCTTTTGTAGTACACATAAGTTATTAACTTAGCTCATTGGGGCAGAGACTGCATTTTAATTTAGCAGGAGACTTAGAACAATGGACCCTGAGTCTTATTTTAGTGCTTCCACAAAACCACGAATAATTTCTTCCTCTTATGTGTACGAGCTTACAGTATCTTGTTTTATTTGAGAGTTTTAAATACAGGAAATGTTTTGAAGTAATTCTAGCTTTTTGTTTGGTTTTCCTGATGTTACACATTTTTACATACCCAGTTCACATTCACCAATTTATCCAAGTTGGATGGTAAATGAGAAGTAAAAATGGCCATCACATGACTGTTGGAATTATGAAAGAATTTGAGATTTGTTTAATATATACATTATTTACTGAGGTATGTAATCCATTAATGAGGAGGAGGGCCTTGAGGAGGAACAGACTTCCCTGTATAAAGAATCTGATCAGGTAGCTCATTTAAGAGAATGTTGTTAGTGATACTTGTTAGCACTCATGCATAATTATGCTATCTTTTCACTGTTACCTTTTCAAATCCTGTGGAGATTCTTAAGTAATTTTATTTCGTCCCATTTCAAGGTTTTGAGTAATAATGAGGAGGAAAAAACAGTTAAATAGTTGTTTGTTTGTTTGGTTTTTTTCCTCAAGTCCCAGGTGCTGAAAGTAACTGAGAATATCCATCGTCTTTGTAGTGGTTTCCTGCATATCTTATGTGAACTTCTTCAAACATCCATCGAATAGGACTTTGTCAGATTTAAAAAGATAATATAAATCACTTATGGTCAAGAGATTGGACTGAAGCTTAGAAATGTAGCTCTACATTCTCTTGCAAATAGCGCTGTTATTTCTGTAGTGGGTGCTTGTGCGACTGCAGTTGATGTGATGCTGCTTTTTGGGTGAGTACTCACAATGCATTTTTAATACAAGGTAGAGCAGTTTCTTGTAGTCACCAGTTCCAGGTTGCAGCAAGTAATGGAGTGGTGGTTACTTCCAGAATTTCTACTGTTTTGTTTTCTGTCACATTTCTATCTATTTGAGATTTGACTCCCATGGCTGTAATTTGAGCAGGCCACTTTTGTGTGCCTCTCCTCCATCTGTGAAAGAGTTGGCCTCTTCCTTCTACTTTTCTTCTGTTTTGTCTCTTTTTAAATAGTAAGCTGTTCATAAGCTGTTCAAAAGAGGTTATTCCTTTCTTTCAAGGTACAACCGCATGGTATTGAACAACGTAATGTGAAAGTATGTGAGCTATTATAGTTTAAATGCTTCAAGCAGGGAACAATCATAGAAAAAGAGTCTTGGATGGGGCTATCCCTTCTCCATGTAAGATCATCTTTAACAATACTCCTCTCCACAGATAATTGCTTGACTGATTCTGGGACCCCACAACCCCTCAAGCAGTTCATTTTAGTGCTTCACTGTTCCTTATCTCTGTGGCATACAAGGCAAGAAGTGTTGAAATCATAGCTCGGAAAAGTCAGATCAGACAATAAGAAAAGCTTTCTAACAGAGAAGCCAGATTTCTCCTTCTTTTCAGTATATTTTGTGACCTTATGGACTGGTATATCTCAGTCTTCTCTAGGCTAAACCTTCCCAGTTTGCTTTGCCTTTCGCCTGAGATCACATGTTCCAAAATCTACTACTATTCCCTGTACTTTCTTTTTGGAACATACTGTTTTTGTTGCGACCAGAAAAAAATGCAGTACATTACTCCAAGTTCAGTTTTGTGATCCTGAAGTACAAAGTGTTTCAAAAAGATGGGCCCAATTTCAAAGATACAGTGATTTCAAATTGAGTCTCTCTTTTTGAAACACCCTGTATAACAGATAAATTATTTTTTGAATCTTGCGGGTTATGTTCTGAAATGCCACTTTAGTGTTACCCTGCTGTTGCAAAGGAGCTTTTGTTTGATTCATGTTACGTTTACGGAACGTCTAACTTTTTGATCCTGTTCTCTTGTATGTGATTTATTCATGTGAGTGAATTCCTCATGCCTAATTCTAGAACCTCTCAGTTGATTTTTCTTTGTTGAATTTCACACTCTTACCGTCATACTTCATCTCCCAGTTAGTTGCAGACATTTTCAGTTCTATCCAGTCTGTCCAGTACTTGCAGTTCTTTCTAGTTCTGTGGCATCTTCAAGTTTGATGTACGTACTTTCTTCTCTCAGTATTTGGGTTGTTAATGAGAATATTGAAATGTTCCATGAGTGTATTCTTACATGTTGACAAATCATTCATAACTCCTTTGAGTCATATCCCACCAGTTGGTAACTGTGTTTCTCTCATGGCCTTAAGTTTGTACTGCCCTTCACTGTAACTAGTGTGCAAAGGCAGACATCTAAGTCAATGTATTTGTACTCTGCAAGTCAATATTGGTTGCTACCCATTCCCTGGTTGTTTCAGAGAGATATATGTGTCTCTTTCTGGGAGGTAAGTGCTGGCGTTTAATTTACTTGATTGTTGTTATTATTATTATTATTATTATTATTATTATTTAATCCAGTCACTGTGTTTGCACTTTTCTAAGCTGTAGGATCTCCCTTCTGTCCCAAAGCTGCTAGTGTGCAGCTTCCTCAGATTCTTCTGCAAGAATTCTAGAGAAATCTTAGGAGGTCATGACACTTGAAAACACTGGGTTTTCAGAAGTGCACTGCCTCAACACAGCTTTTTCATAATCTAGCTCAAGTTTCACCTGCATATTGCTGCATGCTACTGTGCATTTACTAATTAATTTGCTGAGTTTATATTTGTGTAGTGCATAATAGAGTTAGTAGGTGTTGTTTTAATGCAAATAATAAGAATAGTAATACAGTGCTTTCTATAAACACTGGGCTAGTGGGCTGCTCTTAGAGATTGTGGATGTTCATAGGAATCAAGGGGGTCATGAGTCAGTTTCAGATGGGACTGATTCCTGTGCTGAGCATCTTCAGAAGACTTAATCACTCAAATCCAATTTTATCCATTAAAAGCAGAAGTATGACTTAACGTAGGACATGGAAGACCTGTGGAATAACTTCTGTGCTGGGATTTATGAATTTCACCTGGAAATAGAAGTTAAAACAATACCCTCTTGAGGCATGTGCCAGTTCCCGGTTTTATGTAAAATACTAATCAATAATGTCATGAATTTAAGCAAGGAGACACTGGCTAGACAACATTTTTACTGTGAAATTGAACTTGGTATAATATAAATGTGGTTCTAATATTTAAATATTGACAGATGTATGGATTATCTCCCTGCCTAGCCTTAGAATAGTGTACCAGGTCCTGAAAATGATGAGTGGTATAATAGTAAAATTAATAAAAAAATTAATGTCCTTTGTGTCCCTTTACCAGTCTACTGAGCTTCCCCCTCTGTCTTTTCCTATATTACCAGTTCCAAAAATTGCTGTGGTGGAAAAAGAAGGAAGACAGCTGACTCACATAATCACCCAAGTTAACTTGGCAGTGTGTTAGGTCTTGTGTTTTTCTGCCTGCCATTTTAATAAAAACCTACTCAGTTATTTGGTTTTTTGCACCTTTGATTTCAGCTCCTTGAGGGAATCAAGACCCTGTTCTTGATTTAGTGAGACTTTACTGTCCGGATGTAAATGGTATTTTTTCGGTAATGTATATCAGACTTACCAGACTCATCAGTAATGTATCAACTCATCAAGACTGGGAAGGGAAGGTGGCTTCTCCCTGAAGCTCCAAAAATCCTGGAAGAGAAAAATACTGATAGTTCTTGTTTTAGAGCATCTCATGGCTTTTAAGCTGACCTTATAATTTTTGGGGTGTCTGAGTGACTTGGAGTGACTTGGCTTAATGTAATCATTCACCATACCATCTGCTGTAGTTCCAGCAAGAGATGTTCCCCTTGACATCCCCCCCCAAAACAGTTCTGACAGCCCTGCTTCCAAGCTTTGCACTCAAGCCTTCTACTGGATAAGCAGGATTTTAGCATGTCCGAAAGGCCATTAGAGACAAACCTCATATCCGCTATATTTAAAATGCTATTCAAATCTATTGTAGTTGTTGTTCTGATGCTGCACATTTAAGAACATCTTAAAACATACATGTGAAAGAGTTGTAATGAGAATTAGAAATGCCGCAGACTTAATGTCTCCGGAACCATTAAGAAAGTTGCTGCAGTGGAACTGGCAACAGTTGGTGATTGAGTTATGGTATGATGGCAGTTTCAGTTCAGGCAGGGAAGATGCTGTGTTTGCCACATGTGAATTAATATAGTGCTGCTTTTTACTGTTGAGGGTTTAGCACAATTTTTTTTTTTTTTTAGAATATTTGAAGTAGAAAAGACTGGGAGAACAGATGAACTCATATTGCAGACAGCTGCTTTTTGAGCTGATGCGCTAAAAATCTGCTGTAGCTGGGAAGCATCAAATCTGAGATTATAACACTGCCAATGCATGTGATAGGCCATTTAAAATACCAGGTAAGAACTATGCCCTTCAGACAAGTAACTAGAAAAAGAACAGGAGGCAAGAATATCTGCATGCCATTTGGACTAGGCTTTCCTGCTCAACAGCAATTTGTATTGTAACATATTTTTAGTGTAATTCTGTATGCGTACATTATAAATATCAACCACTAATAGTAAGTAAAATTGGAAAAATATATCAAAGAAAAAGTGATGCTGGAAGTGATATTTTGAGTGCTGGAAGTTAAAAATTTGTTTTTCATTGTTCTATTAACTGTTTTTCCTAAGAATAAACTCAGAGGCAAACTATGCATTTTTTCCTTAATACTGTAACATCAATGAGGCCAATATTTGATATTCACTTGCAGATCATATCGTGCTGCAAATGCAAGTTAACCATTAAAAACTAGTGGGTTGTTTGTAAAAGCCTCTTTTCAGTATGTAGAAAATACACTCTATAAGAAATCAAATTCTTTGCCTTCATTCATGATAACTGACTATCAGTTATCATTGTCTTGCATTGAGTTGTATCACATCACCTGTAAGCAGTAAGAGAACCATTCTGAGGCCAATATTGCCCTTTCAGATCAATAAAATTAAGAATACCAAGTTCCTAGAATGAGAAGGAATGTATAGACTGCAGCATCGTACATTTCTTTTGGAAATGAAGCATGTGGAGAAGCAACCATAAAAAGTAGCCTCGCTAGGACGTAGCTTGTGCACGTTGAGGCTACAGTGATCAGAAAAGGAAATTGGAATATTGTGTGGCTACAATCTATTGTTTGACATCCAGTGTCTGCTCCTGTGTAATTTACTTGCCTCTTTTGGTCACCTGACTGAAGACATTAAGTGGGCCACAGGGTAAGCCAGGAAATTCATCTCTCTGCTTTCCAAGTCCAAAGCTCAGTTGTTTCCCCTTTCCCCTTCCCCCTCCTTCTTTCTTCACAGCTGGTCAGCACATGCACAGTAATTGTTTAGGCCAGGTAGGGCAGTGATGGAAAGATACATATGGAGCGCATGCAAATCTGCACTAAATTTCTGGAATGCAGCAACAGGGTGAAGTTAATGTAAAGCAAGATTTCTTTTATGTTTAAGGTTTCTAAAACTAATAAAAAAAAAAGAGACAACAAATTCACTTTATAGCCTTTCGTTTTCTCTACTACTACTAACTGAGCGGGTTTGGGATTTTGCCAAAATATTACACATTGCTCAAGAAGATTACAAAGAAATCCCAGACATGCACTAGAGAGCTATTAAATTTAACATTTCTAAAAGATATTTTCAACAGCTAAATACATGTTAGAGCATTGTTTTCCCCAACTTTCAAAAGTTGCCACAACTCAGTCACAGATAAGAACTTCCAGCTTGTTAATTGATATATAAATTGAGTTTAAAACCAAATCCACTACATTTCCTGTGGTAAGGGAAACAGAGACTCTTTAGTTTGGTTTGTCCCTAATTTGAAAATCATGTTCTCAGGAAATCCTGCGTAATTATTTTACGTAAACAGGAAAAGTAATTATTTGCTTGGGGCTCTGTTTGTGTGGATGTGGGGGTGCACGGAAATAGTGTAGATTCTGGACATCAATGTGTTAATGAAAGTATTTTGGAATAAAGGAAAAATTGTTCCAAATAAGATTATTTTCTTCCTGGTCATGGGCAGGCTAGGATGATGGGTGTTTTAAAACACTCAGTATTTTTTTTTTCCTCTGCATGTTCTTACTGTTTTTACCAAAGTTCAGTAATGGGAGCAAGAAAAGAAGAAAAGGTGACAAATTTGTAGTGAGGGTATATCTGTATTGCTCTTCAGGTGCTCTTGCTTTGTCTGCAAAGTTGCTCTTTGTCATCTGGAAATGAATGAATTGTAAAATCTATTGTAAAAATGCTGCAGGATTTCAGCCTTCACATCCTTCTCTTCTCTCACCCCCTCAAGGCCTTAAATTTACTTTTGCCATTTGTAATAGTTCACTTAAAGGTTGAACTTCCCCTCCTGCTCCTTGTGAGCTTTTCTGATTTCACTTACTGTTTGAACAAGATATATTGGACTGCGTTTTCTCTAGAGTTAGTATGAACTCTACACTTCTTCACACCGTTGATTTTGTTTGCAGTTGGAAAATAGCGTTACACATTTTGAGTATAAATTGTACAGTAAGTAGGCTGGGATTTTTTTTCTGTGGGTGGAAACAATCTGTAGAGTTATTGCGGGAGTTGAACCCTATTTAGTTATAAAACTTTTAAAATAAAAACTCAGAGTTTTTTGAGGAACTATTTGTGGATTATTTTTTTTAAACCAGGATGTGATTCAGACTTATTTAACAAGAGGACTTGACCACCTCACCAAATGCAGAGAAGAACCAAGTATGGGAACAGGTGCATGCTTACTTTATTTGGATGTGTTTGTGGCATTTTCTTAAAAGTTTAAAGTTCAGTATAACGTTCTAACAAACTGTGGTCAGGGGAAAATTGGAAGCACTGATTGTCTTAGCAGAAATTTTAACACCAAAGTTGCTCAGAGAACATAGTTTAAAGTGGAAAATCAGGTTAGTTTCCTCTTCTGTTTTCTCAAGGGAAAACTGTGAGTAAATGTAGTAACAATGAAATGCTAGGTATTTCTTTGTAGATTTTTAATCCAGTGCAACAGATTTGTTCAGTAATCATTCTAAAAGGTATTTTAAGAATGTTAACCCCAAATGGTAATTATTAAGGGATTTTAGGTTGCAGTGAGAAATACTTTATGTGTGTTACATAGCTACATGTAGGAGGACTCGCAGTGGAAGGGTATTCTCAGGAGCACAGAATATGGTTTGAAATGTATGCTTGGTGAAGTCATACTTGTGTTACATTAATAACATATTTACCTCTGCTAGGTAATCTTGGAGAGGTAAGCAGGTTAAGCTACTAGAGAACAGTTCCCTCCACCCCCATTTTTTCCTATTGTATTCACTTTATAAGTACATATTCCTGAAAGGTCCCACTGCATGTTCCCATTTCTCCTGTGTGATTCAGGAGTGGGGCTTGAATTCTGATCGTGTATTCCTGGGACACCAATTTGAAGGAAGTAGTAGTCATTCCTTTTCATATATAAGGTCAGGTTAACCTTTTTTTTCCTCTTTCAAAGAATTTTTTCCATGCTCCATACTGTGTTTTTTATAGCTATTTCTATTATTTCTGAAGCCAATAGTTATTTTAGTGGGTAATCTCAGTGGGAGCAGGATGCATGATTTATACACAGACATGAATTTTATTCAGAATTCTTGGATATAATTCCAAAAGTAGAGCTAGTTACCTTCTGGGTGTATTTTACATGGTTTTAAGCCTTGTGTGCAAACTTGGGCTATACCCAGTTTGTCTTTATGTAAGGAAATGTTAGGACTCACGAGGAGACAAGGAGAAAGCATATGTCCAAATAATTGTTATGAGGAATTGAAAAGCTTTTACAATTATTTTAATCAAAAACTTCAGCCGAAGAACGAACTTTACAGGCTAGCATTGCTATGTGTACTTGTAGTTTACAGGTGTGAGTCCAGCACAGGTGTTATTTAATGATATTTTCCAGAAAATAAAGGACCAGAATCCATCAAATGCTTCTGAGTTTATGCTTTTTTATTTGTTCTTTGTCCTCATTTTTCACAGGTTAGCTCTGCAGTTCTTTATCACCAACAGTATTGCTCTACCATCAAAATCTGTTCTTGGCAAATTCCTGAATACTGACTTTTTAGATGGGATAACAAACCATGTTTAGTTCTCACCTTTTGGCCACTGACAATTGTATTTTTCTTGTGCAAATTATTTAAGCTGTAGCCGTGGAACAGCAGCCGTTTTCTGCTTTAGCCTTAGATCAGGCAGGAAGGCTGTGAATTGTGATGTTCTAAATTGTTTGGAGTTGCTGTGTTTTTAGTAGTATGTTTATAAAGGTCTTAATGGATCTAAGGAACATACTTTACAAGGATTTCATTATGTTTATAAATAGAGATACTTCTTTTTTGTATTCCTTCCCCATTCCTTTTATTTCTTATCCTATTTTTTAGGAACCACTAAAAAATAACTTCTAGCAGGTATTGCCAAGTATGTGGTTTCTTCCAAACAAGGGGAAGCTGATAGTTTGTGACAAGTAACAGTTCAGTTCACCTCTCAACATTTGATGTAACTCTTCCTGTAGACTTCACAGGGTGCTGCAGTAAGTCCAGGACCCTAATTCTTGCAAGCACCTCAGAGCTTCCTATCTTGGAAAACTCTTCTGAAGTGAAGCTTCTTGTTGTATTCATTCCATCCATCATCATGCTCTTTCAATTTATGACTCTGCCCAATAAATCCAGTATCAGCTACTGAAAGTAGCAAGGTTCCTATGTCTTTTCCAAGTTTTACACTTCATAGTTCAGCAAAGATTTTCTCTAAATGAATGGAAGAGAAACCAAATGCTCCCATTTATTTTACATTTAAAATGTAATTTTCTTTATTGTATCTGTTTTGATGAACTCCTTGGCTAGGACTATGGATAGAAAAATAAACTTAAAAGAAAAAAAAAGGTTAAATAAAATTAATTTCTGCAGTGATAAAAGTATTATGGTATCACTTTTTCACTGGCTAAACTCTGTTTTTTTACTTGCAGTAAAATTGGCAGAAACAACTGCAGACAATTACAGGCTTCAATTCATCAAGGTACTTAAGCATATGTCTAACTCTAATTGAGTGAGTAGTCATTTGATTTCAGGGGATTATTCATGTTCTTAAAATTAGACATATGCTTAAGTAACTTGGTGAATCAAGGCAATAGTGACTATTTTAATAGAATGGTAGAGACAGAACAAGCAAGTGTAACCTGCACTGTAGATGTTCTCTGATTGCTCTGGTTTATAAATAATCGTTTTTAGTGTGTATATTTGCTGTTCCTTGATAAAATATCAAGGCCTAGTAACTGTATAGTTTTGTGTTCATCATCTATAGTCAGTACTTACTCTATACCCAAAGAGCAAGCAATCTCTTAAAAAAAGTGGATTGAACCTGTGGAGGGCTGTTATGTCTGCTCTCCTGTAGGTTAAATGTATTTAATAAATCATTGTTTTATTTTACAGGACAGCAGCCCAGGGGCAGGAGTTCTGTAGATTTCCTGCCAACTGTTGTTTGTTAAATTTGTTAATTTGATTTACAGGCATGGTACATACCGTGACTATTTTGCGTCGAGAGACACAGAGATTATTCATCTGAGGAGTTTTCGTAGCTATGTATGCTTGTAAGAGATTTTGTTGTTTGAAGATGCATTGTATTAGATAATTCTGCCTCAGCCTCCCCTTCAAATATTCTATGTGAAGAGTTAACAATCAGTGTGATATAGATTTGTTTTGGGGGTGCAATGTGGTAGTATTCTGAAGAATAAGTGTTGACCAGAAAGAAACACAGGAACACACCATGGAGAATTGCCAGCTCAGATTACTTGTGATTTTAAAGTGGGACATCATTTTTGGCAAGGATAGCTTGAAAACCTAGGCTTTCATCCTGATGTGCAAGAAGGGTGTGTTTTTGCGTAGTCAAGTTAGTTTATATCAAAATAAAAGAACCGATGAAGAATAAAACTAAATTAAGCTGGAGTTATAATCATTGATGCTGCACTGTTTAAGCAGAAGCACCATTTTTTCCTACAAAGAGAGGTATCTACTCCTATGTCTACTCAAAAAAAGAGGTGCTTTCGTAGCTTTGAACAGATTCATCCTTTTTCATTCCAATTGGCTTATTCTTCTGCTTCTTCTTTCAGTGCATTCTGACTTTTTCTCAATAAAACTGCAATCAATTATCTGGTATTATTGCAGTGTATCAGAAGCAATCATCCAAGTTATTTATTTTAGTACTTAAGGAACTGCATTGCAGGCTAGTGCTAGGAAACTTATTTTTTTTATGTCATTCTGGCATCTGGACTTAAAAATCAGTTCCTTTTCCTCCTCCCTTCAGACTAAAATACTTTTTCAGGCACTTGACTAAGTGTATGGTGGTTTTTTTTATTATTATGGATAAATTTTAAAATGGGAAATTGCATTACTGGGATTTTCCAGGTGTCTGTGGCATCCTGCAAAAATATGGGTATGTATAAAAAAACAGGAAAATGGAGGACCTATGATTCTGTCCCTTGCTTTTGAGAACTTGTCATAGGAACATCAATTAAAGCTACATAGAGCCAGGCTTAGGAAACAATACTGAAGTTTGGCTATGTCAAATGGATTTTTAATTATGCTAAAAAGCACAATTAGGAAGCAAAAAATATCTGTAAGTGGAAGTGAGTATATCCAGGTTGTCAGCTGACCTCTGATGAGGTCATCAGACTGAAGAATTTGGCACTTCCACTTCTGTTTATTGGATAATGGGAACATATAGCCAGTTTTGTATTTTTTCTGTTAATGAAGGGAATGTGCCCCAGGTGTACAGGAAATGAATAGAAAAGGGGTGAGGTTTACATATCTGATCTAGATAAAGTATGTATGATAACTCGTATTACATCAGTTCTTGTCACTTATGACCTCCTACTGCCTTTTGCACTGCCAAAAAATAACTGGACTGCGTGCTATGGAGGAGCATAATAGACATATAATTAAGCAGCTGTGTTTTTTGTGAGAAATAAAACCAGAAGAAAATCGGTTTTATTTGTTACAACAAGCTTGAAATATTTTCAATTTTTAGGTATGGCCAAAATATTTTCTAGGAAACCTCTGTATAACTAGGACAAATTCAAGCAACTGCTTGATTGGAAATTATTTTTTTATCCAATTGATATACTGGGACATGGTTAAGAGGCACTTAGTGAGAGTTTGATATGTAGCCTATTAGAATCTTGAAGCAGGTATGTGATTAGAAAATACATTTAAAGCTACTGATTGCATGTATTCATGAGACTATTAAACCAGGAAAATTTCTTTTTCCCTTGCCCTACCTTATCTAATACCCTGTTCCATTTCAAATGAAGTGTTGCACTCTCTCTGCTTTTGAAGATCTCTCGAGGCAAATCTAGTGGAGTGATAGTTATGTATTATATGCTGTTATACCACTTATTTAAGACATTGAGGGATTCTCTGCAAGAACAACACTGCTTTGTTAAAGGAACGAACTCTGAAATGAGGCTTACAAGTCAGAGCCGTATGTCACGTACTAAATGATTTCTCTAACTTCAGGTGTCATAGAATCATTTCGGTTGGAAGAGACCCTGAAGATCATTGAGTCCAACCATAAACTAACTCTAGCACTAAACCATGTCCCTAAGAACCTCACCTAAATGCCTTTTAAACACCTTCAGGGATGGTGACTCCACCACTTCCCTGGGCAGCCTGTTCCAGTGCCTGACAACCCTTTCACAGAATCACAGAATGGCTGGGGTTAGAAGGATCTGGATATCATGTAGTCCAACTCACCTGCTAAAACAGGTTCACCCAGAGCAGATCACACGGGGATGTACCAGGTGGGGTTTGAATGTCTCCAGAGAAGCAGACTCCACAGCCTCTCTGGGCAGCCCATTCCAGCGCTCTGGCACCCTCAAAGTAGAGAAGTTTCTCCTCATATTCAGATGGAACCTCCTGTGCTTCAGCCTGTGTCCCTTACCCCTCATCCTATTGTTGGGCACCACTGACAGGAGTCTGGTCCCATCCTCTTGACACCCACCCTTGAGATATTTATAAACATTGATGAGATCCTCACTCAGCCTGCTCTTCTCCAGGCTGAACAGACACAGCTTTCTGTGAAGAAAAGTTTTCTAATATCCAATCTAAACCTCCCCTGATGCAACTTGAGGCCACTTCCTCTTGTCCTATCACTTGTTACTTGGAAGAAGAGACCAACACCCCCTATGCTACAACCTCCTTTCAGGTAGTTGTAGACAGTGATCAGGTCTCCCCTCAGCCTCCTTTTCTCCAGGCTAAACAGCCCCAGTTCCCTCAGCTGTTCCTCATCAGACTTGTGCTCCAGACCCCTCACCAGCCTCAACACCCTCTTCTGAACTCTCTCCAGCACCTCAATGTCTTTCCTATAGTGAGGGGCCAAAAAATGAACACAGTGTTTGAGATGGGACCTCACCAGTGCTGTTGAGTGTAACACTGACAAGAGATGTGCTTTTTCTTCTGTTGGAATTAGTTTGTGCACTTGTATGAGCACTTCTAGGGGTGCTGCACTTAGTGAGAATACGTTTTCAAGAGCTACAAATTGCTTTTTGGATGTTTGTATTTTCTGTTTGGCTACTGTTATCCTGAAAATGAGGAACTGAAAAAAATGTTTAGGTTATTAAAATTTATCGACAGAGAAAATTACTTCAGACCTCTTTTCCTAAGTCACTTGACATGTCAAGAATGTGTATGTGTATTGCCTTCACTCACTGCATAGAGACATTAGAAAATCTGATGGTGTCAAGATACAAAGAAGACATTCTTGCAATCAAGTAGTTTTTGAAAGTGGTAGCATTTCATTCCTGATGTAGGACAGTGTCCTTATTCAGGTGAACTTAAGGATGCACTTAATTTGATTCACATAAATTCTTACTGAAGGCAATGAGACTTTGAATAGAATAGTGTATTTTCAGTTGGAAGAGACCTACATTAATTTAAGTATTGCACAGAACAGAAATATCTAAGAATATATTGAAGTGCTTTTCTAACCACAGATAATGGGGAGGGATTCATACTCATTATCTTGTTGAGACAGATAAAATGCATCAGAAATAGTAAAGATCTAAACAAGTATTTTTGAAGAGGTTCTTAAAAAAACAAAGCATGCACAGTTTCTTTCAAATGCAATGTGAATACTTAAAATATAAACCAGTTCCACAGTGTCCAACTAAATTAATCAGAAACTTGCAAAGCTTTAGAAACTGTGTTCACATGGCTACGCCTAAAAATGTTTCAATATCAATAAACAGAAATCTGCAAGGTATATCTTTATAAACTTAAATTACAGTTATCAACAAAGAAATAACCCTTGTTTCTAAGGTCAAAGAGATTTTGCTTTCAGCCTGTAGGATCTGAGAGTTTACTAATGATTTTTAGATTTTAAGACAAATTACTCTCTTTGTTGGTCTTGCTGTACCGGTAGGGAATGCTATGTAGTGGCGGCTAGGCTACAGTCAGTACTTGTGCTGAAAGCTAGGCTGGGTTCTCTGTATTTAATCTCTAGTTTGTTCTGTAATTGCAGTATCTTATTTACTCCCAGTTACACATATTTAGGTACAGGAAGAAAGGCAAAATAAATTTAGGCTTAAATGAGTGGAGATTCACCTTTCTGCTATGATAATCATAACATACCTTCTTGCTCCCAAGAAATTACTTGTGGCAAGTTGCTCTCATTTTACATCTGTATCTTTCTTCTTAGCTGATGTGTATTCATCCCTTGTATGAAGCTGATCTGATCTTATGATATGTTGTTGAGATTCTTATTTCAAAGAGAACAGAGTTTACGTTGGAATTGTTGATGTAGTTAGACTTACAAAGTGGTGTCTAGAGAGTTCTCTGGAAGGATGACTCAGCTTCATTCATGACCTGGTCAATATCTCTTTCTTTCACTGTGTCATTTGTTTAAGTATATGAAAAATGTCCCATCTTATTTAGACTTGTTATCTGAGGTTAACAGTTTGGCATGGACCCAAAATGGCAACCTGAGTAATGAGTGAAAAAGGTTATTGTGAATTTTGTTTAAATTTGGCATTTTCCAAAGTTGAAAAACTATTAGGACAAATAAGGTTATTTTAGATTACACATCTATTTTTTAATGTAGATGGGTTTTATAGCTGAACGTTGTCTCTGAAGTTGAATGCAGATGCATTACTGTAGTTCATTCTGTGCTGTAGAGACATAAATGGTCATTAGTACTCTGTATTTATCTTTATTACATAATACTTTATTAGAATCTGCTGTTGTACATCTCATACTCAATTTTTTTATGAAGTAATGTGCAAGGTATCTTTAGTATCCAAAAATGGGGAAAGGAACATGTTGCTTTCTGGGGCCCTTTTGGGATTATGGCAAACAGCAGCTGCACTAGACATGCAGCCATTGTAGCAGACATGCTGTCCAGTGTCAGTAACTGATGACCCTTGTCCCACCCTGGATATCATGTCTGCATCTCACAGAACTGGTATATAGGCATTGAAATCCAAATCACCTGTGTGGATAAACACTAGAAGAGGCAATGACGTATTTGTCATATTGTTATGCTTTGAGTACGCTGACAGAATATTCAGCCTACAGAGCTGCCTTTAGATCAACAAATATAACTCATTTCTTTAGCTTCTTTTGGTAACACGTGTTTAAAAATAGGAATCCTTTTATGAAGTAGTTTTTGGACTCTTCTCTGGAAGAGTGACTTGGCTTCCTTCGCATCCTGGTCAGCATCTCTTTTCCCTGCTGTGACATTTGCCTGAGTGTATGAAAAATATCCCATTTCGTTTGGTTGCATAATGTGAGTCCAAATGTAGTAGTGATTTCAACTTTCTATGCATAGCTCTTTTTGCCTCATTTTTCTTCCCGGAAAGCTAAAGCCTGGTCTAGATATACCAGTTTTACGGTCCTTTGCAGCAACTTTTACTCCAATAATACTATATCAATGCCATTATAATTAAATATGGGTCACAGTTCTCTAGGTAGTGGAAGTGTTTTCCTCTGACACCTGTGCATGTCTCTCACTCTGTACCCTTAAAATGACCTGCTGCCACCTGGCAGGGAAGAGCTGCCTGCTTTTGAGGATAAGATCTTTCTTGCACTTCATGTCTTCCATTTGTTGGTCTTATGATCCACAAAGGACACGCTGTAGCAAGTTAAGGCCAAAGACTGTATTCACATATATGTATTTCCTTCTTGGTGTGTTTTAAGGAAGATCTATCTACAAATGATAAATAGCCCAGAATTTTTTTTTATGTTATTTCTTGACGTGGACTATCAGTTTAGACTGAGGACTTTCACATGAGGTTTATGGACAAGTCACAATTCAGTAAGACTTGCAATTTTGCTGTTTTGTATAGTCCCTGTTGAATGTAAATGAGATATTTATTTGGGCCATTGAGCAGGCCACATATGTCGTTCAACTTTGCTCTATGCGCTCAAAGCATGAAATAAATTATATACCTGGGACAGACTTGGGCATGCCACTGTGTGTGTGCCATGTAAGTTTGAGGAGGACTTAATTCTTTTACTGATTTTTGTCAAGTTAATGAAGGGATTGGTGTGAGTTATCATTTTGACTTGTGATTTTTATTTGTTGTCCTTTAAATAAAAATAATTTTCACATTATGGTTTTCGTTACCTAGTATAAGCAAATTCAGTAAATCATAGAATTATTTTGGTTGGAAGAGACCCTCAAGATCATAAAATCCAATCATAACCTAACTCTAGCACTAAACCATGTCCCTAAGAACCTCGCTTAAATGCCTTTTAAATAACTCCAGGGATGGTGGCTCCACCACTTCCCTGGGCATCCTGTTCCAATGCCTGACAACCCTCTCCATGAAGAAATGTTTCCTAATATCCAATCTAAACCTCCCCTGGTGCAACTTGAGGCCATTTCCTCTTGTCCTATCACTTGCTACTTGGGAGAAGAGACCAACACCCTCGATACTACAACCTCCTGTCAGGTAGTTGCAGACAGTGATAAGGTCTCCCCTCAGACTCCTTTTCTCCAGGCCAAACAGCCCCAGTTTCATCAGCTACTGCTCATCAGACTTGTGTTCCAGGTCCATCACCAGCTTCGTCACTCTCCTCTGAACTCTCTCTAGTACCTCAATCTTTTTCATATGGTGAGGGACCCAAAACTGAACACAGGACTTGAGCTGCAGCCTCACCAGCACCACGTACAGGGGCACAATCATTTCCCTAGTCCTGCTGGCCACACTATTCCTGATACAAGCCAGTATCTGATACAAGTCAGTATTCTACAGTTTTTAATGTATGAGTTCTAAGGTCATTTGCAAGAAAATTTGAAACAAACAAACAAAACAATACAAAACCCCTGAAACTTAATACAATGAGAAAATTCCATTATTGTCATTTGTTTTGTAATCTCAGAAACACCCATAAGATGTAAGAAAAGACATTATTTTTAATTCATTTTTCATATTGGTGTTCACTGAGAACAAAATCCAGCTCTGAACTCCAGTCAAATAGTGACACAGTAAGTGCTATAGGGTAATACTGAAGAGCAGGTTGTGGTTCTCATAAACCTCTTTTTAATTTTTTTCCTATTTTAATTCTCTCTCTTTTGTGTAACCTGTCATCTTTATTTATACTAAGAAATGAGTGATATTTTTATCACACTAATAAAAAGTGTGTTATTACTACAATGTTGAAATACAATTCTTAGTGCAGAATGGCACATTATTTTCTGCACTGGGATGACATACAGTGTACGAGGGACACACTGCAAACAACATTCAGTTTTACAGTGTACACAGTGATGCTCGCAGTTGCTTGAATTTTTGGGGGCATAGTGTAGTAAATGTCAAGAGCCTTTTGAAACGTTTGAAGCAGATGTTCTACTGCCAAACTGAAGCATTTGAACTCAAAATGAAACAGTTCCCTTAAACCTTGACATTAAGTCTTAACAGTTTCACTTCCCAATTGGATGTGGTATGAAGAAGATAAATAATAGAACTGTGGCAGGATAAAATATTTATTCTCCCATGAGGTGGGGAAGAAAAACATGTTTAGCATTTGCTTTGCAATTTTATTTGTTCTGGCTCGTTTCCCTCTTATATTCACATATATACAGTTCCAGGCACATGTTAAAAGCAGTAACTAGGGCTTGGCTGGGGCCCGGTGTCCTTCCTCTCCCCTTCCATTTCATTCTGTGTTTCTCTCATAACTTCCCTTAAACTCCCTCTTTGTCCTCATGTTCCTTTTGGGAAGCATTCATCAAAATGTTCTCACTTGTCCAAAATCTGTCTACTTAATCAACCTGATCAATTCCTAGGAAAGTCGATGTCAGCTTTTACAAATGGGAGTGTCATATTTAAGCACCTCAATAATAATGACTTGAATTTCCCAGGCTCTCAGTACCTTTTGCTCCCACTGACATTGGGAACAGTGTGGGTGCTAAGAGGTCACAGCAATGAAAATATTTTACTTACGTGTCCACCTTTACTTTGGAAATGCCAGGCTCCATTTCCTATTTATCTTGTGAACTTATTCTCATAATGAGGGTTTATCTGACATTTTAGTTATTCTACTGGCTCAGTCCAGGTATCTCATCCTATATACATTAGTGTTGTGTGCTTTGCTGCCTCACTGATAGCATCAAGTTAATCAGAACCAAATAACAACCTTTTTAGGTCCTGTCACTCAGCCTGCTATTATGAAACCTATGCCACTAGTTTTGGGCCCTTCTCCACACCTTGTACTCTACTTTCAAATCAGAGCTGCTCTTCTCCCACGCCTTCCCGAGGGTGAGTCGGTACTATCTGCAGAGCTTCTGCTTGAGTGATGGTGGGGGAAGATCTGGAAGTGGGCTACATGCCCTTTTCTCTTAGCTGGTCACGGTCCTCCCTCCTGTGGCCTCTTGTCTTTCAGTGAATCCATCAGATTGTGAAGCATGCGAGTTTGGGAGAGTGGAAGAGAAATTCAGTTATTTTCCTTCAGTGCTGAGAAAAGGTGGCATGGACAATGGGGAAATTATTATTCCTGTGGCAATGAAGCAACAACCTTTAAGAAAAAATTGAATGCTGGTCAATAAGCATATACTTCTATATGTATGTATATATATATATATATGTATCTGTACGTGTATATGTATGTGGTGTTAAGTCTAAACTGATAAATAAACTCTCTGTACTTACTAAGTTTTCTCTGTCATTCCAGTTAGACACTAGAAAATATCCCTTGTCTCTGTGGAAAAGCTTGATAAAAGGTAGATGTGCAGCATCCAGGTTCATGTGTAAATTAATGGTTAACAGCGTGTTCACTCTATAAGCTCAATACAAATACGTGTGCTTGAAAGCAACATGTACTCTTTTAAAGAAAATTCAGCATGAACATACATCATTAGTATGGTACAGAATGTCTAGTATTTGTTGATTGTGGGTAGGGTGTTTTTGTTCTATAATAAGGTCTGTGTAGCAAAATTGGCAAGAATACTGAACCGTGTACTTGACTAGATCGTGGAGCCAGAATGTACAAGCTCACTTTCAGTGGTAACCTTATAAAGCAATGCTTTTAAGTGAGGGAGCAGTACTTAATGCGACCTTTTTAACATCTCGCACTGTGATTCTGTATCGCTGGTTGAATTAGGGTTTCATCTGCGCTCTTCCATCTTTTAATAATCTGGCTGCTTCATTTGGCTTCGTACCACAGCCTTGTTGTAGGGAAGCAAATGTTTTCTATACAGGCTGGAAACCAGCTAATGTTTTTTTCAGATCATCCTCTGTTTAACCCCTTGTAGCATGAAAACTTCCCATGAGCTTTATATGGTCATTCTTCTGAAGGCTTAGTTTGTCTGATATTTTACAATAGCTGTCTAGAAAGGTCTTTTGTGGGGTGAGTGTAAAAGATCTATTCAACACACACCTTTATAAGGGTGGAGTAGTGCTATGGAATTCTGATCAAACTGTTTGGTTTCTGTATTTTCAGTGGCCTTGGTAACAAAAACATAACAGCAGTTGTAGAACTTTTTTGGTTTAGTGTTTGGTTTGGTTTTCTTTTGTTTTGTTTTTTTTTCTGGGAATGCAGAATGGGAAAAAAAATTATTTGTGTCTTATGTATGAGCAACTTTATTCCAAGGACTATCTAGGACTATGACAGTTTAAAGAGAAGAGTCAAGTTAGGGGATATATACACACACAGATACAGAACAGAGTAAGTTCTTATATAGCTTTTATATATATATATATATATGTATATGCAATCATACATATATAACCTTGTACATTTGTAAGGTTTAAATATGGGCTGTCTGAATGAGGTTAATTCAGAGGCAGTTATTGTTAGGGATGATTATATAGCTATGCTAGCATCTGCATATATATATATATATGTACACATTCATGTATTTTAGCAATAATAAATACTTAATATTATCACCCTCATTATAAAAGTTATCTTTTTTTCTATCACTTTCTTTACTCAATATCAACAGGTTCTGCAGAGTAAGTGAATCTCTTTATACTTACTGTGTAAATGAAGAAGGTGAGACAGAAATGAAGTAACTTGCCCGAAGTCAGTCACCAGACTAGCAAAAATCCTGTTAGAATCGCCCAAAAAGTCACCAGTCTGTTTTATGGTTTTCTTCATTAGGCAGCACTACCTCTCATTTGGTAACATCAACTGCATGATATTTAAAGAATTAATTTATATCCCTCATGCTTATTGCAGAGATTGCTTAGCCTGAGGGTATGTTTCAGTAAGAACATATTCAAATGCGATTATGTGCCATGAGGCCAGTCAATGACACAGGTTGACTGGAGAGCTTGTGCAACCTTCATCCTTGAAGACTTTCAAAATCTGGTTCAATAAAACCCCAAATAACCTGTTGTGATCTCATAGGTGACCCTGCAGGAGGATCGACTGGAGACTTCCTGAAATCCCTTCCAACCTGACTTATCCAATATCTAATGATCAGAGTTGCAGGTGAATAAAAGATCCCCCTCTCCTCAGTTCTGTTGTTGGGTCAAACAACAGGAGAAGGGAATAATCACTGCAGAGCAAACCCTGCGATTGTTCTGGTCATATAATTTTATAGGGAAGGCAGTGGTAGTGATGTTTTATGGAGTGATGCTGAGTGGCAAAGGCCACAAAATGATGTGCACCATCAAAGGAGTTGTTAGAAGGTGAGAGCAGGAGGGAATATTGGACAAATGGGGAAAATGAGGCAGGAAGACGAAAGAGTCTCTCCACCCTTCTGTAGTATAAAGAGGGTCACCATACATCTTGTATTAAAAACGTTTGGATATTCTCTTTAATCACCAGTGACGTCTGTTATGGCTTTGCCTGAAGACGTGTAGCAACGATGGTCTAAGAAGAACTGCCTAAAACTCTTCAAGATTGTTTTCAAAGTTAAGTTTTAACTTTTACTGTTTCCATGACAATGCTTCAGTAATACATTTTTGAATGGAGACTTTATAGGGAACAAATGGGAAATAAGAATGTGACTCCAGCCCTTTGGAAAAGAAAGTGCAATAAAGATCAGGAGTTACTCGAGGTGTGAGCCAGACCCCTGCTCCAGCATAGTTGTGATTTAGTTGTGCATCTTGGCTCAGCGTACAATGGTGTGAAAGCCCTTAGCATGGTAGAGGTGGATCCTGCAGACATGCTGTGCTTCTATTCTGCAGTGAGTAAAACCTGCAATATGTAACGCTGCAGTTTGTATGTGACAGAGCTCTAGTTTTTGATAGCTTTAAACTGCAGGTTGGGAAGCGTGGTGGAGCACAGAGAAAAAAAGAATTGTGAACAGCGTTATTGCTGTGGTGTGCAGGCTGTTTGGAGGCTGCATGTCAGCCCGCTGGAAGGTGGTACTTCCTCAGGCTCTCCAACATGCTTTGCTACAATGTCAAGTTACGCTGGTTATGGGCCAGGGTTCATGGTTTCAGTGTTTTATCTGTAGCGGTTTAGCATCTAATGTGGGCAAGTTGTACAGAAATGGAACCCTTCCACGTGGTGAGAATCTTGCAATTTCAAAATTTTGTCTCGGCACAAATAAGACGCATCTCCTCTCCTACTTCCATACCCCAGCCCCCAAACAAAAAACTGTTTTCCACAAGCTAACACTACTGAAATCATGTTTCACTTTGATTCTGCCTTTTTCGTTACGTGGCATAGTTTGCCATAAAACAGAAAGGAAATTAAAATGGAAGTTTGTTTCAAAATGAAAGCATTTAACTGCATCTTTTTATTTCAATGTTCATTTTAAACTTCTCTTGTTCTTTGACAATATATGTTCTAGTGAGTTTTGCTATTGATGAAAAAACATTTTCTGCAGTAAAAAATTTCAGTCCGAGGTGTTCTTGGCAATTCTACTTTTGAATATATGTATCAGCTGAAAGCTGCTGTACTCATAAGCATACGTGCAGAAATAGAGAATAAACTAGGATTAGCAGAAAAAACCTACCCAACTGGATCAGCATAGCTCCTGATAACATGCCTTTTTTTTAAAAGGACAAAGTTCAGCTGCTTTTCAGCCATTGCAGCAGTGCGGTTTTCTCTCAGCTTGATATCTCCTGTGCTCAAATGTGTTTTGTTTTTCAGTTTAAGTACCATTTTACTAGTGTAAATGGCTTTTCTAGTTTAGCTTATTAGAATTTCCAACAGAATAAGTATACTAGTATAGATCCAGTTTCTGAATAGTTATGGTAATTGTTTGTGGAAAAGAAAGAAGGTAGAGCTTGAAGGCCAAAGTCCATTTTTAAAAAAAACCTGACAACATGCAGAAGTTGTCCACGTTGATTCACCTGAGCTCAACATGGTGCTGCACCCGCTTGGGAGTGAGAGGAGGTTCAGTTCCCAAACAGCTGAAGTCCTGGACTTCCCTGAACAAGCATGACCAATTTACTTGAGCTGTGTATGGTTTTAGTACTGAGGACTACTGTCTTCTAGGGACTGAGGTGAGAATACCACAGGCTTTCCACTGGAGACCTCAGATTGGACATCAACTTTTCAGTGAGTTAGATGTGACTTTATAAAGCTGCAGCCTAAGAAATGATTGTTCCCAAAGTGGTTCTCTTTTCTCTCTGTGTAGCTTCTTTTATTTTCTTTTTGTTTTCCCAATTTACTTTCTTATTTCCCATAGACTTTCTTTTTTTTTTGTCTCTTATAACCCGCCCCTTTTCTTACATACTTTTTGCCATTTTCTTTTTCCCCCTTCGGACTGTATAATGCTTGAAAATGCATTTAAAATGCATAGATTTTCTTTTTGCTGTCATTTTCCATAATTTTATTAGATTTTGTACAAAAGTTCAAGGCCTTCAGGTGCTGACCTGGCGGAAAATGCAACGGTATGGATGAACCAAACATTGTTAAAGTCCTTCTGCCTAAAATTAAAGAGTCCCATGCAAGTTGTGTACTCTCATAAATAAAATAGGACCTGTCAGTTTGAAAAAAACCTGCATGTAGACTTCATCCGGGCTATGCAGCCTGGTGCAATTTATTAAAGATAATGTATTGCAAGATGAAATAAAACATGAACAGGAACTTTGAATTTATCTGATAGAGTTACATGACTTAGGTGGTTTAGGAACAGCTAAATTTTTAGTTAATCTAGCCAACAATGTTATCTAGTGACATCTCTTTAATAACAGCAGACAAAAGAATGGATTTCAAAAGCATATAAATGTTAGAAGCTTGGGTATGAAAACATTAAACTGGAATATTTATCAGAGTATAGAAACTATACTGTTTAAACAGGAAAGGAAAGGAAAAGAGCCAAAGATAAACATTTATCAGTCTCTTCAGAGAGTAATATTTTGTGGGAGAACATTATATCTCTGTACTGTAAAATCCTAAGGGCTGCAGAGGGGTCATCCAGGTCTTTGGAACTGTTTCCACTTAGTAGCGTAGCATAATTCTGCACACTGAAAATGTTGGTAAGTCCTTTCTCTAAAATGAGAATACAAAACACTGAAGCTTGCAGTTCTGGTAGTGCATAAAAGTGACTACTGAGGTGGATTTTTGATTGCTTATGTAAGGGAGTATGCTTTTCTTAAAACACATCTCATTACACATTTGTATTCTCAGTCTCCAGGTAAACCTATAAATATAACTCATAAACAAATGATTTCATCTGAATTTGAAATGTCATTGTCACAGTCTTGATTGAATCCATTCAGACAGGCAATCAAGTCTGACCTTTTAATCTCAGAGCCAGCTTTATATTCTACCAGGAGAGAAGCATACAGTGGTGAAATCATTCATGATACTCATTTCAGCCTCATGGGAAGAGTATGCATATAGATTTCCAGTCCATGCTGAAGTTACAGTCATAAATAGTGTTCCATGATACAGGAAGGAATTAATAAAATGATGGAGATATTTTTGTAATTCATTAAAGGTGTTTATCAAAACTGATTCGTTATTAAATGTAACAGGTAAACTTTCATTAAGATGGTGAGTATATGAGTGTCATCATTTGGTCCAGTGGCCTCATTATATTCCGAAAAAGCATTTGGATCTTCACAAAAACTTTGACAGCTGTACAAAAATCACTGTTATGGAAGCATTTATCATCAAGATTTGATGATAATCTGCAAATCTAAAAATAACTCAGGACATGAAATGGCTTGGGTTCTGTTGCAGTTCTGTGTCTTGCTTATGAGTTGTATTATGTTCTGATTCTCAAAGTTACTGTGCATCTGACCCATAGTGAATGAACTGATTTGTTTTTCAGAGCAAATAATGAGAAAAGAATGTGTAAAGGATGTTTCAAACTCAAATTTGTATGTCTAGGCTTTTGTTTATTTAAGGACTGCAACATTTTACTCTGACAGATTTAATTTGATTTAATTTAATTTACTACTGGATTTTCTCCAGTGATACAAAAACTAGCCTAAAAGAAGTCCTGCCTTTCTCTTGAAACACAATTGTGAGACCATTTTGTAACCACCATGTTACTGGGAACCGTGGAAGCAGCATGTGTGTGAAGCCAATGGAATCATGCACAGGAAAGATCTATGCACATAGATACATTTTGCTAGTCTGTGATTTTCCTACGTTCATTGCAGAATATAGCTGCAAAGAACTGGTTTGATCTATTTTTATGTCAAGCAACTCACACTTCTTCCACATCTGACGTATATGCTAGGGGAAAAAAACATTCCGAACATTTTCCCATCAAGGTTGGTGCACATGTGGAGCTGAGTGGCCCCACCACTAGCTGGTACTTCCTTCATGAAGAAGGAGGATCAGAAAATCCAATTCTGTACCACTCCCTACTGGAGTCATTCTTTTGTGTTTTTGACTGCAGCTCAAGCTGATAAGCCTTTTGAATTCTGAAGGGCAGTTATTATATGAGAACAAAGTGTAATGGAATACAATCAGATAAAACAGATTGTAGCTCTTAGCTTACTAAGATTAAAACTCTCCCAATGTGAAACACACACAAATGTGTTGTAAATTCAGGATAATTTGAGTCATAAAATTAATCCAAGCCGGGAACAGTCAACTCAAATGTTTCTTGTAATTAATGCAGGCAAGACAGTGTTTAAAAAAGTAATAATAAAAAATTACTGCACACCCCATAATCCTCCTTCATATGATGAAAATGGGGCAACATTTTCCTCTGACTATTGTTCTGTGTATCTTTTGTGGTATTTTCTTCCAATTGACAAACAGGGCATTTGGGTTGACGGATTTTTAATAACCTGTCAGTCTCACATAAAACTCATATCACATGGAGACATGGAAAAAGATGGTCTTTGCAATTGCTTCACACACCAAGCTTGGCTATACTTGAAAGTCTTGCCAACGTAGTTGTATTGGTTAGATGTGTGGGAAAAATCACAGTTCAACTGTCAGAGCCACATTGGCAGAAGCTCTACTGTAAACAGTAGTGCTGGAAGTGGGGTTACTTTCCTGGCATGTAACTATTTTGGGATCTCAAACAGGCTGTACCAGCAATAAAACTTTTCTGACAGTGTAGGCTGTTCACAGTAGGAAAATTGCCTACCCCTGTTGGCAAGGTCTTGAATTTGTTTTGTAAATTGTTTGTAAAGTGTTAGGATGTACATAGCTTGCTTGGCTTCTGAGGAAAAGCAAAACAAGAGAGCGATCAGGTGTGCTGTCGGTGGTTTTGTTGGTTATAGTGTGGCAATGCAGAGACTCTTCCCATTCATGGATGACTGACAGTACCTGCCCCAAAAGGACAGGGCTTCACAGTCTAAACAGGAGTAAGGTGTTCTTTTCAGAAAAGAAACATTAAGTCTAATAATACCTTTAGTCATTCTGGGATACAGTTATTCTCTTTAAATAATTATTCAGTGGAAACCTCCTTAAGGAAGCACCTTAACTAAGGTGCATATTCTTGAGCAAAATCTGAAAGTATTAGCAGAAACATATTTTAAAAGAATGTTGAAGTGAGTTTTCCTCTAGATTTTTCTTGTCATCTTGACCACCAAGTGTTCGTAGCTTGATTTAATAAAAAGAAATAGTGCTAGGCTTTCCTACCGATTTGGATTACCACAGAAACTACTGCTTGTTTAAAAAAAACAAAAAACCCCCTAAAAAACGGACTCTACAGTTTATCCTGAAGCAGATGAGAAGCTGTGTTAGATTAGAATTCTTTTGCTTAGCTGCTGATCAGCTATTTGTTTAAACATCTTTTGTTTAATATAGCGTGAAAGGGTGCTTGAGATAACAAATGAAATAACCAAAACGTTTATTTATTAAAATAAAGTGTTAACATCTCACGTTCTTATAAATGTTCGTGTAAGTAAGACAGAACCAGAAAGGGGCTCGAACATTCATTCTTAAATGAGTGCTTGCCATCCAAGTTAGGTCGGTTGTTACCATCCAACGACTATTAGTGCTCCAGGTTAACAACAAATAAACAAAGTTTGTGGCTTTTTTTCAGAAAGGTTTCTATATAGAGAGTTTACATGAATCCCTGTGGCCATTGGTATCCTGACAGTAGGGTGGTCAAGGAGAACAGATTTATTCCTCCATCCTGAAAATGTAGTATCTCCAGAGCTGGGGTGACTGTGGCAAATCTGTGTGGGAAGACCTTACTGTTCTGAAGTGTCCTGTAAACAAAACACACACTTTCATTGTAATGCTAGATTTAGCTTCCTTTGCAAATAGCTACTTAAAAAATAATAGAAAGATTGTGTTTCACATTGCACAATAATATTATGCATTATGGAAAGCAAATAAGTATGAATGAGTTCTTTTGTGTATTGAGAAGAAAGATACAGGCGAGGTAAGTATTTTTTAGATTGAAGTCTCAAATTCATTCTGATTAGGAAGTCTCATTTTTTAGTGAAGAATGCAAATGCAGTAGAACTTGGTTATGTAGACTATTTTACATCTTAGCCTGTTCCTCCAGGTTTATTAATTTATGGGACTTAGGTATGGCAATACGTATCTTCTGTGCAGCTATAATGTATTCCTTTTTTACTGTTTCTCCTATTGGGTGTTTACCTTTTTGTTTTAAACATTTGGAATCAAGAGCAATATGTTGAGAGCAATAAATAAAAATTACTGGCAGGTGGAAAAAATCCCCAAAGCAAAATGTCTTTTAGGTCTTAATATTCTTTTATTTATTTAAAGTTTAGACATTTCCTTTTGCCATCCTTTTTTTTTGAACATCTTTAAAAACTTTATGCCTGATTGTTCCAATATTGGCAACATGCAAAACTGTGGCATCTATGTGGACCCTGGACATGATCAGAAAACAGTAATGAAATCAAGTGAAAGCCAAGGGGGGTGGCAAGAGCAGGAGAGAAGGTATTCTTCTGGAAATGTAAGGTGATGGTGTGGCACCGTATCAGTAGCTGCAGAGCAGCCAGTCCTGCCTTAGATGGAGTGTCCTCTGTGACTGTAAGAGGAGGCAGGTGTTACCTCTCGGAGACAAAACCTGTTAAAGACAATGGCTACAGTCCCTTTGTGTTGTAAATAAAGGTTAAAGATTGTACTAGGAAAAGTCCAGCCCCATTGAAAAGCTCCAAACTGTTTTCTCCCAATTTAAGCTGTTTGTTTGTTTGTTTGTTTGTACATCCTTTTGTGAATTACCAAAAGCACTGAGTGTGCCTCGCATCCATATAGATTCTGTTGGTTTTGGCAGGGGCACCCAGAGCTACATTAAGCTTCCTGGTATATTTGAGTGTGCTGCCAAAGGCCCCTGTGCCCCATAGTGTGCCATCCAGCTCTGCCGGGGGTCGTACTGGCAGGCAGCCTCTCTGCAGTGACAATGAATTCGATTTTGAGAGTAGCACTGAAGATGCAATACGGATTTATTGATTGTGTCTGACCTGAATGCCCATCCCGTGTTACTCTGGAGCATGCAGACCAGAGTGGAGCCTTCTTTTCCTCCCGAAAGAGGAGAACAGAGAATGTGCACTGCAACTGGGGGTCCTGGCGAACAGCAGGATGACCATGAGCCAGCACTATGCCCTTGTGGCCAGTAGGTTAGTGGTTAGTAGGTTGACAGAGGTTCTCTTCCCCCTCTACTCTGCTCTGGTGAGACCACATCTGGAATATTGTGTCCAGTTCTGGGCCCCTCAGTTCCAGAAGGACAGGGAACTGCTGGAGAGGGTCCAGCGCAGGGCAACAAAGATGATGCAGGGAGTGGAGCATCTCCCTTATGAAGAAAGGCTGAGGAAGCTGGGACTCTTTAGCTTGGAGAAGAGGAGACTGAGGGGTGACCTCATTAATGTTTATAAATATGTAAAGGGTGAGTGTCAGGATGATGGAGCCAGGCTCTTCTCGGTGACAGCCAATGATAGGACAAGGGGCAATGGGTACAAACTGGAATACAGGAGGTTCCACTTAAATTTGAGAAGAAACTTCTTCTCAGTGAGGGTGCCAGAGCACTGGAACAGGCTGCCCAGGGAGGTTGTGGAGTCTCCTTCTCTGGAGACATTCAAAACCTGCCTGGACTCATTCCTGTGTAACCTCCAGCGGGGGGATTTGACTAGATGATCTTTCAAGGTCCCTTCCAATCCCTAGCATTCTGTGATTCTGTGAACTTCCATCCTTTTTGGGAATGCTAACACTACGGGTGTCTCTAGTATATGACAGATTTTATATTCTTTAAGTAAGAAGGCTGTTGTATTTCTCTGTGCATGCCACAGAAATGGGTGCAAGGAATGGGCACCTCTGTTTTCTGCTTTAAAATGTTGCAGGAGTGGAAACAATGTGTCCAGAGGTTTACCTGGCTGCAAAACAGAGGAATGACAGTCTAAGTAAAGAATCTGGTTGGGCTACTCTTAGTTATACTGTAGAAGGTATAATCTTAAATGAAATGTTGAGGATTAGGGTGTTACTCCGTTTATAATGAGGTGTCAGAACTGACCAAAATCTATTTTAACTTGGATTTCTGTAGTGGCTACCATGTTACCTATCAATAAAGTTTTAGCTGCAGAATAAAGTAGGGAGTGATCGTGCTTTGAAGGGTACCAGCATCTTGGTTCTGAATCTGTAAGATGGAGTGACAATGACAAGAAATGTGAATTCATATGTATTGTACTTCTGTTTAGCATAAAAAGAGATCAGATCCAATGTATTTAATAAGGAAGTGATATATTGGATAGATATCCAGAATAGGTGTCATTTTTAATAATATGTTAACATTTATAATGTTAAGTTCTGTTTTTACCTGTTCCTTTGTCTCTCTGAGATGAAATCAGGCATGCTTGAAAGAGGGAATTGTTTTGTTCTTCCTTCCCAGCTAGCAAAAGAAGACCCCCTTCCATCGTATTTAGTAAAAGCTGGGAGTTTTGTTCAAGTTTCTCTGGAAAATGCAAACTTCTAAAACCTTCTATATTGTCGAATGTCTCACTAATAACTGATAAATTTATATTAATTCATCATCTTCATAATTTCTTTTTCATGAATCTGTATTTTGCGTGACCAGTATTGTAATTAAAAAAAAGAAAATGTGAGATTGACAAGATAATTAGCTTGTGCAAACTGGTTTTATTTAATGAAATGGTGTCTTTTTATTGTTTGTTGACTGTAGTAAAGTCAAACTAGTTTGCAATAATTGAAGAGAATTAGTGCAGAATTCCAGTTATGTAGTCTTTATAAAATGAGAAGAACAAAGGGACTTGGTAACGCTGATGAGTGTTCTTTCCAGATATCTTTTTCTCTTTCCATTTGAAGATAATTTAGAATAAGTTTGGGGGATCATAGTATTGCAGCCTTTAATCATATACATTCCATCTAATGCGGACATGGATGAATGACATTAAAAAAAAATTCCACTTATTTGTTATGAATCCATTATCATTCTGTGGGAAAACAAAACAAAACAAAACAAACCCTGGTTCATCCAACCTTGAATAATATTATAGCATATGTGGTAAACAGCTAGATTTGGATGATGTGTTACTTTGTGGTATCACTCAGGGCTGTATCATTGTATGTAAACACTTGAAAGAAAAGACCAAGGAAATTCACAAAAGGCAAGATTAAAACACTGCTATTGTTCTCTGGCTTAAGATCATAAAAGGAAGGAAATTCATAGTTAAGCATCCAAACCTCAAGTATCTGGGCACAATGCAATGCCAGCCTTAATTTTACGTAACTGTACCCTGTTAGGAGTAGACATTGGTGGTTTGATCCTGAACGATGAGTTACATTGCTCTTAGCAGCTGAAACCAGAAAAATAATTTTATTTTAATACTTGCCTTTGTTTGGTGAGTAGACTTTTTGGAACAGTTGTAGTTGTTTTCTTGCCAATTGAAATAAAACAAATCCCTAATAAATAGTATTTTTTTCAAATGTTATACTTAAAACTCGGCTACGCGACTTTCTGTTAAAATGGAAAGGGGAAATTGTGAAGAGAAGCCAGTGTCTTGCTTGGATTTCAGGAATGTTAAAGAATTTGTGGTAAACTATAATGGCTATAATCTGCAGAAGCTTGATTAAAAAAACCCTCAAAATCCCACAACACTTAATTGGTGAAGGAAGTAGTTAATAGTACTATTAACACAGAATAATAAAAATACTACAGAGTTCTTGAAGTATCTGCAATTAATTGAATTTCTGTCCTGCTTTTCTTAAAAAGTTCCTTCCTTAAAAAGTTTCCTCTCAGTTCTTAGAAATTGTAATGAGAGTAGCAGAAACTGTACTTTATGGGATGCCAAAATGGATGCAAAATGCAAACGATATCAAATCTTATATTGACACTTTAGCCTAAGGACATTGCTTCAAGGATTCCAAAGGGGAGGATCACCAATTCTTTAGCAATCTCCAGTCAAGTCAGGGAAAGTCTATTAGCACTTTAAAAGCCAGAGATGACCCACCAAACAGTCAGTGATTAAAATCTATCACCTGGTAAGGTGAGGCTGACATGAGAGAAGGATGGTTATAGTTTTCTCAGAGGTTTTTTTTCTCTGCTAGGTTGAAACCCCAACAGCGTCTAAGCCGCTTGCACTCTTTGTGTCTTTATTTGGCATTTGGAGTGATGTAGTGGACAAGAGCTGGGAGATGAAGAGACAAAAGTCTAAAATAATGTCGCTTTTTCACAACAGATGGAGCTCTAGTCAGTTTTGAATGGTAGTTTAAGTTTTCTCTTGAGTAGAAATTACTGAAGGTAGGGAAAATTCACATTCCAGATAAACTAGTCTCTTGGGTGTTGCAGCGAAATGGAAAGGTCCCTGACCCACAGTCTGAAAAATTACAACCCATGAGACAAGAGAGCTGAAGTGTTCGGCGATAAATCTTTTGCTCTTCAGTATAACTAAGCATATCGCTAAAAAAGATTTACACATGAAAAAGAAAAGTCTGGAGACAGAGTGAGAAAGAAAACTGCTTTGTGAATATGAATGATAGTGCTACACTGAACAGCATGGATAACAGCTATGTAGAATGATAGTACCATGGTAGACCCACAGTACAGTTCAACCATCAAGATGTTACTTCAGAGAATTGCTGAATGCCGGAGTTTTATGGCTGGGGATTTGGCAGCCCCTTCTCTATTCTAGTTTTCCTGTAATCTCTTCAGTGAAGTATTGATGGGGATTGTCTGTTAGTGAAGGGAAACCAGCCCCTTTCCCATCTCAGTGCCCATCCTTAGTTTGTTCAAATACTCCCTGACATACATATGTGACTTTTTGATTTCCCCTCTCTGTCCCTGAGACTGCAAGTTCCAGGACTAGGGATTTCCTTCTGATTTCCTGATGCAATCTCTTCCATTCCTATTATTCTTGAGTATTCTCTTCTCTGTTGTTGTGACAGACCTGCTTAAGATGGTATCTTCTTTCAGCTGCTCCATGTGTTGGGACTTTCTGGAGAGTTTGTGTTTTTTCTGTGTACGTGGGTTGTTTTTTTGTTTGTTTGTTGGGGGGGCAGGGGGGAGCATAGCTGCTTTAAACTGTTTTTACCACAGAGCATCTATTTGTAAATCCTTACGCAAGTCAGATCAGAGCACCGTGTCTACACTGGCACTGGGTTAGAGCACAGAAAGCTCTACAGGTACTTTGCTAAGATACATCGCTGTATGAATTTTTCTGCGGTGTATTGTGGGAAAGCTTTTCATCCACAGACCACTATACAAACATGTTTTTAAGTCAACTAACTAAAGTACTTCCATGGCTTTTGTTCCATCCAGTAGCAAGGCATGGATCCAGCTCTAGATGATGATGTTTTCCATCTGTTGGCATGAATGCAACTCTCATTTTAGGAAGAACAGAAAATTCTGGGCATGAAATGCAGTGCAAAAGCATTTCAAGAGTAGTTTGTTGCCCTAAGAAGTCAGCGGCATGTTTTGCCAGGTCTTTTGTGCAGATGTGTAGTTATGGAGACAGCTCATGCAGGTTGAATAGCTGCAGAAACCACATGCATCTTTTTGGGCATCTGGCATAACTGCTTCTCCAACAGGGAGGACACCCTTCTAGACCTTTGTAAAGAGCTTGCTTTGCCTGTGAATAACTAGAGCTTACAGAGTCAAGGGTACTTATCGATGCCTAAACTTGTTGCAGTCTTTTACCGCTGTTTTACTGTGATTTGGTTTTTGGCTAGTCCTTTACTGGTGCCCAGAGATTGGAATTATGTATTTCAGTTACTGCTTCAAAGCTGGAAGGCTGAAAAATCCTGATTTCCCTGAAATAACATCTCATTTTTTTTGAGAAAAAGTGATCTGTTGAAGCCACAAATTTGCCCAACCTTGATCCAGAAACGATGATATTTGCCTGTTACAGGCAAGCCAAGGTCATCCAGATAAAACATCCATGAATGGGAATATGGGCAAAGAATGTGTGACATAGACATAATCTGGAGATCCCATCTTTTTAAAAAATTATTTTTAAATTTGGACAGCAGTTTACTTTATTTCTACCTCAAATAAGTAGTCACTAGATCCACAGTTGTTTAATGGACCCAGACAATTCTCAGCCACCTTGCCTCAAAAAGAGGCAAAACATGGGAACACCTGGCAGCAGAAAATTTCTTTGTGTTCTTTGCAGTATATAATTACATGGTGTTGGTATGGTTTGGCCAACTGAGGCAAAATGGCATGGCCAGCAAAGTTTTTGGACAATAGAGTCCTATATTTCTGCTTGATTTTGAAACTTGCAAACTTTGTGAGGTATCTGAGGGGGAGCAGCGATGGATTTCATTGGGAGTAGATTGGTGCCTGTGGTTTGGATACAGGCTACTTATTACTATATCCATACTAAAAAATAAGCAATGTCAGATCCTATGCTTTATTTCAGTCTAAATGCCAGCTGGGCTAAGAAAGCAAACTGATCTCCTGAATGCTCGTTCAAAGCCTTTAATTCAAATTTATTATTAGATCCACATTTAGCTCTGCAATGATGATGTACTTTTTCCTGTGTTCCTGTCTGGTACTTGCCACCTGTGCTAGACAAAAAATGCACTTGCGTTTGGATTCTTCCCAACAAGGACAATCTTTGTTCTTCCACTCCTTGATTCGCAGCTTATACTGCATTTCAAGAGCTTTGCTTCCTTAGCTCTCCTCTGTAGACCAGGGGTGTCAAACTCATTTTCACCAGAGGCCACATCAGCCTTGTGGTTCCCTTCAAAGCGCCGAATGTAATTTTAGGGCTGTATAAATGTGATTATTCCTATATTTATACAGCCCTAAAATTACATTCAGCCCTTTGAAGGCAACTGTGAGGCTGCTGTGGCCCCCCAGTGAAAATGAGTTAGACACCCCTACTGTAGACTCTATATTAATCTGTTTTAGCCGGTAGAGTACAGAACAGCATGAAAAGCATGTCGATATCACTTATCTGTGTTATCATTTCTCTATAGAGAGTCAGGAACTGTGGTTTTGCTTGGGAAAATTGAAGAAATGTAGTGATAGGGTGGAGATACCAGATAGAATTAGTTACATGTTTTTGTTTTGATGACTTAACATGGAAAGATGATGATGTTCTCTCTGTAGATTATATTTGGGCTATTGATGTGCTCTATGCAGTCACTCACTAATTTTCCTTCAAGCTAAGTCTGTTAGTATTCAGCAAGTTAAAGTATTCCCTAAATGCTAATAGCTAAAATAATGCCCCCCTCAAGACATTCCTGCCACCAATTCTGGAGCTATTGCTTTTGGTTCTTGCAGGAAGAAAACTATTGGGTTCTTTAAAACACAACAGTAATTTCCAGAACAACAAATCATGTTACGGTTCCTCAGAACATAAACCAACAGTTTTTCAAGTTGTCTTAGTTTGAGAGTTTCATCTAAATCACTGGACACTTACTTTTTTTTGCTAGCTAAATTCTTTCCTTTTTCTTCCAAAATAACCAGGTCTAATTCTTAAATCAACTGTTGGGTTTAGAATGAGTACACCCTTTCTGAATCAGGTATTGGCTCATTTCTGTGAATATAACGAGGTTTAGGAACTTCTGCATCTGTCATTATTCAAGCTGACGCTGCTTCATATACACAAAATACTTCTCTGCCAAACCCTCGTCTTGGCCATCTGGCTGTGGACACTTGCATGGAAAGTGCAGCCTGTGGAGCAGTTAGCAGCATGACTGGCAGCTGCAGTTGTCAGGGTTCACACAATTCCCATTGTTTTCTTCCGTCATTCCCTTTCTTATACAAAGTGGTGTTTTGGATAGAAGGCTTGTCCAGGAACATGTTCAAGCCCTCTTACTTTTACTATTCACTATTGTTGTTGTCTGGATGGGAGCAAACATGATCCCAGATACATAATAATAATAATAATAATGATTTTTCTTTCTGCTAACAGGCCTGTGTCTTTCCCACCTCATACACGACCCTTGTTTTAACACACGTTTGTGACAAGGTTGCTTTCTGATCTCTAAGTTTACATTCTGCTAGTCAATGTGAGAAGGGAAAGGGAAATTCTATCTGTGCCTGCTGAAGCTGTTTTTCTTTCTGCAAACTATTTTTTGTAGGTGTCGTTTTAACAGTGTGAATGTAGTACTGATCAGTGGAAATCTTGATTCCCTTGATTTCCTTCTCATTGATGTCTTAAGTTCAGGTCTCCTGATGTCAACAGCAGACTAGCAGCATGGGGTTTTCAGAAACATCCAAGTGGGACATGACCACTGATGTACACGGCTGTCCAGACAGGTATTGTTGAAATACCCCTAGGTCCCAATCTGGGTATTGTTAGCAGTGTGTTCATTGTGTATTACATTTACAAGTATCCGAGGGAACTGGGGTTATTTAGTCTGGAGAAAAGGAGACTGAGGGGAGACCTTATCACTCTCTACAACTACCTGAAAGGAGGTTGTAGTGAGAAGGGTGTTGGTCTCTTCTCATGAGTAGCAAGTGACAGGACAAGAGGAAATGGCCTCAAGTTGTGCCAGGGGAGGTTTAGGTTGGATACTGAGGAATTCAGGGAAAGGGTTGTGAGGCATTGGAACAGGCTGCCCAGGGAAGTGGTGGAGTCACCATCCCTGGAGGCATTTAAAAGGTGTATAGATGAGATTCTTAGGGACATGGTTTAGAGGTGGACTTGGCAGTGCTCGGTTAATGGTTGGACTTGATGATCTTCAAGACTTTTTCCAACCTAAATGATTCTATGTTTCTATGTAGCAGCCTAAGAAGGGCGGTTAGGAAGATGTGGTTCAGTTCATGTTCTGCAGTCTGTTGAAAACCAGGACAAATGTGAAGGCAGTTAGCCTGAGCTGGCCACAATACTTCTGCAGAGTGTCTTACAGAGAGACACAACTTGTCTAATTTAAACCTTGAAATGCCAAACCAGTCAGTTGGCAATCATATGCCACCATAGACTTCCTGTTATTTTTCCTCCTCTGTCAGGTTTTAAGACCAAAATGATTTTGAGTGGGCTTTGAACTTTTGTGAGGGGAAGGAAAGGCTGTCCTCCTGTTTTATACATTTGAAAGTCAGGGTTTTCTTTGTGAATAAAGTCTTATTCTGTAGGATCTCCATTTTCATTTCGAAGTTGAGGTACAACCATATGTCCCACTCATTTCAGTTGATTTTACATTCTTTGTGGCAGCTGAAGGTTACTTTATTTGCTCACTTGGTGTATTTTGTTTTAACTTGTGCAGAGTTTGAAAAGAAAAAGACAAGTAGCTGGAGAAATATATTCTTCATCTAAGAAATCTTATGCATCAGCACTTAAGCTAGTGTGAAAACTGGTATAACACTCTGCATTTCCACCTGAATATGAGGAGAAACTTCTTTGCTTTGAGGGTGCCAGAGCATTGGAACAGGCTGCCCAGAGAGGTTGTGGAGTCTCTTCTGGAGACATTCAAGACCCGCCTGGACACATTCCTGTGTGATCTACTCTAGGTGAACCTGCCTTAGCAGGTGTATTGGACTAGATAATCTCCAGAGGTCACTTCCAACCTCCTTTGATTCTGTGATAATTTTCACTAGCAATCTTTTACAAGGAAAACTTTGTCTAATAAAATGCCCAAGCTTTGTAACTGTAAAAGGAGATGTATATTGGAAGGAAGTTAAATGGACCACTATCTTGCTGTCACTGAAAGCTGTCTCTGTTCATCTTAATTAACTATTTAAATGCATTTTGTTACTTCTTTCTATGTGTTATATTTTAGTACTGTTATAAAAGAAGCTGTAAAACATCCTAATGCTTTCTTCAGCACCCTAGAGGGAGGAAGAGTGGTCCTTACAAATCCAAACCCCTCTTCTCCCTATTTGCTCCTTCTTCCCCCTCCCCAAGTGAGGCAATCAGATAATCAGCTTCATATAATCGAGCGACAGCAACCTTGTTTCTGTGAAAGGTCACTTCATAGCCAGGGAACAGTGGGCATGCAGCACTTCAGGCTGTCATCAAGGGCTGCACGAACAGGCCAAGCTGCTGCCAGCAGCCCATTTTAGTCCTTCCCAGCACAATGGCAGGTCTGTGTGCTGGGCTTGCTGCTGCCCATTTGATGCCAGCCGTAGTGTCACCAGAAGGCCATCTGGATCATTAGGAGACCAGCCCATTGACTTTGCCAGCAAAACAAAGAGGGAGGTGAGAGCGTGATGAAGGCCAGGTGCCAGGCTGCTCCTCCAGACTTGCCGGCACCATCCGTCAGCCCTAGCCAGACTGGGCCCTTCAATAGCTGCAAAGATCATTTCTGCAATGAGGATCATCCGTTCTTTATGAGATGTTCGCTTTTACCAGAGATCTTTGCTGTTAGATCGTAGACTGTAACATGGCTGTGCTGTGGTATATAGATAGCAGTATCTTGGTAGCTTTAAACTTTGCATGTGGGTGACATCTAATGTAATTGCACAGCTATCATGTACTTGCTTTGATTAAATTTCTGTAAAATATTTCTTGTAAAACAATAGGTGTTTTTTTGCAAAAGACCCTGGTGGAAACAGTATATATGTTCATACTCATCTGTCAGCTGGCTGAGGTACAGTCATGCTGTACAGGGTTCAGTATCAATGTATGGCAATTATCTGTGGCAAAATGTAGTAATTTTGCACTTTTCCTGATCTCGCAGTGTTTGTCATAGGTGAATATGGTCACTGTTCTTAACCTTTTAAATTGCCACTGTGCCTTGCAATTGGGCATTTCTTTAAGAAATTGAAAGGTAAAGGTTTACATTGACAGTGGAAGTAAATTGGCTGGTCATGCCAAGCGATGAAAACTCTGTGTCACTGGGCGATATTCACAGTCAGAATCCTGCCCTAAATGAGCCCAGACTCCTATGACTCTCCCATGATTAAATCAGAATTGCCATTTGGGTGTTCATACTCTCTCGAGGCTGTCCCTTGGCCACCCAGAGCCAAAACTAAATTATGACAGCATAGGACAGGGAGCTGCTGGAGACAGTCCAGCGTAGGGCAACAAAGATGATGGAGTGGAGCATCTGCCTTATGAGGAAAGGCTGAGGGAGCTGGGGCTCTTTGGCTTGGAGAAGAGGAGACTGAGGGGTGACCTCATTAATGTTTATAAATATATAAAGGGTGAGTGTCAGGAGGATGGAGCCAGGCTCTTCTCAGTGACAACCAACGGTAGGACAAGGGGCAATGGGTGCAAACTGGAACACAAGAGATTCCACTTAAATTTGAGAATAAACTTCTCAGTGAGGGTGCCAGAGCACTGGAACAGGCTGCCCAAGGAGGTTGTGGAGCCTCCTTCTCTGGAGACATTCAAATCCCTTCCTGTGTAACCTCATCTGGGTGTTCCTGCTCTGGCAGGGGGATTGGACTAGATGATCTTTCGAGGTCCCTTCCAATCCCTAACATTCTGTGATTCTGTGATAAAGCAAAATTAAACCTCAAAATAAAGCAAGCATTAAATAAGAATCAAACATGTTTGTTGAAGAACAGTATGATTTCCCTATGAGTGGAAACTGCGTGGGGTTTTTTATTTGTTTTTGGGTTTTGTTGTTGTTGGATTTTTGTTTTATTTTGTTTTGTTTTTGAATCTGCAGGGGAAAAATGTGGGATCTTTTTTGAAAACTGAGATTTTCTACTTCTCCTTTCATCTCCACCTATTTCCTTCTCCCACCATTTTACTGGCATAGCTATGTCTGTCAAACTTTGGAACGGGCAAGGGGTATAAGGAGGTGATTTTGTATAAATGTGGCTAAAATCTGATGTGGATTTTAGGCTGTGATTATAAAAGTACACCCATACTGTGTTGATTCTCCAGAACAAGTTCTTTTCTAAAGGAAAGTTATATTCTTTATGCAAAAGCACCATACAAGCCATAGATGTAGACATCTTTGCTAAAAATCAAAATAGTAGCTGCTACCATGCAGATTTCTTCAGTCTTTCTCAGTATATAATTTGACTTACTAGTTGCTAGAATGAAAACTTGGTTAAATATCGACCAGCACAGTTTTTGTTTGGCAAAAGGTGTGAAGTTTTGATTTCTAATTGTAGTGATTTTCAAACTTTAACAATTGAAATAATGCTAAATTTGAGGTAGATAGAAGATAGTAATTGCAGTAATGTGATGTATTTCAGTATTTCTCAGATTAATGGAGAACAATGAAGAAACAATATTAAAGAAAAACAGAAGTCTGAATTTTGTTATTTTTAAGGAAACCTGTTAGAAATTTACAGGAAAGTGAAGAGGAGAGGAACTTCTGATGTTTTTAGACACCAAAAGTTATTTTTCAGTTTTTTAAAACAGATCTCACTAGCAGTATTCCTATGGCCTGGCAATATGTTTTGTTTGTGGATTTTTTTGGCATAAATTCAGAACTTTGAATAGTGTGCATCCTGGATGTCTGGCCGGTTCAATTCTTGAATCCTTGATTAGAGATAGAGTAGTGTTTTAAACGAAAAGCAACTACATGCAATAAACCTTAATGAGTCTGACTTTAAACCACAAATCAAGGATACTGAAGAGTCAAGGCTGAAATATTTGAAATCGTCTTTAGTTCACGATACTGTGTCTGCTGAATAGTACATAGGATCATATATGGTTTGAGAGATACGTTAATTGAAAAAAATCTCTAAAATAGGGCAACAACACGTTGGCAGAATGGAGCAGAGTTTCTCCTACCTTTGTCCATCCTGTTTTGAAGCTTAATGGCAGATTTCAGACATGAGTGCTGTTCATTTTAAGTTGTGAAAGTGCCAAATTGTGAAACGCAGCCCGTTCTGCACCCCTGCAATTGTTACGTCCTCATTGGTGTTTTTGCCGATTTTCGTCAGCATCAGAGCTAATTTCATCCCTCGCTCTTCTCGGTTGGCTGGTTGTCAGAGAAACTCACAAATGATTCAGCTTGGCTTTTGAAGAGCCTTCTTTATAGCAGGACGTGAAGCTATTAGGACCTTTAAGTTAATAGCGCTGCTTGCCCAGTCTGCGTTCTGGTTTGCTTATACTGGGTCATCTGTCTGCAGCTTGAAATGCCGGGCTGATTGGCTCAGCGTGAGTTACCAAAAAGGTGGTCAGTATTACAAAGCTCACCTCTGGAAATTGTGCCACTGCATCACTTAAAGCCAAAGAGTAGAAAGGAAAAAGGGACAGAAATAATAAGACAAATCCTGCTCTGATGATTTCTGCTGAAAATAGAAATAGAACCTCATTTAGAATTCAATTCTAAGTTGCACTCTTAAAACCTCATATTTGAATACTCAGATTTTCCAGACAGCTATATCTTATGATTTTTGGAAGGTGTAAGAACTATTTGTCATTTCGGCTTCCATAATGCCTGGAGGCCTGTATCAGGATCAGACTGTGGTCATGTGTGTTGTTTTTCAAAAGAAATGTTTTCATTGCATTCTTTTACTTTAAAAGTGAATCAAAAAAATAATGCTTATAATTCCAAAATTGGAAGAAATTGTGTGAACTATTGTGTGAGAAGGAAAAAGGGTAAGGAAACATAGCTTGGATTCAGGCTTTTGATAGATTATTAAAAATGTTGAGAAAAATATTGTTTAAAAAAATAGCTCTGCAGTGCCCTTTAAAATCAGTAAGCGTCTATTTTAATTCCCATATAAGTAATAACTGGCTGCTGTCTGTATATATACTTAAATGTTGCTTGCTGTATAAGACCTTGTTTGCTTAATTTCAGCCTAACTGAATTTTTATGGCTGTGCTATAAACCTCTTGAAAATAGTGGCTTAAATGGAAATGCTGACACAACGTTAATTACACTGGCTCCAGTGCGATACTGTGATTAAAGTTTATTTATTTTGTGAGTGCGTGTCTATGTGTGTGTAATTTCATTGTTGAAAAACTAATAGAAAACTAATGTGGCAATGGAGAATGTGATTCTGTGCCCGATATTTTATTTTTCAGCAGCAAGGAACAGTTTTAATGCCAGTTTACAGAATCGGAGAGCTTATTTTTAATTGGGGTATAGGTATTTAAAATTTTAGAAATTTGGGAAAGTGACAAGTTTCCCACTTCAAAGCTGTTCACTAATCTTCCTGGGGTTCATAAATGGCTTTTTGGGTGGTGAGGCTAGACGTATGCTGCATTCACATTAGAAAACAAAGAAAATGGTTTCATTTCCTTGCAGCATATGTTCTTTGAGATGATTGGGAGAAAAATCGCATCTCTAAAAATAAGGGTATGCAATCCAAAGTTAACGTTCATCACACCGTTGAACATGAAGTAACAGCTCGAAATGTCTTCTTGCTAAGTAGTATGTCCAACTGATACTTTTAGATGACGAATCTATGTAATGCATCTAGTCAGTTGGGAAATTAACAGTCCAAATATCATATGGTCAGGATCATAGAATCATTTTGGTTGGAAGAGACCCTCAGGATCGTTGAGTCCAACCATAACCTAACCTAATTCTAGCACTAAACCATGTCCCTAAGAACCTCGTCTAAATGCCTTTTAAATACCTCCAGGGATGGTGACTCCACCACTTCCCTGGGCAGCCTCTTCCAATGCTTCACACCCCTTTCTGTGAATAAATATTTCCCAGTATCCAATCTAAACCTCCCCTGGCACAACTTGAGGCTATTTCCTCTTGTCCTATCACTTGTTACTTGGGAGAAGAGACCAACACCCTTCTCACTACAGCCTCCTTTCAGGTAGTTGTAGAGAGTGATAAGGTCTCCTCTCAGCCTCCTTTTCTCCAGGCTAAACAGCCCCAGTTCCCTCAGCTGCTCCTCATCAGACTTGTGCTCCAGGCCCTTCACCAGCTTCATCACCCTCTTCTGCACTCTCTCTAGTACCTCAGTGTCCTTCTTACAATGACGGGCCAAGAAGAGTAAGTGGGAGAGAGATCTCGTCTCCAGCCTGTTCCTTAGGACAGAGAGCGGGGATTGGAGAGGCCTTGCTTGTAGGGTGTTCCCAGCAGTTTATACTTATCTTATTAGGCAGCAGTTGGATAGAAACATGATAGTCTGGTGAGCAGAGCTAGGCTGTTCGGCTTCCTGAGTGTTGAGACTAGTACACTGTAATGCCAAATGTAGATATCCCTGTTTGGTGCTGTGATTTTGTGTTAACTTTGCTGCCCCTTTCAGTAAGGTGCATTCAGGGCACGTTCATTCAATGTCTCTCGTGTGCTTTGCTTCTGGATCAGTCAGGCAGTCATTTTTTCCGCACTCACACATATACAGAACCAGAAGGTTGATCAGAAATGGTATCTGATGGATCATGGGCTCTCTATAAGTGAATGGTATCCTTGGCTGGTAGTCTGTGCTGTACTTTCCTTGACATCAGTGCTGGTGTTCTGCCTCGTCTCCGAGACCAAAGTAATCATTCCCAGTCTTACCATAAACACCTTTCCCAGAAGCTCGTGGCATCCAGTCAAACTTCTTTTTAAGAGAGTTATTGCAGATATTCTTAATTCTGATCTGTCTGACTGTGATAGCTAGGATGTTGCAGGATATCATGTCCTGCAACATGGCAGTGGGGAGAGAGGCAAGTAGTGCAGGTTGAGAAGACTGTCGGGAAAAAGTGAAATCTTTGTGTGGAATGCTCTTCTTCAGTTTGCTCAGTGAGAGCACTCAGCATACATTAATCCAGTCCATGAAATTTACATTTTTTATTTTTACTGTTTGCTTTCACTGGAAGAGAGTGCAAAGTAGGCAAATAGTTTCAAAGTGTGTGGTCTTTATGATTTATATGTAGTGCTCAGAACTACCGCTGACCAAACTTCTTGGTCTTGTTCCCGTTTGTTACAGTAATTAAATATTAAGTTGTTATGAAAAGATTGTGCCCTTCCCTTGAAAGAAAAAAATAATGTCGCTGCTCCATGATTCTGTGGCACAGCTGATGTTTTATTCAAACCGATGTGTAAAGGTAGAGAAAGAACGTGCCAAGTTTATCCCATCTGGAAAGAATGTAACTATCCTGGATCCAAAGCAAAACTTAGGATCTCCTACTCTTTAATGTATTTGGAACCAGACTTTGATAGGGTTGGAGAGAGTAAAAAATCAACAGAAGCTGTAGATTCATTTGGTTGGCAGGAGAAAGCAGCCTATGTACAGGTCAGTCAAATCCTGAATACATCATCTTCTTAACTGAAGCCTTTAATCTACATTAAAACTGGAGAATGCTTGTCCTTAAAAGACCTTCTCACTGAAGCGCATGTCACACTGGAAACTTCAAAGTGTAAGTGAAGACAAAATGGGCAATAAATTAAAAGTAACTTTGTAATTTTTCTGTGGCTCCAAGCCTGCAAGAGACCAGCTTTTCTCTTTGACCACACCCATCAATAACAGGGAAGTACTTCAAGCACATAAAGGGAGACCTATGTGTGGTCACATAACCTTTTAGTGAGTAATTACTCACTGATTCTATAAGTGAGAGAAGAGACTGCTGTAAATGTGGAGATGAAGGGGAGAGGAGGGAGTGGCATATGAAAATGGCTTTTTAAGAAATGCTGGTGATATGTTTGAAAGTTGTGTTTGAAAATACTGGTTTAGCTTTTTCTGTTTTTATGTTTACAGACTTCTCAAGTAGGTGTCTTTGTTCTGCGCTGTCCCCAGCTGGTCTCAAAGATTTGTTCAGCCTGTGCATGAAGCTGTTTGCTCCTATGCCAGCCTTGGGAGGGAGCTCAGAGCAGTGTTCTCCCTAAGTGCCATCTGAGAGTGCTCCCTGTTGTGCTGTCAGACATGTACCTTACAGAAATACTGTATCAAGCCTTTATAAAGAGATGGCATCTTTCCAAAACCTCAAGCAAGCTGCTTCATGATGCCAGTCGGAGCAATCGGCCTGTTGCTCTATTAAACCAACAGCAGTTAGAAGTCATTCAGAAGTTACTACCCTTTAAGCCCTGCTCCAGAACTCACCAATACATAGTGACTATCCAGAAGCCCTCAGCTGTTCCCCTCGTGATCCATCATTTGATGTTTTTAGAGATGCTGCTGCTCAAGTTTATGAATCAAAAGGCAGTGCTGTCTTGCAATGTACTTCAGATATGAGGGTATCTAACATCAGCTATTCCCAGTGAAAAGGGATTGTAAGTATCTTTAGAGATCCTAACTGTTATTCACATAGGAACATCAGATAAGAAAACTCATAAAGACGAGTAATACACCCCCGTTACTGTACCTGATGTAGCACAAATCTTCCTCCAAGGGGAGGCCTGGAATTCAAGTATTTCAGCCATGACTGCCGTTATCAGTAAAGGGGTCAATACGGTAACTGGTAATGAAAATAATCAGTAGCTTGTTCAGATAATTAAAGCTATTAACTGCTCCTAGATCTGCAATAATCCTCCAATTTCAAAAACCCAATGCTTTGTTCTTTTGGTCTCTCTGAGTATTGTTTGGCCTCCAAATTCTTCTTCCTGAGAAGTCTCTGGCAAAGTGACATCTAGTTTCTGCCTGGATGGTGCTTGCATCCTTTGCATTTGATCTTGACAGTCCTTATGGCACTGGGAAGCTGCCTAGTAATGGTGATGGCTGGAGGCAGTATTTTGGTGTGTCCTGGTTCGATCTGCCGGTAGCTTTTGAGGCTGGACCATGAACTCCCCTCACTGTGCCCTCCCTCAACAGTGCTGATCTGGAATTAGACTTTTGAATGAGAATGAAAAGTGGCTGCCCTGTTGTGCTCGAAGGGTTGTGATCAGTGGCGTGAAGTCGAGCTGGAGATCAATCACTAGTGACATCCCCAGGGGTTCATTGGACCAGTACTGTTTAACATGGTCATCAGTGACCTGAATGATGAACAGAGTGCACCGTGAGCAAGTTTGCAGAATATACAAATCTGGGAAGAATTACTGAGACACCAAGTGGTTGTGCTACCATTCAGAGGGTCTGTGACAGGCTGGAGAAATGAGCCTACAGGAACCTAATAAAATTCATCAAAGGGAGTTATGAAGTCCTGCACGTGGTAGCAAATAACCTCATACTGCTGTACAGACCAGGGTCTGACTGGTTGGAAAACAGCTTTGCAGAAGATGACCTGGAGCTCCTGGTGGGCAGAAAATGCAACATGAGCCAGCAATGTGCCTCTGTGACTCCTGGTCTGTATTGCCAGCAGGTAGGGGGAGGTGATCCTTCCCCTCTGCTCAGCACCAGTGAGGACAAATAACCAGTGGATCCGCTTCCTGGTCCACAACTGAATCCACTTCTGGGGTTTGTAGGACAAGGATGTGCTCGTACTGGAGCAGGTTCAGCGAAACGCCATGAAAATAATTAAGGCGTTGGGGCATCTCTCATATGAGGAGAGGCTGAGAGAGCTGGGACTGTTTATCCTGGAGGAGTGGACAGGAGGCTTGAGAAGGTCTTATGAATGTGTATAAATACCTGATGGAGGGGAGTAAAGCATCACCATACACAGCAACAATCGTTCTTGTTGGTTTGATTTCTGTGTTTTAGATTCAAATACTGAAAACTGACCTGGACTTTTGATCAATTTATTGGAATTGGCAATTAATTAATTAATTGTTTCTTTACATTTTAAAGTTTTGTTTGTGGAATCAACATGCAAATTTAAATATATGCAAAGATATTTACTTACGATTGATGATTGCCATAGCATATATAGGCTTCAAGTTCATAAAGCAGGCAATAAGTACAAGAGATCAATGATCTTTCATCAGCACCATCAACACTGGCAAATTTTGAAAGTTTACTGACTCAGAGCAGCGCAAAGACTGGTTAGTTTGGCCTCACATTATCTCAGCAAGTCTATCCACTCTGATAATAAACTAAGGTAAAGTCTGACCTGCATCTTTACTGCATAGTCTATACAGCATTTTTGGAGAATACTTGTAAACTACTTGGAACATTTCTGAAGGTGGGTAGAGTTTATATTCCATATGTTTAGGGAGGTTAAAATGTTTCAGTACACGAAGTGTCTCAGGTATACAGAGTGTCCTAGGATCAGATTGAGAATAGTGCTGAGTCCTGTAGCATCCATTAGTCAGCGTGAGGTGTTGGTGCATGCACCTTGAGATCTGGCTTTGAACACAGGTATGGTGTTGTCATGTACTATGTATAATTCAATGTGAATTTACAGATTAGCTTCTTAGAAAACCCCGAGCTTTTGACACCATTTTGAAAAGCTATATTTTTGGATGCTATGCAATCTGCCTCTGCGTTTTCCGTGAATAAGATGTGGACTAATTTTTTTGTCTTAATTTTGTTTCTTGTCTTCACTGAACGATGTCCTGTTGCTCAGGATACCACGTGGGAGTCACAGGTTAAATTGTGCTCTAGAGAATTTTATCAGAAGACCTAATTCTTCAGAAAAAGGGAAAGGGAAAAAAGACTTTTGCCTTGTGTGTGTAGTGCCTTTTATTGCGCTAATGTGAAATGATTCGATGTGATAGACAGCAGTTTATCAAAACAAAATCTCATTAAAATCTGTCTGCACTTTGCCCTTACTCTCCTTTGTATAATAAGATGTGAAGCTTTCTGTGACCAGACAGTAACCTGTTGTAACCTGTAGTGTGAGTACATTTATGGGTGATGAATAAAACCATTGTTATCACCCTTAAATGTTGGCATCAATATTGTGCTAATAACATTTGGAAGTTTCTGCTCTATCAGCAGCAGTGACGGGCAAATAATCAGCTGTTTTGTAACGAAAAGCTTAAAATAGCAGCCAAAGACATTTGAGTTAATCTTCATGGAAAAAGACACTGCCGCATTTATGATGATACCATTTTTGTTGTGTAAGGAGGACATGATTGTTGTTTTAGCTTTTTAGACATACAGTGCAATTAGGAATAATCAGTTTTCCCACACATTCCGCAAAGCAACTGAAGCACAAATGCTAATAACCGGGCCCTTAAATTTAGAGTGACTTCCGCTGCTGCATGGGCAGCCCAGGCATACAGATGCGTTTCTCATAGTGGTGCGCAGCTATTGTGCAGTTGCAGTCTTCTTGCAGAGATGCGAGTCTCAAAAGAAGTTGCTGATGAACAGTAAAGTCTTTAAGATTTGCCCATACTACCAATTTAAATATATTTTGGAGTGCGATGGAGATTTGTATATAAGTACGTATGGCAAATATTTTAGTCTTTGCAATCCGTAACAGGCATCCAGACTCAAAGTTTAAAAGAATGTGTAAAAGAATTTCTGATTTGTGTTTACTGGAAGTTGTAGGTGGTCGCACCAATAAAAACTATACTGTGTTACATATGCACACAGATTACCCCGTAACTTGTGTGAAATGTATGTGGCTGGTTTTAGAATTCAGAGCATCAGCAAACACAGGTCAGGTTTTGAGCAAGGTATTAGGAAAGCAGATCTTGCCCGTAACTAAAGGTGGGTAGTTTATACTGACAGCTTTAGTTCACAGCTGTTCCTGCTAAAAGCCATTTATTTGCTGGGGGTTGGCAGGTGGGGAAGAAGTGTCTTACATATTCTAGATCAGGGTCTGTCATGATTGTTTTAGACAGAAATCTTCATGAATGGATATATCTAAAAAATGTATATGCATTCATATACAACTTCCTTTTCTGTATTATTTTCCCATTTTTTTTCTGTGTTCATTACTTTCCTCAGTGTGAGTATGCAGTACATTTATATTATGCATGCTTCTGTTCTTTTACTGTATTGAAGCCAAGTCAGTGGGACTTTTTTTTTTGCATGTTTGGGACTTAATTTTTGCTGAATTTCCTCTTACTTGCTAAGAATTTTAGACTGAAGTGCTCAATTAAATGTGTGAAAATTAAATTGCTAAACTTTGTCACTGATCAATCTTATTTACCAGGAAATGAAATGTAGTGAGAGCAAACAATTAATATCCTATCTATGATGTGCAGTTACTTGTATTTCAGTGGACATAATTTTCCACGTACAATTTTAAAGCTTTGACTATACCAGATGGTAAAAGAGTCTTAGTGTGGATGTAGTTGTGTCTGTATGAAATATTGCAAGTTGGAATAGCATATTCCTGTTTGTGAAGAAGAATAAGCCACAGTGGCATGAGAAGACTGTTTATTATTAAAGTGTTCCCACACAAAAGCTTATATTTGTGTGTTCTTTTTCCAAAATTTATAGTAAGAACTCACACCTTTAGATCAGGACATGATAGCTTAACAAAAAATAGATTTCTGAGAATGAAGATGGGTTTCGTTCTCTGCAAGAAAGTATCACAAGGCCTTGTCACCATTAGTGCCCCAGCCTGTGCTGGTCTCTTGCACTGAAGTCAAATTAATAGCAGAAGAATTTTTCCCAAATGCTTGTGACAGTTGTGGTTGTAACATGTTTGACTGAAACTACAGTTACACACCCTTGTATAATGGAGTGGTGTGGAGGAAAGGGGAATCTATTTGCATTATCTGATTTTAGAAGATGCTCTGACACAATGGTAAAAGTCGAGGATGATGCCAACTAGAGATTTTGTTTCCAGTTAAAATCTAAATGGCTATGATTTAGGCTGAAACAAAAGCTGTTATGTCCTACCCAGTTAAATGTTTTCTTCACCATGAAATGTGCCAGTAAGGTCACTGTCATGAAGTCAAAAAAGATTTAAAAGAAAAATCCTCGAAGTTGTAAAAGAAGTCCCATGTTCTCCAGAAGCTTGGCCTTGAGACCACTGACCAAGGAGGTCAGTGGTCTCCAGTTGAAGAGGTGGAAAGGTGCAGCACATTCCTTTCATCCCCATGAAAGTCCCTAACTTGTCATTGTAAGTCCTTCTCAGTCACTATGACTGTGGGACACATTTGCAAAGTTTCAGGGTGCCTTAAGATACATTTTCAGTAAATAATCTATTAACCAAGATAATGTCTCAACTCTAGAAGAACTCTAAGAAAAAAAATTCAAAAGGGCCATATCTATCCTTGTGGATGATTTTGAGCCACTTTTATAGAACTAGAGGTTGGGTCTGAATGGAAATGTTTAAGGAAGTCATTTGAACATTATTTACAATGTTTTTTACTTAGAAGATGTGCTAATACGTTATAGCTTATCACCTATCTTTTATTTTCTAGGCTTTTAAGACGAAGGATGGCTACATTGTGGTGGGAGCTGGAAATGATCATCAGTTTGTCATTGTGTGCAAGGTAATGAGGTGTTGGGTGACAGTACAAAAATGTGTTATAGTTTCCATTCTGACTAGGAAAATAATTACTGATTGCTTTTTAGTTCCCTCTTTTTTTGTGAAAATAAGTAGTGAATATAAATTCTAATCCTGGGCTTCTGGCAGGTAGTTTAGGGTTAGATACAGGTTCTGTGCTTTGTCTCTATATTCAGAACACTCCAGTTCCCAAACTTGGGGTTGCTGAACCCCTTTTGAAATCTGTGCAGCTGCAGAGCTAATTAGCTAAAAACTCAACAAGCTAACAGCCTTCCAGTTCTAGAATAGTGAATGTCACGGATGTCACACTGGTGCCATTTTCAGGAAGAAATGCGATGCTGTTTCTCCATAAAATATGTGGTAGGCACAGCTATTAATGAAGCAGAGCTCGGGGGATAGGTGGTTCTTGTGCCACCTTAATCCTTAGCTGAGTGCATAGTTCTTTTGAACACTAGTATGTGCTGGTCTGTGCTCACAGAGAAACTTGTGGACTTCTTAGAAAATATATATTATAGGACTGTGGGATGACTTTGGAGCGGTGCAGAGATATGACATTGAAGAACAAATCTTCAAACAGGACTGTTGCATTCAAAATCTTGTATTTTCAGTATTTTGAACTGAAGGTACTCTGGCAACTCTGTTTTCACGTAGAATAGCTTGGAAATATAATAGATTTGGTTTTTTCACATACCCTTTTCCTGTTGTTTTAATGCCTGGAATTGCTTTTCCCTGGACAGTGAATGCTTTTTAAAGAGAAGGAACAGTTGTAGGGAAACAAATGCTCTTAAGTGTAGCAACATTCCAAACAAAACACCCCAGTAACATGTAAGCTGGGACAAGAGAAGTTTTGCATATAGCATTAGACAACATTTTTAAACATGAGAGGTCTACCTTTTTCCTGCCATTATGGTTTTTCTCTGGCAACCTGGATATTTTGTCTAAATTAATCACACCGTGAATGAGCTGGCAGTCTCAGGAAACTGAGCATTATTTTCCTCCATTTGTTCATGTCAGATAGTTCAAATTTTTATGGATTTTCACAAATAATAACTCAAATACGTAGTAAGAAGGCAGTGCAGTTGTAATTCTGTCTTAGTGCATTTTGGGCTACATATCCCCACCTTGCTATCTGAAGAAGTCTGGTTTTGCTTGCTTGAATTGGCTCTCTCAATAAGTAGCCAGTTAACCTCTTCAATATTTGCTCAATGGCTTTTCTTCATACAGGTGTCCAGTCACTACAGTGTGGTCGTTATCTTAACATGAATAAAGAGTAGTGACTGAGTAAGTGTCTGCCTGCCACAACTCAGTTTTATCAAAGGCTCATTGTCTCATAAAGAAAATCTTTTCGGAAAGTCCCAGGACATAGCTGTGAATGTCTTCTTGGTGCTTTGTCACCTGAAGAATTACTTACCAAACACCAGTTATCCTGCCGTCCTTGAGTAAGGCACAGCTGAAAATCTGGCTCAGTAGGTTCTGAGAACATGGTGTGAGCTGGAAGGCACTAAAAATTCAGCCCATACATTCACCTCACTTCAGAGTACAGCTGAGAGACTTACGGTGTGATTTGTTGCTATTAATACATACTCCCTCTGTGATCAGTAGGGAGTGAAAGGTGCCCCCAGAGGATGAGGCAACATTTCTGTGAAATGTGTTACCTCAGAATATGTAGGACTAAAATTGAGGTGAATATTTGACCTACTATGCAGGCTGACGGTTTTTTGTTTCATCCTTATAAAGGTGTTCTGGTATTTCTAGAATTGAAGGTAGGATGTACAGAACATGGGAAAGTGATGATTGCTTGCACTTCAAAGGGATTAAAAAACCAGAAAACATAGTTCAAGTTTTGGGTAATGGTTAGATTTTCCCATAAACTGGTTACCGTATTTGTTTTTAAAAAGAGTGGTCTTTTTACCCTTATCGAGTTATTGTAGTTATGGATTTGGGCTGTTAAATTGCCCAGGAATGGAGCGATGTGGAAGTCAGTGGAACGCTGTGAAACCCGTTAGATGTTTGCTCAGTGCTAACTTGAGGGTGGTTTGGAGCTTAAAACACTATGAAGGGGGAGAGCCAGCAGAGGATGAGGACTTTATTACAGGAAGGCCTGTAACACCCTAGTGAACCTTTAGTAAATACAGAGACCGCTAATTCAAACATTGGAATTGCTATTAGAGAACCTTTCTGAGATGAGTTGGTGCTAAAAATACAGGCTGTATGAAAGCTGTTGCCCTGAAGACACATACTCTAGAGATGGAACAGCTGGCTCAAGCTGTAAACAATTGCAAACATTCTGCTTCAACCATATCTTTTCAGGCAAGCAGAAAGAAAAAAACTGGAATAATTCACAGTGATATTTTCGAAATCAATGACAACTAACTGTAGCTTGTTTGGGGACTTTGATAATTGCAGAAAAACTTTGCAACACTGCTGGCTGAAGTGCATTTCATAGTGGCCAAGTGTTACAAAAGCACATCCTGATGTGTGGCTGCTTTGGTCTAAATAGGAAGAGTGAGCAAGAGCCTTCAGAATGCTGAGCTTTTGTGTACAGCAAGGTCTGCTGTACACAAACAGGTTTGTGTACAAACAGGTTTGCTTATGTTAGGGGACAAAATGCTGAGAGTGTAAACTGTGCATCTTAGATCTTGAAGGAGGCCTAGAAATGGAGAACAGCAGTTTCATTCCAAGTGGTCACAGGAAAATTAAGAAAATAACATTGGCAGCGTGATGCAGAAGGATGAATGGCACATTAATGAATAGCTTCTCAAATGTGCATTTGTTAGTCACAAAAAGATTGAGAAGAACATATATAGACACGCAGCTTTACAACAGATGGACATAGAGTTAAAGCTAAAGTCAGGAACGTTAATTAAAACAGTAGAGTGAGCAACTCCATATGATCATTTTTTTCATATCACTCATCAAATAGAACCATAGTTTTCTGATTAATTTCTTGGATTTTTAAGCTCTCATATTTATTCACTATCATTTACTTTGAACAACCTTGCGTGATTTTTTTCACTAAAGCAATGTTTTTAACTCCAAAATAGCAGTATTAAAAAGAGGAGATAATTTTAAGGGGGTACCAATATTATTGTTAAACTTTCAGATAGGAAAAGAAGAACATTTTCTGAAGGTAGATTATGATATGTTATATTCATAAACTAGATTGCGTAAACATAGAAGGGAAAGAAAATATGTTGTGAATTAAGTGTTGAGGGAAGATGCTAGACTGATGTTTTATGTTACCTTGCAGATAAGAATCTGCAGCAAAGTTATGTAATACAGTCATTGTTATAACACGACTTACCGATTCCTTTGTTTTTATGCTTAGTTTTGTCACTCTAGGTGACAACTTCCTCAAAGGTGACCGTCTCTTTTGAATACCTAAATATCTGTTGAAAGAATATCTGATTAGCTGATGGTTTTAAGTCATCAACCGCTATTCACTTGGAAGGGAAGCCATATCCTTATTCACTTCAGCAAAGTGGGGAGTCATTAAATTATAGTGGCCTTGGCCTGAAGCAATCTCAGAGGAATTAGTAGACTTCTAGGTTTGAAGCAGATACCAGAGAGGTCAATCTATGTACACCCACTTTTATGTGGGTGTACATAAACATATGGATTCAAGGAGTGACTGAACATGTTGATAAAACAAAAATCCATTTGGCATTGTTAAATACATAAGAAACACCTCCAGCTCAGAAATACCCTAATCCAGGGGTGTCAAACTCATTTTTACCAGCGGCCACATCAGCCTTGTTTTCGCTTTCGAAGGGCCGAATGTAATTTTAGGACTGTTTAAACGCAGGAGTAGTTACCCTAATTTTGATTAGTTGCTCTAATCTAAAGATGGCTGGAGTCTGGGTGATTATTAAGGAACTATCACATGTATTGGCCCGAGACAGGATGATGGGCTGTAGGGACGTCAGCTTTGAGTCAGTACTGTTTTTTTGTAAGCCATATTGGAAGTGACCCTTTACAAAAATGTAGCATGTTTAGAATGATTATAAGACTCATCATAAGTAAAATTGATCTTGAGTGTGTGTTAGTGAGTCTATGTGAGAATATGTGACAGTCTCTTTCTTTGCAGTCTGCTGTTCTGCCTTCCTGTGTAGCTGATGTTACTGGGATATTTTTTATTCAGTTTAAAAAGCACAACTCATTCTGGTTTTTTATGTTCTATATAAATACATTGTGGCATAAATAGATAAATTACATAGTAAGTATTGATTGTCCACACAGCTACTCTATCTCATAAATACTTCTACAAAATTCTAAGACTCATTCTCCACATTTAATTCCCTTTATAGTATAATTCACATTGTTTTTGCATGATGGTTAGATTTCTAATGTGCCAGGTGGGAGCTACATATAGAAGATATATTTCTCCTTTCTTGGAAGTTATACCACCAGTTTTCTTTATTAAATCTTTTGGAAGAAATCATGAAGAAAAACTATGACATTTCAATAGAAAAACACCATTTCATTTTTTTTGCCTTTTTGACAGAAATTACTGAAGTGGAAAGAAATATTCTTAGATGTAGCTTTTCTCAGTCTAGCATGGGAAGTACAGTCATATTTCTTATTCTGTGACATATAATTTAGCTCAGGGTAATCCCACAGATCTCTTCAACCTCATGGTAATAACTTTTAAACTTTTTAGTGTTCTACAGTAAGAACTTCTCCTAGCTAATAGTAATCAACTGAGATTTGGATCTCCAGTTCAATTTCTGTCTTTTTCTGTACTTGTTATATAACATTAACCAGGAGGCATTATATTTTCTTAATTTCCTAATCTATATTAAAAGATTAATGAGAAGTAGGAGTTTTTGGAAAGCTGTCTTAAATTGGTAATGAATTTCCTTAGCTATATAAATATCTCCTGCCAAGCATATTTCTTACTCACCTTTATTTTTACTTAGATCCTGAATTTGACTGAAGTTAGTAAGGATTCCAGATTCAAAACTAACACACTCAGAGTCCAGAACAGGAAAGAACTTATTGATATATTATCAACCCGGTAAGTTAATTAAAAGGGAAGAAATGACATTTAATCTGTTAATGCAAATAGTCACATATAAGAAGCTCTCATCATGTAAAAATTTTACTTTACTCTTTTGAGATTGCATTTGTCTTTTGTTTGGGGGCGGGGGGAGGGAGTGGTGTTGGTTGGTTTGGGTTTTTTAATGAATTGAGAATACTTACTGATGTTAAATATACTGCCTTTTGCACACAGACTGTGGTGTGGACTTGCAAGAAGCCAGACCACAGTCTTAAGTTTTCAGAAACTATTTTACACTTATTTTTAACCATTAACTTGAATTTTAGTGAAACAACCAGTGCTTTCTGCTTTCCTGGATGAATTTATCTCCTGGAAATAAGATTCTTGAGGTGTCATTTGCTTTTGCCGTGACTGGGATTTTTAAACTTTTCACTGAGAGTTGCTGTATCCAGGGGAGTTCCACTTGATACTACTCCCTCACTGCTGGTTTTGTATCATGGTACTCTGTGCCCCAAAATCTCCCTGGGCCAGTCCTTTTGAAATCAAGAGGAGAAGAGCTTAATATGCTATGTGGGAATCATCCTATTAAATACATTAATTAAAAATTATTTAAGAGAAAGCTCAGGAACCCTTTATTTGAGAGATTAAAATAGCTTATTTATCTTTGTAATTCTGTTTGAGAAGTTCTTGTTTCTGCGGAGTGCTCTTCTGTTTAATAGAGAGGTTGATAAATATATATAACATGAGAAAAAACTACCTGAACCTGGTTTCGGCAACACTTCATACTTGGGAGATGAGCAGAAGAGGCAGCTTATCTGCTGCTGCCAGTGATGCAAGAAAAGCCACACCATCGTTTTGACACTTTGGCTGTATGAGTCCTTTGTCAACAAAGGTGTAACTATTATCATCCAGAGATCTTTATTTTAAATTATTTTTAGGAGCATTAAGTCAGGTGCCTCCTCTTTTCATTTAATCCGAGAAAAGAGTTTCAGTAGTACCCCCCTGCCTGCATTTTTTGGATATTGAGAACTGGAATCACCTTGCATTAAAGACTGTAGAGAGAGTGATTTTGCCTCTTCCTGTTGCACTTTTGTTTCTGTCTTACCTGTCCATTTTCAGGTGTCCTGACCCTGATGAACACTGAAGTACCAGATGACTTGCATGTTCAAATAATTATGGCACAGCTGTTCATGATGAACTTTTGGAACTCCTCTTTTACTTGCCTTCCTATTACAAATGTAATGCAGTAGCACAGATGAACCCACTCTTCCTATGAGTTTTAAATCCTTGAAAGGGAATAGTTTTCACTTTATCTACTTCTGAGCTCTTACATTCTTGACATGTAGTCTCAGTTTCAAATGTGATTTGTGTTGACTTATTACTTAGAGATTATTTCATTTAATATGGCATTTATCTCATGCACTGTGGTACCTTATGAGAGTTCTGTTTTGCCATCCAGAGATCAATTACTTAATAGCTTGTTGCCTGTGGTTAATTTTGAATGCAGGTCGTTTTGTTTTGGTTTTCTTTTTTTTTTTAATGGGTGATATCTGAATAGTAAGATGAAGTTCAAGGAACAGTTGTTACTTGAATGAATCGCCAGAATTCTAATTTGTTTTTATATCTGTAGCTATTAGTTCATCAGATTACCTCATTGCTCTTTCAATTACTGCTTTATGTCTTTTTTGTCAGAGTTTATGTTCTGTTTTATTAGCATCATTTAGGCTGAATTTCTGTGTAATTTATATGCAAGTGCAGATGTGACTGTATATACATTTTTGGAGTAGACATTTCCAATAGTATTCTGTTATGTCATATTATTGTGAATTCATCTGGCATTCGGTTTTAAAACACTGACTATAACAAACACCTTTGGCATTCTAATGGAGGTCAAATATGTTTCCATACACATTCCATGGTAACTTTGCTTTTATTCAATAATGCACAGTTGTTTGTAAAATTATATATGGTTCATGTTGAAGTTACTTAGAGACTTAAATGAATAGTTTCTCAGTGCTGAAAAATGTCAGCCCTTGAGAAATGAAGGGAAATGACAAAATGGTAATGGCAGAATTTCACTGAAAAATACCTTAATTAAATCACTGATTGCTTGATAGTATTTCAGCTTCTAGCACATGGAAAATATAAACTTAAGGTGCATTGGTTGGAAAGAAACACCTGCAGACCCTCTAATTCACTTACTGTGTGTACACTGCTATCCACCTTGCAATGAACTTGTGGAGACATGAGCTAGAACAGCTTAAAACAGTTGTGATTTTCATGACATAGGTTCTACTACAGTCATTTTTGTGGAGATGCGCCCCTCCTTTGTGTGGTGGAAGGCAAAAAGGAACATGAAAGTCCTTTAAGGTTTTAGTCAGGCCATTCATCCATGTCTCATTTTGATGCTGTGCCAGGCAGGTTGCACACAACTTGAGGTAAAGCAGCTTTTTTCCAGTGATGTTGTAATGGAAAAAGTCAGCAAACTGGTTTGGTGTGCCAGGCTGAGCAGTAAAAGGCAGGTAAAAATTAGCATCTATGTATAGGAATCTGGTGATTCCTAAATGTTCCTTCTCTTTTGTATGTGCTTGGAAACATATATGGGAATTAAGGTCATGTAATGGAATCCTTTGAGTGTTGCTGCTGATAAGGCCAGTGAAAAGATACACAGATATGGCCTATGTCTCAGCATCTCAACAGTAATTACAGTGACTGTTTTCTCTCATGTGCTTCCAGAGTTGTGTTTCCTTCCCTTTCCCCCAACCTTTTTTTTGCTGCCATTTTCAGTTTATACATCCTTTTTGTTCCACTAAGTCATTGGTGTTTTAAGTACCATTTGTATAGCAGATACTTCAGATACTTGGTTCTCTTTGCAGTTGCTTGCATATATCACTGTTGTTGCACAGTAGACATATGCATAATTTTTTCCCAAGCTGTTGATACTGTTATAATCTTATCGAGCTGAGGTTGCACCAGGGCTTCCTTTGACCCGTTTAACCTTCCCCTTCTTACTGTCTCTTTTGAACTATTTCCAGAGGTATGACTTACCTTTTATTTTCCTGTTTTCCTAATTTTCAGACTAACTGCAATTCACGTCTAACTTTTGAGCACTTAGTAAGTGCAGAAAGAAGGATTCTTATCCATCTCCTCTTAAGGAAAAGGATTTCCCAGGTTTTGTTTAGGAATAGAATGAGATGTTCAGACATACTCAAAGGGCCAGGAACTCCAAGTCTGAAGCATTTAATTTGCTGCATGTGTGGAGCTGAAATTTTTAAAAATATCTTAACTCTGAATACCAAGGAGACAGTCGATGCTTTTCATTTGTTACGGTAAATGTTAACCAACTGAGACTCTTGGGCCACAGTTTTATTCTAGATGTGTGCACAAAGGAAACATTGGTACAATCGGTCAGTGTTAAGGAATGCTGTTTTTTTTAAAAAAAGGCTGTATCTTGGGAATTCTTGACTCAAATGACCTCTAATCTAGATCAACAGTTCTACTCAGCACCTGCAGTAACCGTGCCAGATTTCAAGGCAGTCAGATAAGCATGGGGATTATATAGCACTTAGAAGACATTGACCTTTAAACAGAAGACATTTCAGAAAGGTGTGAAATGACCTATTCATCACAGGATGACCTGAGCTGAGTGAGAATACAAGATGGAGATGAATATGGCTTGAGACATAAATGTAGCTTGAAACGACAGCTCTGAGAGGTGTGAATTGCTCCATTCATTTCAGAAGAATTTTCTCATCCTCTCTCTTCCCTGACAGAAATGAAGAGTGAAGCACATCTGTCCTTAGCTCTTCACCCCAGCTTGCTGTCTGCTTACAACATCTCAACTTCCTCTACAGGGTACACTTGAAAGAGAGAAGGAGAGAGCAGGTGGGGGAGAATAAATTCACATATCCACAGAGATTTTCAGATCTCAATAAAAGGCCCCGGAAGGTAGACCACTCTGGAGTGATACGGTGCTTCTGGGAGATCCAGCCCGCACAGTGATTCAAGAGGAGGGAATTACAGAAATCAGTCTCAGACATCTTGATGGGGGGAGTGTTTTTCATTTCCATCTTCTATGGGGAAATGAGTCCAGTGCTGCAAGGCCCACTGAGTTGTAGGATATACACTGGGAAGAAGAATATAGGCCTATGGGATATTTTGTACATGCTTTGTTACTGGTGATGTTATCCCTTTCCCATCTCGGGTCTTCTTCCTGCTATGCTCCTTTTTTCCCTGTCTCCGTCACCTTCCTGCACTTCCTACAGCTCTCCCAGCTTCTTATTCCCTCTTTCTCCTCCCACTGCTGACATTTGCAGGTCTACTGTGTTTGCTTTACAAAAAAAAAAAGGAGTTTCATTCCATTCTGCATCTTCCTTTTTATTTAGGTGACATTTTCCCCAGACGACAACAAAAGAGAACTCTGACAAAGGCAAATTGCCTCTGAATGCCTTCCTTTCTTGGGTGTGTGCCAAGAGTCAAATTTAAAATGACCCTACCTGGGTGGAGGTCAGGTTCAATGGCCACTACAGAGGCCCCTGAGACTCCCAGCTCATGTGAGAACTGACAGACTACAGAGCTCTCTGGCTTTTATACTTCCAGTAGAAACCTCGGGTTTCTGAGTTACATGTACATCTGTCCACAAGAACCAAGTTTTAATTGTTGCTCCGTTTCCCCCCACCTCCCTTCCACTTTTACTGCTGCTTCCTCTGGAACAGAATAGTACCACGCACAATGTGGATTATTCTGTATATGTGTATATATACACACACGTGTGTATATGTGCATACATATGTCAAGACATACATATATAGTGTGTGCATGTAATTGGAGATGCATCTGTGCAAAAGCTGATATAATGCCAATTTTAAGAGAAGCTGCTTTGGGGAAGGGAGCTTAATCTGTTGACCTCTGTCTTCAGATTACTCCAGAAATCAAATGTTAATGCTACCCTGCACCTCAGTAATGTAGACAAATTTGAAGACACTGCAGATAAACGTGTAATCCAAGGTACTTCAGGGCAAATAAGCTGTAAATGTAACGGAGCATACAGGGTTGTGTAAGTGCAAGAGGAAGTGGAATAGCAGACTTTTAACTGAAGCAGCTCGCATAATGAAAACCACAGAAATTCATCATGATCAGTGCTCCTGCAGCTATAGTTAAATTATTACAGACTTAAAATCAGAAGTGTTAGGGCTGGAAATGATTCAGAGTAGAACTTCTATTCCTAGCACTTATATTTTAAAGTCCATATTCCTGACTGTTCACCACAGCTGCATGTTGTATATGTAAGTGTGAGGGGGGGAAAAGGAACCAACAGGAAGGCAGCACAGATGAACCTGATCCTCAGTTAATGAGATGTTTGCTAAATTGTTGCCACCTACTAACAGAAGTGGAGGGTACCTAAAGGGGAAAGTGTATTGTAAAATGTTTAATTTGCCAAATGAGAAGCACTGTTAAATTCCTACTTGTTGAGACACACCTAGCCTCTGTAAATTGCCTTCCCCATTGCCACCATTTCTTCTTCTAAGCCATGAATCTTGCAGACTGAGATTACTGCTGGTAACATGACAGGAATGAGCCTCTGGTTGTTTGCTGCTTCAGCAGGACAGGTCTGTGAAGTTGGAAGGATGATTAACTTCAGTGTGGCACAGCTGGTGAGGTTTACTTTCCCCAGCCATTTACTTCTCTATCACTGCATAAGTGGTTGAGCTGCGTGGACATCAGCTGCCAGACTGACACAGTTTGCTTTAAGATGCTTTGTTCTACATTTATATTAGCTTCATGTTGACTTCTATGTGTGCAACTAAGAGAGATCCAAAATGTCTCAAACATCTGATTTTTGGATGGGGTAAGCTAAAGTGAATTTTCTGTGTTCTTTTCTTGCTATTTAATAAGCCTCTAAGTATTTTCATATGTAAGTGTGAAGTTTCAGATCCTGAAAAGGCACTTGCTCTCTTTATTGTTTTTTTCTGATGGCATATGTTACTAGCTACAACACTGCTGAAATCAAGGGAGATCTTTTCATTGATTTTTTGAGTGAGCTTTTTGACCTGGCCCTTGTTAGCTCTTTACTCCTCTTGAATAGTTAAAAGAAGAACAGCAACAAAGTCAATACAGGCTTCCATTATTCTTAATGTGCTTTTACTGGTGTGTTTACCTAGCTGATTTTCAGCTAATTTGTGCTTCCTTTGTTGTAACTGTAGAAGCTACAGTCCTTTTGCTTACTTGAGAAAAAGAGAAGAAGATTTGGGAAAAGGAGTACTTTTCTGGTGTGTATAGTCTAATGTTATCTGAATCCAAGAAGAACTAATTCTGGGACACGCTGGATTTTGGTACTCAGGAGCCATAAAAACCACTTTTTACAGTGTTGATATGTTTCTCTCTCTCTCATGCTGTTCTTTAAAAGTCATAAATGATTTTAAAACAGCATGCAAAACTTCATAAAGGAACATTCATCTCTAGCACAACTTCAGCACATAATGGCGAAAGTTTATTCATTTTTCTATTATAAACTGGTGACGTTTATATTTAAAGAATGCAGAAATTTAAAACACGTTTCAGGGTGGATTTGTGATACCTACACGTGTCTGGACTGTGCTATATATAGCTACCATTTTGCCATATGTGACATCTTTCCAAGGAATTGACATATACATCAGCAGAACATGTCAGTACAATCTTGGTGATCCCAAAGACTTTAAGGGTGTGTTGTGGTTTGCTGAGGGATTAATCAGTAATCAGGAAGAGACTAACACAGAGATGCTTACAGACTATTGAGTAAATACTATCGTATTCATTTTGAAAACTCTAATTGTATATTTACTCTACACTAAGGGATAATGATGCATTATTTGAGTTTTCAAAATAATTTTTTTATATTACTTTTATTTTATATAGTGTCTTCCATAGAAGCTACCATAAGAAACTGTACAAACTATTTTACTGAGTTAACTGTCTTTAAAGAGATGATTAGTAGCAAAGAGTGGAAATACTGTAGATATTTGAAGGTGAATAGTCTGTTGATAGAACAATCTGACGCAAAAACCATAATGCAAACTGGGTTGTGCTAGAAAACACGAGAAAGCTATTATGGACTTCAGCAAGAACAGAGAAGGTTTTTGTGATTGACCACATGTAAAAAGCTGTTACTAATCCTAGATGTTGCTGTTCCATCTGCATTTGGTAGCTGTCCAAATAAATTCGCTGAATTAATTGCCATAAGCTTCCTATAGAAAAGAGCAATATTTTGCTTCAGTAGTTCTTCTAAATTTAGTTTGTGTGGAATTGGATGGTGTTATCCATTAGAGAAATATGGATGCCCTTCCATGTAGGATGTAGCAATGATTGAAGGTTTGCTAGGAAACATGGAAAATGGAATAACTGCAAGGAATGCACACAAAGTGGATTAATTAATGCTTTTCAAGTCTTCATTGAAAGACAGAATACTTACTAAAAAGGAAACAAAGTTTATGTGAATAATTAACAGGATAAGAAACTTACTGCATTTTAAGAGAACTAAGGTATGTTTCTGTAACTCATTAAAACCATTTCATCCAACTTGTGCGAGTCAAGCAGACACTTTTTTGGTTTTTTTTGCAGTTAATGATCCATTCTCCCTTTTTAAATTATAATTCATTAGAAAGCAGAAGAGGTTCAGCCCTTTTTGTTTGACATTTAATTTCTGGAGGCTATTTCTCGTATTGTGCTGTAATGTTTTTGATTGATTTGTTGAGTGTACAGTTTAAATGTAGTTTTTAATTTAGTGGTGTCTGCTAGATTTACAAATTGAGGAAAAATTAATTAGTTGGATTTCTTTCCATGAAATAAAATTTCATTTAGTTCGGCTCATGCTACGCTTTCTAGCCTTAAAATATTTTAAAGTATGAGTTACCTTTAATGTTAAACGTTTTGGAATCTGATGCCTCATTTCAGTATTGCAACTTCAATAGCTTCCTGAGTGCTGTGTAATTCAGTGGAGAGGAGGCTTAGAGTACTGCTTAAAATGCAAATAAGACAGCCTGGAGGCTACTACTGCTTTAATGAAGTTGACCTTAGTACAGGCTTTGCAGTAAAGGTCCCAGCAATGGGCTTGCTCTTCATTGGGGCACCTACCCTATTATCAGAAGTGTTTTCAGAAAGAGCCTGCATTCGGGCTTCCTACCACAGACTAATACAGTAAAAAGTAAATTCTTTTGAACTTCTAAAATAACGATAATAATTGTAGAAAGCTAAGCTACAGATTTAAAATGAATCTACAAATAGTACATAATTGAAAGGCCATTTATGTGATTATATGTGTAGCAGAGGGAACATTTTAGAGGCAAAATGTACTGGTGGAAATACATGAAACCGTAGTATGAATCGCATGGTTGACTCTCATGCGGTCTCTGAGTATCACTGAGGCTTCATACACAGATAAAGATTCATTTTCTAGTGTAACGCTTCAGAGTTCAGATGCTGCACAGACTTAGGTATTTTTTTACTCACTTAGGTTAGGAAGGTGGACCACTGGTTAGTCTTCTATGTGTTTCCATCAGTGATCTTATTTACATATGTACGTAAAAATTACTTTATCTCAGGGAAAGATGGCAGATGGCGTAAATTTTTCAGTTAGGAAATGAAATTGTATACTAAGTAGAGTATTGTAGACTATGCACTGGTGCGGCCTCACCTGGGGCACTGTGTGCAGTTCTGGGCAGCATAGGATGAAAAGGATATAAAGCTGCTGGAGAGTGTCCAGAAGAGGGCTACGATGTTGGTGAAGGGTTTGGAGAGGAAGCCATATGAGGAATGGCTAAAGTCACTTGGCTTGTTCAGCCTGGAGAAGAGGAAACTGAGGAGAGACCTCATGGCGGCTACAGTTTCCTCACAAGGGGAGGAGAAGGGGCAGGCGCTTCTCTTCAGTGACAGAACCTGAGGGAATGGCAGGAAGATGTGCCAGGGGAGGTTGAGGTTGGACATTAGGAGAAGCTTCTTCCCCCAGAGGGTGGTGGAGCAGTGGAACAGGCTCCCCAGGGAGGTGTCACAGCCCCAAGCCTGACAGTGTTCAAGAAGAGACTGGACAATGCACTCAGGCATGTGGTGTGAATTTTGGGGTTCTCCTATGCAGGGCCAGGAGTTGGACTCAGTCTTTGTGGGTCCCTGCCAACTCAGGGCCTTCGATGATTCTGTGAAGCCAATTTCTATGTATTTATGTGTAAGTTAAGCCAGAAGTTTTATGGGAATAGGTTTTCAATAGGTCTCTGACATGATCTGATGATGTTTTTGTTTTTCCTGTTTCATTTTAATGTTTTTACACAGCAGTGTATTGCCCTGGCTTGTTGCTGCCCATCTCCAATTGCTGTTGCTGCTGTTTAAATATTTGAAATGGCAGTTGATTCCATGACTTGGATGCGTCCCGAGGAGGGCAGCAAAGCTGGGGAAGGGGCTGGAAGGCATGTCCTGTGGGGAGCAGCTGAGGACCCTGGGTCTGTCTGCTTTGGAGAGAAGGAGGCGGAGGAGCAACATCAGTGCTGTCTCCAGGTTCCTGAGGAGGGGAAGTGGAGAGGGAGGTGCTGAGCTCTTCTGCCTGGTGCCCAGTGCCAGGAAGCATGGGAATGGCTCTCAGCTGTGTCCATCAGGGGAGGTTCAGGCTTGACATGAGGAAACATTTCTTTGCTGAGAGCTGGTCAAACCCTGGAAGAGTCTTCCTGGAGAGATTGTCGATGCCCCACGTCTGTCAGTGCTGAAGAGGCATTTGGGCAACATCCTTAGTACCATGCTTTAACTTCTGGTGAGTGCTGAAGCAGTCAGGCACTTGGACTAGGTGATGGCTACAGGGCCTTTCCACCTGAACTGTTCTATTCTATCCCATTCTTCTTCCTATCTCCTGCTTTCCCAGAAGTGGATGCTGAGGAATTCTGTGGTGACATTTCAGTGCAGAAGGCACTGAATACCCATAACCATATCCCAGCACAGGCATTGCCTCTGTCCCGTTGTGGGAAGGAGGCACGTACCTTGTGGTTGGGTGAGAGCTGGGAATCGTCTCAAGGTAGTTGGACCATCTGTACAAAGTGGCAAAAAGCAAGTATGAAGTACAGTTTTTGAAACTCTTCTCTGTTTGTCTGGTTGAGTTGGGTTTCCACAGGGTGGCAAAACCTCATAGCTCTGACACTAGTGAGGCTCAGAGATCAAGCCCTCATTCTGAAGCAGGCCATGCTCCTCACCTAAGGGCTTGTGAATCTTTCTGAGGTGAACAATACTTCCTCATTTCCCGTGGATTCTTTTTTCCTTCTTGTACTCATTTTTAGAACTACCCTATCAGTTTTTCATGAAAAAAACATGCTAAAACAGAAGAGCCTGAGAACAACAGTACTCTAATAGAGAGAAGGTCCATAGGGGTGCTCCGAGGCCTCAGTGTCTGGGACCGGGCTCCCCTGGGACCCCCGCCCACCGCCAGCGTCTCCTGCCAAGGGCCCAGGGGACGTGTCTCAGCTCAGCCTGGGGCCTTGGGTCCCTGCCTGAGCCGTGTTGTAGGTGTGTGTGCCCGTCCCGTCTCTGCCTCTGTCCCTTGCTGGGCCTGGGCCCTGCCCTGCAGAGAGCGGCTCTCCTGGATGGAGCCCTCAGGGCTCTGTAAGACGTTGTCATGCAGAACTCAAGGCACAACACAGCATAACTATTATATTCTTTTCTGTTCTATCCTATGTATTGTATTCTATTCCATGTGCTCACCATGAGTCAAGTAAGGATGGGAATATTATTTACATGAAATGCCAGGGGGTTTTCAGCTCAGAAACGCTTTCAAGTGCACAGAACACAAAGAATACGAGTGGAAACAGGATTTTATTTTATTATATTTTAGATTATTCTATGTCATTTACTGACTCTGTTTACAGAGCCAACGCTCATGAGCATTAACACAATGCCCATGTTTAGCCAGGAGCAGGCTGATACTTTCTTCAGTTTAGCTTGAAGAAACATCCCTTGCAGGCTGGCAAAGGCAAGTTACAGAACTCAAGAACAGCAGCAGAAATATAGGCCAAGCTGTCCCTGTGTCCTGAAGAGGGAGAATGTGAGGAACGAGGACCAGGACAGAGCACACACAAAAGAAGAAGATGAGGAAGGAGCAGAGGAAGATGAGGAAGAAGAAGAAAAAGAAGAAGAAGAAGATAAGGAAGAAGAAGTGCTGTGAAGTATTTTCCAAGTATGGCATATAGTGATGACAAGCAGAATTTTTCCCCTTTGAAAACTTTCTCGGTTCCTATGCTACTTGGCTGGGGCTGCATGAAGAGCGCTCTTGTTCCTGCGCGGTGCTTGTGTTGCATGCAGGGAGAGCTGAAAAGTGGTGCAGATGGTGCAGCAAGCTGGGAGCCCTTCCAAGCACAAGCTGTTTTGCAGCAGCCAGAACCCCTGGAGAAATGGAATCCAGGGAAGAGAAGAGCTGGCTCCTGCTGCAAAGTTGCTCTGGGCAAGAAAGCCCGAGAGAGCCCGGGGCTGTGCTGAGTGCTACGGAGGACAAGAAGGAATTCCTAGGAGAACACTTGGGACCCACCCTGGGACTCCAAGAAGCTTCCTCCTCCCGGCTGCAGGGCACGAGAGGCCGTCTTCCTGGCGCTTGGGCAGCAGGCAGGAACCGAGCCAAAAGGGCCCAGAGGAGCTCTGCAAAGTGGTCATGCTCAATGCTGCAGAGGAAGGCAAAAAACCCCCGGGGACCAGGGCCAATCTGCCCCGGGGGAAAATTCCTTCCTGACCCCAAAGCTGGCGATCGGCTGTTCCCTGAGCATGTGAGCCAGACCTGGCTCCTTGTCCCATAGGCCGGTCATGCCTCCCAGGAGCTGCCCAAGCCCTATGATCACTAAACCGGGAGTCATCTCATGGGCTTCTGAGAGTGCCCAGATGCCTCTGGCCAGACTGAACTTGAGGGCAAGAATCCTTCCTGTGCCTGTCAGGATGTGAGGGGCTGCTCCAAAGCGCTGGCACCCCTGGCAACGTCTGTGTGTCCTATTGCTTACCACTGCTGCCCCTGGCTCTGCAGGGGATGAAGACAGCGAGCTCCGCAGTGCTCCTCCAGAAGTCATTCCCTCGGTCTTACCATTTCTGTCCAGCTGAAAAGACCTGATAGCCTTGGGCACTTGTAGGGGTTGGTGGTTCTTCTGATCTCCTGAGGGGTATGCATCTGTTCGCTGAACAGCGAAGTACGATTTCTATCCATCAGGTGCACTTTGAGCTTAATCCTTTGCCATTCCGATTGTTTGTAGGCGGTTTGTAGGTTTTTTGAAGATTTGTGATTCGAGGTGGTTTGTTTAGGGTTTCTTGTTTCAGGCTTGTTTGGTTGGGGTTGGTTGTTTCAGGTTGTTTAGTTGGGGGTGGTTGGTGGAAGCTATTTTGGTTTAGCTTTGATGTTGTTTGTTCTAGGCTGGCTTAGGTCATTTGGTTTAGGTTGGTTGAGGCTGGTTGGTTGGTTGAGGTTGGTTGTCTGGCTGAGCCTGGTTGTTTAGAGCTTGTTGTTTTGGTTGCTTTTTTACACCGAATGAGGTTCTAATTAGGTTGTTGGTAGATTCTTTCTTTCTACCTTGTTTGAAGCTTGTTGTTTTGGAGGTTGCTTTAAGTTGGTTGCTTTGGCTGGGTTTACATTAGTTCTTTACTTTAGTTGTTTTATGATTAATTTTTGTGGTTGGTTGTTTGATTCTGGATGAGGTTGTGTCAAGGTTATTTGTAGGTTCTTCTTAGGTTGTGTGTTTGCAAGGCATTTAAACCTTGTTGGTTTAGGCTGTTGGAGGTTGGTTGAGTTTGGTATAGGTTGGTGGTCTAACCTTACTTGTTTTAGGTTTCTGTTTTAGCTTGGTTTGGCTTGGTTATTTCAAGTTGGCCGTTGTAGGTTGTTTGATGTAATTTTGTGAAGGTTGATTTGTGTTGTTTGTTTGAGGTGGGTTGGTTTTCCTTGTTTCTGTTAGGCTGTTTGGTTGATGTTTTTTCAGAGAGGTTTTTTGGGGTAGGTTGTCTTAGTCTGGTTTAGAATTTTGGTTGAGGTATCTTGGTTCAGGGTGGGTGTTTAGGCGGTTTTAGTTTTTTTGAGGGAAGTTGTTTTGAGTGAGGGTGTTTGTTAGAGGCTGTTTCTTGGAGGCTGTTTAAGGCTGGTTCTTTGAGTTTGGTTCTTTTAGGTGAGATGTTTGAAGCTCTTTTTCCAGGTTGGGTTTTTTTTTGGTTAGTTTTAGGTTTGTTAAGGTCATTTGGTTGAGCTTCTTTTCTTTAGTGTGGTTTAAGTCACTGGATTAAGGTTAGTTAGATTATTTGAGGTTGGATGTTTTAGAAGGAGGTTTGCTTTATGTCATTTGGTTGGGTGTGTTTCTGTTGAGCTAGGTGTAGGTTGGTTGGATGAGGTTGTTTGAGTTGTTTTTAAGTCAGTTGGTTCGAGTTGGTTGCTTTAGCTGAGTTTCTGTTAGTTGTTTGAGGGTGTTCTTTTGAGTCTGGTTGTTTGAGGCAGGGCGTTTGCAGGTTGTCTCTTTGTAGGCCATTGAAGCTTGGTGGTTGTGGGATTGTTGACGTTGGGTTTTGGTTGGTTGTCTTATGCTGCTGGATTTAGGTTTGTTGGTTTAGCTTGCTTGAGGTTGGTGAATTGGTGGCTTGAGGTTGTTTGGTGTGATTTTAAGGCTGAGTTCTATTGTTTGGTTTCGGTGTTTGGTACTTCTTGTTTTCATGAGGCTGTTTGGTGGATGTTGTTTCAGGAAGGTTCTTGAGGGTTGGCAACTAGAGTTTGGTTAAGGTTTTTGATCTAGGTGTCTTCTTTCAGGTTGTTTAGCTTGGCTTGGGTGGTTTGAGGCTGGTTGGCTGAGGCTGGTTGCTTGAGATTTGTTGGTTGGTTGGGTTTGGTTGTTTAGAGTTGGTTGGGTTTGGTTGTCTTTTTTTACCCTTGATGAGGTTCTGTGTAGTTCTTTGTAGCTTGTTTCTATCTTCTATGTTCCTGCCTTCTTTTTTGTGTAGCTTGTTTGTTTTACCTTGTTTTTTTGAATCTTGTTTGTTTGAATGTTGGTTTAAGTTGGTTGTTTTCACTCTGTTTCCATGAGTTGCTTTAGGGTTGATCTGTGCGGTTGGTTGTTTGATGCTGTGTGAGGTTGCGTCTAGGTTATTTCTAGGTTCTTTGTAGGTTTTGTAAGGCACTTCAACCTTGTTGGTTTAGGTTGTTTTAAGGTTGTTTGAGTTTGGTAGAGGTTGGTGGTCTTAAATTACTTGGTTTAGGTTTCTATTTTAGCTTGGTTTAGGTTGTTTGATGTAATTTTGTGAAGGTTGATTTGTGTTGTTTGTTTGAGGTGGGTTGGTTTTCCTCGTTTCTGTAAGGCTGTTTGGTTGATGTTTTTTTCAGAGAGGTTTTTTGGGGTAGGTTGTCTTAGTCTGGTTTAGAATTTTGGTTGAGGTATCTTGGTTCAGGGTGTGTAGGCGGTTTTAGTTTTTTCTGAGGAAGGTTGTTTTGAGGGTGTTTGTGAGAGGCTAGTTCTTGAAGGCTGAGCGGTTAGGGTTGGCTGGTTTGGGTTGGTTGGTTGAGGTGATTTTTGGTTGAGGTTGTTTAGTTGGTTGGTTTAGGCAGGTATTTGAGGTGGATTGTTGTAGGTGGGATGTTCTAAGCTGTTTTTTGTTTAGGATATTTTCTGGTTTTGTTGTTGTTTTAGGTTGGTTTAGGTTGTTTGGTTGAGCTTGTTTGCTTTATCGTGGTTTAGGTCACTGGATATAGGTTATTTAGATTATTTTAGGTTGGTGGTTTCAGTAGGTTAGCGTTTGAATGTGGTTTTGGGTACATTTGTTGAAGCAGGTTGGCAAAATGTGCCAAAGAAGTCGTGGTAAGGGCCCTCACTTCCGAGAGTGCGCCTTGGGGGCAAGAATCTTTCCCATACCTGTCAGGACAGCGGTGGCTGCTCCGAAGCACTGGGACCCCTGGCAGCATCTCTGCATCCTATTTCTTACCACTGCTGCCTCTGCCTCTGCAGGAGATGAGGACAGCCAGCTCTGCGGTGCTCCTCCAGACGTCATTGCCTTGGTCTTACCACTTCTGTGCAGCTGACAAGGGTTTCCATCCAAAAGATAAGCCTTGCAGCAGAGAACCTCCAGCAGCCTCGTCCAGCATCCAGCCTTCTCCTCCCTCAGCCCCCGCCCAGGAATTCCACCAGCTCTTCAAGGGCTTCCTCTGGGATGTGTTGGGGCTGCCCCCGGGCCAGCTCTGGCAGCGGACACGGGAGGCTGCTCCTTCTTATCCTGCCCGGGGCGCTGTGACCGCTGCGTTGCCGGGTGCTGGCATTGTGACATGGGGTGACGGGGCTCCTGTGTGCAGCCCCTGTGTGCAGCCCCGCCCGCAGCAGCCCCGCCTGCCAGCCCTCCGCCCAGCACCCTATGGAGGAATCATTTAGGGTGCTGCCCCGAGGCAGTTCCTGCGCCCAGGAGGTCCAGGGGCTGTCCCTGCCGTTTGGTGGCCGTGCACTGGGCACAGCTCTCCAACCACCATTGAATAAATAAGGAAGACTGTTATTACTGTTACTTACATTCAAAGCAAGTATTTTTTAAATAGAACGTAAATTGTTTTCTACGAAATTGTGTCTGTGTTTTCTTTTTCAATCCCTTACAAAGGGAAGAAAAGTCTAAGCAGAAGCTAAAATTCAGGAATTCATATACCTCATAGAAATTTTGCAAAGCATGCACTCCACTGTATATCGAGTCACTTGTAATAATATTACTGAAGAAGAATGTATGTCTTGAAAATGATTCAGATTTGCCGTGACATTAGGTAGCAGCGTACTGATTATGCAGATGTAGAGAATTGACACTCCCATTAAAAAGACTTCATTTTCAAGCTGTCCTTTAAAATCTGAAATCTGCATGGGTTTGTGTGTTTGGGTTTTTTTGTTTGTTGGTTTGGTTTAATTTTGGTGGTTTTTTTTTTGGTTTTGTGTTTTGGTTGCTTTTGTTTTGTGTTTAAACCCAGGAGGATATTTATAAATTCTTTCATTAAAAGAAGTACGAGGAGCATAACATAGCAGGGCTTATTCATTACTGATAGATCAAGGGAATGATAGTATGAATATTAAGAATTAAATAATTTCTTAGTGATGGTCTTCAGAGTCCAAAAGTAGTCTAATACATTTCTCTTAGAAATGACATAGTGGTGGATGTTGAGCTGTTAGGAAAAGTAGTAGCTGACAAAAGCTTTAATTTTATAAAAAGGGAGTTAGTGGGATATGAATTATGAAGCATCTTGGGAGGGAAGTGGCCTGATGTGAAACAGTTTTTTGTGTGAATCATGTTTACACTATGCAGTAGTTTGAGCCCAAAACCTTAGTAATAGAAGACTGTGAATAACAAGAATATACAGATTGTGAGAATTGTTGCTGGAGAGTACTGAAGGGAAATAAAATTATATTTTAAATTAAAATCCTGCTTTCCTAATGGCTGCAGCCTCCTTCCTCAGTGACTATCTACCTCTCTATAGTTACCTTTTTCCCCCCGTTTTCTGCAATGTATGTGGTTCTAGGTATGGTCAGCAACAGAGTACTAAATTAGATGGATCCTAGATGTGTCTGAGAGTGGCATTATCTTTACGGCTGACTACATCTTTACCATGAAATAACTTTAACATTCAATGAAGCTTATAATTGAACAGTGCAATAATCTTATATCTGTTTTCTTTAGAAGTAAAGCTTCATTATGCTTCATTTCTTCAGAAGTGATGTTTCATTTCATAACATTTTTCACATTTAAAGTCTTTTATTCTGATTTTTCTGTATTATTGCTCCTCTCATTTCTACTGGTATTATTTGTTAACGTCATATGTATTCAGCAGGACTAAGGCTGCTGTTTCTGAGGAAGAGCAGTGCAAAAGTTGTGCATTTTCTTGTTTGTTTGGAGTGCAAAATGCATTTGGTATCAGGTTTTATTCCCTCAAACATTGGGGAAGCTGTTCCTGCACAGGAAGAAATACTGTGAAGCTTGGATCCGTATACTTAATATAACTGTAACTTGTCACTGTCACTAGGTTTTTTCTTTAGTCTAAAAGTAGCATAAAATACTTTGCAGCCAGTCTCTGCATGTGTATAAAAAGAAGTTTACAATGCTTGACTTCACTGATTTGAGGGGTTTTGTGCTTTTGGGCTTTATCTCTATTAACTTACTGTCAGAAACATGGAAGATTTGTTTTGCATAATAACATGCTAGAAGGAAGCTACAGGATACCAGTAACTGCGTGTCCCTTACCAAGGTTGCTGTTAATTTCATTTTCTTCAGGTCTTTACATCACAATTTATTTTCAGTATTGTATGTATCATGAAGTAGATATTTATAATCGTCTGGTAGATTTCTGTGTTACTTACCTTCATGAAGTTTAAGATGCTGTCTTCAAATAAGTTCACCTTTGATTCAGAATCCCAGATGGCTATAGAAAATACCATCTCTCAGTGACTGGTCTTGCTTCAAGAGTGTTTTTTGTTCATCTATGTAACTCTGTTGGGTAGATGAGGAAACAAGTGTCAAGCAAAGGAGAGGAATGAGAGAGGTGCACTTCCAGTTATGGAAGTGAATGCTTAGAAATAACTAAGCTGAGCTTTTGTATGGGATATAAAGACTTGGAGTTCTTTGTTCACCAGCGTAGCCACAGTGTACATATGTTGAACCGGATGTCCTTAGGATAGGTTACACAGTCATACAACAAATAAATATGTAACCAATGTTGCTATCTGACCAACAAATGCAGCTGTTAATCCTGACATGTGTTTTGGATGTAATAGAGGAAAAACAGTGTGGTGCTTTACATCAGCTTTCAGTGAACAGTGTCTCATGTTAGACTCGTCCCCACATTATAGCTATCTTTTGGTTGTTAAATACGTACATAAAAGAAAACAAATGTGAAGCACATTAGTGTAATTAAGGACTGGAGGAAACCCATTGATCCTTATTTGAAACTGAAGATAAATTTAGCTTTATGTCATTGCTGGATTGCTTCAGATGATCAGATAGAAATAGAAGTCAGTTCAGTTATGTTCTTTCCCCTGTGTCTTTGGGTTTTGCATTTCTGAAGAACATGTGTAGTACATTTTCGTTGTGTTATTCAGTGCCTGGAAAGAAATCAGTGGGGAAGAGTATGGAAGCAGTGAGAGAGGGAGGAGACATGCTATACATTTTTTCGGAATCTGAAAGCACAAAGTTGAAACCACATGCTTCTTATTTGCTCTCAGGTTTTCAGAAAAAGCAACGATGGAATGGTTGCAGCTCTTTGAAGGTAGTGGGGTTCCATATGGCCCAATCAACAATATACAGCAAGTATTCTCGGATCCTCAGGTTGGTTCTCACCATGTCTTTTCTATACATTATTACATGTGTTTTACAAATGCTGAGTAATGATCACTTTTCCTGCCACTCAGACCTGATTTGAGCTGCTTCAAAATGGGATCTGAGAGTTATATGGTGGATTGAGTTTGAGCAAATAAAACAGCGTAATAAGAAATAAATATAGATCTTTAAATGAATTGTATGATTGGGAACACAAGTTCTGCTATAATGCATTAAACCATAGGTATTCCATGTCACGGATGGAGTCTGTCTTTCAAAAATGGCTGGTAAAACAGGGAATGAAACTGAAATATATTATGTAATTGCGTTTTGTCACATAAATATACAGAAAAGTATATTTCTTGCAGTCTGCAAGCAACTGATTTTCTTTATGGAGAATCTGTACAGAATCTATACTGTTTGAAAAAAATGGGCAACTTTTTGACTGGAAGCAGAAAAATGAAGTACAGAGGTCATACACAGAAAGATTTTAACCTTTTCTTGGCCTGATGAATTCCCTGGCTGAGAATATTACAGCTTTTTATTTATTTATTTTAAATGTCAAGTCTTTTACTGAATTGCATCTATACTTAACTATAAATAATTTAGTTTTTTAGTATCTCTAGAGTTATGTTATCTGCATAATCCATGATCCTTCCTCCTTTTCTCACCCTCTTGCTTATGATAGGTTAAAGGGCCCAACACAGACCTGAATTGTACTCTTTTCAATAGTGTAACATCATCTTTTACAACTATTCTATTGTGTAATCAATCTTCATTAATTTAATTTATAATAATGAGAGTAACCAGAAAAATAATTGACCATTATAAGGGGAAAAAAAGGCAGCCAATCCTGTATGTGTCCATGTCTGCTATCAAGAAGTGTTTGTCAGGATTGTGAATACAATTGCAGTCTTTGGTAAAGAAGAACAGAATCTCTATCATAAGGAAATGTGTTCATAATAAATATGTTTGTTATAAATATGTTTATTGTACTTTTAGAGGTATAAGACAATACTTTTTTGGCTACTGCAAGGAAATAAGTTTTTTATTTTCTTAAATAAATATGCTCTTTCTCCGTAAAATGATGTAGTACCATGCTGTAAAGTATGCATGGGCCAAATTTTTCACTTCATAACTTTCACAGGGATTAAGGTTCGACTTTGAAGAATATACAAGAAGAGTCTTTATTTTACTCAGAATGTGGTTGACTTGGCTGTACTTGGGGCAACATTGGAAAAATATTCTTTGCTTTCTTTTGATGCTGTGAATTTTAAGAAGTCAGTTCCACTCTGCAGGAAACTTTTTAAAACATAGTATGTCATGGGATGGCTGTTACCTCCCAAATTGAAGAGAGATTATCTTGGTTACCTTGCTTTTGTTAAAATTCACCTAAATATTATTTTTAATGTATTGTTATTGTGTGTTATAGTTACATATATTATATATATATGTCAGGCTATTACTATAAAAGGCATCGTGGTGCTTTGCAGTTAGATACCACCATATGGCAGGTTTTTCAAAGTATTTTCCTGGAAAGGGTCATGCTGATCTCTTTTTTTCCTCAGGAAACTGCTTGAAAATGTTGTTCTTTCTACACCCTTTGCTAAAATAAGTGATCCTCAGACACTGTGTTCTTATTACTATTGGAAATGAAATGTCAGTGTTTGTGGCGATGCTGTATGTTATCCATTTGTTTCACTTCTAGTACTGCCTGCCCCTTAAGCATTTTCTCACAATTATTGTTTTGTTCAAGCGGGAGGGGAAATTATGCAGTTCCATCCTCTTTTTTGTTGAAATATGGAAAGGTGTTGACACTTCAAGGTATTGCTCTTATGACAGATATTTACTTTACATCACTTACATAAAATTAAATCCCCAGTCCACCTTTTCATATTTGAGAGACCATCCAGCAGATCAGCAGTTCAGAGAGTAGCATACTCAGCCTCTTAAGTATATTTTGCTAAATTCTACATAAATTTTTATTTTGGTGGTGAAGACTTCATACCTTCACAGGTGACTTCATTGCCCTGAGTCACTTATCCATAGCTTGGATTTAGAAGCCTGGGGACAGTTCAAGCAAAGCTTTTCTCCTTCACGTTTCTTCTGAAGTGTAGTTTTTGCTGTTGTACCTCACCCGATCTCCCTCCACTTGCTCATCCTTCTGCTGCTGTATAGATAGCATGCATCTGGGATAAACACCCATCCTTGTGTATAACTTTGCTCTTTCATTAGCCGGTCTGCAGTTTCAGTTTCTGAAACTTCAAAATGCATGACAGTGCCATGAGACTACGTTTAAGAGTAGGGCAGAAGTCTAGTAACACCCGAGAATCCATAATGCAGGTACCCTCTGCACTATGAAATGCCAGTTGTTACAGGGAAAAACTATCACCCACCACCACACTGTAATCACAGCAAGATTTTTCTCATGTGTAAAGCTCAACACAGTCATTAAGTATGAGACCTTTGTAATAATTCTTCACAGTGTTCCCTTTATAATATGGTGTGGTTTTTTTCAGGATCCATTTAGATGACAAAATGTATTCCTAGGAAAAATGTCACTCAGCTTGCATTTAATAACATTACTTACTAATACTGCATAACAAGCTCAAACAGTGTCATGTAAAATGAGTTTATTGTAACTCAGTAATCTGCTTTTCATAGTAATTTGTTTTCAGCCATTGCAAGGACTCCAGAAAAACATCAAACTTGGTGATACTTCAATATATAGAAACTCTGTTCTACCTCTAGTGGATAGTACCTAGGTTTTACTGACCTCCTCCATTTGGGGCATTACCAGCAGAACTGGTTCGGAACACAATTCAATTTTTTAACTTCATTTTGTTGCCTTTGTCTTCCTATTTCATCTACGGATTTTTGATATCTGTAGCGCAACCATCATTCATTTGAATGCGGTCTTGCACCATTAGTGATGAAGATGCACTGTGTGGACATCAACAACCATCAAAGCATATGCCAGCTCAGCTGTCAGTAATGTCACAACGGGTGCACTGGGCTGGTACCAGGCAAAACCAGAAATGCTGGGAGGAGGTTGGAATAATGCTAGGGGGGAATGGAAGCAAGACGGAGGACATAGGAAAGATAAGTAAAGGAGATGACCAAAAAGGTCTAAGGAAACTTAATCAGCTACAGGTGGGTTGTGTTTTCGAATTTTATTTTATTTTAACTAGAAGGACCTCAGAACTCTCAAGGCCAAGAGTGGTTTGTATAACTTCTATAAATTGAGATAAACCAACACATTTTTGATCCCAGGACATTTTGTTAATATCATTAACAGCTTCAGTCATACTCCAAGCGAGCTGCCAGAAAACATGACATTTTTTACTAAGTTGGAGAGCCAGGTGATACTGTTTTTTCCATGAATGGAGTGGAATGTCCACTTTTCCCACTGATAATAATCTTTTATTCATTTGTGAAGTTAAAATGAATACCACAGGCATTTGAACTGCTAAGTAAATTAGCCTGTGGATAGAAGTATATGTGTACTTGTGGATGTATGGATAAAAAGGCTGAGAGAAAGAGGAGCAGTTTTGCTAGTTAAGGGAACAATTTTCTTAAAAACAAGAGGGAAGAAAGAATGTTTGTAAAAGTTCTTACAAACTCTTAAAAGTACAGTATAGACTATTTTAATGAAGCCTTTTTATAGTCTGACTTTTTCAAGCTATTTTTTAAAAATGTGTTCTTTTAACCAGGCCAAGATAGTACAAACATTAAAGGAATTCTTAAAACATTTTAAAAACTTACTAGTGACCTCAGTATGGTCCCATTTAACATACCCTGGGGAACATGTGTATGAAATACAACGTGGTTTGAGGTTTTCCAAACAAAACAAACTTAAAAGAGAATACCATTTTTAATAGAAACTACTCAAATTCTCCCAAAAGATAAAACAAAACCAAACCAGGTACACACTGTACAGCAGCTAAGTATCAAAGAATGAGGATCTTTGCTGGTTAAGTGAGGGGACTGCAGGGACTTTTCGTTTTCTTTAAAACATTACTCTTCCTTTTTCCATAATGCAATGTCTTTCACAGTTCTTATACAGTGTTATTGCTTTAATTAAAGGTCTGGCATATATAAGAAGCAACAAAACAACCCAGAAATGTTATGCGCAGTTTAGTAAATTGTTTGTTATCTCATGCTTTACTGGATTAAATGCATTCGTGTTGATGTATTTTACTATATGAATGCTGCCAACTGAAAATAAATAGGAAAGCCATGCAGTGGTACTTTCCCCCACCGCACCCCCCCAGCAGTTAGAGTCATACCACACAAGTTGAGTACATCAGGTGTAAGACATCATCCTGATGCATCACTTCTGAGAAATATGGGGAGGGAAATATCAGAGCTGAAATATCACAGCTGGCCCTGATTTCAGCTCCTGCCAAACACCTGCAGACTCTAAAAGGATACCAAAACAAAACTCCACCCTGTGGCAAGAGGCCATCCCTTAACAACCCTTCCCTGACTTTGCATCCCAATAAAAATTAATTTAACATTTTTTACAGAAACCATAGTCTTCCTGTCCCAGAAGGCCATTACAGTTCCTTTAGCCATTTCTCTGAATATGCCTCAGAAAAAACCCCACAGTAAATTGAAGTATTAAAATATCTGATAGCTGGAAATTATCTGATGTTTTAAGTTTATTATTTGTGGAAACTTATGAAAGTGGTAGCTTTTTTATTTATTTATTTATTAACCTCCAGATTGTCTCTAAGTTTGGAAGTAATTTCACTTGAACACACCCTGGCAAAAATTTCCTATCATCTGGTAAAAGCTTCTGCAATCAGTGCTGTGAACACACAAAACAGCAAAAGATACAAAGTGTGTTATGTTGTTTTTTGTTTTTTTTTTTTTAAAATCATCTTATGCATGTTGTTGGCTTGTGTTGTTGTTTTGTTGTTGTTTTTTTTTTTTAATATGATGATGTTTTAATTGTTATTCTTCGTTGAAATAGACTTTTGTGGCACACTCAGAGCTGTCCCAAGTCAAGAGAATTGTATTCATGTTCATGATACTGCAGGGAATTTTTACATGTGGAGTTTTCTGCAACTGAAAAGCAGTGATGGAGGCCTGAGGTAATCTGATGTGTCTGGAAATAATTCCTAACAGACAAGAGAAAGAGAGGAATTAAATTTTGCATGTGTCTACTAAGTAAGTACTAAAACTAGTTGGACATTTTCCGATGAAATGTTTTTCCATTTAAAAACACCAATTTATTGAAAGTGAAACATCCATGCTAAGGTGTCTAAAATTTAAATTCTGTTTTGAAACAGAAATTCAGCTCTATTCCTGCCTGTTTTGCTAAGTTGAAAATGTGTACTGCGTAGCTTTGATTTGGTGTTTCAAGCCAACTTTTTACCTCGACTCTTAAATGCTATGCAATGAAAAAAAACCCATACCACCAACCATACCCAACCCTTTAATTTTGTCAAAAGTAGCTCTTTTATACTAAATTACAAATGTTTTCAAGCTTTTGGTTTGTGGGAAATTTAGGAAAGTGGATTCTGTTCTCAAGTGGAAAGCATTAAGGAATGGAACATAGTTTAAAGAAGTGAAATGGAAAATCCAATTCTAAGACTGTTTGTATATGTGATTCCCACTTATACACAATCATGCAGGCTTTATATGTGTTATGAGATAGTTCTATATCCAGATGTTCTAGGAAGGGCTCAAAATGAGACAGCACTTGAATTTTGGTATGAGAAATATTGCAATACGAAGTGTTTTATAAATTTTGACTGTAGCAAAATGTGGTCCATGTCTATGCCATGTTTTTGGCTGGCCTGCCTGGCTTAAAATGATAGAGAGATTGTGATGGAGAAGTCTTGAAATACTATGGCATTCTAAATAAAAAAGTGTGTTTATATTAACGACAGGTTTTGTTGTACACACATTTAATATACATGTATTGTTTAGATAAGAAAAAGAATTTTAAGGGAGGTAGTTCAACACTCTTTATTATTAGGTTTTGTTTTCACTTACATACACATTTACAGAATTTTAAAGTTTGATCTGAAATTTTCAGTGCTGGTTCTCTGCCTAAGTCTGAAGTATATTTGGAAATGCTTCTGATAAAATGATCCACTCTTGTTTGATAACAAGTTTCCAGAAATCTATTGTCTACCATATCAACATAGTCTTTCTTGCACATGTTTTTTTTGCCTGGGAGTTCTGCTGCTCACTTTTAGAGAATTAGTTGTTTTACAAAGAGACTTGGGTAGAAAGTTGACTGCAGTGTCATAGGTGTGCTCTTTGCTGTCCTAGGTTTTTAAGGGTCAGCAGGGGAGAATTTGGAGTCTGGAATGGAGCCCCAGCCAGTGCATGCAAAAGATAAGCTTTTCCCTGCTGCCACATATGAGTCCTTCATGTGTTTTGTGAGCCCAAAGGTGTCAGCTTTGTTTGAGACCTAAATTAGAAATCTTATAACTACACCAAATAAAATGGTTGGGCTTTTTCAACACCGGAATTTAGATTTCTAACAATGTCACAATAAATAAATAAGAACAACACAGCGTGAGAAAATTCACCAACAGTTTTCTTTGCTGTAGAAAAACCTCTAATTCGTAGGCACTGTGATATTTTTAAATCAAGTAATTTCTTTCTGCCATACTCTGTTCCTGAAGGGTGCAGGATAAACTGTTGAGTAGGAGAGCATTTGCCTTCTCAACCAGGTGGTTGTCTGTCAGATGCTTAATTCATTTGATTCGGAATATGAGAAGTAGTGAAAGAGGTAAGAGGTTGCAGAAACACGGTTTCATTTTTATAGAAGTTGAATGCCAGACAGGAGTCTCTTCCTGCATCTGCCACACAGTTCACATGTGGTGTTGGGTAAGTCACTTCAATCGAATTGTTTAAAGGTGGTTGTTAAACGTGTGTGCCTCATGTTTAGAGTGCCTGCCTTGTGACACCATATGCTAAATACGCTGCAGGACTGAGTTCTCATGGATGTGAATGAAACTCTTTAAAGTATTCTTAGGCCACTTAAAAATGTAATATTCTTGAAAATGCTGAAAAGCCTAGCATAGTGGTTTTGCCCTTAATTTTCTATGTACTTTGGTTTCTTCGCCATGAAATTAGAACTCATCTTTAAAGCACTGTTGCAAAGATGCTTCTGAAAGTATAGTTTTTAATGTGAGAGCACCAGAGAAATGACCTTTAGGAAACTAATGTTTATGTGTGATTTGAGTGATATATATTAAAATAAGACCTGGAGCTACACATTACTTATGAGAAATAAAACCACTTTTGAATATCTTAAACTTCACTGAATGAGGGAGTAGTCTGACAGGAAGAAAAGTGAAGCGTGCACTTAAAGATTGTACTGTATTTCTTTTGTGCAAGCAAGCAAATGTTGCTTAGTAGCAGCATTTTTAATTAGTAGCAGCATTTTTAATGTTATTTTTTAAATTTATTTTAAACGTGTACATATATGGAATGGCATGTCTTTAGCTGGTACTGTTTACAGAGGCGTTCCATTGAGAAAAGATTAACATAAGTATTTGTTGGTTACACAGAATATTAAGTTCTCAAAAGCATTTCATTAGATGTCTTTTCTCATAAAATACTAAATTGTGTTTAAAAGTTGTATTGGACTCATGGCCTTTCAAAGGTACAAAATGTCACCTAGGCTTTTTGAGCATCTTCTTCTAGAAGAACACCTGTCAAAAAGCCATGCTCAGGTTTTGAAGCAAAGAGCATAGCAGAAAAAAACCCTACTTTTGAAACCTCGCAGTCCTAGTTAGTCCTCAGTGTTAGCATAATGTCCCTTGCGCCTCAGGCTCTTGGATCAGTTTCTGTCCTTGCAGGAGTCATACGCTGCTTCCCTAACCTTGCAGCTCATCAAAGTGACATCAGTTGGTTTCACAGAATCTGTATTTGACATCTGGCACTACCAGAGTATGTTCAGGGTAAGGCCATCCAAATTTAAGACATACTGAGCTAGACGATGTGTAACTTCTTAGAAACCCCTCACAGCATGAGCCCAGCTTTCACTTCTGTTCATATAAACTGAGTAACTGGGGGGTCAAAAGAGTTTTTAATTAACCCCGTTGTCGCATGTATCTAAAGTTGGATGTGTCCCAGTCTGTTTTATGTATGGGAAGTTTGGGAATACATGTGTATGGCTATCCCATGAAGTCTCATAGTGTGAAGAGAGGCCCAGTCAGCATGGGTTTGTGAAAGGCAGGTCCTGCTTGACCAACCTCATCTCCTTCTATGACAAGGTCACCCACTTAGTGGATGAGGGAAAGCCTGTGAATATTCTGTACTTGTATTTCAGTAAGGCCTTTGACACCGTATCCCACAGCATTCTCCTGAAGAAGCTGGCAGCTCATGGCCTGGATGGATGTACTCTGAGATGTGTAAAGAACTGGCTGGATGGCCGGACCCAAAGAATTGTGGTGAATGGAGCCAAATCCAGTTGGTGGCTGGTCACGAGTGGTGTTCCCCAGGGCTCAGTATTGGGACCAGTTCTGTTTAACCTCTTTATAAGTGATCTGGATGAGGGGATTGAGTGCACCCTTAGTAAGTTTGTGGGCAACACCAAATTGGGTGGGAGTGTTGGTCTGCTGGAGGGTAGGAAGGCTATGTGGGGGGGATCTGGACTGGCTGGATTGTTGTGCTGAGGCCAGTTGTATGAGGTTTAACAAGGCCAAGTGCTGGGTCTTGCACTTGGGTCATAACAACCCCAGGCAGTGCAACAGGCTCGAGGAAGAGTGGCTGGCAGAAAGCTGCCTGGCAGAGAGAGGGCTGGGGGTATTGATTTGTCAATCAACATGAGCTGAACATGAGCCAGCAGTGTGCCCAGGTGGCCAAAAAGGCTGACAGCATCCTAGCTTGTATCAAAAATAGTGCAGCCAACAGGACCGGAGAAGCAATCGTGCCCCAGCTCTCTGCACTGGTGAGGCCGAACCTTGAATACTGTGTTCAGTTTTGGGCACCTCACTACAAGAAAGACATTGAGATACTAGAGAGAGCGAAGAGGAGGGCGATGAGGCTGGTGAGGGGTCTGGAGCACAAGTCTGATGAGGAGCAGCTGAGGGAACTGGGGCTGTTTAGCCTGGAGGAAAGGAGGCTGAGGGGAGACCTTATCACTGTCTACAACTACCTGAAAGGAGGCTGTAGCATGGAGGGTGTTGGTCTCTTCTCCCAAGTAGCAAGTGACAGGATGAGAGGAAGTGGCCTCAAATTGCACCAGGGAAGGTTCAGATTGGATATTAGGAAAAAATTATTCACAGAAAGGGTTGCCAGGCATTGGAACAGGCTGCCCAGGGAAGTGGTGGAGTCACCGTCCCTGGAGGTGTTTAAAGGTTTTTGATGAGGTTCTTAGAGGCATAGTGTAGTGCTAGAGTTAGGTTATGGTTGGACTCAGTGATCTTGAGGGTCCCTTCCAGCTGAAATGATTCTATGATATGCTGAACCAATTGATTCATTTGATTTTTTAGAAGTTTGTTGGTGGTGTTTGTTTTAAAATATTTTTCTTAAGTAGATGTATATTCATTTACTAAGCTAAATTTATAGGAGAATCAGTAATAAATATTGGCATTTCTGACTAAATTTTGGTCATGGTTCAGTACATAACTCCCTCCAGCAAAGGGTCACATTTAAAATTTCTTACTCTGTTTTTCTGTTTTCAAAATTAATTGCCACATTGCCTTTTTCGAGTTTGTATGAAAATAGCCTAGATATTTTTTTTTTCTTTCTCAGAGACCATAAGAGCTAGATTTTTGTCATAGGTCTTTTAAACAGATTGGTTTGTAATCAGGATAATTAGTGTGGTGCAGTTTTGTAGTGTGGATTATGTTTTGTAGGCATCAAAATACTGATGATATTCTGGAGAATAAGAACTTGTCATCTTACACTTCAGAATCCCCAAAATGGTTGTAGCTGTAGATGATAAGTATTCCAGTAAGGGAGAAAATAAAATGGAAGATACAACAACAGAAAGTGCAGAAACTGTGCAGATCAGGCTATAGTTGTCATTTGATCTCCCGCTGCTTTTCCTGAGTGCTCAACTTAATCTAAAAATCTTATCTCAAGCCGTGACTCTGGTCCATCATCCTGAAATTATGAGATTTCCCACTCGCTTCAGCTTAAGTTCACCTTGGAGTCCCACTCACTGCTGAAAAAAAAAACAGGTGATATTTTCAGATGAGATGCTGACATGACTTTGCATTGTACTTATGCAATAGCAGTTTTAGTTTTATGCCTCTTACTGACAAGAAGGAATATTTGAGCCATGAAAAGCCAAGAATGTGGGCTAAGTAGGAGTGGGCACTTGAAGATTTAGATTTCCAACCACCACAAAAAGGCATTAATTAGTCAGGCAAGCTTTCTCTGTCATTGCCATTTTCCTTCTCATCTCTGAGTAGTTTAATGTAGGTTTCTAGTATGATTCAAGTAGACAGCTTGTAAAGAAGCAGGAAGTATTTCCTCACTGTGTATGGTCACTGAGGCCAGGAGCATTATTAGCATTGTTTTCAAGAACTCATCTTAAGTTTAAAACTGGCTACAGCATTCAGATGTCAACACTCTGAGCAGCCAGCCACATGTTGAAATTTTCTCCGCACAATTTCAACTGGCTACTTACAACCATAGCATTTAATTATAGCAATTTAGATCAGAAATGGTGTAATTTTGTAGTGTAAGTTTTAGGGGTAAAACTTCTTTTGAATTACATATAAATCTTGATTAATGTTGTTGGTAATTTCAGGTGTTCTTCACCTGTCCTGAAAAACAGTCAGGTTTACAGACATGCCTTTGGGATGGCCAATTGAGTTTTAATTGTCTAGAATGACACTTGGAACACGTCATAGCTCACATATGAGGAAATGTATTTATATATTTATGCATGCCTGTAATGGCCTGTTAAAATATTCCTATAATGCAAGAGTCACCTCATGTGAAGACGATTAATTAGTAGTATTAAACATGAAGATCCTGACCTGCCTGCGAGAGAAAACAAAGAGAATGACACTTGTGGGATTTTGAGCCAAGTTTAGGAATGGCATGAGAAAGGCACAAGGATAAATTGAAAAGCCAAAAAGATGGTGTTTATTAATACATTATGAATCCCAGTTTAATTTCTAAGAAAAAACAAGGAAAAAAAAAATAGCCTCTTTCAGTCTATACTGACAGATTGATCTGGGAATTTCAAGAGCCGGGCTATGTCTCCGAAGAACCTGCAAGGGCCAGTTTGAGGGGTCACTATTTCCAGCCACTGGGTTTTGGAGAGAAGCTTCTGCCAAACATAGTCTGATGCTCCTGTGGTGTGGAGCAGGCAACTGAAATGCATCTTCCCACAGTCCTCAAATCACACCTGGAGTAGGCATGACCAGAAACACCATTTAGTATCTGCACATCTTATTATTTCAGATACTGTTATTACCACAGGGTCACAAATGAAAAATGGAGAAGTTAGGATCTCTTTAGTTCTTCCTGGGATGCTCAAGACTACCCATTTCTCTAAAACAGCTGAAATCTCTATTCTAGTCATAAAGATAAATGCTTTGAGTTTCAGAGAATCTTTTATGTTTAAATCAGTTATATAATAACTGGTTTTGTAAAAATCTCCCTTTTTGCCCCCCTGTACCCCTGAGAAATCATGAAGACAAAGAATACTTACTGACAAACTTGAGTGTGCAAAAAACCCCACCCAAATTCCTATTTCATGATGTTTCCTCAGATTTACAGGCTACTGTGTACAGGGTAAGAGGAAGTTGTAGACTGGTATCATTATTTTCAGAAGGGGGACAGCATCTTACAGGCTCTGAAGTTATCAAGATATCATATTATTATCATTATATTAATTTCTATTGATACTGTCGGCAGATAAACCTGACTTTTTGTTTGGTAGATTGTACCAAATTCGTCTGGATAAAGGAATCTCTCTGTTACATCCCACAATTTCCCATACAGGTTTCCTATCTTTGATGTAAGCATCTTAGGTAGGAATCTGCCATCTTTAAATGGTTTTCTTGAGCTGGTTTTGGATACGTTATTTGTTCATGTTGAGAACTGCAGTAACAAATTACACTTCCCATTTTTTCTTCTGTGTACCTTGAAACTGATAATGTGCTGCATGCAAATGCTTTATTCCCACTATTTCCTACTTTCATAGCATTGTTTTTCTTCTTTATGTATTTTTCAAACTATCTTTTGTTTGTTTGCTTGTTTTTAACATTTCTTTTTCAAATTTAGCATTTCACTGTCCACACAATGTGTATTTTCTGGATGTATTATTTATACACAACTTACCCTATTGCATAGTGTCTTCTAGTGGGAACTTAAGTTATATTGATGTAGTATTCTGGTGTTCCTTATTCTCCACACTAAAGTGATGTATTTGAAAAGAGAGATACTTTGCAAGGCAAGTCCTGTTGATTGTAAGAACATGTTGGAATTTTCAGTGTTACGTCCTATTCTTAGGGTGTAAGAATATGCATTTAATAGGAATGCATACTTGAGGCTTTGGCGTTTTGAAACACAAAAGTTAGGTCCTTAATTTAGACTGACTTCTTGTCAATAGCCTTCTTTTCTATCATAAGCTCTACCTCTAGCCAATATGCTGCTACAACTACTTATCAGTATGTGTTATTAAAGGAAGGCGATATTCAGTGTCTCCACAGTGAAATTTCAAAATATATGGAAATTTAAATAACATACCTCCATGTCTTTATCTTCTGAATAAGTCCTTTCAGAATCTAAATAACTAAAATGTTACTAGGTCAAACAATTTCAATTTCCAATTGAAATTAAAGGCACAGCAAGACTAGTGAAATTGCTAATTAAGTAAATATCCAGCTCTATCCTATATTACGATCAGATTTATAAAAATAACAGCAAATTATAGGTTTCTTGTGACATATTTGGTCTTGCAGAAGACTTTTCAGTCCAGGCGTTTTTCCTATTTTAGAGCAAAATGCAAACACATTCACTTTCACTGTGTACATTTTATTTCTCTTTTTAGATGAGTGATGGAAAAACAAACATGAAATGAAAGCATGTGGCAATAGTTTATATCTTTAAAGTCATCTGGGGAAGGGTGTAGAAAGAAGTGTTTTTGTCATTTCACAATACAAAGCAGTTTTCAAACCTCTTGGATGTTTTAAGTGAACTTTTGTTTTGAACATACAAAGTTTTGTGGATAAAAACCTCCACTGCTTCAAAAAGGAAAGGCAGATGCACTCATCATGCTGTAAGTGTCCCCTTTGACGTTATTGTCTTTCCATCAGTTTGACCTCTGTAAAATTAAAGGAGCAAAACCCAGTCCTGCAATCTTAACTGATGTAGCTGTCTAACTGACCATCTAAATAATCTTGGAAGTCTGTAGGGTGATGGGAGCCACTGAAATTAAGTATTTGTTTAGGCGTGAATAGGGTTTGTATGTAGCCATGCCCTCAATTGAAAAATAATATGAAATATCAGTATCAAAGCAATGTTAAAAAGACGACAAGGTATATTAGAGAAAAAGCAGTGTAGTTGTTCTACAGGTAGTCATTGAGTTTGGTTTGTTAATTCACTGCTTGCTTTTTTCTGGTGAAACTGCCAGTAGGTATGCCAGCCTTTGGATGGGTAGAAGTAAACTTTGACATGAGTATTTAGCATTAGATTATCAATTCATTTATAGAGGCCACTGTTTTTTCGGAGGGGATATGGAGAGTTTAGTGCTAATTACTCAGTCTTGACTGCTCAGCAGGTGACAACAGAAGTAACTAAGGCTTCATAACTAGATTTATGTTTTTAAAAGAAAGTATTTTTTCAACATTTTTGTGAGGAACTTTCACTGCATTTCATACACATTATGTAATTAAATGGGAAGAGATAAATGTTTATATATAGTATAAAATCTATATGTAGCAATTACAGGTTGAAATTTGTATGTATAAAGTGTAATTAGGAATTATTTCACCGATTATAGAGTATGAGAACATAGTCTTGTTGCAGAGGAGTCTTGCCTGCTGCTCTATGTGGTTACTTAGTAGAACATCACAGTTCTGAAATAGTCTAAAATTGCATGTAAAATACATTGCAGCTTGATTTAGCTGTATTTGAAATGATGACAGAGGATGAAAGATAATGTGAAATTTGTTCTTGCTTAGAAAGCCTTCATCTTTTTATTTATGCTAAACTAAGTAAATTATAATCTTCTCAAAGACATTATGTCTCAAATTGCTGTTTCATTTCTAATTTTAGAATTTGTTCAAAATCTCCAAAGAGGTTACAGAAAGTAATAAAAGTATGCGTAGGGAAATTGCTGTAGTTGATAATGGCCATAATGTTTTTCCTGCTTAGTGGATGCATGTTCTGTTTGGTTCAGTTAAATGGTGAAGTTCTTCCCTCTCCTCCTTACTCCCCTGTACTGGAGTCATTGCAGCTGTTCTCAGGAAAGTAAAATATATTTGCTGACCTTAATAAGTTTTCTGTTACCAAAGCAAAAGATCTTTCCTAATGTGTGTAGGCTTGTACTGACATGTACCCTTCCTAGCAAAGAAGTATTCAACATTTATCAGCTGCTTCCTGATAGGAAAATATAGCTTAAAAGCAGTTTGTTTTTTGTTTTTTGTTTTTTTTTTTAATATTCTCTTTCTAAGTGGGTTTGTATTTTTGTTTAAATGAGACACTTATGCTGAATAGAATTGGGATAATAGGATCATTTAGGCTGGAAAATACCCTCAAGGTCGTCAAGTCCAACTGCAAACTTAACACTGCCAAGCCTGCCACTAAACTGTGTCCCTAAGAACCTCTTCTACACGTCTTCTAAACACCTCCAGGGATGGTGACTGCACCACTTCCCTGGGCAGCCTGTTCCAATGTTTCACAACCCTTTCCGTGAAGAATTTTTTCCTAATATCCAATCTGAATTTTCCCTGGTGCAACTTAAGGCCATTTCCTCTCATCCTGTCTCTTGCTACTTGGGAGAAGAGACCGACACCCTCCATGCTACAACCTCATTTCAGGTAGTTGTAGACAGCGATAAGGTCTCCCCTCAGCCTCTTCTTCTCCAGGCCAAACAGCCCCAGTTCCCTCAGCTGCTGCTCATCAGACTTGTGCTCCAGACCCCTCACCAGCTTCTTTGCCCACCTCTGCACTCTCTCTAGTATCTCAATGTCTTTCCTGTAGTGAGGTGCCCAAAACTGAACACAGTGTTTGAGATGCAGCCTCACCAGTGCTGAGTGCAGGAGTTTTGCCTTCTGCTCCATGTGGTTACTTAGTAAAACATCATGTTTGCTTGAAGTTCTGAAAGAGTCTAAAATTATATGCAAAATACATTACATATATAATTTTGGTGAATCATTCACTACAAGTGTGGTTCTGGAACACATAAAATTACTTGTAATTTGTATCAAATTCACTAACTAGTTTTAAATATTGTCAAAAGTTTAAATGTGAGCAAAATACTAAGGAGATGAAGCATTTTCTTTAGATATACTGTATCCTGGATCAGAAGAGATATGAAGAAATGTTTACCTTCACTCAGGTGGATGATCACTGGCATAAAAATTGCAATACTCTCTTCTGATTAAGATAATATTTTTTTTTCCATGTAAGGAGGAATGGTATTGGTACTAAGGTTAAACTGGTCATCTCTTGTTCTGATCTAATGAGCTGCCTACCAAACAGCTGAAAGCTGTAACCTGAGTGAGACAAGTGGAGCAGGGAGAAAGTCTATGAAAGGACTCTAGGAGTAGATCACAGCAGGGATGTATAAATGGTTGTCTTTGATTAAGTTAGAATATCTGCTGCAGTCCAAACAAGATTTCTTCTTAATACTGAGGAGAGAAAAAGCTTTTTCCTTGCACTCAGCCATGCTGTCCCCTACCCCCTCACCTCTAATTGTAGTTGGTCTAATTTTTGATCTGAGACTGGCTTTCAATTATTCATATAGCTCTAGTGTTAAATTTGAGAAGTAATGTCATGCCAAATATAAAGTTAATTTTTTAAATAAAATCTTGCTCACTTATTGCTCCAAATATATTCATTCTGACTTTCCATACTCTTTGGAAGACTTATGCCCAAACTCTAGATTTTTTTGATAATTTTTAATAAAAATTCAGCTTTCAGATGGAAAGCCTGACTTCATAATCCAGCTGTCTGTATTGCAGAAGTAATATATGTTTTTGAAACAGTTGCAATTACTTGGAGTTATTTTGCAGCTGATGTGAACTCAGTTAAATATTACACATTTAGAAACACTTTCGTATTTAAATTGGTGCTGTTTTAAACTGTGCCATATACTGTGCTCACCTTTGGGTGAGCAATTGGCTGACGGGCTGGGCTCAAAGGGTTCCAGTAAATGGGGTTATGTTGTGCTGGCAACCAGTCACTAGCGGGTTCCGTAGGAATCCCTCTTAGGGCCAGCATTCTTCAGTATCTTCATAAATGACTTAGACTCAGGATTTGAGGGATTGCTTAGTAAGTTTGCTGATGACATAAAATTTGGAGGAGCTGTTGACACTGTCAGGGTCAGAGAGGCCCTGCAGAGGAATCTGGACAAATTGGAGAACTGGGCAATCACCAACCGCATGAGGTTCAACAAGGACAAGTGCCATATTTTGCACCAGGGACACGGCAGCTCTGGTTGTACATACAGACTGTTGAGATGCTGGAAAGCACCTCTGCAGAGAGGGATCTTGGAGTTCTGGTCAACGGCAAGTTGAACGTGAGCCAGCAGTGTGCCCTGGCAGCCAAGAGGGGGAACCGTGTCCTGGGTGCACCAAGCACAGCATTGCCAGCGGGGCAAGGGAGGTGATTGTCCCACTCTGCTCTGCACTGGTGCGGCCTCACCTGGAGCACTGTGTGCAGTTCTGAGCGCCACAGGATAAAAAGGATAAAAGGTACTGGAGAGTGTCCAGAAGAGGGCCATGAAGTTGGTGAAGCGTTTGGAGGGGAAGCTGTGAGGAGTGGCTAAAGTCACTTGGTTTGTTCAGCTTGGAGAAGACTAGGAGGAGACCTCATGGCGGCTCCAGCTTCCTCACAAGGGGAGCAGGAGGAGGGGCAGGCGCTGATCTCTTCTCTTTAGTGACCAATGACGGAACCCGAGGGAATGGCAGGAAGATGTGTCGGGGAGGTTTAGGTTGGACATTAGGAGAAGGTTCTTTACCCAGAGGGTGGTGAAGCACTGGAACAGGCTCCCCAGGGAGGTGTCACAGCCCCAAGCCTGACAGTGTTCAAGAAGAGACTGGACAACACCCTGAGACATATGGTGTGAACTGTGGGGTTGTCATATGCAGGGACAGGAGTTTGACTTGATGATCCTTGTGGGTCCCTTCCAGCTCAGGACACTCTGTGAGTCTAGTGATGAGTAATAGCAGAAGGCAGGACAGGAAACTTTTATTATGTTTACATTCATGTTTAGGCAGAAGGTTCTTCATATATTGGCTGAATTGTTTGCTTTGAATAAGTCAATGATTTAAAGCTTGAGCAGTGTGGCTAACAACTTCACAGCTTTGCATACAGCTGTCTGTGGATCCGTGCATTTCCTTCCTTCCAACATCTAAGAAACAAATTTCTGCAAGGAGTGTTTTCTGAGCAGTGTAGCATGGCAGGGCTTTGGAATACGTTTTCTTGTTTCTAAGTAGGTAAATGCCAAGACAGAGATAGCTACAATAGAAACAACTTATATGTGCTTTTTTCAGAGCAAGATGAGATCTCCACCTGCTTGCACTTATATTGGACTTTTCCTAAACTCAGATAGCTCCAGGGACTTGAATCTGAAAGGTGCTGAGTGTTTCTGACCCCAATCCATCAACCAGCATGCTTCTTGTGCAGTGCTGCATTCACAGCAGTGTAATTACTTGTACTTTTTTTACTTTGTACTAGTGTACACTTCACAATGTTGAATAGTTTCAGTTTCATTGTTGAATTTCTTATGTTCTTCCTCCTGTAAAGAGTTTTCTGTACACATTTTTGCTACTTTTGTAACTGCCTGCCTCAAATGGTTCGTTTGTGTTTTGCTTGGATGAAAAGCTGGGTGCTGTTACTGTATTTTTTTTTTTCAGAGTTGTTTGTTCATATTTTTCTTAACTGGAAACTTCATTTATTTCATACAGTGTTGCATGGAACATACAGTACAGTTTGTGAGTTCAGTCTTTGTGTACCCAATGGTATATCAGAAACATTCTGGTTGCTGGGGTCCATGCTGGGGCAAATACTGTTTATACTCCGCATTAATAACTTGGACAGAGGGACTGAGTGAACCTCAGCAAGTTTGCAAGTTGAAGAGAGTAGCTGATATGCTGGAGGGTAGGACTGCCATTCAGAGGCACATTTACAGCTTGGACAAATGGCCTAGCAGGAACCTCCTGAAGTCCAGGAAATGCACATGTCCTACACCTGAGACAGAATAGCCCTGTGGAGCAGGTTGGGGATTAACTGAGTAGAAAGCGGCTTTATGGATGAAGACCCAAAGATCTGAACAGACATCAAGTTGAACATGAATCAGCAGTGTGACCTTGTGAGAAATACTAATTCCATGTTGCACTAAATTAGTAAAGTCTTAGGAGTAGAAGTGCACAGTGACAGCATAAGAGACAATGGACACAAGTTGCAGCAAGGGAAATTCTGTTTAGATATAGGGAGGAAAAATTTTGCAGTGGAGTTAGTTAGGCTTTGGATTAGAGATGCTGTGAAATCTTCATCCTTAGAGACACTCAATACGTGACTGAACAAGACCCTGAGCAGCCTCATCTGACTTTAAGTTGGCCCTGCTTTACATACAATTTGGACTAGAAGACTACCAGAGGTCCCAGATGATTTAAATTACTGTATGTATTTAAAGGACGATTGCATTAAGTGTTTCAAAGGACATGAGAAGTGGCATATGACTAGGCATGCAAATTAAACTGCTTGACTATGCAACCATTTCTTAGTAGAGGTCTGTTGGAGTGCAAGCAACAGTTGAAACTGAAAAGGTAGGGGATGATCAATATTCCAGTAGTTTAGAGGCATGTTCAAGCTGAAATTTCAACAGATCTGTTTTTATTCATTTCTTTTTACTGCTGTTGTTCCTGCCTATTTCTACAGTGGACGACTTCTTTATACTAACAAATTGGATCGGGTTGCCAGCACCTGCAGAATAAGGACAAAGAGGGATATCCCTGCCTAAAAGACATATTTTTGAATAACTTTTTCTAGTCTGAAGAAAAAAAAAAAATGGGGAGGTGGAGGAGAAGTGATTTTTAGGGTCCATTGTATTAAAAAAAAAAAAAAAAAATTGAAGAAAAAGAAGGTGCATAAACCAGACGGTTTTATTTAACGCATTCAAAGCTGATAAGAAAAAAAATAGGGGATACAACACACAAGCTGCAAATGCAGTTCTCATGATTTAAATCTGGAAGGCTGTACAGTACATCTGTTTAACATCTTGCAGTTTCAAGAACTGTGCCTTGAAAACCTTCTGTCACAGTGACACATGAAATAAAAGGTTATGTTATGACTTTCAGATGCAAACCTGTAAAAGGTTTATCTCATAGCATACCATCTTTTATTAACCCATTGCTGTTGCTCACCTCTAACTCTCTTCTGCAAACAGTTTTGAGAGAGATTGTACTATGTAATGAGAAGAAATGTCAACTGAGGCTGCAAAAATAATTCTGTAATGGCATTAAATTACTTCCCATATGTAAATGGTAAATTTACATACCTATGCCTCCTCATCTCTTTTCTCTATTACTCTTAAAGTTTTTCAGCTATATAATTTTTTTCTTTGCTTAAAGAAATGCAACAGGTTATGATGTTTCTGACATAAACTTTGAGAACAACTGCAGTGGCACAGAATAATTTGAATAGTTTCAAGGTTTATGATACAATAAGTGATAAAATACTAGAATGGCTTAAAGATGGTATTCTTGGTTCAGAGATCTGAGTTTAAGGCTATAAAGTTGAAAGAAATAAGGGTGTAATGGTTGCCTTCTCATTAATATTTACTACTTCTGCATCTCAAAACTTGAAAAAATTACCAACCTTTGCTCATAGGACAAAGCTAAAGTATAAAAATTGTGTTGTCAAAGTCTTCTTGACACAGCTATGATGGGAGATGTTTATCAGGCTAGGCGCAAGTTTCCTGAGTTATAGAAAATGCGGTTAGTGCAAGACTTGTTCTTCAGGGTCCTACAGAGCAATTACTTAAGAGCCCAGTGCAAAATACAGAGGGTGCTATGATCTATTTACTGGAAAATTTCCCTTACCCTCTTAAAATTGAATTTGAGGCAAACTGCCCTGGCTTGCCTGCCCCTGACATACAAATACTAATTTGCTTATTGAGTCAAATGAGAGGCTTTATCTACTGCCCAGAGATGCTTCATGCCTTGCCAGATCAGGTTATACAAGCTTTCAACCAAACTTAATGTCTGAAGATGGGTGGTTCCAAAATTAGAGAGTCTGGAGCTTTATTGTAATGCTTGTGACTTCCACGTTTTTTCAGACTGACTTTGGTTAAGTTTTTGAGCTAGGTAGTGCTGTGGTTTCCGTATTTACAAAACATGGAGAGTAATATTTACTTTGCTGAAACACGCTTTATTCATTGTCTGCAAACTACTTTAGAGATCCTTGGTTGAAATTTCAATGAGTGCTTCTATTTAATATGTTGGAGTGTGATTTGTTGGTTTTCTTTACAAGGCACAGATGCTCCCCAAGAAACAATGGTAATTTCTTCACCTCGTGGAGCTGATGCCATGCAGACAGCAGACACATCCCAACAGTGAGCTCTGCTGTGTGTATGACCTACAGTGAGTGGGTGTGTGAAAGAGAGGGAGATAGCATTTCCTTCATAGACATACACACCCTCTGACCCAGACTAGAGAGGAATCTGCTTTGCAGAAGGTTTGCTTCAAGGGATTTTCCACATGTATTTTATTATGTTAAAGCTGATAGTGGTGACAAGTTGCACATTAAGTAACTGTTTCTTCCAAAATGTGCTGTTTATATTCTCTTTAGGAAAAGGGATACAATACTGGGTTTCTCAGATAAACAAAGTAATTTTGCTATAGAATATGTTACTACTGCATACAAACCTTGGTCTCATCTGCCCCATACTCATTTTAGGCCTTTGGCCTTATATGATGATTACCTGCATGTTTAGGGACAAAAGTATTCTTATTCACTAAGTTAGTAGCCAGTGGTTTCCACCAGGGAAATAAGTCTAGTATGCCATTAGTAATTTGGTTTCTGAAGTACCGGCAAGGTCCTCAGCGTAAGAGTCAGTGAAACATGTGGTCCTAATCATTCCCTTAAAAAGGAGACATGGTCTATTTTCCATTAGGAATGGTGCTTACAGCAAAGGAGTAAATACAGAATGAAATTCACACATGTACTGTAACTTGAGTGTGTATGTATTCAAACATGAATGTACATGCGTATGTTTAGGCATACTCCTAGTGAGTGTGACATGATGACTGCAGTAACACCGCCAGGCTTAGGGAACAAGTTGGTTCCTTGGTAGGAACAATTGGTTCCTTGGTAGGAATTGGAAAATGCAGCTGCTTTCAAATTATTCCCCCCCTGCGCCTGAGTTCAGAACTTACATTTGCATCATGTAATTGGCATAGAGGAGCTACAGTAGAATTTCATGTATAGGTGTTGGGATTTTAGTGTAGCTCTTACTCAGAACAGAGTGCATAATGGCAGAAATGCAGCCCCCACCCCTCACAATGTGCTGTGCCAGTATACGGAATCAAAGACCAGCCTTAGCTGGACTGGGTCATACGGAGCGTGGAATTGGAGAACGACAGTTGAGAGAACTGCCCTGCGTTGTAGAAGCTGTTTTATCCTACTGAATCAAGAGGGCACTGAGGGGCTTTCTGTTGGTGCCTTACCCTCTCCCCTCTTGGAAGAATTGGCATAAGAGAGGGTATATTGGATGGCAAAAATTCCATCTGACAGCCTTCCCGCTGGTGTGCGTGGAGCCTTCTGGTGGCAGAGCAGCAAAGCAGAGCCCTATTCTGCATTCCTTGCTGTTAGGTTCCCACTTTCTCTGGTTTTAGCTAACTTTGTCATACTTGATGATCTAGCATTCACCAGATAAAAACCAGGGGAGAAAGCAGTGCTTGGTTCTGCCTTGAGCACGTTTTATGTAGGCCAGGTGTAAAGAAGAATGTAAACTAAGTTTTTCTAGAGAAGCATTTTTCCTCGATTTTTTCACTGGAGCTTGCTTCCAGAATAGCCCGTTGAAATATTCCTGTTCTTCTGATGCTGCCATGGGCGGAATCTAATCTACAGATATGGATATAGACTGAGATAACAATGCCTGTGAAAGAACACAGGGTTCATTCGTTGTCTTACAAACATTACCAAGCCTAGACTGTTACATCTTCAATCACTCTTGGGCATTTCTTTGTCTTTTAATCTGTAAAGACCACTACATATGACCTCACTAATTGCTAAACAGAAACTTCCTGAGTAGTATATTTCAAGACAAGAATTCAGACTGATGAATTTCATTCACAGAATTTTGGAAGTCACTGAAGAAAGGAAGTTTCCTTTCTTTCACAAGAAACAAAGCTGTTTCACATTTGACTATAAGTAAATCTATGCACTGGATTTTACTTATAGTTTAGTTTATTAGACTTGTACCTTGTTTTTTCTGTGATTGGAAAAAAAAAATGGATAGGAACCAGACCTGTGTTTTTAATAGAAGTTTTTTTTTTTTTAAGAAATGTGTATTAATTAAAAAATATATTTTCCAGGCAGAGATGTGTGTTGTTTTTTGGTTTGTTTTGCCTTTTTTTCTTTTGGGGTGGGTGGGTGTATGTGTTTTTTGGTTTTTTTTTTTTTTTTCAGATACTAGTGTGGATTTTTGTCTTCTTCTCTCTTGCGAACTTTCTACTTCAGATTTAACGGCATGCTGAATCTGGTATCTTTGGAATGGAAAGGTCCAAGGCTGCAATATCGACATGTTTTAGGGGCCACTGCTTACGTTGTGATTCCCCTCCCCAAATGGAGTTTTGTGGCACAGATTCCAAGCCATGTAAAAGGCCTTGTTTTGCTGTGGCCTTTTCCTTTCCATTACAAGTCCTATATTTTTCCTGAAGGGTAACTCAGACATATTTTTGAAGTTGAACTTGGTCCTCGTGAAGCTTCATTACTGCAGTGTAGTGTAATTTAGATGTGAAGGGTGTTGCTCTTACGGCACATCCTTACATGGGTGGCATATATAATACAGTCCCGCAGCTGGGTATTCAATATATACCCACTCTTTGCCATTTGTGTTTCAGCTTCAGGAAGCAATTGTAATGCACATCAGTTCCTATCTTTAATCTAACGTATCGTACAGCCACCAAACACTCTGATCAGGTACCTTTGTTGTCTGACCTAGTTTAAAGATAGGACGTGCTCAGCTGTCCTGCAGCTGCACTGCAAACTTCACTGTGGACATGCATTCCTGTGTCACATTCCGGAGGCTGAAGTCATCGTTACCTTAAGGTTCTCCAATTTCTGTTGCATTTATGTAAAGTCCTGCATCTGGCACTTTTGGCTCTGGTTAGAGTTCTGCAGGTTTTCCTGCAGATTGTCAAGATAAATCTCTCCCTCTTCCTCTGACACTTGCTGTATTGTCATCACTGATCCCCAGTCTCGTGTGTTATTCATGGTCTTGTTTTCAGACAAGGGAGGACATTAATTCTCAAAAATAAATATGTTCTTATAAGCTTCACTGAAGTCAACATTTCCCACTCAAGAAAACTGCTTGGGCATGTCCATAACTTCGACAGGACTTTCAGTGTGTACTTAAAATACTTAAATGCTTAACTGGACAGGGATGGACTAAATCTTTCCTGAATCAGAGCCATAATTTTTGACATGTCAGTTACAGGATCTATTGCAGAATCTGCTTTGAGAGGTGGATCTAGGTAATGTGAAAGCCATAGAAAGACATCTTTGCGAGGAGGCTAGATATTTCTTTTTGTATTTCTAATTTATTTTGGGGGGAATAGCATTTACCACTGCTTACTTTATATATATAATGTGTGTGTCTGTATATATATAAAGTTTGTACAAATATGTGTGTGTATATATATAAATAAAAGCAGATTCCTCTACTTGTCAGTTTTAAAAGTTTAGCAGGACTAAAGCAGAAAATTTATTTTCCCTTTACTGTTTGGTGTGAGAATGTACAGTCTGCTAATGAACCTTGAATGATCTTTTTAAAACAAATTGCTATTGACTCATCTTTTCAGAAAGAGTAAGTTTTAATATGGAATCCATAAATGTTCTCCTTCATGGCTGTACATTGCCACTAGTGTTTCATTTGAGAGTTTCTGTCCTAGGTTACAGTTTTCTGTCTCTTGGCAGACTGGAGGATTATCAAGAAGTTTAAGGTATGCAGGAGGAGATGTGAACTGTTATCAGTCCTAGACGCATGGTAGAAATACCTCTTTGTGTAGATTTGTCCCCGAAGTTTAAGAGATTCAAGTTGTGGGTAGTCTGTGGAAGAGCCGCGTAGTTTGGTGATTTCATTGAAATATACACCATGAGTTAAGCTCATTCAAAGGCATCTGAAAGAGGCTGACCACCTGATTTGCAGAGATGAGATTTACAAGGAAAGGCGATGGTTTTATTAGACCAACTAATAAAGTTAGTTTGAGGAAACTGTATTCTCAGTCCCTGCGGAAATCAACAGAAGCTGGCAATATTCTGTTTCTCAAAATCAGACCATATTATTGGAGATTAGGAGACACCTTCACAAAAAAGATGCTTTAAGGCAAATACTCCCCAGTTTGAGGCCTTTGGGCAAAGTGTTGCACTTGAGATCCTTGCTATAGGTAATTAAAAATAAAAACTGAGGGAAATGCTTAAAGAATATAATTTGTGTAGTAAGATACTTCTTACCCACAGTTCCAAAAATATGCAGGTCCTAACATATTTCATTTTTTCTGCTTTTGATATGCAGACAATAACCAATATTTCCATTTACTTCACCTAGTTGATATTACACATCAAAACAGAAGAGAAATCTCCAATGATGTTCAGTGCCGTTGGATAACATTTACTACATATGGGATGTAGCAGCCATAGTTGGTGATGGGAGCAGAATGGGTGAGTTGTACCCAGCAGCACGCTTACCCCTCTGAGGGCTTTGGCAGAGCTTGTTCTTCATTCTACCTTGTGTCCATGTGCCCAGGTTTTCTTTTTTTAGTGTGTAGAAAAGGTGAGTTAACGTATCAAACACACTGTCCCAAAACTTGTGAAGTTTGCATCACATTTACTGTGGCCAAGAGCATGTAAGGAGACAAATTGGAGAGCATCTGACATGCAGTAACTTTTTTTTTTTTGTCCAAGTACTGGCTGTGCAATTCACATAACCTCTCAACACAGAAAACTTATGAAGGTCATAATTTTTCAAAAAGAAGTCGTGAGATCTATCTCTGACTTTCTATATAGCTGTGACTTTGTATCTGGAACAGTATACACAAATGATGTCAGAAAAAGGAAGGAAAATCATCTTGTGTTGCAGTTGTGTCAGTCTTAAATTTTGTAACATATTTTTCTTGACCATGGTTGTTAACTCAATAAACACATTTCCAAAACCTCTAATTTCAAGTCATATCTAGAAGCCATGTAGTATTGCCAAATATATATATAACCAAAAATATGGGTGATTGGTCTAGAAAATTTTAAAGACAAAGTACGTGGTGTACTACCTTTTCCTCTGTTACCAAACATTGGTTTATGATTTCCCACTTCACTGTTTTAACACCTATGTTTGAGATAAGCACATACTTTAAAATGAAATAATCATCTCTGTAATATAATTTATCCCTTCCCTACCACTTTTTATCTCTACATCTCAAAGCTCTTTCCTAAAGGGAGAAGTGTGAGTATCCCCGTGTAACTTGTCAGGAAGCACTGAGGCACTGGACTGGCTTTTTATCAGGTGTATGGTTGTTAGGACAAGAAATGGGATCTCCTACGTTATAGGAGAATATTGTTTAAACTTTTGTGCACTTTCAGGATTCCAGGAAGGTACGAGAGATTTCATTTTAGTGTGTGTGGTGGTTTTATCTGTTTATGCTTGGGTTTGTTTTGTTTTGTTTTGTCTGCAAACCGGTCAGTTTTTAAACCAGCGAGGTCAAATGGCTGTGAGCTGAAATTTTGCCAAGTATCACTGATTTTGATTGCTCATGGAGTAAAACATGGTGGTTTCAAATGGGTTTTACCATTTATTTTCAAGTTTTCTTGCATCTGAACTTGAAGCAAAACAATATGAAAAAACTGGCAGAAAGAGTGATTGGGGAATAAAACTACCCAAGCCTCACTCAACTTCATAGTATACCTTTCTGTTGGATAAAGAAAGAGCAAGTAGTGTGCAAGTGAATCAAAACTATTCAGCAGAGAATTCTGTGTTCTCAGTTCATTTCGTGAAGGAAATGAAGAGAGAAAGTGTGTTATGACAACTCTCTCAGGCAGTGACTGATTTTTAACTTTTTTTTTTTTTTACATTTTATTTTATTTTTTGACCGTATTTTAATTGAAACTTTCAAATCTGCTTTACTGTGAAAACCAGTTTCTCGAAGAGTTGACTGTCTGAAATGAGAAACCCGTGCTTGGCTTTTGGCTAATACATCACATAGTGCTGAGATGACGCTCCTGTCCAGCTGGAAATATTCAGTTCATTGTTCATCCATCGTGATCAGGATGTGTCATGGGGGTTGGCTTGTTTGTTCTGGTTTTGTTTCTTTTGCCTGCATGGCTAAGGAGTTCTAAGTGCATAAATGATAACTGGGGCTTTATCCTAAGACATACGTCTGTCTGTGCAATGTTTTTATCAGTAACACTCTTTTAGGGGGAGGAAAGGAGAATTACATTCTGAATCATATTCTAGCTTCCACTGAGTTTGCATCCTGCTCCCTTTTCTTCTCCAGGCTATTGCATTTTTTTTTTTCCTTTCTTCAGGGGTTTGATTGCCGTGTTTGTTTTCCAGCCTAGCAATACAGACAGATTCTTACTGCATGCTATTTAGAGGACTGTGGCATCTGATGGAGCAAGCATAAATCTGTCTGGGAATACTGTGGGTTCTGATCTGGTTCTGAGGGTGATATACTGTTTGGTATTAGAGAAGTCACTTAACAGTGCACCCCGAAAGGTAAAATGGTATGTTAGTTAACATAAAAAAGAACATATTAAAGTTAATTTATTATGAGATCCTAGCTGAAGGTGTGGCAGTTAATAGTTTTTTTATGTTTTGGGGTGGGAGGCAGAGTAAGATAAATGCTAGATATGATTCTAGGGTCAGCTGATATCATTAACATGGTAGTATCGGTAAAAGCTTCTTAGTCTTCACTGTAATTTTTCTATATGTTAACTGCCATTCATGAGCAATTGGAGCATTACAATATTATTCTTTATGAAGATATGAACAACTTCTGTGAAGAACAGTTTTTTTTTCCATCATAAATTAGGTACTGTAGTTCATAACTCAGTTATGTTTTTAGAATTTATGCTTGCAGATTTATTTGTGTGTTTATATACTTATTTTATCTAAAGCTTATGACAGAAAAATATATTAAATATCTCTGTCCCATTCTCTTTATTACTTTTTTTTTTCATTTTCATGAAGCACCCACATTTTTAAGTATGAAAATTATTACTTTTAACTTTATGCAAAAGCAGGATAGATCAGAGAGCAGGTAATGAACTAAACATAATTTGGTTACCAAATTGTTTTCCTCTGTTAAGTTTTGATGAGAAAAAATAAAATTTACAACCAAAGTAAATAAGTGCTTTCCCTACTATGGAAATATTGATAAATCCTGACTTCTGGAGGGTACTTGGAGATACTGGTATTCAGTTTGAATAGTGTCCTGCGTGTGTTCGCTGGTTGGGTAATACCAAAGGAAGGAAGCAGTATAAAGGAGTAAGAAGATAGTAGGGGGAAAAAAAAGCTGTGCAAATTATAAGTATTTGGCTTGTGCCCAATTTATGCAAGAGGTGAGTTTAAATGTACCATTGATTGCTAGCTGCCAGATTGTATATTGTATAGAATGAATATGTTAGATGAAGTGTATATGATTACATAATTCTAGCAGTCTGTAGATGTAGGACATAAGAAAACGTCAGTGGTAATTTTTTTGACTGTTTGCTTTACTAATTTTAATATGCTTTGAACTTTTAAGCTGAGAGTTGACGTATTTGCCTTGTGCTTTTGAAATAAGAGATTAATAAACTGCTCTGGTGCACTTAATAGCACAACAGGTTTCATTATGCTTTGTAATATTACATAGCAACCCAACCAAGAGGAGGAAAATTGCGGGTAGACATGAATAAATAGGGAAGTGATTAGATAACATGAAAATTGTTGAGATTCTGATGGAAGTTTCTGTAATTTGCTAATGGCAGTAAGTACTGTTTAATTATCAATGCCAAAAAAAGGAGACTGAACATGGAAGGGAGGGAATTTTTCTACTTGTTCCCTCTTATGATTTTCTAAAAGCTATCCATATGGGTCCGCTTGGTCTGGACTTATAGGCAAGCTGGTCTGTAGCCAGATGCTCCATCTCCTTGAGCTCACACCTCTCTCTAGAGCTCTAATGTTCCCCTGAAGAGTACTTTAAAAACAAAACAAAACAAAAAACAAAACCAAAAACTCACAACCAACCTCTCTAATTTAGATTTGGCAGTTGAAGCATGATGGCGATTGAATGTTTTGAGAGCGAGCAATAAATAAAGCTTTAAAACTTCCATTGTTTTGTCTCTCAGTTGCTGTGCTATGCAGTTGCATAAGCATCCGTAGGCTAATGTAGTGGAAATCAGATCGGATTACATCTGCTAAGGTCACATTTTGGTTAAGATTTCTTTCCTTTTTTCTTTTTCTTTTTTTTTTTCTTTTATTTTCTTTTTCTTTTCTCCAAAGCTCCAGCTATCCTCATTTGTATCATAAATAGACAAATAGAAAGGAGGAGTGCTTTATTTTCTGAAACAATGTCCAAGAAGGGATTGGATGAATGAAGAAGGTAGAGTTTGGCTAATCCAAACAACATACTTGTAATGAAACATGATTTCTTTCCCACCACCCCTACCCCCCTGTTTGAATACCCCGTAATCCTCCTCTCTTCTTCCACCATGGTAACCTGTTGTTGTGCCTCTGCCTGCACAATGTTTGATCTGCACATCCTATGGCTCTTTTAAACTGTGCAAGCGCAAGTAAGCCACAGGGATTTGTGCCTCTTCATCAAAGCAATCCAGCAAGGTAAAAAGTCACTATATTGTTGCAGTGGTTTAACCTGAGCTAGCAACACGACCAAGACAGCCGCTTGCTCACCACCTTCTCTACCCATCCCCCCACCCCCATTAGGGGAGAGAATCAAAAGGGAAGGGAGAAACTTGGATTGAGATAAACATGGCTTAATAAAATAACAAAATACTAATCACTACTAGTGTATATATATAAAATAGAAATAAGATACTCAATGCAATTCCTCATGAACTCTGTCTGCCCCAAGCAGCCGGTCCCAGGAAGCAGCACCTGGTCCCAAAGCCGATCCTGGAGAGAGAAAAAGAGAAATAAAGGCAGAAAGGCCCAGAGGCCTCTGCAACACAGCAACAGGCCAAAGTAAGTGTCCTGAACAGAACTCCCCCAGCTTCAACAGAAAGAGTGAAGAAGAACATGAGACAGAGCGACCATGTTCGAGACGGAGCGAGAGAGACTGTGGAAGATCCTGATTCTCCTTAAATATGAAGCATGACACTGATGGGATGGAATACTCTTATTAATCAGTCTGGATGTCAGTCAAGCTCTGCCCCATCCATGCCCCACTTCCCAGCTGCCTCGCACCTGTGCACCAAGTGCTGAGAAGGTCCATGGCTCTCAGACCAGGGCAATTAAGAACATTAACTCTGTGCTGGGGTGTTATCTAATGTTCTCCAACTAAGTCCAAATAATGAGCATGCTAGCTGTGAAAAAGAAAGGTTTCTAACCACATGAAGAAAACTATCTCATTTTCAGTCAAACCAGCACAATTTTGGAAAACACAGGGTGTTACTATGCTGGCAGTGTGTCCTCCACTCTCCTGCAGAGCTTTGAAGGCAGCAAAGGAGAGCATGTGGGTCTTTTGACTGCACATGGTGAAGGCTGTTGGGTCACAGACTCTGTTCCAACATCCCGGTCCTGATACTGAGATCGTAACAATCAGAGGAGTTGCCTGCGTCATACAGAGCCAGGGCCAAGAGGAAGCACATGTAGATCACTGTATGGGATGTGGACATTAAGTGTTTGCATGAAAGACTGGAGGTTTTCTGCTTAGTTGTTTGTTCTACTCTCATGTGGATTGGCTGTGTAGATATCCCAAAGGTGAAAATTGCTGAGATGATGCAAGTCTGCAAAGCAATATGCACAAAATGGTCTTCGTCTAAAATCAGATCTGGAAACTGGGCACATGCAAAATGATCCCTACTCTGTCAAGTAAACTGCACCTATCTGTAGATTCACATGAAGAAACCCAGAAATCCCTTTTTAAAGAAAAACTGGTAAAATTTCATTTTATCTGATTCACACTCAAGATCAAAACTGGGAATCCTTGTGTTCCTTCTTCAGTATTCTCTGGAATACTGTAGTATACTTATTGAACCCCAAAGAGTAAATATTAAGTATTATTGCTTTATTATTATTATTAAAAGCCTGGATCATTTTCCAGAATATTTGGCCTCTACCAAGTTTGCAAAACCATACTGGAAATTTCTTAACATACTTTCTTGTAAGGTTTCTGACCTTTTCTTCTTCTGATTGCACTGTAACAACCATTCTTATAGTATTCTGGGAATTCTCTTTCTTGTTTTATTTAGAAACAGGAAATACACGTTCTTTTTGAAGGGGAGGAGGAATGATTACATTTTCTGAAATTCCAGAAACAGTTCAATTTAAGGTTTGAATGAGAATTTTTGCTTCCCTTTTTCTTCCTTTCCTTTCAGGAGTCTACTTGATTTGAAACACAGCTTGGGGTTGAGGAAATTATGGCAGCAGGGCAGAGCAAAGTGTCCTGCAACAGAGGGCATATAGGTTGAATATGTGCTATTGCATTCTCCTGTGCATTGTGCAGTCAAATGCAGCCTTCACACTTTCCACCCTTTCTGTCTCTCAACAGATGCTACCTAAGGAACAAACTGGGTGTTCTCAATGCTCTGCTTGGTTCCTTCTTCAACCAGCACTGCCTGTGCTTTCATGGCTATGTCCTTCTAGAAAATGTTTGTAGCTTGATTGTGCCAGCTCTTCTTCTTTGAGCTGCTGTGGACGCTGGAGTGTTCTGAACCCCTTGAGGTTAATGATATTACACAGCTACAAAATCCTGTTAGAGACTAAAACTGCTTTGAATGAAAAAAGTTGAAATTTGTTTTTTTCCTGACAAGAAAGCTATTGGCAAAAGAAGTGACAGTAAAGCTGCATAAGTGTTTCATTCTAACATGCCATGTGCATGCTTTTATTCTCAAAGTCACCATTTAGTGGTTTCCTTTTCAAAGGGACTAAGTGAAACAATATAAAGATGCCCTGTTTGAAGTAAGCATTTCTGCAGAGGGAACTACTATTAAATACTTCTTTTTTTTTTTTCTTTTTGTCAGTTACTGACACTTTTTTTCTCAAGCCCTACATCTTCATTAGCATACCACGCTCCATCTTTGTTCAGGACAGATTTTTCATTTTGTATTTCATTGTCCTGCCGCAGATCTGACTGCAGAAGGTTTTGCCACCTATGGGCTTGATTTGCGTTTCAGTAGCACGATGGACTGGTGGTGACCAAATGAATCAGGTGAAGGCTCCAGCTCTGTCAGCGAAGGACATCTGGTGTTCTACATGTCACAAGACTCTGTTTACTCTTAAGTGCTGAAATGGTAGAGGTGAGATGCAGGGTAAGAAAACAACAGGACAGATAACTGTGAAACATCTGATATTCTGTCAGGTTGAACTGACGTTTCCGTTACTTCAGGACTAAAGGCAAATGGGAGTACCAGAGGTATCCCAAGTAGTTTTATTGTGCCTGTGCTCAATTATTTATTTAAGGAAAGAAAACCTTATTCTTCTAAAAATTTCCAGCAATTTTATATTCCATAAGATTCTCCTCTGTATGTGGAAGGACTCTGTGACAAATCAGGAAACCAATTAATTTTCATTTTGATGTTTTAAAATTGCCTAAGAAAGATGGATTGATGGATATAGGCTACCACTGTTGAACAGAAGATGGAAAAAAAAAAAAAAAGCTTAAAAGCCATCCCAGGCCTCAGAAAAGCTCCAACTAGACTGTCTGAACTCTGTGCACATAAATAATAAGTTTTTGTTAAAGCCCCAAGGCTGCTAGGTGGAAACTACAAATCCTGATAAATTAGTTATACAGTCCTCAGAACAGATGAGTACAGACTTGGAACTGAAACATTTTAGCTGTCCATTAGCCACTTTCTATTTCTTGAATTCAGAGAAAAAGCACATCAGTCACAGAAAGATATACTGTGAATATTTCTTAAAATGTGAGAGAATTTTTTTCGCACCTTGGAAATAGTTTTGAAGAATGCTAGGATCAGCCCTTACTTTGTTGGCTGCTGGACTTTATGCTATCCTGGCAGGATTTTATGGTTTTTTTGTACTGCATGCAGAATCTTCTGCCTCCTTTTTTTCTTAACTGAGAACCTTCCTGTACAACACTAAGCAAAGTGACTAACACCTGCCATGTGATTTTTGTTCATAATCATCTGTTGAGGAAGAGATCAGTACCTTAAAATAATGTACAATTCATATTTTTGCTTTTGGACGTGTTTATCTTACTTTAGGTGTATCTTGGGGTGGTAAGGTCAGCGAAGTTTGTTTTCACAGGTATTGGTGAAAAGTGATGGAAAAGACCGGAGTATTTAGTTCTGCAGTGTGAATATTTAGCTTCCACTGATCAACACTGGTGCAGACTTTTAGTTCTAACTCATTCTCTGTGTCTTCTGTCCCCATTAGTTCCAGGTCGAATAGTGCTGAATGCTGCTTCATGCAAAAAGTCTGTACAGGTGTAGATCTTGGGACAATCCAAAGCAAGGGAGACCCATGGCTCTTGTGTTACAAGCACAGGGTGAGGACAAGTGGCATGAATATACTTCAAAATCTCATTTAGATACTGATGGTCACAGTGGGTCTGTCATATTTCTGTCACCATCATGTAGAAACTCGTCCTAGAAACATTTTGTGCCTGGACTGGAAAAGTAGAAACATCACACCCGTTTTTAAGTAGGCAAAAAAGGATGACCCAGAGAACTACAGGCCAGTCAGTCTCACCTCTGTTCCTGGCAAGACCATGGAGCAGATCTTCCTGGAAACTTTGCTAAAACACATGGAAAAGGATGTGGTTGGTGACAGCCGACATGGCTTCACTAAGGACAAATCTGGTAGCCTTCTAGGATGGGATTACAGCATTAGTGCATGAGGGAAGAGCAACTGACATCGTCTACCTGGACTTGTGCAAAGCATCTGGCACTGTCCCACACAACATCCTTGTCTCTAAATTGGACAGACATGTATTTGATGGATGGATCACTCTGTGGATAAGAAATTGGCTGGATGGCCACATTTAAACAATTACAGTCAAGGACTCAGTGTCCAAGCGAGACCAGCGATGAGCGGCATTTCTCAGAAGTCGGTATTGAGACTGCTGCTGTTTTTTGTCGATGAAATGGACAGTGGGACTGAGTGCACCCTTAGCGAGTTTGCCAGTGGCACCAAGATGTGTGCTGTGGTCAACACACTGGAAGGATGCCATCCAGAGGTACCTTGACAAGCTTGAGAGATGGACCAGTGCAAACCCCATGAAGTTCAACAAGGCCAGGTGTGAGGTCCTGCACATGGGTCAATGCAATCCCAAGCGCAAATACCGGCTTGGTGGAGAAGGACTTTGGGAGTGTTAGTTGACAGGAACCTCAACATGAGCTGGCAATGTGTGCTTGCAGGACAGAAAGCCAACTGTGTCCCAGACTGCATCCAAAGAAGTGTGACCAGCTGGTTAAGGGAGATGATTCTCCCCCTCTTCTCTGCTCTGATGAGACTCCATCTGGAGTACTGTATTCAGCCCTGGGGCCCCCAACATAAGAAGGACTTAGACCTGTTGGAGCAAGTATAGAGGAGGGCCACAAAAATGATCAGAGGGGTGGAACACCTCTCCTGTGAAGATGGCCTGAGAGAGTTAGGGTCATTCAGCCTGGAGAAGAGTAGGCTCCAGGAAGACTTTATAGCAGCCTTCCAGTACCTAAAGGGGACCTATAAGAAAGCTGGAGAGAGGTTTTTTTTTTTTAATTTCTTTTACAAGGCCATAGGACAAGGGGTAATGGCTTTAAAGGGTAAGTTTAGACTAGATATAAGGAAGAAAGTCTTCACCGTGGGAGTGGTGAGGCACTGGAACAGGTTGCCCAGAGAAGTCCCTGGAAGTGTTCAAGGCCAGGTTGGGTGGAGCTTTGAGCAGCCTAGTCTAGTGGAAGGTATCCCTTTCCACGGCAGGAGGGTTGGAGCTAGATGGTCTTTAAGGTCTCTTTCAACTCAACCATTGTATGATTCAATGTTCTGTTGCCAAAATCTCAGAGCTTGTTCTCTCTTTTCTGCCTAAAATATGGCAGGAGTCAGAAAGGGATTCTGCACCCTTCTACCTTTAATTTTATATGGCTGTATGCTGTACAACATCTGTCAGAGTTTGGCTTCACATTTTAAAAATAATATTACTGATTTACCTGAAAAGATAGGAAAGGCACTCCTTGGATGGATTCTGAAACACCTGTTTGTTTTCCAATGCGTTTGAGACTGCTGCCTTCCATGCCAGAAGTTTTCTCCAGGTAAAGTGATAGTTCTGTTTTTGAAACACAGAATTGATAAAACACAATCCGAACAAGTAACCAAAACCAATTAAACACTGCGTTCTTAAATCAAATCAGAAAGCTTATTTTGCAAAGCTTGGTGTATAGGGAGTGATTAGCAAAAACGTTAAAATTAGTTTTTAGTAGACATAGGAGTTTCAAATAAAGTGTTACTGTGATAACCGTGAGAAGTGAACACTGCTTGCTGTTCAGTATTCATGTCAATGGATCTTCTTCTGTACAAGCTTCTGCCTTTGTGGTCCTGACTTCAGAGTGGAAGACTTCTTGTCAAAAGCTTTTAATCCAAATGATCATAGGAGATAAACTTTGCTGCATATGTCTTTGTTTGCTCTTGTTCAGTGCCATTTCATGTTCTATTGAGGTTTGGGAGAGATATGTTAGACTACATAATAACTAACTACCGTATAAGAGGTCTCTTTGCAAACAGAGAATACGTCACGGATCTGTTTGTTTCTCCTGAATTTTCATTGCCCTGCTGTTCTTTCAGCTATTGCCAGCATCTTTTCAGTCCAGTGCTAGTATAGGATACTGAGTGGATGATTTTCAGTCATGGATTTGTACAGTAAATTTTGGTGATCACGCTTGTTTTTCCCTATGTTCCTGTCCTACAAAGGCTATACTTTCTTCAACACAGATCAGGAGGGTGAAGCTAAGTAGTAGTACAGCTTTTACTAAAAAATGATTTTCCAAATATTTATGGATATGGAGCTGCATTTGATGTGTCATGGCAAGGCATTCATTGACTTTGTAACTATGAGGTAGAAAAACTGAGGCCAGTAGACTTCAGGCTGTCATTTTGAAAAGGTGAAGTTTGATGTAATTCAGATAATGGAGTCTGGTTTTAAGTTTTGATTGAAACCAGTTTTGTCAGTGAAAAGAGTATGGTTTTGATCAATTTTTAATTTTTCTAAAGAAAATTATCATCAGTTTGTAAGTTCTGCCAGTACTCTTTCCATGTACATTTTCCAGGCATTTGGAAACTTAAAAATTTACCCCCAAAATCTGAGAATCTAAAACCTCATATATCAGAGAATACAGATTCTAATGCTGCATCCCCTCAGGTGTGAGAAGCAAAGCAGCCCTTTAGCTAGCCCTAATAGTCTGTATATCACCCCTCTGACACAAGTCAACAGCAGGTCAGTGAAAGGAGATGGGATATAATTCTGTCCTGCTTTGTTCAAGTCACCATTAAATTTCCAGTTGATCTGTTTCTGCTTTTTTGTGCCTTAAACTAAGTTTCTATATCTGTGTTACTCTGAATGGTGAAGAATTTATAAAGTTGAACTCATAAAAATGAACTCTGGTCATTATTTTATTGAAATCTATGAAGTATGATGTGTGGTGCTAACAGTTGGTGGCCTCAAAGCAGATGTATCTAATGGCACAGTAATACAAATGTAGCTCTGCTGGCAGGTGTGACACCACAGCTCAGGCAGCGTATAGTGTGAAAAACTAGAAAATCCCTTCCAGCAGTTGAGGAGATGGCCCTTCATGGTCTTCCTAAGAAGCCAAATTTCAGAGGACTTCTGGTTTATATTGCATACTGTATAAATTGTAAAATATGTTTATATTGTGATCCAGAATAGTTCTTTTCTGAAATACCAAATATCACCTCTCCATCTCATAAAATATTGATATTCTGCTTTACATTAATCTTTTTCAGCCCTGAGTTCGATCTATTTCTGACAAATCACAATAGGTAATCTGAGAATTTGCATGACAGACAGTGGCTAAGGAGCTGAGAAAGAAGTAGCATTCAAAACAATGAGACTAAAGGGATTAAGCGGGTGAGTCAGGAGAATGGGGGAAGAGGTATTCCCTGCAAACTTTGGCTTTTTCTTAAATAATGTGTCAGTGCAATAAAAGTGGCTTCTGTGGGTTTAAGAGTGGGTCTTAAAACACTATATGCTTCTAGAGGAGAGGTGGCTACTGCAAAACTTTATCATAAGCCACTTGCAGCTCAAGAGTAGCTGTGGAGTGGCCTATAAAGCTAAAAGTCTCTGTCTTACTACTTTAAACTACTATGCTGTTGCAAGTTAGCCTGATTTATACTATTGGAAACTACAGCTGTTCTATTACTTCCTTAACTAAAACTTGTATATTGAAATAATTGTTTCAGTTAAACTGAGATTGGTTTATGATAATATGACTGCATAAAGGCAAATACTTAACCATATTTAAAAAAAAAATAATAAAAATCATTCTTTAATTCTTCTTCCTGTCCCTTGTGTCCTGGAGGCACAAACAAAAGAGTTTTAAAATCTTTTATTTAAGTAGCACAGAGACTGGACTATGTTTACCTGTTTAAGTTAATTCTGCAGACATTATGGCTATATCCACAAACCTTCCATGTTTGCCTTTTCAGAATGTGATTATTGCTCATAAAAGCAGTTTTAATTGAATGCTTATGTCATCAATGGCTTGTAGCATGCTTAAAACTACATGCCTCTATTTATATGACTATAGTTTATTTTTAAGAGCTCCCTGTATAACAATACTGGGAAATTACTGAAGGATTTTTTGCTATTCAGCTGGGTGATTTTAAAAGATATTGCTGTTACATTGACTATTGGCATTGTTGCTCAGGAATAAAAACTTAAGAAAATTATCCCTTCCCCCTTTCAAACAAAGCCACATCTAAAAGGTCACAAAAGGAAACACACAATTCAAATAATCTCCTTGCTGTATGTGAGATTAACTTGGACACAGATGTTTCAATTTATAGTTTGATCTGGCATAATATATACATTTAACAAAATCCTGGTTTGTATTGCTTCTATAAACACTAACGTCTGATAAAAGCATGTTGGCTTTTCTGCCATCTACTTGAATCAGAAACCTCTGAGCCAGTGCTTAGAAAGCAGGAGTCTGACATTCAGAGACCTGAATTAACTCTTTCAGCATTTGGCTGCAACTTTTCTCAGCCTTTTCCCTGCCTTTTGAATGGCAAATCCATTTGTGATTTTCTCAGTTTAAGCTTCTGTGGATGATTATTAGACTTTGTTCTTGCTGTATTTAAAGATGAAATGATTCAATGCTGTTCACCATAGCTCATTTCTCGGCCACACTGTAGCTGTTAAATTTCTGAGATACTATCTGAGAAATCACTGACATGATTCATACACCATGACTACAATGTTTTTTTTCCCCCTGCTGTTTGCCAGGCATTAGCCCACCTGTCGGTAAAGGGAAATGGCTTTGGCATGATGAGAATCCTTATGAACAAGCAGTCTTTGTCCTTTTTTTTTGCCAAAAGCAGTTTCCCCTTTATCTGCAAACAGCACTATCTAAAAAATGAATTGCTTCCTCTGAATCACAGATACCACTCAGAGATAACTTCACCTTTGGAATATAAAAACCAGCTATCTCGTTTCTGATTGTATGTGTCCCAGCAAGTCTTGGTCATGAGAAGTGATATTAGGTTTATTCTAGAAAATAATTAGTGACTGCTTTACTATTTCCTGCTAATTATCCTAATGAAGCAGGGCATAATAACTAGAAAAATACCTGACAGCCAGGCAGTGAATTCTGAGAATGTGGAGGATCATATCCAACCTCATGAGTTTATCTTCACAGTTTAGCTGGCACCTGCAATGAAGAGGTAAATACGGCCATACAAGGAGTTTTCTACGTTTTGGTAAATATATGGCTGTCTGTGTCCTGCTTTGCCATTATTTCTAAAGTTGGAGGATTTAATCTTGCAAGCTTCTTACTCTGTGTAGGTCTGATCTCGGTAGCTATAAATGCAGAATTGTTCCCATATTCCATCAGCTAGGATATGATCCCGACTTTTATGAAAGTTTAAGCAAAAGTCACACCTCTGAAGGGAAATGAAGGAAACAAGAAATCAGTAACTACTGAAAGAATTATCACAGGCTTACCTCAAAGATTAAAAATTTGGATCTGTAAGGTACAGATTCATGGAGTGATATAAAATCATAGTTGCTCAGCTGTTGGGGGCAAAACAGTAAAAGAATAAGAAGTGCAAAATGTAGAACCACTACTTCAGTAGTACTCCGTTACATTTCTGTGTAGCTGTGTCAAAAGGCAAAACGTAAGGTATCAAGCCCCACAGCACCTTACTCCTCTATTTGTAAGGCGTGGGTTTACTGTGTGGCCTTGTTTAAAAACCACGTTTAAGTGCTGAGCCTTCTGAACCAGCCAGCCTGATGCAGGCAGCAGCCCAGACCTGTTCCATTCAGGGGTTTGAAGAATGGTAGATGTTTGTGGTCTACCATGTTGCTTGGAGGGCTTGCAGGAAGGTAGTCCATCTGTCCCCCTTTCCTGCCCATTTGCTCTACCATTGTCTGGATCCACCTGTGGAACATGCCCAACTGGAGCAATTGGTTCAGGCCCTGTGCTTAAAGAGCCCTTGAATTAAGAGCTACACTGGTGTGAGCCCATCATGAGAAGGAAGGGCTTTACGAGGCTGGGGCTAGAGGAGGTGAAATTTGCTGATTTTTCTACATACCCTTTGAAAAATAAAGGTGGCCTTATATTTGAAATCACCTTCTATTTGGGCCAGTACGGTAGTTCTGGCTAAATCCATGAGAATAGTCAGAGTCTGCAAGGATAAACCACAATGAGGTGGAGAAGAAAGCATTCAAAATTTGTTTTGGCAGAAATTGGTTAATTAAGTCTGTTTAGCATTACACAGGACCTTAGTTTGGCCAGTTTACTACCTTTGTTGAATATGTGGCTTCCCAGGAGTAAATCTAGATGAAATGTCATAGTATTGTTTAACTCATTTTTTTCATAGGGAAAACACAAAAACTGTGCAATTGCATATATTGAATGAAAGAAGTATATGTGTGTGCATTTTCCCATGAAAATGTCTTTTCCAGGAAGAAAATCTTTAGATAGAATTGTTTGGTTTAGGCCCTATATTGAGGAAAATGGCAGTATTTTCTTTGTTATGCCGCATCACACTCATAACGAACACAGATTCAAACAGCAAAAGCTGACAGGGATATATTAATGATGAGGTTTCAAGAATATTGATATATCAAGAACAAATCAAGACTCTCTTCAGGGTCTCAAACAGATGGCTTGGGACAAATCCCCAAATATTCTTCGTAGTTTTAGCAGCTGTCGCTAGACCTAGGTTAGCTAATACCTCTTCGGATATTAGTTGACTGAAATAAATTCATTGTGATTCATGGCAGTATTTTCTGACTGTAGAGGAATCTTTCATGTGATTCTGGGAAGCCAAATGGGCTACAAGTGTGTATGGAAGACCTTAGAGATACAGGAGAATGGGCTTAGAGATATGCTGATTTTTCTCACCAGTATATTGTGTAGCTTACCTTTAGCACACAGTAGACTTAAGTAGGTTTAAGTCCTATTTTTCTTCCCAAATATAGGAATAAATTAATGAAAATATAGAAATCCTTTACATTAAAAGGAAATTTTGGTACAAGGAGAACTTAACAGCATTTTTTCTGTCTCAAAATGCAATTCTAGAGATAATTTACAAAAACAATTTAGTCAACTCTGGGTTAATTTTTTGGTTTTGAATTCTGCCTGTTAAAATCAGAGGTACACTTAGTGTGAAGAAACGAACTAGAAAAAGTGGTTTTGAAGTTGTCTGTGTGCTTTTCAAGGTAAAGAATGTAATGAAGAAGTTAGCAGAAGGTAAGTCAGCTTAAAAGACTTAGAGCATAATTCCTCTGGCCTGTCTTGTTCGTATGGCTATGCCAAGAGGCCAAAGAGCTGCCCTTTTTGTCAGCCATGGGTTTTGTGGTATAAAGTCTTGGGTTGTAAAATTTTCATTTTCCAGGTCTGTGGCAGTCACGCGTTTTGTCCCTCTGCATTCTTCATCTGATGGACAACTAGACTGAGCACAACATATTAACATACACATTACATTACCCTGAGCTGCACCATGGGATAAAAAATCTCAAACTTCAAATACAGTTCTTACAAGCAAAAGATGAGGAAGAATTTGGGACAAATACCCAAATATTCTTCCTAGCTTTAGCAGTTGTTGCTAGACGTAGGTTAGCTAATACCTCATCAGGTATTAGATGATTGAAATAAATTCATTGTGGTTCATGGCAGTATTTTCTGACTGTAGAAGAATCTTTCATGTGATTCTGGGAAGCCAAATGGGCTACAAGTGTGTATGGAAGACCTTATTGATACAGGAGATACAGTGCCACCGATTAATATTGTAAAGCTTTTGTTACGTTTTACAGTGAGCGGAAGTTTCATGTAGCTGTATGGGTGTATATGTATTTTACAGAGGCATCTATTATCAATTCATTACTCTCTTACTAGAAAGCTGACCAAAGTCTTAGCCTAGGTTATGCTTGCTTTAACTTAGCTTGGGAGACTTTTCCTATTGTAAATTCTATGCTTCTTTATTGATTTATTTTAGATCAACAAAGAACTTTGAGTCCAACTGAATGCAGTTTTACAGCATTCCATGTACAAATGAACAAACTATTTTGTGGGTTGCAAATGTAAAGATAATGAATGGCTGCTGTAGTCTATTTCCCATCTGGTTTTAACAGTCTTTTTCATTTTCCAAAAGGCACTAATATCTAAGCGCTTATTTAGCAAGTTTTTACTTTGGTAATTAATGAAACACTATCATTTTCTAGTATACATCTGTGGAGCTTTTTGAATCGTCATTGTGTTGCCATACTTAGGACAACAGCTTGAGTTAAAGCCAAAGATAGCTTTGAATCATTTGGTATCAAGGTAGTAATGAGCTCTGCAGACATTTCAAATACAATTTTTCCCTCTTCAGCCAGGTGTGGCTTAATCCACTCTATTTTTCCCATAAGCAATATGATGTCCAATATATAACTTTCTCCTCATACTGCAAAGAATGTTTCCAAAAGGTTGAAGTTATGCTTTTTGGAACACAGAGGAGACTGTTGATTTTTCCTTTCCTGATGTTAGATTGCTATCCACTTCCGCCCTGAAATTTGATGGCCTGACAATAAGTATTTTTTCCTTAAAATCTAAGATCATGAACTGTACTTGCTTGGTATCTTCTGATTTGTGTGTGTTTGCTACCCTTAAGAACTGTTTAAGAATCCAAGTAAAAAAAGCTATTTCTACAGGGTTTATACTCAACAATCATTTTTCTAGATTCTAACTGCAACAGTGCAAACAAATTACATTCAGATTTCAAGGAAAGAAATTAAGGGTTTAATAGTGTAGTAAAGGCATTGAAGTCATTACAAATTAATTTATCAGGAATTCATTCCTCTTGATTGATATGCTAAGTGGAAGCACGTAGGACATTAAAACCATCCTGTATAAATCTTGATAGTGTTTGCTCCTTCTTGTTAGAGGATGTGTGCATGTTCTGCTATTGATTTGTTTGCAGCCACATAGTTAAACTGTAGGATTTCTGGCTAGTAAAATTCTTGCACACATGTCACGGGAGTTCTGCTTCAGGAGACGGTTGCCAGCTGTTGCCTCAGTATTTCTGACTCATTCCACAAAATGTAATTTTGTCGGCACCCAATTGCCAGAAAGTGTCAGATCTGCTATTTAAACAGTTAGTGTTTTTAATACAATTTGTTTATATTCAGTATTTTTAAAACATTAGTGGCCCATTCATTTTCTTTAGAAGATATTGCAGTTATGGATTGGCTTCTCTAAAATGTCACCAAACTCATGCTATGGCTTTATTTGCTATGACATTCATAGTGACAGTCACTCCAAGGGTTATAAAATTTGGGATTCAAATTTTCTCTTAAGGAAGTCTATAGCTTTTACTTCAGACCAAAGACAGGAGCATCCACTTGTCATCAAGGTATAAACACGTAATTCCATGAAGCACCTGTATCTGCTAAAAATATCTCACTGGTGTAAACAAGGCAACAAATCCTTTGATATGCAGTGAATAGGATGGGTGTCCCTTGGATATTTCACCAGCCATGTTTCCACTAGTGTTATCCTTTGAAGGGTTAAGTGTAGAAGTTTCTTTCATTCCTTCCCTATCAGCTAAAGTGCCCATCCAAAATGACAAATGCTTTGTTAAAAGGATTGCGCATACAAGTCAGTATCTTGAGAGTACTGAATATTTCTAAAGTACCTCCATATATCAAGAAATGTTGTTATTTTTTAATCAACTACCTGTGTTGAATGAAAGGAATTCCCACTCAAGGAAAAATAACCTTACATTATGATTATTTTGTGTTACTGCCATCGTTCATATTTTTTTCCATACATACAAGGTTCATGTCTTGGACTTCAAGGTGAGATGTTTTTGTAGTCCTAGTTCCTATCATCAGTCATAATTCCACTGATAACAGAATAGCATACCCTTTCTTTGGGTGGGGAAACATATTTGTGTTTCACTAGAAATGTTTGGTTAACAGAAGCACAAGAAACTAAACCGCAAAATCTTAAAAGGGAAGTTTAAATGTATTTTTTTTATAGGAGCGGATCTGTAATAAAAACAATAAAATCCAGTGTTTAAGCTCTATAGAAATAATTTAATGACCAGCTGCAGCAATAAACACCTTTCCATTTTGATTGGGTCTTAACTCCTCCATGCAGTGATTAATTGCTCCATGAAAGACAAACACATTACATTATACCTTAAGTGTAACATCCTGTTTTAAAGATTCCTCTAGTACAGATTAAATGTTTTTGAACCTGTTCAGACTTTAAATGATATTTCAAGGATCCACCATTTATCGTTACTTCTTGCATATATTCAGGACCAAGACAATAACTGGCTGGTATTAACTTTCTCATATTCAACTTTGGCCTTCCTTGCATTTGTATTCCACTTAGATGAAGAGTAATGTGGTATCACAACTTGTTTTCATTGGAAACACCATGGAAAGTACAGGATGGAGGTTGTATTGTATTTGAATTGTGGGAAGCATTAGAACTCTATTAAAAAGTTCTATAACTGGTTCCTGTGTGGGATGGGGCATGTGTTAATGTGTTATTACTAAAGCCACACTCATTGTATATAACAGGACAGCCACTAAGACAGTGATTTAAAAATATTTTGTATATAAAGTAGATTTTATCTGATGATCTAAGAGGGAAATAATTACAATAAAAATCTCTATTTCATTCATTCCTCCTCTTACAAACTTAGGCTTCCTTTCTCGAAGTCTGAAAAAGGGATTGTATATGACACTAGTATAAAGAAATCTGTGCCATGGCAAAGGTTGTATCTATATCAGAAGTATGAACTTAATTTGTTTTTTGAATTCCATTTTATTTCGCTTTGTGTTGTAACCTGCTTTTGAGAGCGTTACCTTGAGTTTTGTTATAGAATCACAGAAGGGTTGAGGTTGGAAGAGAACTCTTGAGGTCATCTGATTCAACCCCCATACTCAGGGTCACCTAGAGCCAGTTTCCCAGAACAGTGTCCAGCTGGCTTTTGAATATTTCCATCCAAGATGGGAGATTCCACAAACTGTTCCAATGCTCAGTCACCTGACATTAAAGAAAGTGTTTCCTGATGTTCAAACAGCATCTCCTGTTTGTGCCTGTTGCCTCTTTGTCCTGTCACTGGGGACCACTGAAAAGAGCCTGGCTCCCTGTTGTTTACATCTTCCCTTCTAGGTATTTATACAAATTGATAAAACTTTCCCTGGGACTTCGTAACTCCAGGCTAAGAGGTTGCAGCACTCAGCCTCTTCTCCTTTGCTGGATTGTCTCCGATAGCTCCATATCAAACTTGTACTGGGGATTTTGTTTTATTTTATGTTGTATTAAAACATTTGTTCTGGGATGGTGCCTTTTATGAAAAATCAACACAATCCAGCACTTATTCTTTTAATGGTTTCTCTGGTGAGCCCATCCAGAGAAACAACAGATTCTTGAATGGGAACAGAGACAAGTTCAGGACCATTCCTTCCTTTTAGTTACCTGTGGCTCTGAATAGTGTTGATGAGACATGTTAATGGTTAATGCACATTCCTTTTCTAAGCTGGTAGTCTTTGATTGCTTGCTGCATTCTTCCATAGCCACCTGAGAGCCCAGAGTGAGTGGAACTTGACAGAAATATTTATGAACTCAGAAAAATGAGGCGCTAATATCAAGAACCAGAGCAGCTGGGTGACAGCATCCTGCTGATCCTGCTGGAAGGGAATGGTGCCAACTGTAAAATCTCTAGAGAAGTCTAGACTTCAAGGGGAGTGTTTAGTCACTGTCCAGTCCCAGGAAGCTGAATGTAGTCACCTTGGCCAGTGGGTGAAATAGGTCAGGCTCAGATAGAATAAATCTCTCTACTCATTTCATGATCTGAAGAAAAGACTTGATGGACCTAATTTAAATTTTAACTAGGTTAAATCAGCTGTGTTAAGGGTTGTATAGAGTACAGTAAATGTAAAATTCTTTATACCTTGAGGTAAAAGATTTTTAGAGCCAAAGATGTAAATTAGGCTGAATGACTTTTATCATTGGACTTCAAAAACTTGTGTAATTTTACAGTTTATAGCTCATGCTAACACAAGTGTTGTGATTTGTCTGCTTTATCCAGAAGAACCAGTTAGGTGATACAAACATGAACTGAGAAATTAAGGTGCTTGTTTAGGTGTTCAAATAGGAAAACCTCAGTCAAACATTTAAATGATGTTAAAGACAGTGGGCCAAATTATTTCTTGTGATTGTGTTGTACTTGCTGATAAATCTGGCCCCTTTTGAGTCAACAGTATAATAGTGAACTACTCCGTTTTAGTCCTTTGCAAGGGAATAGCTGTTAGATAGCTACTTCTTAGAAACACAAACTGGTTGCTGTTAACATATGTTTATTTGTTCCCATCACAAGTGCAACATTATTTGGGATTTCTGAAATAGGGGGAGCAACATGAAACATTCAGTTAAAGCAGAAGAAAAATATAGTTTAAATATGTGTACATGAATATAAGAAAACAATCAGAAATACAATACAACTGATGAAAATTCAGCAAGAGTTTGAAGTCAGACAAAAATCATTTGAAGTCAGACAAAAATCATTTGAAGTCAGACAAAAATCATTTGAAGTTAGAATATAAGGTAAAAGTAAAATCTTTCCAACTTCCCTTTTCTTTGGGGGCGGAGAGGTTAGAACTTTGTTTAGATATTCTTTAGGTACCATTTTTGCCCTTGATTTGGCAGGTGAAATAGAAAAATATGGTAGCTTTTATATGGTGATAAGGATAGATTTTATTTGAAACTTTTGCTTTCCATTGCTATACGATAGTCTGTAGCTATCTCTATGCTTCTCTGTTTTTCACAGTGATCAAAGCAATAAAGCCAGTCTAAAACTTTATATGTGTGATCTCAACATATCATGACTTTATAATCTCAATCCAAGTAGTTAAATATCAGCAAGACATGCATGGGACAGCATGTACAGCAAGTGCCACTCAGTGTTTTGGTTCATTCTCTCACTGCTTTATTTAGCACTTAGTGTTCTAGGTATGAAATAGAGTGACTGTGCAGATTTTATACAGTTCAGAAAACAATTCACTGAGTTTTGATATACATTTGTATTACTACTTGCACAAATGATCATACAGGATACATTATTCTCTGTCAAAGAAAGGGTTAAAATAGATTTTGCAGGCTCTGGTTTTATCAGTGTTAAGGTTTATATGTTAGGTCCTAGACCTTTGGAAACATAATTTGTTTTGCAGACTCTTCCTTGAAACTGTTCTCTGTTTCAGTCTGTTTGATTTTTGTATCTTTCCTGTTTTACAGTATTTATAATGCTAAAGATCAGCTAGTTTCAAATTAAAAAAAAAAAAGAAAAAAGAGACCTGTTTTAGAACTTCAGTCATTATGAAAAAGTTAGATGTAAGATATGCGTGTTTATGTACAGCATTAGTATCTCGATCATTGTTATAATTCTTTTCTTTGGTGCTAGTCATGTTTTTGCCTGTTACTTTTGAGACAGGACATCAAGACTGATAGACGGTTGATAAAATATTTTTTTAAGTTGAAGTATTTCAGTAGTTCTGATTACTGTAGACATATCTGAAGTTAGATCCATTGATTATTTCTGTATGAGGTCATGGTGGAATAATCCACTTAATAGTATGCAACAATAGCAGTGCAAAGCTAATTGTAGCTTTTGAACTGAGATGGAAAAACTGCTGAAAATAAATACTCGTTGCACCAAGAATTCTTTTAAGTAGTGCGTGGAAAAGATAAATTTGCAATAGACAACTCTTAGAATAACTTCTATTTGTCCATTTTAATATAAGCAGCCACAGTGTATGATGTAAACATGACAAGCCTGAATGTGACCCAGCCAGTTGCCTGCCCCCAAAGCAGCTGGTGAAGGGCTGGCCCAGTCCCTGACACCTTCCTGGGAATTCTCAGGGGTCTAGGAGGGAAAAAACCCCAAAACTTTCATCTTGTAGTCCTCAGCTTTTGGGAACTGAGGCAGAAAAAAGTCCACATACCTGAAGATGGCTTGTGGCTTTGTCCAGGACTGTGGGTGTCCTTTTCCCTCCACTATTTATTTACATTCAGTAAAACTCAGATGTAGCCTAGGACGTGGGCCAGTAACTGCTGTATTGGAGAGCGCTAGGAGTCCATCTGATGGTTTAGAGGAAGACAACCCCCTCTCCTCCTTCATTCCCTTTGTAACGCACCTGGCCAGTTGTGCAATGCTGACCAATGAACAGCTGCTAACAATGAGGAAATTGTGCTCGTAAGAAGTAGCTCAGGATCTGATGGTTATTCTCTGGGGAGAAAATGAAGCACTAGGGACTTGGTTCTTGCCAGGATGCCTTTTTTTTTTTAAATTTTTTCTTCTCTCTTTTCCACTTGAAAAAGTTGTCTCTGCGTTGAATTAAACACTTTTATCTTCTCTGTTTATGATTTTGTGGAGCTGGTTTCTTCAGAAAAAACTCCATTTCCCCTTCATTTCCTCTTCCCCTCCCCTTTTTCCCGCTCCTGCCCCCTCCCCCCCACAATCCATCTGGGAGGATTAAGGATTTTGCAGCTGAGAAATAGCTACGCATTGGAATAGCTATTTATAGTATGATCGGTAACTTTTGCTAGCAGTAATGTTTGTCTGCATTAATGTTATCAAAATATGCACTGGTGATTATTTGGATGTGAATTAGCATACGGAGTCCATTTTATAGAGACTGTGTGCATATAGCAAGTATCTAGCACTCTGCTCTCAAGGCATTCCCATTTACTGAGTGTCCTTCCTATGAACATCTTGTAGTACTTTAAAAAAATAATAACAAAAAATAAACCAACAAAAAAACCAACACAACCAAACAGGATATGAAAATTCAGTGCCAAAGAGGCAAGTCTTTAGGCACGATTGAAACTTTGCTAATAACAAAAAGAACTCCATCTTTGAAGGGAAGTCAGTTCTTTTGGCTTGAGAAAATAAGCAAAAACATTTAAACTCTGATGTTGTTTTAATTTGAGAAAGTCTGCCATCCTTCACAGCCTGAGTTAGGCATATGTCTCTGGGAAGGCAGTCAAAGAAATCCAAATAAATAATAAATGTAGTTTTTTGTTTGTAACTGTGAAATTGTTGCATTTACTCATGTCTTCAGTCTGGTAAAGTCCTTGAAGTGTAAACAAGTTCAATTCAGAGAGGCTAGACGGGAGTTTCAGAAGTAACTAGCAGCATTTGTACGGCTGTATGTAAAAGTTGCTTTTTTTTGTTTTAACAACTTCATTTGAGTCAAATACTATCAAGGGGCATATAGCAATCACTATCAATTTATAAACTCATTATTTTAATACATATTTCTCTATAGGCCTTCCTGTTTTCATAATGAAAACAATCCAACTGGAATACTCTGTCACAGGTTTATTTCTCACATGAAAATAATGCTTACTAACTCATTACATTTCTATACTGGCGTAAGAAAGCTAAAACTGTTTCTGGCTTGAAACTGTGTCTGTTATAATACAAACAAATGTGTATGCTGTTCTGTATGAAAATATACAAAAAAGATCATCTTCAAAAACCTGCTATAGTTGAAAGTTTTCATGATTGGATAGAAAACAAGTGATCAGTAGAAGGCATGGTTCATCAGTCTATTCAACAATGGTCATGGTATTTAGTGGAAAATCTGCTAGGAGCATTTTAAATACAACTTATTTTCTCTGTTCTTCGACTTGAAATATCCTACAGACCTCATCCAACAGAAAGCTAAAAACAAAAATACAGGTAAAATTACCTCTCTCCTTGCCTCATTTTACAATGAGGAAGAAAGGAGACTGTTTGGACTGATGCTCTAAAGGTGGTCACTGGGATACTGTTAAATGGAAGTCAACCAAGAGTGCAAAATTTGCCTGAAGGCCTTGATATTATGCTTACAGGCTGGATTTCAGCAAATTTGTTTGTTCTCATGACTTGTGAACCTTCATGTAGCCGGTTCTGAAGTAACTGCGAACACTTAACTAAAAATTCAGTGCAAGGTTCTGAGTAATAATTATGACTACCAGATCACAATATCTAGAAGTGTTCCTTACAAAAATCAGACTTCCTCGGAACACCTCCTGCTGCCTTCGGAATTCCAGTTTCTGAGCAGATCAGCAGAATCCATTAGTATCTTTCTGTGATCACGGAAGCAAGAACCAAAACCTTAAAACAAGTATCCCAAACCTATCTCTGTTGACATGGTTTGAGGCAGTCACAGAAAGCATTTGAAGCCTTGAGGAAGTTCTGGCCGACCACATAGCTGATGAAAAGCAATGAAGACCATCTGGCCTTCATAATAACTGAAATCATCTATGCCAGCTTCAGAGAAAGCAGCATTCTATCATTCCTAAGCATACAATAGTCTAGCCAGTTTTGGAGAAATGTACATTTAATGCCAAACCCCTCATAAATTATACCCGTGCTTCTCATCTCATGTTCTGTCTCTTCGTTTTAGTGAGCTTACAAAGTGATGTCAGCTCATTTTCTGTAGTACCTCAATTCTCTTAGAACATGTGCACCATGAGGTGACAGAAATGATGTAAGTTCCAGATGAAATCCAAATGTTCAAGATCTTGTTGGTAGATTTAAATGCATAGTGCCTATATAACCTGTAAGGTAGAAGTACAACATAAACTCATTCCTTTGGGAGGTATAACTGCATTTCAAAGGCTATGCCCTTTACCTCACCTGGGTATTTTTTTTTTTGGCTTTTTGTTATCCAAGACTTTCCAGAACAGCTGAGCTCCACAGAAATGATGTTGTATGCTTCAAGCTTACAGTGGGAGTTAGATACAATGTATTTTCATTAAAATATTATTTATTATTGGTAATATGTATTAATTTTAATTATTTTAAGATATTTTAGCAATTCCAAACTAGATTTTTCCATTGTTTATTAAGGTGTGCATCCAGTCAAACTCCACTGAGATGGGTAGACATACTATGGAATTCTTCAGTCAGAATCCACTCTGCGAATGCCACTAGCCACTGAGGCAAATGCAGCAGTTATTTTCATACTGATAATGCTAGTACATTAGATGACTTTATCTGCTTCCTGAAATAGATGTGTTGTTTTGTTTTTGGTTTTTTTTTTTTTAACAATAATTTCATTTTGCTTACTGAAAACTGGGAGAGGTGGTGTGTTTGTTTGGGTTTTTTTGTGTGTTAGTGTGTTTATTTTGGTGTGTGTGGGTTTTTTGTTCGTTTGTTTTTTTCCTATTACAGCAGAGCAAAAAACTTTTAAATGAAAAATGGGTGAAAGTTGCTGTGAAATATTGTAGGAAGAGAGATGGTGTTATTTTGCAAAACAAACTACTCTTTAAATCATTTTTAGGCACTTTCAGAGGCATGATGTAGCATTCATGCTGAAGGAATAATCTCAGGATTGTAATTATTCCACGCATGGAGAATGGAAATTATTTAGTCTTATTAAATAGCAGCTATCCCTCCCTTTGTGTAAGTTATGATTTTTCTGTGTTGATGTGGTGTTTTTAAAACATATGAGCCATCTTTTTGCTTCCAGCATTCCTACTTGCAAATTTTTCTCCTTTGTGGTTCATTCCTATTACTGTTCAGTTGCTGTACCAGTTTTTCTGATCTTAATATCCTCAAGGGCTCTTGTTAAATATATATTAGGGTTGGGCATATTTTATTATGCCCTATAAAGGCAATTTTACATATTAGAGCTCACAAGTCATCGCTGCTCATGCATTTAGGCCCACTGAAGTCAAGGAGACCACTTACATCAATAGAGGCATGCAGAATCAACTCTCAAACATCCCAAGGTATGAAATATAATCTTGTTAGCACAAATCTGTTTTGGGACTTTATGAGAAAACATCCGTGCATCTGTTTAATCCCTGGAGCTTTTACATCATTTCTCTGAATTAAGTTAAAATGATCTTCACTTTTTTTTGCCCCCCTCTCTCTTTTGAATCATGGGAGAGTTTAGGATTTTACTTAAGATACATTTAAAAGATTGATCCACAGCAAGTCTCCTGAAAGAAGTACATTGTAGAGTATACTTCAGAGTATTTGGGAAAACAAAAAAAGTCTATTTGGGTATTGTTATTAAAACATTCTGGTCTCTTTAAGAAACTGATGTTGAATTTTCAAAAGTGACAAGAGCACAGTACTTCCTTTGAAAGAGCTGTAGTCTTGCAATTCAGTGTGTTGGTTCCTCCAGTCATGGACTTGGCTTCACCACTCTCTGGTTTTAATACAGTGTTGAAGTAGACTCTTTATTGTTACCACGATTTTGTGAGGTTTTGACCTTTGTGGAAGATGTCAGACCTCAAAGTAGGCTGAACTCTTAGAGCACTTTGTCAGCATCCGTGAAAAATTCAGGTTATTAAGAACTTAGGGTAAAAGTCTTTGTGTTTTTGTCTTCATTTAAGACATTTTGAAATAAGTGTAACTAAAGATGTAATCCATAGTTTGCTTGAAGCAATACCACTTCAGAGATAGATGTCAGGGGCTAACTTCTAGCCCTATTGATGTCAGAACTTTTTACTCAATGGACTTTATTTTTAGCCACTTGAAGTTTGCATCATTTTGAAATACAGTTAAGTAAAGCACCTGCCTAAAGTAAATATTAACCTGCAGTACTGGGAACAAAGTTCATTTTTGTTTTGCTACTGAATTAGAACCAAAGGCAGAAAATAACTTGTCTGTCTTGTTCCATAGTCCAGCCTATCAACATAAATACATATTTAACTGATGTTTATACATGCACTCTGTATTTTTATTAATGATCTAGTAATACTGTTTGTGAAAATGTAACCGTTATAAAAGCCAAGTGTATCCATAAGGCTACTCAACTAAAAGCAGGGCAAAACCATCAAAAAATGCGGCACCACCAAAAAAATAGCCTTCTGAAATGCTTTGAAAGTCTGTAGAACAATAGTCAAGTCCTAATATTTTTTTTTAATCAGTTAAAGCAGAACAACAACAAAAAAACCTCAAACACTGCTAATGACAGACTCTATTCATTTGTGTTTGTGAAGAAAAAATTGCCAGTATTAGTGGAATGATAGAATACCTGAGGTTTCTACTGAACTTTATCAGTGATATAATCATATGCTCAACAATCTTTCTTTTGTCACTGAAAGAGATCAGGATTCATCTTATTACAGCTTTCTCTTGAGGTCCATTTCAGCCCAGCATTTGTTCTGTTTTAATTCAGGTGCACGTTAGTGAATGAGCCATCACTGAGCAGGTTTGAAGGTCTGAGATACCAGTCTGGCAACAGTTTACCTCATTTCTCATTATTCTCCTGTCATTTTGTTATGATGTGTTTTTAAGAACTTCCAGCTTTTATTTGCAGGAAAACCATTTCCTCATGCAAAGTAGAATGTACAGACCTGATTTATTTCTTAGCTGCAAATCTGTTGATTTTTATTTAGAAGAGTTAACTGCCTTTTTTTTCCTCTCCCTGTCTCTTACAGGCCAGACTATGACTGGCATTCACAGCCGTACATGAGAAATAAAGGGAGGGCTGGAAGGGAGAAGAGAATTTTATTCCTTTTTTACATCATGTATGGGATACAGACCTTGCTGCTCGTACATACTCCTTCAGAGGGAAGTATTCACCATACTCCCCTATTCCATTTTGTGTAAGAAATACCAGTCACTTAGTCTACAGTCTCCGTTTAACCTGATACTAAAGGGATTGTGTGGTGTAGTTAATTATTTGTAGCAGAGGATTGGATTTAATGGTGTAGAAGTATCTTTCCTCTGTTCTGTTGAACAGCCTGGTTTTTTGACATACATGCTGAGAAGACTCTTCTGCTTATAGAAGCAACATGCTGACCTACTGCAATATTCACTGTTTTTACATGATGTAGTGAGCACTTTGTTTTATCTTCTTCCAGCTTCCATCAGATGTGCTGGTTTTTTTAGGCTTCTTAGGTTTCACAGTGGGAGAGTGAGTTTTTGAGGGCTCATTCCCAGATGCAGATATTTCACCATAAAATTCGCATGCTCACTGGTTGGCATTTTTTGGGGAAGTGAAAAAGTGAATCCCTCCTGAGCAAAGTTTGTGCAACAGCAGTTGCAACCACCATATCCATCTACTGGACTTGCTTGTAGTAGTAACTCACATTTAGAAGTGGCCTTTGCAGGGAAAAATGGAATCACTTCTAAAGGAGTTAATAGGGAAGTTTGTACTGTCTAGCTCTCTTGATAGAGGATTCTGAGTTATTTTTTTTAATGGTTTGGTTTTTTTTTTTTCTGTTGAACTGGATGATACAGATTTTTTTTTAACCTATAATTGCATTATGTCTCTGTCTGTAAATTTGTGGTTTGTTTAATGTATGTATACACAGTCATGGTTCTTATTTGTTTTTTGGGATTACAAGACTTTCAAGTCATTGAACTGCACAAAACTTTTACTGGGATGCCAATATTAAATCATTGATGTAAAGACCATGTTGTACAGTATGATCAGTTGTATGAGCACAGCAAGCAAGTAGTGTCAAGAAATTCTATTACCCAATAGAGATGTTAAAATTCTAACTACTACATCTCTCCTGGACTGTAGACACTGGAAGCCTGTATGTCTGGGCTGTTCTGGAAGGGTAAGGCGATGGAACTGCAGTGTAAATAATTCAGTTATTTCTATTTTTTTTCCATTTGTGGTCACCTCTTGTTAACAGTGTGATAGGGAAGTTTCCGACAGTATGGCTTAAAGATGCTACAAGTGGCTGCAGAGATCAAATGGAGTCATTAACACCATGGAGCAGTAACAGGTCAGTGATACAGCCAGAACGTGTATTAACACAGCATTTAACTGTTTAATAAATGGCCATGGGGAACCTGGAAAAACTAACCGGGTCTTGTTCTCTCCAATATGAGGATAAATTACTTTTGCAGTGTCTGATGTAGGCTACCTCTACACTGTGAGCGGTATTGAGGATAGGTTTTCTAATAGTCTCTGGTTCCTCTTTATAATACCATGTAGCTTCAGGTGACTGAATAGCCAGTCTCCTCAGTATTGCAGGGGTTTACCACTCAGGTTCTCAGGTGGATGTATCTCCCAGTATTCTCTGAAACACTTTAAAAGTGGAAACTTCTGAATCTTTTCTGGATAATCAGCTTCAAAGAATGGGCTGAAGTTGCTCTTCTAGCTATTGTTTACTTCTCGAAGGGATGCTGGGTTTCCGGCTGTTGAAACTGCTATATTTGCTGTAGTCTGAGTGGATAGCATTAGTTTCTACAAGTTTTTTAGAAATATAAACATGCAAAAAAGGAAAGAAGCAAATGTATTTCTGTGGATAAAGATTGAAGTCAAATGTCTGCTAACATTTTATAGCAACAGGGTTTGTTACGCCTTAGAGTGTTTATGATTTCAGTCCTCCTTAGTGTTTGAATCTCACCTGGTTTCTTATGTTTCTACATGGAACAATACTTTATCTCCCCCCCCTTTTTTTTTTCTAAGAATGAGAGATGTGAACCAAAGCTGTAGATTCCACTACTTCCTGTGGTTTTTTTCAGAAACCAAATCTCAGCCTGAATTTTACAAATGTCTTCATCTCCTAAAATGGCACTGTGTGTGCAATATGTGGATTTCATTAGTTGTTTCTTGTAGGCTGTCAGGTCTAATAATTGGTTTGCTCTTCGTTCTGTTGTTATACTTCTAATTTCTACATGTCAAGGCTGAGGCCTAGCAGTGACTGAAACCTCCTCGTGAGGGGGAGCGGCTGAGGAGAGACAGGGAGGCAGGGTGGGCTGGGCCCCCACTGGACCCCCACTCCAACTTGGGGATCGTGATCACAAAGGCTGCTCTGTATAGTTGAGTAATGTGAATTAAATTCCTCCCCTCCCAGCTTTCCTCTTGTAGCACGATCGTCAGGCTTTTTAAAAGCGACATAAAATTAAAATTTGTCTTTGAGTCAGTCTTTAGAAATCACATTTCTCGCCCCCACCTCCTGGTATGTTCCTTCAAGACAGAGAGCGTAGCAAATTCTACCTAATAGGGTAAAGCTAGGTTTTATTTCATTTCTTGCTACTAAAAAGTAAAAACCACTAACAGTGACATTCTGTTCAATAGCTCAGAATGCTTTTGACACCTTTATTTCAAGCAAGACTGCAGAAAAGGTAAAGCAGCATGCAAATAATTGAACATTGAATTTGTAACAAAATTCAGAGTAACATCTTGCTCTTTACAGCTTTCCTTTTTATAGCTTTTTGTAGGATTCAATATTGTGATATTTCAAAGACATTTAAATACACAGGCAAGCTTTTGTATTGGCATGAGAGTACAATAAAAATGTTCATACATTGGCAAATAGGTGAATATTAGATAACATAGAGGTAAGAATTTATCATTTAAAGACATTCTGAATTTTTAATAATAATGTTTGGGTATTCTATGATCAAGGATTCAAATGAGTGCAATCTTTTTCATTACATTGTCATACAGGTCTGGGCTGAAAATTATGTAGATTTTAAAAGTAAATTTGTTTTGGTCTGCTTCAGCCTCCTAATTAGCAACTGATTTGTGATCACATACTTTCTTCTGTGTGGTTACCCCAAAGCTGCCTGTACAGAATAATTTTAGAACTTGGTGTGCTCATCTTTCAGGGTATGGATGCATTTCATTTATTGAATAACATGCTGTGATACAGGAGGTGTCTGGAATCATAGATCTGTGGCAGCTTGAGGCTTGGCCCTTTGTATTGTCTGTAACAGGCCAAGCGCTGAAAACCCACTGTCATGTAAGTATGCCAATATAAAAAGCATTGAACATTCATTTCCTGGCTAATTTTGTAATGACCAAGTATATACATGTAGCTACAGCCCTTTTTCCTGGGGTCAGTTACTGGATAAAGTCTTCAGTGTCTCCAAGAGACAGCTGATGTTTTTTAAGATGAGCTTTAAATATCGCTACTTACTGCAGTGAAAGGCCTACTAATACACTCATCACTACATTAGTCTTTGGGGAACTATTCATATGGGAGTTATTTGAGCAGTGTCAAATTTTCATGAATAATACATGTATTCATTTTGAATGGAAGGTGCTCTCTGGCACACTCCCAAAGCACGGAACGTGTCAAAACTACCTTCATTTATTTGCTGAGTTCCCAGGGTCAGTGTTTGGAAGTGTGGCTTCATTACTCCTTTGTACATTGTATGCTCTTCCAGTCCTTGACTGGGAAAAAATATCAGTTAAGTAAGCAAGTGGTACAAACTTCAGGATATCGTCAAAGCATGGAGAGAACCAAATGAGTGTTCAAACAAGAAGAGTTGTACTCTGGACAAAATTCAAATACTACATCAGCTGTATTCCTCTTGAGGCCAATAAATGCCATTTAAAAATGAATCAGTATTTGACACTTTTGGGATTTGTCCTCTCTCTGAGTATATTCCAGTGGAGTGTGACCATTTAGGGCTGTTCTCATGTATGAATATGTTTGGCATTTGGAAAAAAAAAAAACCAACAAAAAAACATTTATATTTGTATGGGTATTTATTAGCGGTTCTTTTTCACATTACTTTGAGATTCATATCTAGTATTAAATTGAGAAGACATCTTAGATGATTTTTTCAAACTGACTTGCAAAATGGCTGCAAATGCTGCTTCTTCACATTCTTGCCCAGGTCATGGATTATTCCTGTCACCATATCTTTTGACAGAAAAGGAACAGTAAGTCAGCCACTTGTTGTGAGAAAAGAACACTTGCAGCATTTCCCTTGTTGCTGAAAGAAATAAGTCCTCCCTTGTTTAATGAAATTTGACTGCTTTTGCAGCTTTTAAGTTTACAAAATAAAATGCCTCCTGAGTTTTTCTGAGCAAAACAGTGACTTTGGTGGGATTTTGAAAAGGTGCAGTAATTTGTACAACTTTCACAAGAAGTCTGTGTGCATTTGTCCTGTAAGTCAGAACAACTTCATCCCAAATAGTGCAGTAGCTCTGCCAGATGAAGTTTTCATTAGCCAATACTGCTAAAAAGGCAACACCTGGGAATGAGTCTCATCTGCATAGAAAGTCAGAAGCCTCTGTTGCAGAAAAACTTTTTCTCTTTGACCATCTTTTTTGGGTCCATTCTTTATTGCCTTTTTCTCAGCATCATTGCCTGCCTGTGATTCCTCTGCTGAGTTTAGTTTCCGCTTGTTTTCAAGCTCTTTGTCTGCAGATTTATGACCTGTGATGAAACATCTTCATGGTTGTGAATCATCTAATGCCCTAGTATTTATTTTCATTTATATAAAAATTTATTTAGGTTAATAGATGCAAGTTGAAAAGTTTGAGAGTGAATGCAGTTCTGTAAAACAGTAACACAAATTCAGTGGCCCCCAGCAGTCTTCTGCTTTACGTGTATTGTTGCATGTGCCAGTGTCCTGGCCGGTCTTTCTCATCGTTTTCTTGATCCTGGTCCTATCTCCCAAGACTGTGGGGTCCTGCTCCTTGGCCTTTTTTTCTCTTTTATACCTACACTGCCTACACAATAATTGCTTTTCTTCTATATAGCACCAGTTTCCATGAACTATTAGCCTTTTCTTGTTTAAAGCAAAGGTGGCCATTCTTGCTTTGAAATGTCAACTTAGCACTCTCAATGTCTGCTCTTTTCAGTTTGCTTGAAATGTTTTTGTGTCTTGCATGAAGTCAGAAACAATTATTTTGATACTTGAGCCCATAGATTACTGACAGCCCAGTTCTGCTTTGCTTTCTGATGTTGCGTAACACTATACTGCTCAAAAAATTCTATTTAAAATAATGTGACTACTTAGCATGGATCCTGCAGCCCATAGCCGTGCTAAGTAGTATTCTGTTTCACAAGTGGTCCCTTTGAAGTCAGTCAAGTTACACATGCTTACATCATGTCTCAACTTGGTCCACTGTGTTTACAACATGCATATTTGATATTGCACAGTGGGTGTACATAACTTTTAAAATAATAAAATCTTTATTACTTTGAGGAGTGTGCACATTAAAGAACAGATTTTCATTTACATCAAGGCTCCTTACACTCCTCTGGCTACGCAAAAGGCCTTAAAACTAGCATAAATTCCACTAAAGACCAGCTGAAAACCCCTTTTCGCAGCCAACGTCGTGTAAATTGGTTCTGTACTTAAACCTAAGTGCAGCCCTTCCCAAAAGGGATCTTTTTAATTTCAAGGGAATATTTTGACTTTTTGTCTTGTTTTCCTGTTGAAAAAATACAATAGAATTAATCACTGTAACTTTTTGCTTATTTTTAGTATATAGTACACCACCTTACAGTAAATCTTAGGTGATGAATGGTTGACTTTTTTTTATCCCTGTGAGTTTCAAATCAAATTTTAGCACTTTTCCTGGTTATGTGTATAGCAATGCTCATATAAACATCAAAAAGGGTGCTTATTCTGAAGCAGTAAAAGCAAAAAGGATTAATCCAAGTACATCATGTCAGTCAGAATCTGCTTTGTTTGGAACAGGGAGATAATGCATAAAAACATATTTTTGAGGAATGTAGAGGTGGACTTTTATATCTAAACCTCCTCAAATCTATTTGTTCTTTGTTTCTAAGTTTCAGTTCTGGTCCATCTGCATAAAATAGGAACTTAACAGGGCTACAAAAGTAATAGACTGAAGTTTCAGCTACTGCAGATAAAACAATAAATAACTAGAAGTAGTATAAACTTATTAGTTGATACCTGGATAAGAAGTATCTCTTTTTGAATATTACCTCGTATTTGAAACACTGGACAAGAACTTGGGGGATCTGGATCCATTTCTCTGCTGCTGCCGATTCCTTGTTTGACTCTTGATTGTTCACTTAATCTCTGTACACCAACCTGTCTGTCTACCTGTCTGTTGATCCGTCTGCCTTGCAGAGGGGTTGTGAAGGTAATACAACTCACACTTGTCATACCAGGTTCTGCCTAAAACCCGTAAGGAACTGCTAGAACGGGGAAAAATACTTTTTGCTATTGTCAGTACTCTTCCCTGACTTTTCATGTCATTCTCCCAACAAGAGAAAAAGAAAATGGCTGTTGCAAATCTTAGGGTTGCACCCATGTATATGAAAACAGAGTATATCTGTACAGTCATGTTTGCAGGCATTTTAGCAGCAAGGTTTCCTGTCTTGGCACAGGCTATTTTCTTTTTTTTTATTTTGGAGAGCATGGTATAATGTTTATCCATATACAGCTAGTTTACAGCTTTCTTACATGGTTCCTGAATGCATCCTTTTCATCTTCTTCCTTTTTCTTTTTAACTGGGAAAATAAGCAGTGTATTGGAAATTTTTCTTTATGTGCTGTAGGCTACACTTAAACATTGAGGTCTTAGTAATTTGTGTTTTTAATGGATAAGGGGTTTTCCTTCTGGGTCATTTTCACAGAGCAACTTAGGTTGTCCAAACATATTCTGAAATACGTTGGGGATTATGGTTTCAACACATGCGTGCCTAGGGCCAAAGTATGAGTAACACATGAAATTTTGTTCCATTCCATGAACAAACCACTGTTTTGTGGTATAATACGAAACATATCTAAGTAGTTTAGATCACTGTCAGGCATTACAACGTTAGGTTTTCTATTTATGTGACTACCCAAAGCTCATTAGAAGCTCATTTTGTAGCTCTGGGGAAGTAAGAATAAAAAGGCAGTGAAAAGTAGTACATTGTATTCTGTTCTAATTATACTCTATTTACTGTACTTACTAATATATATCAAGTGTATAATTTTATAGTTGCAGAGCCCAACTTCCAAAACCTGTGAAGTCCAGAATTGTTCATAAAACTGTTGTGCGTGCAATTTAACCGGGCAACTTTGATGGGGTGGACAAACTGGCTGCTTGTGCGTGCAGGCAGCTGGTCACTGGTCCCTTTGTGCCGGATGAGTATCCTCGAAGCAAAGTGTTCGCTTGAAAGAAAGATGGTGGTTGCCAGGCCCAGAGGGATCATCAGGAGGGGACTGACAGATCTGAAATAACAGAAATGATTTGCAAATGTAAAAAGAAATCAGATTTGGGATGTGGATTTTTGAATATTCAAAACTACCTTCTGACCGGCTGGGTGTGTCTTTTTAGAAAAATAACAGAAGTGCTCACCTTGGTCACACAGGTAGAGGTTTCGTGTCTCCATCAAACTAAGTTTGTGCATGTGGGAGAAATCCTGAGGGGTTAAAATCCAGTATTAATGTATGAGAATGGGTTAGGCAGTAGAGCAGGGAGTGGAGGCAGGAAGTGTCCTTTGTAAGGGACAATATTTTTAATTGCTTCTTTTTGTCAAGTTTTCCTTTTAAGCTACAACTCTGTGGCCCTTTTGGTGTATTGGTCTCAGCTTTTAATGAAAGGATGAATGCAGAATACAGCCATAGACAAGTAGTAAAACTTCTGCAGCTAAGGGCAGATGGCGAGAAAATAAGTCCATTAGGTAATAAAAAAACCCAAAGGTTTGGACAACCTAGATAGAAAACAATGATAACTTTTATCTTTTCCATGCTTTTATGCCTCACTGGAAATTACTTTCTGTAATAAAAGGATATTTTGCATAAACCCAACCAAAAATGAATGTTTACATTTTTTTGTAATGTAAAATTAATGAGCCATTCCCCCAGCAGTAAAAAGCTTCTCCCTGGTGTGCATTAGTGGATTATAAGCACACTTCACAGGTGGTTGAATACACAAGGCTGAAACACACCCAAGACATACCCTGAATCTTAGTGAGGCACACTCAGTCATGGCTTATAATATAAGAAAATATTCAGCAGCATTCCAGTTTATGTAGCACTTATTTTAAAATAAGATGTGTAAGCTTGTTGTTCTAACAGGACGTGTTTTAAAAGAAAAGCTGCGCATGAAAAAAATCCTGAAAATCCAGATAGCAGAGTCCCTTCTTCATACTCTTAGTGAGACACGTTGCAGCAATAAAATGAGAGCACCATGCAGTAGACTGAGAACAATATGCCTGCTCCATAAAATCAATGTCTGTTTGTTAGTCTGTCTTCTTGTGTAGTTCAGTGCCTGTACACCCACAGATAGCGAGAAGGCGACACTAAATTAAACCACAGATATTTGGCCCCAAATTAAGGTCACTTTCACTTCTGTGCTCTCCTCTTACTTGTTTTTATTAATGAGTAGAAGCTCTTTTTTTATTCATCTTTACTCTTCTTTCAGGTTTGCTGTTATGTACCTCGTTATAAATTCCTTGGCTTCCAAGCAGAGTTTTATGGGCATGGAGCATTGTATTTAAAAATAAAGATTCTGAACACCCATATGCTTCGAGGTACAACTCCTTTCCTCAGAGGGTATATAACACATAAAACAAAAAAGCCTATTTTATAATGGAAATCTGAAAACAATCAGCGAGCCTCTTGTTCAAAGTAACACCAGGTTTGCTTTAGTTTTCAACAAATTCAATTTTCTTTAAAGTGCCGTTTATATGCCCATGTTGAATTATAATAGTTAGTAGTAATTTATTGGGGATATTGTTCCAGGAATTTTTTCTCTCTTCTACCCTTGACCCTAGGGATGCAATAGAGGGGGATAAAGAATGTATGGTGCAGTATGACACAATGTACAGTGCAAGAAAAGGAGCATTACAGTAGAAAGCTTAGCTACAAAAGACACATCGATTGCACTATGTTGACTTTAAAAAAATAAATGACTTCCATACTGTTTGTGCACCATGAGGCTACTATCTATTATTGATTTTTTTTTTTTTAAGCTGTCTTCAAAGCCACTGTACTTCTTGTATTTTCTTGGTTCTGGTAGAGGGTCATTGTATGAAAAAAATTGAGCAATTTCGTCTCAATTCAAAGCTAGCAGTAACTAATGGAAAGTTTCTGCTGTGAGTTTTGAAGGAAGGCAATAATATTGTTTCCCTGCTATTACTCTGTATAAGCTGAAGGCTTTGTGACAATGTTTGGGGCTTTCTTAATGCTTTTCGAATCTTGGGGTGTTCTTGACTCTTTTTGAATATTTTCAAGCAGAGCCTTGCTATTATTTTCTTGTAACCTTTCTGTTTAAGTAAAATTTTGCAAGACACTGACCATGTTTTCACAAAAACAGCATCCACCAATAGCAATTTCAAAGACCAGTACCGTGGAAAGGTTGCACTGGGCTGTATTTTTTGTTTTATTTTTGGCATTTGCTTTCTGTTTTATGAGGTCTGGTGTAGAACTACAGGAAAACTGATACAAATCTATCTTCATGCTTTTGGTCTGACATCAGGACTTTGTCCCATGTCCTTGTAGTACAGTCTCAAGAGGCACTGATTTAAATGAAGAAATAGCACATCTTCCTTCCCCAGTCTTCCCCATCTATTGGGAGTGAGGCTGTTTGATTCATCAAAGTTGACGTCTCATCCCTGTAGTTAATCTTAGGCCTTCTGTAGGTGAGACTGACCAGGCAGAGATAGTTCTGCTCTTGTTGCTCTTGAATTTCTTCAGTCCTGAAATGGATCATGGCGACATATTGATGAACATGTTACCAGACACAAGAGAGGGTTATTTGAGATGTGAGAAATATTTTAAAAACACCCAAAAAAGGCAATTGAAAGGTTTATATTAAAATAACTCTTAGCTTCATACAGTGATTCAAGGGAAAATATATAGTACTGCTGGCTGTGAGACCCTCTTTGCAATGCGCTGTTGCAGAAAAGGCCATGAGCCCTGGGAGATGAGATTCTGTTTCCTGTGGCCTCACAAAAATTTGATAATTCAGTTTCTCTTTCATCTCTCCTCAACTGGGAAGCCCTTTGCCTAGCCTTTATCTTTGTGCTTGTAAGACTTGCTGTTTTTAGTTGCCAGAAACAGTAGTGCCAAGGCAGCTGATTTAGCAGTTTCATTCCCACTAGGCCACCCAAAAGAACAGTTTCTATTACACGATACTGCGTGAACTGGCTGTCAGCCTATGGTCAGGTGAACTCTGCTTCTAGATCTGCTCCTCCTATACTGCTGCCATCTTTCCAGTCACACATCATCACTTCTGCGCCGTTTGGATCATACAGCGTGTTTACAGATCGCTGGAGCAACAGAGCCCTTTGACAACGTGTTATTGCAATACATCAGGAGAGACAGCCTTTCTGAGTGTGTTTTACTCCAAGGGCGCTTTCATCTGAAGCAGCACAGTTGATCTCGGGACTGCCTTCAAAAAATGTCAAGACAGATAAAATGCTCTCTGCGGAACAACCCTTAAATGATAGAAATGTGGAGGTGCCATGTCCGAGTTGCAAAAGACCGTGCGGCGACTCTGTCTTTAATAGCGTCTTTTCATACAACTTTCTCACATCCTCCAGGATCCTCGAGCAACAATTATTTTGTGTTCCTTCTTGTTTTACAGTGTAACTGCAAAGTCGCTGTTTATTAAGAAGTATTCTTGTTTTGTTTTGATCATTAGGTGGCTTTTAAGATGTGGGCAGAAGCAGGCATGGAAACAAAGGGCGTTTGAGCTCTGAAGACGGGGAGCACGGTAGGAAAGAACAGAACAGCGCTTTGGCACAGCCCATGGCAGTACAGGATAACACTTTATGTAAGAGGATACGGACAACACGGCAGGCGATTGGCACCGCAGGAGAGCACTTTATGTAACACGAGAGATAATCAGCATGTGGCTGGCATCACAGCTTAATAAAGCACACAATGAGATGGGGAACAATTGCATTCTCTCCTCTCTCGCTCTCACAGAGGTTACTGAAGGGAAATCCCTTCTTCCCACTCTGAATAGGCATGTGATATTAGATATATTTACTGGGGAAAGACAGGGATCCAATTCCATTGTGCTAAGCTTTTTATTTTCCTTAATTTATTTTTTAAAAACATGCCCTCTGCTCACTTGCTACTGTTAAGGGAGCAGACAAAACAATTCGAGGCTTTCATAAGAAAAAGAGTAACTTTTTAATCACGGCAGTGAGCAGTACTTTTGTCAACACAGTAATGCTACCAAGAGGCAATTTTAGTAAAACAGTCCAGTGCTTAGGAAGCTCCTGAAGTACAAGCAATTTGAAGGAAATAAGGGGATATCTTTCTTTTTCTGCTTCTCTTTTTTTTTTTTTTTAATCTTTAAAAGAAAACCGCAGTGCCCTTTTGATGCCTCTTAAGTGGGCACAACTGCTGATTTAAAATGTGAGCTGATCTTTATGGTTAAGCATTTCAGTCCAACACCCTCTTTTAAAAAGCAGAGCACTATTAGATTTTGTTTAAGGTTCCTCATTCAAATCCAGAGAGACTGGAAAAGGTTGGTTGTGGAAGGCAAATTTCCCTATACCAAAGTTTCTTTGGTTGGACTGCAGGAATGCTTTGGGGTATCCTGATTTCTGTTCACTCCTTGGCTTTATAGTGTTTCCTCCTCATTCAGTGAACTGTTTTCGCTTGCTTATGGAGAAATGGCCTGGTGTGTGTTTTGCAATAGTTTTTATGCTGGTGTAAATTCATGTATACCAGTGTTAAGGAATGCAAAGCAAGTTAGCTGCAATGTCCATCACTTCTTATGATACCAATCATCTGTCTTATTTGGTATCATGTTCTGATGGAGTCTTGTAATTCAGTGTGCCAGAACCTTTCAGATTAAATTGTGCTATGTGTAGTACTGTAGATTATAGGAGGAGGTTAGAAACAGGGAATCATTTGTAATTATCTCTGTTTGGCTGTTATTGGATTACCATTTGGTGGGCATGATTTACAGGCCTCATTTCCAAAATCTGGAACCTGTACATATGTGGTTGTGCACAGGTAGATACCTACACGTGTGTATTTACAAATTTACCAACTGATTATAAAGTCAGTAGATTTCTGCAATTACATTATTAAAAATATTGGTTAAAATATGCAGTTATACAGTGCAATACCCCAGTAATTCATACAATCATAGAATGGTTTGGGTTGGAAAGCATCTTTAAAGGTCATCTAGTCCAACCCCCTTGCAAGTAGCAGGGACATCTGCAACTAGATCAGGTTGCTCAGAGCCCTGTCCAGCCTGGCCTGGAATGTCTCCAGGGATGGGGCATCTACTACCTCTCTGGGCAACCTGGGACAGTGTTTCACCAATTACAAGTACCTAATGCAGATCCTAGTGAAAGAAATATATGAATGCATGCTTGCTGTGGGCGTTGTTCATTGTTGGCACTGTTCATTGTAAAAAGTATCGCAGTCAAAATTTAAATGGATAAAAATTGCTCATGTAAGTATATATTACATATATGTAATATATGTACTAACATGTACTAATACAGACATGTGTCTGAAACAAGTCTTGGAATAGAAGATGAGCTCAAAGTGGCCAACTGTAGCTTCTACAGTAGACTTTCTTGAGAAGTTTTCCAAATGTTGTGCTTAAAAATTGGGACCTATGTCTCCTTCAGGGTAGAATGTAAACTCTTTTCAAACCAAAGTGAAGATTTCCATTCACTTGAATGAAGTGTAGATTGTATTCTAGGACTGAAATCCTTTCCCACTGCCTTCAAACTTGTTTTGGGCTTTTATATCCCCAAATGTCCTCCAAACAGAGTATGTGTACCTGCATGTAATTTATTGCACACAATATACATGTTTATTTCAAAGTTCTTTATCAAAAAGTAGCCTACGTACAAGTAGGCTCATTACCTTTTAAAGGCTACAGTAGTGAAAAAAGAGCATATTCTCAATGGCATGTATGCAGCTGACACTTCTAAAAATTGGTCTACACGTGATGTCATTGTCTAGGGGATGAAGTATCCTGGTTTTAAATCCAGCCACAGTTCTTTCATGAAGTGTGCCCTAGAGGCAGAAAGAGCAAGAAAATGTATTTTGTGACTTTATTATATTTTGATTACTTACAGTAATAGCCTGTCTGTCCCTTTAGTGAGAAGGGAAATGCCAATTCCTGCAGTAGGCTTCTTTCAAAGGGCTAATTAGGAAGTAGTCAGATGCTCTGGCTTTGCTGGGAGACTTATGGAGTACAGCACCGTCACAGCAACCTGATGGAAATGTTTGGACTGAGAACTTGTTCTTCATTTGACCCTCCCTTGACCCAGAGGTTCAGAGAAGTTACCCTCCTGCTCTACTCTGCCCTGCTGAGGCTGCATGTGGAGTACTGCATCCAGTTCTGTGCTCTCCAGATTAATAAGGACAGGGAGTTACTGGAGGGAGTCCAGCAGGAGGCTACAAAGACGATTAGTGGTCTGGAGCATCTTTCTTATGAGGAGAGACTGAGAGAGCTGGATCTCTTCAGCCTGGAGAAGTCTGAGACAGGATCTCATCAGTGTTTATAAATATCTCAAGGGTGGGTGTCAAGAGGATGGGACCAGACTCCTTTCAGTGGTGCCCAACGATAGGATGAGGGGCAATGGGCACAGACTGAAGCACAGGAGGTTCCATCTGAATATGTGGAGAAACTTCTTTACTTTGGCGGTGCCAGAGCACTGGAACAGGCTGCCCAGAGACGTTGTGGAGTCTCCTTCCCTGGAGACATTCAAACCCCACCTGGACACAGTCCTGTGTGATCTACTCTAGGTGAACCTGCTTTAGCAAGTGGGTTGGACTAGATGATCTGTGATTTTTGCAAGGTGCGCAGGATTTGCTCCTCTTTCATCCCAGAGACTTTTAAATGAATACATTTTCAGTACAGAATAGCTGTTCATAGTTCATTCTCTGTTTTCGATAATGTAGCTCTGCCATCCCAAATACCTTGCCTCCATCTTGCTCTTCCTATCCTTATTTGTTTTTCCTGTTTGGTTTCTTTTGTTTGTTTGTTTTAAATAGATATTTAGAACACATTTTCTTGACTGCATAGAGGTCTTGATGGAAATCAGTAAGTACTGTAAAAGTTACCATGTTTCATTTTCAACCTCTGTTCTGGTTGAAATAATGTTTTTTTTCTAACTTCAGAAAAATTATTTGCAATTTAGTTTCAAAACTTCTGTCTTTTCTAGTGGTGCAATGTTTGTAGATTGAAATCCCAATGAAGACAGGCAAAAAGCACCATATGTAGAAAGAATTTTCCAGTTTATGAGATAAGTGTGTCTGTGCACATTTTGCTTGGACTTAAGTGAGAGATTTGTTTTACTTTCAATAGTTAAACTAAGTTGCTTTAAAAATGTAGGAAAGATAGCACTCTGCAGGCCTTGGATTATTCAAGGAAACTATCCAGGGTTATGTCCGAGTAAAATATTAGTTTTCTACCTACAGCTAATATATCAGCTAATCCATGGGCTGTTATCGCTCTTGAAGTGTGGAGTTGGAGTGACCCTTTATATCTTTTCTTCTTTTTTTTTTAATAACAAACCTTGAGGTTTCAGGCAAAGGGTTGAGTTCCCTTTTACCCGATGAAAAATGCCCACTAGATGGATACCTCCAAGGACCCCAGTGCTGATTCAGAAATGAAAATATTCCAAGTTGGAGACACAGTGAATCTTTAAAGAACAGTGATCATGAGAGATTTTTCTTAAAAAAGCATAGTGAAAGTTGTCTTCAAATTGGTTATGCTTGTTGAAAACACTTGAAAGTTTTCCCAAGTGTTTACTTGTGTAGGGGATTGTAATTTCATGTACACTACAAGCAAAACATTTTTACATGAAAAAGTATTTGTTCATTTTGCTAGATGTTGGATTATCCTAGATATTTTTCCAAATGTATCAATAGTGTGGATCTTACTTGAAAATTAAAGAAATTACATAAAGGTAATTTTATGAAACTTCATTAATTTTTTTTAATGACATAATTTTTAACTGTTATCTCACTGATAGATCACTGATATGTTCTTCTCTTCCGTTGCTTCTTAACCACTAAGGATTTTGCTCCACTTGTGTTGCATTTGTGCAGTCCTACTCTTTACAGTGTATGTAAATGAAAGCACTGATTTTGTACATGTCAGTTAATTAAAAATTCTGTTGATTGTGCAGATAAAAGGAAGCTCCAGAATACAACTTTAACAGCCTATTGTCAGAATTCTTCTGCAGTCGATTGTAAATGGAACTGACCAAAAAATTAAGGGATGTGCTTCCAAGTGAAGCTGGGAAGCCTAGATATTGGCATCCTAGATGGAACCTGCGACAAAAACTTATTTTTTTACAATGAGGATGGTAAAACACTGGCCCAGGTTGCCCAGAGAGGTGGTAGATGCCCCATTCCTGGAGACATTCCCAGCCAGGCTGGATGGGCCTCTCAGCAACCTGATCTAGTTGAAGATGTCCCTGCTCATTGCAGGGTGGTTGGAATAGATGACTTCTGAAGGTCCTTCCAACCCAAACTATTCTGTGATCCTGTGGTTAACATTGTCTCTGAAGAAGCAACGACAGTAAAGAGCAGTACAACCTGGTTTCTTACAAACTGATTCATTGTCAGTTAGAAGGTGTGATCAGTATTAACCCAGAAGGTTGGTCCACTGCGTTAGACTTGGCAGTGCCCTGAGCAGTGAAGAGCCACATTGCTCAGCTTGCAGTGGGTGGGAATTTCTAGTTCTTTCTTTGTCATTTTCAAGTGTTAGTGCCAGCAGGATGAAAAGGTGTCTTGGTGTTAAGTCAGCTTAGAAGAATGATGGGCAGCAGTTGCATCTTATGTTTTGGAGTCCTGTTTTTTTGATCTAAGAAAAAACATGGAATTTAAGAGGTTTTAAAACTTTTTTGATTCCCTCAGCATTGCACAGTGATTGAATGTTTTTAAGGGGCTTTCTGGTTTTAATCATGTGCAATTTTTGTCTCTTTAATCTGTGTGTTATTTTGTAGGAAACTCCTAAAATGCCATTGGCAGATAAATGTTGTGTAAATAAAAGTAGTATTTGTTTTCCTTCTAACTTACGATAATGATTAAAGTTTTAAGTTTTTAGAAGCATGTTCACTCAACAGCTTTGGACAGAAAGAGCAGAATGTGTTTCTCTGCTGAGCCTGTTTGGTTTATGCCTCTATTGGCTGTGAATATTGCAGCTGACCAAGAGGCTGTTAAAACGCTTCTCTTTCAGTCTAAGTTGATTTCATCATTTATGCAAACACTTGACCAACCTGATGAATATTTATAATAAGCACTTCAAAACTTGAAGTATGCTTTTTTTGATTGTTTTTATTTTCCTGTCAAATATACTCATATATTAGCCAGCATGAGTGACTCCAGAGACATGTTTACAGTATAAAAGACATCCTGGGGCTTCTTTCCTTTATTGTACAAACACCAAAACACAGAACAATGTTGTCCATGCTTTTGTGACATGCTGTTTTTCCCTCCTTTAATGGATCTGTAGCACAACTTTCTTAAGATAAACTTACTTCAGGATCATCAGAATACTTTTCGTTTCGGTGACTCTAAGAAATATGAAGTACAAGTACAAGCACAAGCACTGGGGGAATCTTATGGCTGTGTGCTCAAGCATCTGAAACAGGATGTGGAAGGCACTCATGCTTCGTAAGTGGTGCTCAGGCAAGTCTTTGCGTTAGATCAAACTTTACTTGTCCTTCCGCAAGCAATGTAACTTCTGTATCACATCTGGGGCTAGTTAGAGGTAAAATGCTTGTGCCTAATCCTGATCTTGTTGCTGTGATTTTTTTTTTTTTTTTTTAATAACCTAGTCGAAATGGCCATAGAGTTACGGCTTTCATTCTTTCTGTGTAAAGTGGGATAATCCTACTTCTTCTTCTACTTTTTGTCCACTTTAGTTGTTGAGATTGGAAGCTCTTCAGAGCAGTGATTTGTTTTATATTTTTAAGTATCTTAACTGTACCAAGTTCAAATATTCTTTTAGTAGAAGCCACCAGATACAACTAAAATTATTTTTAAAAGTAGCAGTTATATAGAGTCCACATAGTAGTGGACAAGAGTTATCAATCTGTACAGTTTCCCTCAACATGATTTCCCTAAAAGATACTAAGTTATATCTTTAAGTGCCTCAGAGCTCCATCATATGAAAAAAAGAGGTTTCTAACTGAGCTGACACTCGTAATGCTTAGATATTTCTTAGAGAAAAAACATAGTGGCCATGGAAAATGGATATTGTGCTTTATTAATACAAATACATCTGAAGACTGCATCTGGCTGGGTCTACATTACTGGTACTTACACTTCTGTTTTAATAAGAATGCTTTTTCCTGGGTGATGATTGCCCTTCTTTTCCTCTTCCATATTTAAAATACAAGGTCAGAGACTGTCAAGCTTTTGAAATTTGGATGCCGAGCAAGCGGAAGATGGCAGATACTAAAACTCTGCAAGTAATTGCAGTGATTTCTGAAGTAAGGTTAGCTAGCCAGGACTGGGAGTCCCACACCTGCAGAATTCCAAGAGCCCTGGCTATTCATTGCCCTTTGAACCTTTGCTTTTTCCTTTAACTGTTCAATTGAATGTACAGCCACGATCTGTGGAAATGGATAGATGCTGCATATATGACAGTATGCTGCCAGAAATGGAAAAAACACAAGAAAGGGCAGCTTTGGATGTTGTATCCAGCTGCCTGCTGTGATTTTTCCGCTGAAGCACTAGAGGAATTAACCAAATGCACTGCCAGCTTTACATGACCTGGGACAGGCTTTAAAATGGAGACTTTTGCATTCTTCTGTCTACTCTCCTTTACCTACCCTCTTCCTTCCCCCTTTTTATTGCATCCACTTCTACCACTGACAGTGAAATTGCTTGGCTAACTTCATAATTGTTGTTAGTCTCTTTCAGGTGAAGTGAAAGCTGGGGTGGAAGAGTTCTCTTAAATGAAAAACACCTATTTCATTTGGCCCTGTGATGCTTGTGTTCATGGGAGACTAAAAAATGACTTGGCTAGCAGTAATGTTTATTCTAATAGTGAACATTAAGAGCACAAACTGGTAAAACTAGAGAGATCAAGCCTTTAGTGCTGCTGCGGGTACAAGTGGATGAATGAAGTGCATGTGCGGTATGATTCCAAATTAATTTCCCTGTTCTGTGTGCTAATGCAGAGGGTACGTAGGATCTGGGCCTACCTGCTCTTTCTTCAGAATTCTGGAGTTGGGCATCCAGGAATAAATAAGCCTTGCATTTCTGAGAGCAAATTATTGTGAGCAGCATTTACACAGCTGTATGGAAAGGGGGAAACTTTTTGCTCACCTTCTTGCAGTTGCCCAGTGACAGCTTGCAAACATAGCTGTAAGAGAGTATTTCTGGGTAATGAAGCCCAAAAAAGTGAACATCTTTTTGTGTGTGAAGCAGTGAGAATTATGCTTTTCAGATCAGGGAACTGACATAGCATCATGCAATATCTGCATCTGGTATGAAGTCACTAGCCCACTTCAAATACCAGTATTATTTACTGTTTGTCCTTAAACACAATTCTGTAATTCCTGGGGTGCCTGCAGAAATTAATCAGTAAGTGATGAAGAACCCCTAACAACCCGTATATTGTTACCAGACACTTAATGAGTAGGAGTCTGTTTTCAAATTGCTGTTCAGTGGTTTGGTTTGTTTGTTTGTTTTTTGATTAATTTACCATGTTATGGAGGGAATGAAGACAAATAGGTAGGGAAGAAGTAACCAACCCCATCTAAAATTCAAAGTTTCAAAAATTAAAAATAGTCCAGGAATTCATATGCAAGCTAAGTATACAACATGCAGTTGTGTTGTTTCTCCATGCAGAGGTCAGCCCCACATGATTGCTCTTTTAAGAGCCTCCTTGGGACTGATGAGATGCTGAAGCACAATACAATTGAGTGAGTGTCAATCTAATACTCAACAGTGATAGGTCATTCAAGTGAGAGGGTCTCATTAGTGAAGTTGTATCCATCACTGCCTGTAGGATGCAATCCTGGATGTACTTCACCAAATATGTATACCTGTGTCTGAGAAATGGTGATTAGAAGCATGTGAGCTGCGGTGAGTGAAGACTGGCTATTAAAAGCTTAGATTTTTGTACTCAAGGTGTAATCTGATTTTCATTTGAATAACCCAATGTTTTCTGCCTGACTCCATCAGTATCCTTCAGAGCACACAGAGAATAAGCGTCTTCTTATGAAGATTTTGCTAGGATGTAAGAATATAATCAAATCTTCATGAATTTCAGTGCTTTGCTCTGAGTATGGCATGAACAGCCCTTTTGAATGCTGCCTCTTTGTGTTGTGACATAATTACACTATTGATTGTAGTTTTTTTACAAGTTATAAAGAAAGTGTTATTCAGGGTGTGGTAAGAATTATTGGGGACTTTTTTTTTTGTTTTTCATCTCCAGTTCACTTAGGGTAGCACACAAAATATGATTAATACCAGACAAACCTAGATCAAACTAAAGACTCATTTAACTTAATGTTCTGTTTTCATTAATGATCAGTGGGATGTCATTTAGGTAGGCTGTTAAAGCAGTAGGTACGTAGAGAATGATCCTTCCCCTGTTATGTCATAGCATGGTTATGCTTCAAATCTTTTTCTGTGAGGGGGTTGGGGGAGCAACATTATGAGGTAAAAAGTGTTCCCTGTAGGTTTACCATGGGATGTTTTAGTGTTGATTGTCACTGCAGAAGTAGCGGCAGTCTCGGAGCACTGGGGAAGGCATGCTTTGTTCTAGCTTTCGGAAATCAGTCCATTTTACAAAAAACACATACATTTGGAAGTCTCAGCCTGGTGACTGTTGCTAGTGATCTCCCATTAGCCGTCTGCATGATGGACACTTTTGTTTTACAGTCTAAAGGATGAAGGGCAGGTATTTGGATACTTCTGAATACTGTGTACTGTCTGAGTACTCTGAGTACTGAGTACTCTGCTTTTGGCTGACAGTGATTTCTCCAGATCATACCTGATGCCTATGGGCAAGACAGAGCAGTAAGTTAAATTCATGTTCCTGGTATTTTAGGATGAACAGAAGCTCTCAGATTTAGGGCTGTCAGGCTTAATGCTGTAGTGAGAACCACCTTGGAACAAAGGGGACTGAGAATAAAATCAGTGTAAGTCTTATTCTTCATTTTGCCAGCCTAACAATATTTGGGTTTTGTAGTTTTTATTTTTGAACAACTTAATTCCTGCAGACATGTGAGGCAAGGACAGATTGTTACAGCTGTGGAATGTCTGGAAAACAGCTCGCTTCAAATCAGGAGAGTTTTGCAATTCTGTCAATTGAAAATACTGCCACTGAATGAAAAATAAGGAAAGTTTGAGGGGTCTCAAAATAGAACTTGGAAATATGTCACTGTCCTGAAAAAGAAGCACACATGTATACCCCTAGGAATCAAGAACTGTTTGTCTCGTGCTTTTCTGAATAGTAAGAGGTTGTAATGTAGGAGGCTGTAAATGTGGGAGGAGAAAAAGAAGCACGAGAAAGACACAAGGAGAGATAAGAAAGGAATCTTCAGTTGCAGACCAGATAGTTTGTCACTCTAAGAAGAGCCTCAAGGAAATGGCTTTCAGTCAGATGATAAAATAAAGAATTTCTGGGTTTATTGGTTTATGAATAAAGAAAAGGCTTCTTTGATCTGATCTCTCCAGAGTTCAGGGAAATAGGACTGTATGGTTTTTGACATAACAAAAATTTGTCTGTACATGACTATTCATTTCCCTGCTTAGCTAAAGCAAAATTCTGACGTTAAGGATAGCTTTTTGGGTCAATAATTAAATATATATGAAAAAATGAAAGTTATCTGCTAGTGATAAAAAAAATTATTAATAACAAGAAAGGTGTGTATCACTTATTGTGCTAAGTCTTTTGTTTTCCTTAATATGTTTCCAACAGGAGCAAGAAGCAAGTTTAGGCTTTGTGTGCAGATGATAAATGCCTCAAATGTCAGAGTGGATCAGAAAACAGCAGAGTCTTTATATTTCACCTTCTTTTGAACTTTTTTACAAGCTGGCGACCATTGCTAAAACAATCACAGCAGATATGGAAGAAATCTAATGTGTTGCAGGAAGATCTATGTAGTACATACTGTGCAGGTAGAAGAGATTCAAATGTTGGTGTTCTGTATAACCTACATTTCTTCTGAGAGGTACATCACCGCCACAGTAGAGCAACGGGGACCTTCTTTGCTTTTGGTTTCGAACGACTTACGAGTCATTGGAGAATCCTATGTGCGTATGTCAGGCCAGCTATTAGAGTGCATGAAGCGCTGTTGATCCTTAGGATGGTGTGGTTAGCAATATTCTGAGTTCTGTGAAGTTGTTCAGGAAAGGTAGAGCAAAAGATTGAAGAGAAAGAGGTGCAAGAATCAAAGGTATGTCAGATTTTATAGTGTGTACCTGTGCTTTAAACAGGCAAACAACAGAACAGCTATTATTTGGAATAGCCAAGTAATAGCCCTCCCAGCAGCTTCTATTATTTCTATGCCATCATGGTTACAAGGCCTCTGTGAGATAAATGTTGACTTGTTCTGCTTAAAGCAAGTAATTTTGAATTCTCTCTCTTTTTGCAGGTTTGTGTCCATTCTGTCCTTTTACTTAATTAAAACTGATACAAGTAGGAATTATGTCAAGGTCTTTGCCATGATATATTTGCTGGTATATGCCTGTGCTGTTTTCTCGTAGTAGTCGATGGGAATATGTGAGGCTAGTCCTGTCAATACTGAAAAATATGTCCAGCTTGTTTGAACATTTCTTTGCAAGCCAGATGAGATGAAACCATTTCTTTTGGATATGAATTTTATGAGTTCTGTTCTTAGTGATATATGTTATGGTATTGGTCAATAAACACAGTAAGTTTTTGTGGCCAGAAGGAAATGGAAATTGTCGGAGTTTTCTGCCTGCAGCCGTGTATTGTAACTTCTGGAGCAGTGATTTTGGTGCTTAGCAGATACTTAACAAATAAGGAGTTAGTTTCATTCCATCACTAGTATGGACAAAAGGAATTTTTGAACCGGAAAAGTACATCTGAAACAATAAGGTTCTTCTTCAAGTTTATTACATCCCCTCCTGCCTGATTTGTATCTATTGTATCCTTCAATCTCCTTTTCTCTTTCTCTCTCACCATAAAAATGTCCAAGTATCTTTTAAGTTCATCTATATCGTTTACTTTGATTTCACTTGGCAGCTCTCCCATGTGCTCACTACTCTTTGATTGATATATTGTACTGGAATTCTAACTAAATTCCTTTTTTATTCCTGTAATGCTTTATTTGTTTATTTACATTCCAACCTGTCCCAAGACACATTATTCCTTTTTACCTTATCAAACTTTTAAGGAATTTTAAATAAGATTGGCACTGTGTCAACTTGAGCCATGTCCCCTGTTATTTACTTTTGGTTTCCACATGTCAATTCCCTCCATTTGGAATTTTGCCGTATTTTATATCACCTCTGAAGAACAAATTCTGACCAGCCGTAGTAGAAACGCAATGGATTCAGTCCTTGTCATCCTTGTCATTTTGCTGACAGAGGTCAAAATTTGGCCAAAATCCTATTTGTGCAGATGTAGGAAGAAGTTGTAATTGAATCCCCTTCCACATTCAAATCATGTGCCTGTTGCCATTGTTTTTTTCTTCCTCTTCTCCCCTGTGAATATGTATAGGCTCATTTCGTTTGCATACCTTTCTTTAGTAGGATCTGCTTTATTTCACACATTCTCACGTGTAAATCTTTATTGTAGATATTGGTGTTCTTTCCAAATACAGGTGTTGTTGCTTTTCATATAGTTCTCCCCAGCTATAGCTTTTTCTCTTGCTCCTAATGTGTTATCTGCCCTTGGATGATGTGGAAGCCCTTGCTCTGTTCCAACCCACTTTTTCCATTATTTTATAATGTTTTTCTTTCTCTTTAATTGCTGTGATGTTGCCTCTGGAGGATAACCATGTGATTGGTGCCTGGTCTAATGATCCAGCTCTAAGTGGGATCCTCAACAACATACGCCCACTAGGCTGCCTAAAAGTGATGGGCTACTAGTGAAGCCTTTAGCAGAATCTTCTATGAAGCTACCACTTACCATTTTGCAGATTCTGCACCTAGATATAATATTTTAGACAGCACAACCCCTTCCCTGTGAGTATTTGACAAGCAGTAGATGCAACAGACCGTATTCTGAGTTGGCGAAGACAGATATGGTCATGGATTCTGCAAAAGTCTTAGAAAAGTGTATATAACAACTTGTAAAATGCTCCTTTTCTCCGTGTTGCAAATGATTTTGTTGTATTTTGAGAGTGTATCCCAGAACCGAGGTTCTAGCTATAGCTGACTGAAATGTGAGTGAATACTTAGAAAATGGACTGAATGAAGGACCTGAAGTACATTTTCTGTTTCTATAGTAAAGTAATAATGTAAGAAATTTTGGAGGGTAAACTGTAGCATCTGAGGAGCATATATGGATGACAAATATGTGTATATACATATAGTCCTACTTTATTTTGCTTGTACAAGTGCCAGGGCTAACACATAATTGAGCTTTAACTAGTCACAGAATTGTTAATAGGTATGCAAACATAACTTCCTACTGTGGTTAGCCTCCTTTTCTTCTGTAGTCCTCATTTGCTGAATACATCTGCTATTTTTTTTTAATTTTTTTTCTCTTCTGCTAACACCCTGCATTTCATTCCTACATCTGTGTGTTTTGGATTTTTTTTGGTAAAGAAATATATGTCTGTACATTTATTTGATACTGTAACACTAGCATTCTTGTAAAGTGTGCTTTAAAGAAAGCAAGGAAGAGAGTGAATGTTTTTTATTTCATTCCTATCTCTGGGCTACGCAGAACATGTGTATTTGGAGTTACCACAGTGCTTAAATAACTATTAAAATTAATATAGTTTGAGAGTGAGGCAGACCTGCAATCACTAGTTTGTAACACAAGAATCTAATAAATGCTAGAAAGGTAGGATGCACAGTCTTAGAAAATTGTTGTGTGCTTGTGCAGCAGAGTCTACCAGTGACAGCAGGATGAACAGTTATTTCTTCTTCCCATTAAGAACACTGAACACCAGGGAAAGGACAGTAAGCATTCTCTGTTGTTGTCACATTCTATGTGTTTCTTTTATATTGCTGTACAAGTATGTCTGATTTCGGTCAAGGCTTGGATATAAGGCACGCTAAGATACCACTAGAAACTAATACTAAAATTACATAAGCATTTTACTTCGATTCAGTTTTGTATTAATGCTTTTGCATACACTAAAGGTCATTACTGAACTGAAGAAGCCTTTCCGTTTTTCAAAGTTGGAAAACCCTAAATCTTTCTGAACATTTATAATTTTAAGGAGTTTCTAGTGCTTTTCATAAATACCTAGGCCTTCTGTGCTAACAAGCTGTTAAGTAGTTGATAGATTCTAACTTTTCTTTGCCACTGTAATTGGGTATATCTAGGATATGGGCTTTCCCAGTAGAAAGGTGAGGAAAGTCATCTACAGTATTCCCTTTTGTCTGCCTTTAGGTTTTGACCCTGCTAGAGAAGGGATTATATTATTTTTTTACTTGTGCATATCCAAGTATAATGATACAGTTGGCATAATGTGAACATCAGAGCATTGCACAAATATATCTGCTGCAAATTGCATTATGACATTCAGCTGCATATCTTCAGTTTTTGACACTGATGCTATACAAAGGTAATTGTGCAAGCTCATTTCCTCTTGGCATACTTTTTCTTCCTACCTATTAGTGAGCGAAGCAACTATGTTTTCTTCCTTTTCTCTTTGAACTATGTAATGAAAAGATATGACTTGTAATTTGAAGTTCTACAAGTACTCTGTGGACATGCAAACATCTCCTGTTATAGAAAGTTAATAAGGTAGGAAATCATGTAGGTAAACAGGTAATCTGAACACGGTCTTTCAGGAAAATATTAAAAAATACATACTTTGGCTTTTGTTATTGAATTATAGTCTTGGATATTTTACTGTTGCACTTCAAGGAAAAGTGATACATGTATAATCATTTTTTTGTCTTTTTTTTTTTTTTTAATAGAAGTGTTCAAATTAATTCAAATCCCACATCTGTTCATTTTTGACTTTGGAAAATCACTCAAGAAAATAAAGTTATCAGTATTAAATTCTCATTTAGAAAACATTTAGAATAATATAATTCTCTGTTAGGAGGCTATTAAGTTGATTTTCATATAGGAATTGGTAGTCAAAAAGTTATTTGTTTCCACTTGTTCTATCTTTTGCACATCTCTAAGCCTTCTCAGCCTCTTAAAAATCTGAGAAAAAGCTGTGTTTCTTATCTTAAGGTGGAGAAGTAAGTCATAGAGGAAGTTAAGTCCAGATCCACAGTGCTGGTTGGGCACGTGGTTGCTTTTGAAGAAAATAGAAACTGGTTTCCTGGAGAGTTAATAAGTTTGGGTGGAAGCGACCTCTCCAGAGCAGTAAGTGACAGACCACAGCCACCCATTCACGTCTTTCAGCTTCCAGGCTTCAACTCGCATACGATTTACCCCACGTACCATCTGCTAATGGGCCGAACTCTGTTTTTTCCTGAATTTCCCACAGCACCGGGACCCAGTCCAGTGATCACTGAGGCTGTTGGTCAGGAGTGAAGTGGTTACCTCTGAGGAATCCAAGTGCTGAATTCACCACAGTGGTCCAAGGGAAAGACAAGCAAGGTAGCTGGTGTGTTATTATGCCTCTTAATTGGACTGTTATTAGACAAAAATAAGTAGAAATAAGTTATGAAAGAATGGCCACTTTAATAGGAATGCATTGTATTGAATGCCAAAACCACTATGCTTTTGGCAAAAAATGTCTCAGTAGTCTTATCATCTGCTGTATCTTTGAGTTAGTTTTCAAACTGTAAATCCATGTATTTATGCATTGAATCCTGTTGGTACTGCTTTTGTATGGACTGTGTTCTAGGAGAAATTCTCCGTCTGGCTTCATAAGTTTTTTGGGTTTCATTTTAAAGTATGTTGCTCTAGTTTTTACAGGACAGTAACAAAAATCAGTGCAACATATAGGAAAAGGGAATTAATGTGCCTGAAGATAACATGAAGAAATATTCTTATATAAACTGTTAGTATTCTGCTGGGTGTTATTTTGCATTTTGGAAACCAATTCCAAACATTTTTATTGGAATGGAAATATAAAATCAAATGTTTTAATCACTCAGTGTCTGTTCTAGTGATATGAGTCCCAATAATTCTATTTGGCTGTTTCTTATCCGGCAGACATCTGAGAACTCCATCATTTTCCTGAACTTCCACAATATTTACGTATCCCATTATGGTAGTTTCTACAGAATTAAAATAAACTGATTCAATACTTTTTTTGGGTTTTTTCTGTTTCTTTTGGGCCAGACTGAGGCCACTATTCAGTTTTACTAATTCTGTAAAGAAATACTGAATAAAGGCTTAAATTTTCTGTGATATAGGTACCGTGAGTGTCTCACTAACTTTCTGGTCTTACAAAAGAACCTTTATCCGCCACTGTGGAAGATTATTAGTGACTTTTATTATGCTTGTTTTTATCACATAGGGAAAACATGCTTTTATATGTAATTGTTAGCTGTTAGATTCAGTAGAGGTTTATGTTGTGCTGGCTGCCTTTCCAAACAGAAAAGATGAGGACTTCTGTGTCTATACATTGACACAGCTTAAAAATGATGTGTGCTTACACAGCCAGTGCCCATGGAGTCTGTGTTAACCTGTCATGGGGAAACAAACCATTTTAAAAATCATATATTTTAATTTTTTTTTGTCTGAAAGAGAGAAAATAGAATCCTTTTCCCTTCAGCTTGAAATAATTTTCTGTGTTGGTAAATGGTTATGGTTATCTTGAATCTTTAATAGGACCAATTTTGCATGCTAGATGCTTCACCTTTAAATTTTATTTTCTTCTTGCTTCCAGAGTATTACACAGATATTTGTACAAAATTTGATAATTTAAAAAAATCTGAAACCTGATGGTAACTGCACTAGATAGAGAAATTAGTCACTTTTATGATTCATACTTTTTGTTACAATTCCTGTAATACTTTCAGGAAATGCCTCTTCTCGGATTTCGATAAAATTCTGAAAGAATTGTAAAAATGGCGATACTCAGATATTTTATGTGAGACCTATTTATCTTTTAGCTACATCAACATGTTGTACTTTTTATTCAGTGTTTTACCTTTCATCCTTATTCCATTCCTCATATCTTCTTCCACATCTAGACTTGCCTTCTTGAGTAGCAATAGCCTGACCAAGGATGTGTTTGCACTGCAGCCGCGATGCAATGCAGAGATAGCTAAAATTGCTTAGATATCAGGAAAAAAAAAGAGCAGCATGTCTTCAATAGCATGATAACCAGTATAGCTAATTTCTATATTATACAATGTCAGCACATAGTTGAGGTCATTGAAGTTTGTAGGAAACTTTCACCTGCTTTTGGTAGTCTTAAATCACATTTTATTCTCTGTCCTAACCCTTTCCCTGCTTTTTCTGTAATTTTCAGTTATTTTAAGAAGCAGAACAGAGCAACTGAATCAAAATTTCTGAGCAATGGCCTTCTAAACCATTCTATAGTTGCACATTGCAAGCTCCCTGTGGCAAGAGATGGTTGTCTCTCTGTAGTACCGCATGATACCAATCCATTTAAGAGTACTTGGAAATAACTTGCAGATGAGCAAGGCAATAAGCTCTGCTGAACTGCAGAGGTGAATGAAAACATTTATATGCAGCCTCTGTGTTCTGTGTAAACTGTATCTCATTTTGAAAGAGAATGCAAATGGCAACACTGCAACAATTTTAGACTGTGTACAGCTTCCATCTGTTCAATGAACTTCCACCATTGCCGAGAAGAAATCCATATTTCGTTCAAGAAAAATACACTATCTAGTTCTCAGTGACCAAAAGTCATTGCAATTAACACATTTTTCACACACATCTCATTGTGTGATTTTTTTTCATGGTACACCACCTGGCATATTTTGGTTTAAAAATCTATTTGGTTTAAGAAAGACTAATAATTCATGACTGGAGGTTCTTGCCTGTAGTACTGTCTGATAAGAAACAGCTTCTTCATTTAGTCTGTAAAGCAGAGGCTTGGTACTGCAGACTCTAGAGGGCATTGTGCAGAGTGGCATCAGAGATTGCACTCCCAAAGTCCCTCTTTAAGTTTCCATAGTAAAACATGTCTTAGTTTAGATGCTGTTTTCCAGTTGAAAAGATTGGGTTTGTCTGACATCTTGACTTTCTCAAGAGAAACAGCATTTAGGTTCTAGGCATATGCAAAGGCCTTTGATGTACCATTCCAGAAAAAAATCTCCAAAACTTGGTGTGATACGTATCTTCTGTGATTCTCTCTCAATAATAGCCAGAGTATACCTAGGAGTTATGTATCTCCTGCCTTATGACCAGAGCTCTGCTGGCATTAATTCCTTTCTCAGACTTTTCCACTTTGAAGAACAGCAGTCCTCACTGACACGAGTGCCCTGAGATTCCTCTTAGTTACACTGAGACCCCAAATCACTTTACTCCCTTGCCAGTATAGAGAGGTGCAAAGTCACTGGTGTTCCGTTCTCTCCTTGGCGGTTAGGTTTGCTGGATATTATTCTGCATATTTGCAGCCTGTGCCTGATTTGATTTATGAAGTACTGCGACATGCCATTTTGAGTTTTCAGGTGTGAAATAGCTGGTATTCTGTAGCTTAAAGTGTTTCCCTTAGATATGCTTTTCACTATTCTTATCTACTGTGTTTTCAAACTCGAACTCTAGATACTTAGACCTTCTTTCAGCACCATGTGAAAATGTTTGCTGAATATAGCGGTGGAAGTACTTGCACTCAAGTTTCAGAAAGTACTGAGTGTTGTTATGTACCATGTGAAGTAACATGCAGAGACCTTATAGTGTCTCCTAGCATAGGCCGGACAACAAATACATGAAACCTGTTCAGATCTGATGACTTGTGAGGTGCAGCACAGCACTGGATTTGTTGGGCCTGAAATTCCGAAGGGAGGCTTTGCAGCACATTTACCTTCAGTACAGCAAATAATCTTATTAGGATGAGGATATTAGGTCTGTGATAGTCGTGTGTCTGCGTGACTCTGCAGCCAGTCTAACACGAAATCCAGAGCAAAGGGAAATGGGTGCAGGGCAGGTCCATATGCAGCAAAGCCAGGCTCATAGGCCGAGATGAGCCTGTCCTGATGCTGTGAAGATGCACAGGAGGGTTGTTGTACTGGATTTCCTTGTACTCTGGTTCTGCAGAAACACTGCAAGAACATTTGGCCTATGTATACATGGAGAATGGTTGGGGTTGGCAGGTTGCTAGTTTTGGATTGGAAAAGAAATTATTCTGCATCTCTAGGAGCCAGCTTGGGATGCAGTTTATTATTTGTCTAGAGCCCCATACCTAACAGACCCTTTCAGGTTCCAGGTTTCTTGTATCCAGGCTTGGATAAAGTAAACATCCAGTAATGTAGGTATAATGTGCATTCGGAGGCAATAACATTAAATAAATGCAACAAGTCAACATGTTTTTAATTGAGAATGCTACCTCCAATGCTACTGGTACAATAATGGGACTTAACAAAATACTTCTGATTTATATGAATTTTAGGATTTTTTCCTAGCACCTTTCTTCATTTCACATGTGTTATGAGGTCATAGAAAGAAAGACTCAGTTGAAATGAATATGCACAATGGGATAGAGCTAAGGTTGCTGTGGGAATGTCAACTCTGAATTTCCTGCTTTTTCTGTGATCAAACTGTGGAATGAAATGTTTTGTTAATGATAGGTTTTTAACACTTTTTTAACATATTAGTAATTAAGAATAATTTGTTAAACTTAACCCTTTAAACACAAGTGCCTCTGTAACAGTCAACTTTTGCCTCTGCACGGTCTAAAGGGTTTTCTTTCCAATTCTATTCATAAAAATATCATATTGAGCTCTTACTGAACCTCTGAACCTGGACCCAAGAAATTGGTTAGTACTTTCACTAGAGAAAAAATAAGTGGTCAGCAGTAACAGAAGTAATGAATGCTTATGAGCCACATATATTTCCAATTTATACTTACAGGATAAAAAGGGCTCTGGGTTGTTGTGGAAAGTAATTTCTGTAGGTTTACGAATCTGTATCTTAAACAATGCCTAACACTGTATAATAGGAGTATAGTTACCCAATTTCCTTAAAAATAAGTATAAAAATAAAAAAAATAGAAAAAATGTCCAGCAGTGACCATTTTGATTTCTTTGGATGTTGTCATTTTTCTGTTTGCAAAGTGCCTAGCTGTACAGCCAGGTTTGGATGTGACTGATAATGTAGGTAATATAAATATGTATAGGCACCTCAGACGGCATTAGTGTTTAGTACTGACAGTTTCTGTTAAATTCTGCGGATCTTTCTCATAGTCCTAATGAAATGTATTTATTGATTGAGTTTAGGACACGGGATAAGATCTGTGCATCATATTCCGGCAGAATGAAGAGGAAGCAACAATTTTCGTAGACCTCACTGGAAACATAGAACAAAACAAACAGAAAAACAACAACAACAACAAACACAAGAAAACTCACCCCAAACCAAGACGATAAAAGCCAGTATACTTATTTAAAGTGGACTGCATTATTTGTCCTGTATTTTTTTGTGCTTCTATCTCCAGGTATTTGGTGTAGAATTTGGGGTTCTCCAAATACTGAGGATGAGATCTGGCCTCAGGAAAGAAGTCAGTAGAGACTGACTTTGGTGGGACTAGAGTTTCACCTGGAACAGTTATTCTGAAATTCAGAGTGTGTAATTTTATAGCATTATAGAGAAGCATTCAGTGTTTGGCCCATACTGAGATGAAACAAGAATAGGTATTGTTTCAATGGGTGTTCTCTTCGAGTTTTTAAATTGCTTTTAGACCTTCCTTTCCACTATGTGCTGAACGTGACTTGAGGAAGCAGGTTAGCTTAGCTGACAACTCCTTTTTGTAAAAAAAGCTAGCCAGCCTTTCTTCTAGGAAGATAAGCTTGTGGCTTTATGGTGGTTCTTCTGGAGAGCTGTGGATCTGCTCTCATCCAGTTGTACTTACAGCTGAGAGAGAGAGACAAGTCCCAGCATAGATGGAGGTTCTGTCAGAGAATGCAATTATTGAAACTTTCCTTGAAACCATTTCCATGTTTGCATCTTTCCATTGCATGCAAAATGTGAAGTGAGCCCATGGTGAGCTGCTTGAGATCACATAATGGCTGAATTTTTAACTTCCCAGCCAACAGGGGAATAAATTTGTGTTTTTTCAAGGCAATTAACAGCATTCATTTCAGCCTTTAGGTTTGGGAAGTGATGTAGGTTTGGGAGGTGGTGCATTCTTCTTGCCTTGAGATAAGAGCTGACCTGGTCTCGTTTACATAGAGATACGTTGGAAAGAGTTTCTGGTTTTAATTCAGGAATGAGTGCTAGCTCTGGCTTTGTAAACACTTGTTGAAATAATTGGGTGTTTCATACTTTGTCTTTAAAAAAAAAACCAACATATATTTACATCTCAAACTCTTCTGGGTATACACATATGCACCTTCCAGATCCTTCTCTTTGCAGGAGACTCTACATAGTGGATTACTAGAGGCTGAATGCCATTTTCCCTGAAATTCATGCTACGTGCACTTTGTGTGACGTGGAACCTTGTTGACAGTTGGCAAAACCATGTGTGCTTGGAAACACGTTTTCCAAGATTGTTTGCTTTCTCTACTCAGTGAAAAGGGATAAAGAAATTCTGCATTGCACATGTCTGTGCTCATGAGCTTTGCCTGTGGAGGAGGTGAGAAGCAGAACCCCAGGTTAAGCCCCATCTGTTGTTTCAGCTCATCTCCAAACAGCAGGAGAAAAGTTTAAGGGGAAAGAAGTGTTCTCTCTATCTGGATGACTGTTTATATCTGTTGTAACATTTTGGAAAGTATTGGTCATTTGTGGGTTGGTTACTTGAGGGGAACGTACCATGTATGTACAAAACACTTGTCATACAGTGGTTAAAGCTGAGTGAGATCTGAGGTGGAACTTGCACCAGCCAAGGAGGTTGGCAGCAGAATAGCGGGAAATATTTTTTATCACTGTTACAATGAGAAGAGAGTCTTACTTTCTTGCTGCCTCTCCGTATTTAAACTCTAGTTATGCTCTGTCATAATCCCCTCATCCATGTAAGCCTAATTAAGAGCATTTTGGAAATTCCTAAGCATGCGTGGATTTTTAAATATAAGGGACTGAATATTTTTTTAGGTAAACTTCCCCTAAAGAAGCATAACCTTTATAGTAACAGCCTGGCTGTTGCTAAATAACAAGAGCAAAACTATGCTAATGGAGTCATGGGCAAATAATGAAAATAACATATTTTTAATACTTGAAAGGATGGTGGCACTTTCAACTGCGAAAGCCAGCAGAGATAGTGGGGTGGATGTATTGTTCACATATATTATGAGGAAGATGTTTCACTTGTACCGATCATCTTCTATGACCTATTCAAAACAATTGCCTTGTATTTGGGAAGACAACTAATGCACACATATTTGTGTGACAGTTTGCTACGATGCAAACTTCCAGCACTCTGGACTGCTTCCAAGAGCATTTTGGGAGTAGGAAACCATACTTTTAGGACTATACTGACCTCCTTCATTAGCCTTGGCTTTTGCGTATAGGGCATTATATCACGTTCAGAAGAACAATCTGTCTACCTATCTGTCTATCTACCTGTCTCAATAAAATGTCTGTATACACACATGGAGCCCTAGCTAGCAAAATGTGTTGTTTTCTGGGACAAAACCTTCAGGTTTTGATTGGCTGCTGTATCAGTAGACTGGAATACTTACTTACAGCTGTCCTCAGAGGCCTTCTATAAAACTGCAGGTGTTCAGCTTTAGCAAATAGTTCTTATTATATGGATAGACTTTTGGCAGCTAGTAATGTTGTTTCCTGAAATTGAAAAATGATTTTCTACCTTATACACTGGTTTTACATTACCAGAATGTTGGAGGGGAAAACAAATAACTCTCATCAAGTAGTACTGAGACTGTTTTTGTTAGTTGTATATGTTTTCTGATTTGTATATTTTATACTAGAGTGCAAGTTTTTTTTCTTAACTGTTGTGGTCAGATTCGAAATCTCTTCCAGAAAAACTCAAATTATGAGGAATTAAGTAAGTATCTGGCAACGGAGGGTTATATCCTCTTTATACACAACTAGCACCTGGCTTGCAGTCACAGTCAGTGTACCACCAAACCCAGAGCTAAGGGGGCATTGTAAAGCCTTTAAAAATATTGGGCAGTGTCATAGAGTACTTTTAAGAGCTTTTTTTTTTTTGCTTTTTTTTTTTGTATCACTAAGTAAGGAACATATGCTGATTTTATTAGTATATGCTTAATGCTTTCTGTACCACTGGTATATAGTATTGGAAGAAAATGGTAGATCATTTTATTACAGTGACTCATCAGGGCCACAAAGATGATGAAGGGAGTGGAGCATCTCCCTTACGAGGAAAGGCTGAGGGAGCTGGTTCTCTTTAGTTTGGAGAAGAGGAGACTGAGGGGTGACCTCATTAATGTTTATAGATATATAAAGGGTTAGTGTCACAAGGATGGAGCCAGGCTCTTCTCAGTGATAACCAATGATAGGACAAGGGGCAATGGGTTCAAATTGGAACACAAGAGGTTCCACTTAAATTTGAGAAGAAACTTCTTCTCAGTGAGGGTGCCAGAGCACTGGAACAGGCTGCCCAGGGGGGTTGTGGAGTCTCCTTCTCTGGAGACATTCAAAACCCACCTGGACACCTTCCTGTGTAACCTCATCTGGGTGTTCCTGCACCGGCAGGGGGATTGGACTAGATGATCTTCTGAGGTCCCTTCCAGTCCCTGACATTCTGTAATTCTTTGATGGCATACTGTATGACTCTTCTGGGCAACTATAGTTTAGCTGCAAGGAGTTAAATTGTTTGAATTATATTTAATTATCTAAGTGTTTGATTGAATAATGTAGAGCTTAACCTTTACAGTGCTAAATCAGTACCTGAAGACGAGTGGCTCAGTATTCTCCTCTCATAATTTCTATTTATTTCCAAAATAATAGCACCTTGAAGTAGAGTTATATGGGTCTTTTAAGTGTACTATGACATGTGGTGTTATTGAGTCCCTGTTAGACACTGTAGATGCAGCACAAGTCTATCACATCAGAATGCTTCCTCAGAAAAAGCATCAATCCCTTAAAAAGCAGTGCTGGGAAGTGGACAGAGTTTGTTCAAGGGTTTAGAGGACTCTAACCCTTGGTCCTCAGTTTTGTATGGAGGCCTTTCGATGTGATTTGAATTATTATAGTACAGTCCTGAAAATATAACACAGTTGGGCAGCAGTTCCCACTGAATATGAAGTAAATAGGAATTTCTGACTTCATTAAACGTGAGCTGTGCAAGCCAACTCAGAGTGCCCAGGAGACCATCCAAGTTCTGGAAGGGAATATGAGGACTGAAGTTGCTTTTAATTTTTTTGTTACATTTTGTTTGCTAAATCTTTGAATACATAATTATTTTGTTTGTCAAATAAAGTCCAGGAAAGTAGCTCTATGCTTTCCCTGTTGTGAAGAAAGCTGCATATTTGAAACCTTTACAGAAACAGGGAGATATAAAATGCAGGTATTAAGCTTCAACCTCAAATTCTAATATCATTTTATCTGATGCTAATCCTTACTGCTACAGACATGAGTTATTGCTGATGGCACAAGTATGTGGCCATGTTCATTGTAAAGGTTCCTCTTTATCTCCTTATCTATATTCCCCCTCACATTTCTCACACCCATTTGTACACAATTCTCCAGGTTTTTTTCATCATATGAAAGTATCATTTTCAAAGGCTTTTGCTTTTCACATCCATGTCAGGATTGGAGATTAGAATGTGACAGGGAATACCTGGTTGCATACTTCCTTTAAACCTGAGCCAGTAGCACTGCAAAATGTTAGGGAGAGCACCCTTTCATCTCACATCATCCACCACTTTAAAGTGAAAGGTTTGTTGATGTAATCCTATTTCCAATCTATAGAGGTCACCTGTAATGCACTGCTCTGAAGATAAATGCCTAGTACTGTTTGATGTTAGAGGTTTCTTTTTTTAAGGAAGGTTTAATGATATTTTGTTTTGCCAGGATACCGTGTTGAAAATTTTGAAGACTTCAGCTGTTTTTAAACCATTGTTAACCTTTCATTTGATTGTTAACAATCCTCTCCAAACTGATATTTTTATTATTTCAATATGTTTCAGGTGTGTTTTTTTTCTTTTGGCAAGAACTGATAAGTTTGAGGTAACCTGTAATGTGAAATGCAGCAACTAGCTTCTAGATGACAGTGCAATAAACCAAATATATATGCCATTGGCAATCAGTGACAAAGATAATATTGATTTCACTGGGAGAAGGATTGTATCCTGCCAGTATATCACAGAGGAATGAAATGGAAACCTTAGGTCATAATGTAGTTCTTAAGCAGTTGTGAAACTCATATCCAGGATCTTTTTTCTCTCTCTTTAAGCACAGCATTGGTTTTATGATTCAAAATAAAAATCTCTAGAGACCTGTATAAAAGGAATCACAACATCAAAAAATAAGTAGCTAGAATTGCATGTTAAGCATTGTACGTATGCTAGGTCCGTGTGTATGTAGAATGGAGACTATAAAATATAGTATTTTTCTTTTCGTATAGAGTTCTGTGTGGATAGTTGTAGATATCTGAGTCTAATTACCTCTATCATAAAAGTTACTGTATTGATTGTGAATTTATGGGTGAAAACCTACCCCAACTAAAGTTAGTGACAAAACTCTAACCAATAGGTAGGATTCAATTTCTTATTTTCCAATTCCCATTAATGTTGTTGGTGTTTCCCAAGTTTATTAACACTGAAAAGTATTTCCTGGATAAACTGCATCGGCAAATCCTCCTGGAGGAACACAGTTTGTGTGTTTTGTTGCTATAGGTCATACAATTTTTCCACAATAAAAAGACAGAATTTTGTTTCATAGCTTAACTGCCTTTGCTAGCAAAGCTAAGTCAGGTAGGGCTGGGATACTTTTTGTCTTCATGAACCTGACTGATCTAGGTAGGTGCAGGTTGGCAAAGGCTTGCTGTAGCTCAGATGGGTGAATCTAAGCCTTTTGGTTACATCTGAGGATTTGGCACATTATAACAGGAATGTCTTGTCTATATCTCTAGTTTTTGATAGCGGAGTCAACCACTCCACCTGCTAATTGCTCAGCAGGCAGCTTTCACCGAGGTAGATCTGCACATGAATGTGAAACACTGGCACACTTTTCAGAACCGGGCTCCCATTTCCAGCCCTGTGTGGCATTACTGCAGGGAGAAAAACTGCTTACCTAGTGTGGAGCACTAGCTTTTTGCTTGTAATTGCTGGTTTCCCGACTCAAAGTAGTCATGTGGGGAGTTCAAGTTAGGTTAACAAGAGTGAGCTGACACACAGAAGGGTTCATTTTGTATGCAAAGATCTTATACTGACTCCTGTCTTTTTGCTGTTAATGCCCTTTTGTTAATTTTTCTTTCTTTGTTTCATGTGCTTGAGAGTTCAACTGGCAGCAAGGAAAGTTCCCTGACTTGGCTTGGCATGGTATGTGGTTTTTAAAGCCCTTTGCTGCCTCAGGATAAACCCACTTTTCCAGGGCTCTGACACTTTCCCTCTTTTGCTTTTTGTATTCAGTCCTTTCCTTACCATTCCCCACATATGGTACGCACAGTTGCAATGACTTGCATCTGTCCAGAAGTGTGACTTTCTTAGAGCTGATTCTCCTATTCCTTTGTGCCTGAGCCAAAGAAAGGACTGTGTGTTATACATGGCTGCCAGCACCCTTCTCCCAGGAGAACATGTGTGGTCCCTCCACATTCATCTGAATTCCCACTAACCCCAAAGATCAGGAATGTTTAGACTTCTTCCTGTCTCTGGTGGCCACCATTATCAAAATGACTTTGTCTGCCCAGAAAGTTAAAACCCATTGCTATTACACTTCCAGTTCTGTCGATGATAAGCTATGGAAAGCATCAGTGTCATATATTGTATTTAACATAAGGGGCTGTTTGACACAGTGTATCCTTGAAATGTTTATAGTGAGTAAGCAAAACTTTGAATTCACTTTAATAAAAACTCCCTTTAGCCTCAGATATGGAGCCTGTACAATAGTTTTATCTCTCTCAATGATGTTCACTCTTCTCATTTTAAGGGCCAAACACTCCATAATAAATGGCAAGGAGCCTCTTTCCATTTTACTATGCCCTTTCCTTTTTCTCTGTGTGTTCAGCAAATCTATCAGGAGGAAAATAAAGATCATTCCTTGAATTCCCATAACATGGAGGCCAGTTGGCATTGCTGACCTCTTTGTTTCTTTTCCCATGGTCCCCCAAGGAGAGTACTGTGATAGGAAGAGGAAAGTAGAGCATATTGCAAACTTACTATCTCTTTAGAATGTTGTTTATTCCCTGCTTAATCCTCTGTACCCTGTCTTCCTTGCTGATTATTCAAGTTGTCCCTTTCAGAAAGAAGAACTCTTCTTTGATAAATCCTTACAATGCCCTTGTCTATGAGCATCTTGAAACTTGTTGAAGACACAAAGCAGTAGAGGCGACAAAGTGCTGTCTATGGCTTGGAGACCATGAGAAGGAGAACTGCTTAGCAGCTCTGGAGAAAAGTACTGGTTTAGTTATTAGTTCTAATTTCACCTTACTGATGTATGTCATTATCTCTCCCTGACCTTTTGCTAAAAGGGTAGGTGGGCCACTGGGTGGCCAAAATTGCCATGACGAACATCCTTAGATGCAACTGAACTGATACTGATGGTAGTTGCCTGAATGCTCCTTCCAGCCTGCACTCTGTGGTGTTCCACCCAACCACAGGATCAATAGCTTTAAGAGATGCTTAGACACTCATAATTTTATGTTTAGTGGTTTTCTGTAATAATAACCAAAGACTAAAAAAGTATACCAAAGAACATTAGAGATGAATGGACCTCGTGCTCTCACTTTATCCCAAGCTACCAAGAAAGTCAGAAAAAGAATACTCTAGTGTGCTTTTGTATGGGGATGTTAAATGAAGTAGAACTGATTCTCTTGCATTGAAGAAGTTGCAGATAGAAGTCTCTGGCTGAAAATTACTGTGAGAGTATGCTGGAAAAGTAGCTCCACTTATTTCTCTACTCTACAACTAGGCATTCTTCTGTTGGCCATTGAACTGCATGGACTTCTGATCTGACCTGGTCCAGCCGTTCCTGTTTCTTAAATGTGCATTACATGTGCAAGAAGAAAACAGCCCAGTGAATAAAAGACACAGTCTTAGGTGAAAATTCAGTCTTAATTTTAAATAAATTAACTTGCATAGTGTATACTGGCTTCCCCATTTCACTTTTTTGGCTAGATAGAAGACTCCACTAAAAAATCTCCTATGTGTTTTGTATGATTTCATTTACTCCTTACAAGCCTCATCTCAGACCATAATACTTGATTTCTCCTAATTAGTTGCTGTGGAAATGATTATGTCATAAACATAAACAATGGGGATATAAGGACCAGATGAATTCTTAAGAAGCAAAGATTGGTTTTCTGTAAATGACCAAAAAACCCGAAGGAGAGGCATTATAATACTTTCTGCATTGTCTTTCATCTCAGGATTTTACAGTACTTCTCAAGTATTAATACATTAAAGATTTTTGAAAAGCTGCTGCAGAAATGGTGTTGAAACCTTCCATGTTAGTTGTCCACAGTAACTCATGATCAAATCATTGTTGCTTGCAACTAAAAATAAGCCCTTCCTTGCAAACTGATCCTTTGCTCTGAGAGCTGACTGGATTCTTCCCAATGTACTCATCATCACTAGTTAGAGATTCTGCTGACCAAGTTATTTACACCTGTGCAGTCCAATTTGCTTCAAGGCTCATTTTATCCCTCTGTTTTCAGATTCTTTCCCTTGGAGATTTGTAGGCAGTTCCAACACTTTTCAATAGTGTTGCCTCACTGTTGCTGCGCTATGTGAAAGAACAGTAAATGATTGTATCGAAGGAGTACAGGGTGGAATGGAATCCGCAGCTGCGTCAATCTCAGCTACATTCTGCATGACTATCGGGAGAAAAATCAATAAAAATATATTTTTTTGCCACTGAAGTCAGCACATGTGGCTAAGTATCCTCTGGGGAATGAAATCCATAACTCTACACAAGCCCACTGTATAGCAATGTTCTCCTTAAGTGCTCCAAATGGAGTTTGTGTGGTGTATAGGCCATGTGAATTCATGTGTGGATTGCACCAAGGGAGAGGCTCTTTGAGTCAGAAGATGCCTTTTTGCATAGTCACTTTTCAGAGCTGTACTATATTTTGACATTCACAAAACCTCTGTCAGCTGAGTATTTATAACTGCTGCCTTTTACAGATGGGAAAAACGGGGCACAGATTGATAAAGTGACTTGTCCAAAGGAGCACAGTCGGTTAATGGCAGGGTGAACACAGAGCTCACGATTTCTGACTCCTAGCCTCCACAGAATATTTCTAGAGCAATATAGAACTGATGTAATATGCAAGCAGAATAGTTTCCAAACAAAAATATCTGTCACATTGCGTAAAATATCCACAACAGCTCTTTGAACATGCAAGAACAGATTGTTTTTTCAGTGAATGTGGTCTTTTCTTTAGGAGGAAGGGATGCTTAAGTGTTAGAATATTTTCTTCTGTCCTTGATAAAAACATAATAGTAGTTATCCTATGGAACAGAAAAACTACATAGCTCTTAGGCTTCCAGCTAAAAGGTTTGTTGAAGCGGAAGCTATAAGCACAAGTTAGGAAGTAGATCTCCGTGTCAGCTGCCCACATCTCTTATTGGAACTATACAGTAGTATGTTTCCAGCATTGCCTTGTAAAATGCCCATGTCAATTTTAAAGAACTCAAATACACGGGAGAAGGATACACTAAGAAGGGCAAAATGCTTTTGCATAGTTTTTATATTATTCACACAGCTGGAATGTTTACAGCATAGTACAGAGTGTAACGAGAGCAAATGCTGAACCACATCAAGCGATTCCCTTGTCGTGCATGTCGTTTAAATATCAAATCTATAAGGGCGTTTGCTATGTTCTTCACACACAGAAAGACCACAACTAAGTGACTGAAAAGTATCCCATGAGTTTTTAAAAATGCGGACAAACAACTCTCTTCTTTTGATAATTGCAAATACATTGTTCCACTCCGTTGGTTCTGCAACATCTGGTGTTTTATAAAGCATTTTAAAATGTCATCTCCCTTCCCCGTTTGCCCACACCCTTCCCACTGCACCTTAACCCCAGCATAACAAGAAACTTTAATTTCTAAGGAAATCAGTGGAAAATGTTGCAAAACAGAATGAAGGAATAGTGTCTGTATAGATTTGAGCTATTCCTTAGATTAACAAGAAAGTGGAATCAGTGGCATGGAGCAACACTAAGGTATAGAATAATTTTCACAAGGAAGATGAATAAGATTCTGGGCTGATTCAGTGGAAAGTGTTATTAAACGACTCTTGCAGAAGAGACTACTGAGAACTTTTTGCTTGGTAGTGTTAACTTGATATGCCAGTCTTGGCATTAACTTCTCTTAAGAAGGTCACAAGGCAGTTTCTCAAGAATGAAAAACTGTAACCCGCCTCATAAGTCCTGGTATGTGTCTAACATTTGAATTGTAAATCAATTGTAGTTTCTTCACAGTTAGCTAGTTAGTGAGCTTCATAATTTGTGCTTGAGGGCGAGTTTACAGGTTAAGGAATCAAAGTGGGCAAAGAGAAAGGCCATTCCTATGTAGCATTTGTTTATAATCAGAGTGTTTTAACATTTTTCATAGAAGTGCTTGTCAGTTCATTTAAGCACACACAGTGAATGGAATACTTTGAGAAACAGGAGGTAAGTAAAGACATAAATCTAATAATGTAGAAATTAATAAAGATGCGAATCTAATAATACAGAAGTAACGGCAGAAGCTTCACAAAAAAAATCTCAAAGAAAGGGCTCTTTATAAATATCACAAGGTGTGTGGGGGACATTATGACTAATTTTAGCTATATGTCAGTTAGGCCTATGGTCTAAACAGGTTTTGTAGTATGTTTTCTGTGTTCAGTGAAGAGAACAGGAGCAGGGACACCTCTAGATGGCAGTTCATCCCATCTGTGTAGGTGAGACTAGGTGCTCACCTTTCATATGACTAAATTTAGATGGGATATATCTCACCTTTACTCGTCAGCACAGAGAAAGATGCTCCACAATCCAATGAATTTAAAATAAGACTTACTTCCTTAGCTCTTGAAGTCAACAGGGTAGGAGATTTCTTCCTCATAAAGATCATAAATGCTGAAGAAAAGTGCTTTGAACTGTTACTCAGTGAAGTTGCCTTTTTTATCAATGCACTATAAATAGGTGGCAAATGCTAAGATAAAACACGTGTAGCTACAGTCGGAAGCTTATGTTAATTGATTCATGGTACCTTCTTTTACATAACTGGAGAAAATAGGCAGAATTTTGTTCATAATGGAAAATGTCATGTTGAAGTGCATTTTTTTAAAGGAGACTGACACATAATATAGAGGCGATTTCTAATCATGGGCCTGGTGATGAGGATATTCTGTGTTCTTCTTCTTATGATCCCACTGGGACAGCAATTCTTCATGGTTTACAGCAGACTTACTTGAATTACCAAGTACCACTAGTGCGCTAACCAGAGATTTCTTAGAGGCTGAATAGAAGTGCACGCTCTAGGAAATCTCATTCCAAGTTTTGTGTTGCCTTAGCCAAAATGTTGTTAGTATCCAAGGAGATGCGCCATGACCCTATATCGTTAACCTTTCTTATGTCTGTTTTGCCAGAGCTGTATGACTGTCAGATAAATAAGGATGTACACTTACCTACTTTGCTCTTACAAAAGCAAGTAACAAGCAATGAAAGTACAGTAGCACTGTCTTCAGCATGGATTAGAAAATGGAGCACCTGTTCTAAGGTCCCAAGTAAGCTTGTACCTGTGTGCTGTCATCAGCTTTTCTTTCTGTTATAGTCAGCTTCTTAAGATTTTCCAGCTTGTGCTGCAGTCAGACTTCCATTTTCTTGGCTAGATATAAACCCTATAAAGAGTGAATCTTGTTTAAATTAACAAAGCAGAAGTTATAAGGATTATTTTTGCTCCCTGTAAATAAATTGAATGGGCAAGTTTTGGAGTAGAAGATACGTTTTTGCAAGTAAAGGCATAGTAAAACTGTCCGTGAGTATGGTTAGGCTGAGAATTAAATTAAGGTAGAACATTCCCATAGAGGTAATGGATGTAAGCATTCCATCGGCCATTGAGCTTGATATGTTTAAAAATGGGTTTGTGGAGATGGTTATGGTCTTGAAATACAAAGGCCTGGTGGAAGAAAGCATAGTGATCATTTCTTCTCAGAAGTCTAGGTCTTCTGAATTCTTGGGCCAAATCACGCCTTTTTGATAGTTTCTGGTATGAGGTTATTATGAAATGGAAGTAACAAAGATGTAAACTTTGCTAGCTGCAGTCTGCCAATTCCTGCTCTTGTCCCTCTCTCTGTTGTCTGCTGCTGCGCTGTGATAATTCAATATGATGATTGTGATGCCAGCCAGGATTCCCTCAGCATTGTGGGCTCAAGTCCCAGTACTATGCAAACACTATTCCTGCTGTCTGAGAAGTCTGAGAAATAAAGGGAAATGGTGATTCCCTTTGGACCGTCAGCCATATGACCTTATGTTCTCACATGGTTTAGTCCCTCTTCTGTACGTGACTGCCACTTGGGACTTTTTTTTTTGGCTTTTGTCCATTTTATTCCAGTTAGCATTTAGTTCACACATCATTATGAGAAGCGCTGGTTATGAAGATACGCAGTTCTTGTCATAGCAGAAGTATTTCGTATGCACCTGCAATTTGACATTCGTGTTGGGGGAATATTGCAGATTGATTTAAAAAAATGAAGTAATTTGCTTTTTCTCTGACTCCGCCTGCTATGGAATTGTTTTGTTGTGTTCTTAGAGGAAGGGCATTGAGGTGGCTTTTTTCTTCTTTGCTTTTGTTTTTTAAATCTAAAGGTGTGTTTATGGTGTTAAGGAAAAGGTATGTTGCAGGTTACAATGCTATAAGCAGGAAAAAAAAAGAAAATCTGTAAGACAGATGGCTATTAACATGGTATAAATACCCTGTTTTTAAATGCAAGGGGAAAAAGGTGTTCCATATATAGCGCTCACACTGGAAGCTTCATGTCTGTAATAGTGCCGTGGCAATGTGCAAGGCTTAATCACTTCCTGCGTGCTATTTGTAACAGCAACATCATCACAAAGTGTTCTCAAGAAGCTTTGTATTCCTATTGTATTTGATCCTCTTGGTTCAGATGCACCTATCCAGACACACCGAATTCATTAAGACCACCCTCACCGCCTTTACCACGTGCGTGTAAGTGAAAGGACCTGCAACCTGCTTGCACCTGACCATCTGAGCACCCCTCTGTGTGTGAAGCTGTTTGCCGCTGTACCCAGTTGTCCCGCCGCCCCTTGATCACGTACCGAAGGCAAGAAGGGGGAGGGTGTCAGGGCGCAATGCAGCTGTGCGCTGCTGCGACTCAACCAGGTGCTCACAGAATTAGGGAGCTATAAATGGCTTCCTGATAGTGTTCCCCAGCTTGCCATCTCCAAGTAAAACTCTGCACGGGAGAGTTTCTGGCCTGATAGCGTTCATAAAAGCAGCAAATTTGGCCTTGAAACACTTCTTGCTGCTCATTGCAGGAACTGAAATGGCTTCGAATTAGAATGACCTAATATACTTCAGCAAGTGCACTGAAATTAAGAATTCGGTCTCACGTATCCACATTAAGTGGAAAGATAAACAATTTGAGTTATGTTAACAATGCCTCTGTAACAGAAAATGGTGATACTTATGCAGACGGGAATTTTCTCTAATTGATCTTCTGTATTCAAGAAACTGTTACTGGAAACTGATATTTTGCACCTTCATACCATGGTGATTGTTACTTATTAAGTACTTTTATATCATGATGTCTGGGAATAAAGGGTCCCCGAATAGATGTTAATGTTAATCCATCTCATTAAGTAAGTTTTTTCATGATGTGCTGTGCCTGGAAAAGGATCAGTTGTGAGCTTTGCTTTATAGTTGAATTCAATGCAAATTTTAAAAAGTAATTCCAGTATTTCTTTTTAGTAGTTTTAATATTTCATTCAGGGATTCTGGGTTTTTTTGGGGGGAGGGGAGAAGTTGTTTCATGGGGGAGGTTTGCCTGGCAGGTACTCACTGGCTATTTTTTTGAAAACTGAGTGTCAAGACAGGAGTCAAGTTGCACTAAAATAGCTCATGGTACAAGGTAAGCTGTATGTTTCCATGGAATATACCCTGTGATGAAAGCTTCTTTCTTAAGTAGTCACTCTCTCTAAATAATGCGTTCTTTCCAGGCACCATTGCTATTTTGTTCTTTGACAGGTAATTACAACTTGCTCCTCACCAAAAAAAAAAAAAAGAAAAAAGCGCCATACACCTACAGGAAGGCTTTTAAATGTAGGTCTTGCTTAATCTTGTTTAATCTTTGTTTATATAAATTCATGTGTGTTTTGAGAGCTCGTTTTTCAACTTTGAAGCATCCTTCTGTATTTATTTCTCTGAAACTTTTAGCAGCTCTTGTACTATGAGAAAAAAACAATGCTGGCAATGAGTTTGTGTATATAAGCTAAAGACTCTTTGAAGTGCATGCATTTTTGCCAGCTGCAGTTGCTGGTTTTAACTGGCAAGCTAGTACCACCCTCACAGAACAATGCTTTAAAAAAAAGCAGGATTGTGGGTGATGTTTGTGAATTCATTGCCTGAGTTTGAATATAATGCTTTATCTCAAAATAGGCAGCTACAGAATGGTGTTATTTTTATGTAGCATCATCACTGCATAAAAGAGCCACAAAACAGATGAACTAAGGAGAAAAAGGAAGGGAAGATTTAGGGAAAGGACGTGACTCAGGGATTCAGGATCCTTCCAGATCGATAGAGCAGCCCCAGAAAAAGAATGACATCCAGCTGCTGTAAATGGACTCATGGAGAAGAGGCCTAGAAAGAAGAAAAAGAGTGAGTGGGAGAATAAATATGATCAGAAGTGTAGGGTGGAGCTGGTCCTTTTTGCCTTGCAAAAAAAGGAGAGAAGTGTTTGGATTTGGGAATGAATAACATCCCAGTGAAGGTGAATGGCACTCACTTCCCAGTGCGATAGGATTGCTATTCCTGGTGATCTGAAATGGTTTCCTGCAGTCAGTTAAATATAACCCTGTCACCCCAAATCAAAATACTTTGTAGAGTTTTAAAATACATTGTTTTTTCCTTCTTTCTCTTTAAAGCTGGATTCAAAATGGAGACATAATTTAGAAGCAATCACTTTGGAATTTGTTAAGTGATGTGTCTTAAGTTTTGGGGGAATTTTTTTCAGCTGAACTAGTGCTGATTTCACCCTGAATTTGTAAATCATTTTCAGGTGGTCTCAAAACTAGCACATTATTCACTGAAAGTGCTGCCCAGCTGTACAAATCATGAAATGTCTTGGGGACTTTTTCGGAAGGAAAAGCTGTGTGCAATGCATAATTGCTTTTAAATCCTGTAGATATCATCTAATCCAAGTGGCCTTGGAGCTAACCTGAAGCGCTCAGCCCCTAACTGTGTGCCAAATACCTGTGTCATTTAGGAGTTCAGATTGTTCATAGTCAAGAAAAGAGTGCCAGCTCTCATTGTGTCAAAGACCACGAATGAAAACATTTTTTTGCTGTTTCCTGCTTCCAAAACTAATTTTAATTGTTGTAAGTGCTGGTCGTATATCCTTTGTAAAATGAGGCTTTTTTAAATGGAGGCATGCAAAGCAACTGGTTACTGGTGAAAAATGTAGTCTTAATTTATTTGGTGTGATTACAGTGAGAAAATAGAAATAACCGAGTAGTTTGCCTGAAGTTGCAAAAAAAACTGGGCCTCTTGACTAAAGAAATATATGCTTATTTTAGTGGTAAACTGTATATCCCTGGCTGAGTGCTAGAAGCCTCCTTCTCTTTTTCTAATAATTGTCCCTTGGCACATTCATCTCTGTGTGTTGCTCAGAGGCCTGTCTGGTAATCTTTAGCTAGCTTTAAATCACAGGTTTCTCCATATGCAGGCCAAATGTTACAGGAGATACTGAAAGTTCATGCATGCACACACACACACACTCTCAAAGGCTTTAAAACATCCGCAGATATCTTTAAAGGGCATATGCTAACAGAAAAAGTTAATAGACTGTGGTACAGGAAGGAGTTTCAGAGCAAAAACAAGTTGTCAGATATTCATAAAATGCTTTTAAGAGTACAAAATTCTGATCTATGTACTGGTTTCAGGTACCCAGAAATTAGAGGGTTTGTTTGGCTTAAGTTACAGGTCTTAATCTGATAATGGTTAAAATATTGTGGGCCATTTTAATTCTCTCTTGGATGCCATTCCTAGTTACAGGAGGCTATTATGTGCTTTTACTGTTCTATGCTGCAGTAGTACAGTAGTGCGGTAATCTCATATCAACTTTTTGCTTCACTTGCTACCCATAGTGTGCATTGCAGATTTCATAAATAAAGACAATTTTGTTGTTCAAGAAGCGGCATGAAGTGGCTACATGGGCCTTGAGGAGGTCGTGGAGAGGCTGTACAAAGTTAGGAGAGAACTCTGATTTCTCTACACCACATTCCTTCGCCAAGACCACCTTTTCAATCACAGTCGAAATGAAGCCACCTGGGAAACAGTGTTTATCACTAAGGCCACCTTTCTGTAGGAAGTACAGGAGGATATTTGTGATAGGTGCTGGACTAGGTGGACTTGTTGGTGCTGGATTTGTTAGTGTTGTAGCATTGTACTTATGTTGAAATTCTGTAGTTATTTTGGACTTAATTCCTGTAATCTGAGGAGGAAGAATCTGGTAGGTGTGAGTATCTGAGAGAGCTACTGAACACAGCTAGTTCTTGTCTTTCTCAGTTTCCCCACTGAACACCTTTGCTGGGCCACTTTACTCCCATGGATTTCCATGTTATGAAACAGAGTAAAACTGGGTGGTAATTGGTAGGTGCGTCACTCATGTTCACATGTGCGCATTCGGTGTGCTCTTATGCATACTCGCATATACGCTCTTGCCAAATCCCAAAATTTGCTTCCAGTTCAAATTTGAGGATGAATAATATAGAACCTGTTCTGCCACTTCTGCCCAGGTGAAATAATTTATCAGAAATGTGGGCTTTTACCTGAACATAAGGTTTATGTTTCTTTTGAAACAGCCCTCAGGTGAAAATAACCAGTTCTTGCAGACAATAATAAATTTTGGTTCACTCACTCACTAGTTAGCTATATTAAAAAATTAAATTGAATTTAACTTAAGTATTTAATCAAATCTACATCTCTTCAGTGACTAGGACAAGACCCGTGTTATAGATAATTCTTTTCTAAACTTAACCTTATCTTAGACTTCAAATAATTTCTGTCTAGCAAGCTTCACTATGCCGGATGACTATTTTAACTTTTTGAAATATTGTCGTCTAGCCCACTCTGGTAGTGAGGAAAAAAATATCCTCACCATTGTAAACTATGTTTACAGTAGATTTTCCAACTAAAATAAAAGAAGATACTTTTGTCAGTACATGTAATGATTGTTCAGCTGTTTGGTACATCTTGCTCTTCTGTGTTCTCTGTAACACTCATCCACTGTGCAGATAGTGGGGAATACACAGCTGCTGTCCATGTCCCAAGAATGAAAGATCAGATAAAAGCTTCAGTAACACCCTCTTGTTCAAAGGGAATGCAAGAGCAAATTTTGGATGCATAGTGATATCATATCCTCGAAATAAGTAATTTTGTTATGACTGACCTAAAGATTTAGACCTTCTGTTAGTCATACAGAGTTTTTGAAAATTGTTATCGATCAGAAGTAGATCTGGATTTAGACAGGGCGTTAATATATGTAGTTATACTGAAGGAAAGAAGTTCATCGTTGCTGAAATGGACAGAGTCATAAAATGATTGCTATAAAATTTCTTATGTCTTCTTAAATTTGTGGAAGATGACCTTTGCATTTCAACTTTTGTCAGTCTTCATTTGCACGTTGGGAGTGGGTTTGCTTCTTGTTACAATAGGCTGTAGTGAGCTGAGACTTCGCTGGTCAACAGCAGCAGTAAATGGGGGCGGGGGGGAAGGCAAAGGAAGAGAAGTTTGTTGTGACACCAGGTTTTAGTTTTGTCTGATAACTATGACAAAGCAGCTATTTCTCACAGCATTGGTATGATTTTATTATAGTTATTAAGCACCATCTGGGCTCTGTACACACACAGAATAGATGCATGGCCTTGATATAGAGGTATGAAATATGCCTGAGTATTTTGTAGTTCAGATGCGTAAAACTGTAATTGCCAAGGGATAACTGGGGCAAAATGACCTTTCATTTCAGGAAGAGATTTGGCAAGGGAAGATTTATCATCATCGTTCATGCTCAAGAGAAAGTGATGTACTATATACTCAGTGTTGTATTGTATACATTATGCCATGTGGATTGCACAAAGAAGTTATTTTAGACTGATTTCACATATCCTTTCAGTGGAGAGAGGCAATGTGTTGGTGGATGTTCATGGTATATTCATTAATATACTTGGTAATCAGGAGTTCTGTCATGATGATCTTTTATAGAATACATAAACCAGCATGTTTAATAAAAGAAAATCTCGGATGACTCAAAGATTATAGCTAGCAGAGAAAGTAATGACAGATCACCATAGGAAGTTCCTACTGATGGAAGTGGGCACAATGAACAGCATCGACATTGACATAGATTGTCATAAGCCATATTGAGAACACTACTTTTCCACGCCGTTGGCTATTCCTGGCTGCTAGCAGAGATTTTGGTCATATTCCAATATTTTTTCTCATAGTTAAATGTCTCACAGTAGCAATCATTTTAAGTCTTCTGTGTATTAAACTGCAAAAAACACATAAAAATAATCTATCTTTCAATTCCAATAAAGTGGAAAAAAACAGAAATGTAGTTCTTGCCTCCACAGAGGCTGTTGGCATTTTCCAGGAGTTAGAAAAATGGCCAGTGTGAACAGACCAATTTGTATTTAAAACACAGATTTACAGTGTCAGATGGTATCTCATTCTGAGCAATCCTGTCAACACATAAGGAAACAACATATTCTGCCTGAATATGAGGATTGTAAATCATATATTACCTCAAAAAAACCCACCCTTTTTCCTGTAACTAGCTTATGCAAATCTGATTTTTTAAGTCATTACAGTAGCAAGTACTTTCTGGAATGTCAACGTTATAAAGCCCTAGGAATCCTAGAGAGAGAATGGTTTTGATAAGATGCCAAATATTCTGAGCACCTTGTATGTGCTTATGTGTGTGTATATATGTGTGTGTCTGTATATATATAAATACGGGAGAGAAAAGATTCCACATCTTAATTAGACTGTTGAATCTGAACACAAAATGTTAGCCAATGCAGTGCAATATTAGAGCAGAGCATAAGAGCTTAGCCTAACAGGAAAACCAAAAGTTTTCTTTGAATCTGGGGCTTTTGGATGTATTTTTTTTTTTCAGAGAACTATGTGACAGCTCTGTTCAGTTCCTTACCCAGTAGAAAACTCTTTTCATTTACTCAGAAATAAAAGGGATATGCCCTTTAAAAGATAGCGTGTCCTTAATGTAGCCCAGCACCGAGGTTGGCAGGCTTTGGATTTTTGACATCAGCTTTTTCCTTTCTCCTCTTGACAGGTAGAGCAAGTAAAAATGTTTACTGACTTGGCATAGAATTTATCAAAATAAGAACCTTCATTTGGTCCCTACGATCCTTAAGTGATAACTTCATTATGAAAAGAGTCCTCCTTATAAGGTCATTATGTAAACGTAATGGTTTTTTGTCTTTACTTGGCACCAGAAAGAGGATTTTTAATGTTGAAGCAAACAGGTTCTTTAAAACAGATATATCCAGTCCCCCACTGGCATTTTTTAGCTTTGTGAAAGACTTATTTATCCAAATGAATTACAGTCTATGTTTTACAGATAACAGAAGTATTGACTTCTTTAACTGAATTAAACCCTAGGTTTAGGGGATTTGGGTAGGAATAGGAATTTGATAGGTGTTTTCCATAGATAAGGAAGAAAAAGACCCCAAAACCCCAACAGTCTGAGTATTTATGACATGACAGATGTGATTTTTTTTTTCTTTTTGGAAAAAAGGTTCCATGAAAGGATCAGCATGAAAAACAGTTACACTGAGATGTGATTTTTGTATAGGATTTGTTTTATTCACATTTGGCAACCAGGAGGGGAAAAAATAAGCTATTTTTATTCCACGGTGCTGAGACCAAAATTCAAGTTTTCTTTAAAACTCATTGTAAATGGGGTATTTGGTGGAGGCCATGAACTACTTTAATACATATTCCATCATTCTCTGCTGCATTTTTTTCTTGTTTTTATTCACTTCAGCATACTGAATGATTGAAAATCCAGCTACAGCTAGCATAGGCTTGATTGTTGGAGCTGAAGCTTAGATGTGCACTGAATGGCAAGTGGTGTACCCGGAAAACCTAATGCTGTCTAAAGGGATAGAAGGGCTGAAGTAGTTGGATGAATACTTAGTTCCTTATATCTGTTTTATGTCTCTAGGCAGCTTGGAAACATAGATTTCCTAGTGAAAGGGTCATATGGTCTTTCCAAGAACTCTGCTCTCTTGCAAAAGGAAAGATTGGCTCTTATGTAAAGTGTCAGCAACGAAGGAAAAGTAGCAAAGAATAGAAAAGATATTGGGTAGGAATCTCAGAAGAAAAGCTGCCTTCAAAAAGTAACATTCCTACTGGCACAACCCCTTGGCCTGTAATAAAGATGAAATCCTCACATGACAGAACACTTCATTCCCCTGTGTCAGAAAGTGGATACTGTCTAGAAAAGACTTTTGGTTGCCCAAAGCAGTAATCACCAACATGCTGGAATGAGACAGTAAATTGCTTCTTTCTGTTCTATAAATTCTGAGACAAGGATTTATCCTCCTTCACTAAAATCTCACATGACGTGCCTATGGAACTGTAAGAAAAACAAACAACCAAGCAAACCTAACCCTATCCCAGAGAAATAATCCTTTAAGATTTTAGGATTATATCTCTAGATTCTGTCAGTTTTCTTCCATCTGTCATTTACTTCATCTGCAGCTTTCCATATTTAAACAATAGTTACTGTAATTTACCATTTAACAGTAATATTTACTTATGTCAGCAATAAAAAAATTTCCAACAGGAAAAGGAAATTAATACTTTACTTTGTGTTTTCAAGGATTAATGCATATGGTCACCATACTAAACTGTAGTTCCAGTGTTTAATTTTTTGTTTAAATTGTTTTGTGAACAGCTTCATACTTCTACTTATTTTGAATAGCTATGGAGAAATGGAAACATTATATCTGCTCGCTTACTGTTGATTGAAGGAGATATAAAAGCACCATGGCTTGGCATGGAAACCCTTCCGGTTAATTCAGTGGAATAACTCCCTTTTGGCCATCTTTCTGATTATTGTATTATAACATATTCTGTTCCTTTTTCCAGTTTGGCCTCTTGTACATACACAAAAACATAAATGAGAAAATGAGAGATTCTACTTAGGAAGAATTCAACCCTTTTGTACCGGTAACTTTGGATCTAGAGTTTAATACAGATTTTCCAAACAGAAATATAAAAGTATACTTGGTAATGCATCTCTCCTTATTCTTCATTGTCTGTCTTCCCCAATTTTTCATTAGTCTTTTCCTTATTTTACCAAAATATTTTTGTTAGTGTCGCACTCATATATAGTATAAATAATTTTAATGGAATGGAATACGAGCATCTGCCCATGTTGTTGAGAGGAGACCCCTCTTGGTTTCCCAAAGATGTCTCTTTCATATGGGTTTTTTTATGGTCAAATTTAAGCTTTTTAAAATTTAGTCAGCAGTTGACAATTACAGTGTCAGAATTGCACTGTATACAAAAGTCGTATGACCATCCTTAACAGAAGATGTAGGTCCAACCAGGTGAAGTTATAAACAAGACAACTTTGTGAGTCTCAAACTGGCTGCCATGTGTGTTTTTTTCCTCTTACAGTTTCTCCAGCAATCCCATTATGGATGTAAATGAGCATGTAAATTATGTAAATGTAAGTTATTATTAGAATAATAATTTAAAATATTTTAGAGTAGTTTCAGCCGTAAGCAGACACAGCCTTATATGTCTGCTCTACATCATAGGTAGAAGCGCTGAAGCTGTGCCCTTTGATTCTCAGTTTTGGCAATCAATCTAACCTTTTTACCTTGATTTATGTTTTGGGGATTGAAAGTTATGTTTTACATAAGGAAGAAGGGGGGTTTGAATCTGAATCTTTTGGCCATATATACTCTTTATCAACGTAAAAACGATACTATACAACAGCCCTCTCTCTTAGGGAAACAGAGAGAAGCATACATTTTCTTTTTTTTCATTATAAATCTCAGGTTTCAATCAGAAAGGGGGAATGATGTAATTTTGACAAAAATGCACTAAAGATTTTGTGTTCATTCCAGTACAGAATAAAAGAATTTAATGAAACCTTGAAATTTGCCATGAAATTGAGCAGTCATCTTCGCTGTCATCGCTTCTGATCTTTCTGATCTGTTTTTTTTTCTACTCTCTTCAGAATAATATGGATAAAGCCCAAAGATTAACAGATCAATTTAATCCTCCTGACTTATATACCATACGACAACATGAACAACATTTTGACTATTTTTGGCCTCCATCTTTGGTGGTGGTAGACTCACACTCCCCTCAAAATTTTGCATATTAAAATAATGATGCCATTAAATCCTACAAACTCAGTATCAAGCATAAATAACCTGAGTTTTGAATTATTTTGTTTTCACTTAGGTTTGGCCATGTTCTTTTTCTGAGGCATTTGCATATAGCCTTCCTTCTGCAAGACAGTTCTGATCTCAGAAATGCTGATAGCTGTCTGCATTTTCCTAAATAACAAATATGATGTCAGAGTTGAGGCCTGAGCAGACTGATGGCTCAGTGTATGTGGGTTGTAAAAAATAAGACATTTTCACTTTGCCCAGACATTCATATATAAAGTCCTTCTTACTTCTGTGAAGTGTTAATGAAGATCAGGTTTCAGCAGGAAGAAGCTTTTCCTTACAACACTAACAAGACTTTCTTTTGACACAAATATGTTTGATCACCCAACGTGCAATAAGTACAATCATTCAAATTAATGGTATTCAGCCAAATGTAACATCACAAACTCTGAAAGGCTTGAGTTACACATTCTTCCAGAAAGGATAAAACCTGCTTTTTTGACTAACTTGTCTAATTGAAAATTGTTAGTGTCTGTGTTTATGTGCCAACAAATGCACTTGGGTGCCTCTTGTCTGATCAAGACTGTCGCCTTCTGTGTCCTTCAGGAAAAGAGAACCGCCAAATGCCACAAAAGGTGATATTTGAGCAGACAAGGTGCTGCACTGGGTCCATTAATCTCTTAGTAATCACACTGACATTTTAAAGGATGATTTTCTTGAGTGGGGAACAAAAATCTCCCAGTAGCTTACCAGATACTGTGAGGATTGGAAACAGGATGGGTAGTCAGGGGCCAACAACAGATTGAATATTTGTCTCCAAGAAACAAAACAAACAAATGTGTTTCATCCTGAGAATGCCCACCTGTGGAAGAGTTCTCAGGGGACAGTCACTCAATAGGCCTTTTGACTTCCTTGGATTGGGATCAAGCTCCCAAGACCATTCCAAATTTTGGACAACTATCTGAACCAAACTTCCCTATTGCTTATTGGTACATGGATTTCTTATTACTGAGCTTCTTTTGACATGTCTGGACAGACTGGTTAGCTGTTTTCCTCTTGCATTTCCCATCAGCCTTAAGTTTATTAACCAAAAGTGTTTATCATTTGAAGCCTTTGTAGTAACCAGCCATTGTTCTGGCTTGATAGTTTTTTCTTATTAAATTTTAATTTGTCTTCACACCTACACAGGACACATTCAGTTGTGCTTTCAGAAGTTAACATGATGGAGTGTCAATGTGGAAGGAGTGCAGTTCTGTCTTATCTGTCACCACACTTGTGACATGGGTACACGTGTTTTTGTGGCCTTTTGTGTTTGACAAAGAACAGGACTGTGTCCTCACTGTGGAGGGACCACATAAAACCTCTTTGCATCTATAACTGAGAGATGGACACATTAGTTCTCTGTTGTGATTTTTTTTTTTCTTTAGCTTACTGTTGAAAATTGTGTTTCTTCTAGTCACAGCTACAGCAAAAGCTTCCTCTTCTTTTTTACTTCTTGTCTGTTACTATACAGCACCCTGAAAGAAGAAATTATTGCTTTTTACCAATTACTGCTATGTTGCTTACGAGTTTTATGGAGCCTAAGACAGAAAGCTATGAAGTTACACCTAGACACTGATTGATATAGTCATTGCAGACATCCCTATAAAGGTTTTAAGTGGCTGTAATGGCTGCAAGACAGCTTTTAGAAACAACCACAGAATTCTTTGATTTTTATTTATTTTTTCTGAAAGTCTTGACCATTTACATCTTCTACTTAGCAAGTGTAGCAGAGATCCGTAGGTTACTGATCAAAACAATATGTCCATTTGAAGTCCTTCCTTTTTTCTACCTTCCTTTGCAATTCTAGAAAACTAAAATGAAACAATGTCACGTGTAAGTTTACCTTTCTACCTGCCCAAATCCCTCAGGAACTCACACAGCTCTGCTATATTCATGATGTCAGTATCATTAAATGTATAATTTGTAAGATATGTTCTCCAGTAATTCCCAAATTCCCATACAAGTTCATCCAGCCCTGACAGCTTTGCTGTCCTGTCAGGTATTGTTCTCAGGAGGTGTTTCCAGATGTTATGAAATTCCAATATATGTGCTTCATTTGTAGAATTCACCTTTATAAAATAAATATTTAAATGTCTCTCTAACAGAGCAAAAAAAGCTAAGTGTAAGTCTTTGCTAAGTCCACCTGGAGTGTTTCAGAGTGCTCTCACAACAGACACTTGTATGTAATGTTTAAAAAAATACAACCATAGCAATTCCTAATATTAATGTTTATGATATTTTTAAATTTTTCTTTCCAGTATCTTCTGAAAATAAAACACATTGCAAACAAAGCCAAAGTGATCTGTGTAACATGTCTGTCAGTGTTCAAGCAATATAAGGTCTACATAGACTCTGTAAGGTCAAGGTTTTTTACATCAGCTTGTTTTGAATAGTGTTATTGCTGCATTTGTAAATATTATATATCATATTAAGACTCCAAATAGTTTCCATCATTGTAGCTTTCATCAGCTGTTCCAAACTGATCCATTGAAGTTTACATAGTATACCTAAGATATTACATATCTGTTGCCCGTAGAATCATAGAATGCCCTGAGTTGGAAGGGACCTGCAAGGATCATTGAGTCCAACTCCTGTCCCTGCATATGGCAACCACAAAATTTACACCATTCCTTAGTTTTTGTGGTTTATATTTGAAAAGGACAAACTCGTTCTTGCTCTGACTCCTGTATCTTACTGCCCATCCAGTCACATGTAAATAGTTTAGAAACAAGCTTGTAAATGGAGAAATTTCCTGCAACTAGCTGATGGAGAGTCCTTTTCAAATCTAGACATAATTGAGATTTTTAAGAATTCAAAGTTGCAGTCAAAAGTCACCTGAAATTTGAATGGTATTATGTCACTTGGAAACAGCTGCATGCTATTTTTCCAAGTTAAGGATTAAATGCAGCTTAAATGAATGCATGTAAACTAGTGGATCAAAACCGAAATGAAATTTTACAATGCACTAGTAGAATGCTATCCTACAATATTATAGAGAAAATTCATGTCACTGCTTCTCTTATCATTCATAGAAATCATTATGCTGTACTGTTTGCCTAGAGCATCTTTCCTATGAAGAGACTGAGAGAGCAGGGTCTGTTCAGCCTGGAGAAGAGCAGGCTGAGAGGGGATCTCACCAGTGTTTATAAATATCTCAAGGGTGGGTGTCAAGAGGATGGGACCAGACTCCTTTCGGTGTTGCCCAACAATAGGATGAGGGGCAATGGGCACAGACTGAAGCACAGGAGATTCCATCTGAGTATAAGGAAAAACTTCTTTACCTTGAGGGAGCACTGGAACAGGCTGCTCAGAGAGGTTGTGGAGTCTCCTTCTCTGGAGACATTCAAACCCCACCTGGACGCCTTCCTGTGTGATCTGCTCTGGGTGAACCTACTTTAGCAGGTGGGTTGGACTAGACGATCTCCAGAGGTCCCTTCCAACCCCAACCGTTCTGTGATTCGTGGATGCCTCACACTAACAAATTAGACCTATGGTATCTAAACAGAATTATATAGTGACGTATATCCAGAACAAAATATGTGTAACTGGTGTTATATGTATATACACATATGTATGTCACAGAAGTACATTCTTGCAACTAAAGTGCTGAAGGGACCCAGGCCGTTAAAAGCCTTGAATTAAACAAAAAAAAAAAAAAAAGAAAAAGAAAAAGAGAAAAAAAAAGAGAGAGAGAGACTTGGATTTTATTTGAAATTAAGTGGAAATCGAGTGTAACAGCTGTGATTCTGAGGAGACATGTCATGGTCTACATCAATTTGGATTTCTGAGTATCTGAAACATCCATGTGCAGATATATTCTCTTGCTGTTAATTGAGCTGAGGAGTTAAAGGGTCCTGACATTTTCTGTAATTACGGGGCAGATTCTACCTGATCCAGGCTGACAGGACATGGCTGGTGATTCTGGTCAAACAAGAGATCAGCTTAAACAAAGTGTACTGTTCTGGTCCTCGCTGACTAACCATTGACATGCATACAAATGGTAAAGTGGCTACAGACTCCTGAATATTTTTTCTCTGTTTAATTTCCAGTGTAGTTGGCTGTTGCTCATGCAGGAGCTGATCTGTTGTGGCGGTGGTTCTATGATGATGTTGCAGGGACTGGTGAAGTTGCATATTGTCCGCATGTTGCTGGGACTTGATTCAGTACCGTTTCAGCTTGTTGTTCCACGTAGCTATTGAAAATAAACCACAGGAGAACTGATACTTTTGAACCCCATAAAAACTGTTCTTACTAAGAGTGTTTGTTGGCTTATGCGAAGGACTAGCAATGAAGTCCTCAATTGTGCTAGGCGCAGGATAAAAATAGAGGTGTCGATGATCAGTAGCCAAGGAGCTTACAGTCCAAATAAAGCAGGGTTAGGGCGGGGTAGAGGTATAAGACAGAAGTGTGTGAACAATGTGATATTTGGGATAAATGTCATTTCCACAGTTCTTGGCTTCTGCAATTGCCCACACAGTTTGAGGAGTCCTGTGGTGGAGGTACAGTTTCCTGTCACCACTTACTGGGCGTACCTCCCCAGGAAGGACTCAAATAATTTTGGAGCACTACTCTCACTGCGGAGGTCCAAGATGGTGGGAACGGAAGTCCATCCTTTGCCCATTGATGGGTGGAGAATATTCATCAATCTCATAGATGGTGTCAGTTGTGTGTCCTGGCTTGACTCCAGATTACGCTGTGTCTAAAAGGTTAATTTCCTTTCAGATGAGAATATCCCTGGCCTTGACTAGCTTCTCTGTGGGCTAGCTCATGGGAAATTTGCTACTGGGCGGTAGTTGGCTGGAACCGGTGTATTCAGGGTGGGTTTCCTTTCTGTGGATAAACAGAGCATGTGTATCTCCAGGAATAGAAGCTTGACATCTTCTGCCAGCACTCAATTTACTCATGACCATCCAAGCTGGTTCTTTTTATGAGAGAAGTTCGATACTCTACATGAGCGATCTCTTTGTATTTTCCAGCCTATTGGTGACTAATTTACATTTTCAGATGCATTAGTTCAGCTGATTTATCTAGTTGTCTGCTTATATGAGTTCGTACTGTTCACTTTTGTATCAAGAAGTATGAGTTAAAGAACTATGCAACCTATTCCTGCTTTGGTCCTGTAATATCCGTGTATGGTGAATTTAAGTTCACGAATGTTGGTACTGCAGTTGTATCTCTTTCAGTCTCAGTGAAATCTCTTTCGCCTTCATGCATTCTCTTCTTAAGGCAGAATCTTTAGTTTTGTTTAAGAAGTACATTTGATAATATTTGCAGCTGAAGTGCAGATTCTGATTGGTTTTTTTTACAACTGTTAAGGATGAGGAAGCCCCTATTCCTGACAACAATACTTGCAGATTTGCCTTACTGTTTAGGATGCTGTTTAGCCTAGTTTTGTGCTTGATTAATATACATACTATAATAATAGCAACAGATATGGAAGTTTAACTGTAAGTCTGAGTTTCACTTAATCCTGAGAGAGAGTCCTTAAGCTAACTTAAAGTTTTTAAGTAGTTTAAATAGGTTTTCAGTAGTAGCTTTCTCTAATCAATGGAGGAGTTGACAACCAGGATTTTAATTGTAATTACAGAAAACTGTACTGAAGCGACCAGTATTGTACTGGGATTGTAATCTTGCTCTCACATCTTGTATGTGTCAAAGTAAATTGAGCTGATGAAAGTTGGTTTCTTATAGCTTCTTGTACTAATGGTGCTTTACATCTGGTAACTCCCATCATGGCACCTGATGATCATCTAGTACAAAGTTAACACTTCACTACTGCTACTGTGCTGTACTGACCCTGTGTGCGAGGGAGAAGAGATTTGGCAAGATGAAGAATTGAGAATTCAAGGCGAGGGAATTTGCATCTATCATTATCTGTATTTTATGACCACAACTGGTTTTAATTGATAGCACCATTAGTCACAATGACAAAATTATGATATTATTGTGCTAGTGAATAGCCCGCTTAAGGACAAATATGAAAGCTGTGTTAATTTTTTCCTAGCATTATAAAATATTATTGTGTCACAGTATGAAAAACATTCATTCCAGATTAAAATTGTATTTTAAATGCTATCATCATATTTGAAAACTGAAAGGACCAAGAATAAGATTGGGATACCATTCAAGTGATGTTTTGTTATTACAGTGAATCAGGAATCCTGAATTGTTTTTCCAAAAGGTTACATCTGAGGTCAGAACCTGAGTTATTTTCTGTCATGTGCTTTATAATCCCCTTCAGTGGAAGTTTGCTTGAATAAGAAGTCAGAGCTGGGAACAGAGCTCAGTAAACATTATCCACCTCAACACAACAGCAAATTTCTTATTGCTTTCTGAGGATATGGGTTTGAATCTTCTAAAGGACTTGTTCTGGCCTATATCGGTGGGACTCTGTTCTGCTTTCTCATGTACGTGCTTCAAGGAGTGGATTCCTGTTGGAGTGAGGATTTCTGATTTACCATAATACCACTTCACATGTCCTCCATTTTTCAAAAGGGATCCCAGTTTTGAGGATTTATATTTTTACTGGCTTCAGCTTTAGTGTTCATTTTTGTAGCAGTCCCTGTTTGACATAAACTTCACATGATTTTAATCTTCACGGCTGTGGGATTTCCATTGTAAAAAAGATGCTGTTAATGTCCTCCAACCATTGTTCAAACATTACTACCTTCATAAAAACCAAACCAAAACAACTTTTAAATGTTCTCTTGGTGCAGGACAAGCCTTTTGCTTTCATTTCAGCCTTTAGGCAAATGCTGGTTTTAAAACCTGTCACATAGTCTGATTGATCACTTTCCAGGAAAACAGGATTCAAGTCATTTTTAAAGTAGGTTCATAATGGATTAAACAGAGTTGCCACATAAAGAGGAAACATTTTATTCCGTGCTGATGTCAGAGGAGCTGATACGGTCTGTTTAGCAGTAAAAGCTCCTAAATAGCTGAAGCTTTCACTAACTACACAAGCACAAAAATAAACGTAAAACAGGAAGGAGCGTTTTAGCCCAAGATGTAGTAATCTTATGTTCTTCAAATTGCTATATTAATAAGTGAAGTATGTTTAAAAAGCAGGTCTCAATGGGTGTATCGGAAGTACAACTCTCTAGAAATACAGTATGTATTAAGTAAACATGAAGGTGAAACCTGACTTTGTTGAATTCATTGGAGATTTTGCTGTTGACTTCTGGGATTCCACAATTTTACACAGTTTTAAAAGTGTAACTTTGTGAGGTTACAGTTTTAAATGCAAGCAGGATTGACTCAAGGGTTGGTAGGAAGATACACTGAGTTTCTGTTTGGATTTTTTGATTAATATCTAGAAAAAGAAGCCTTGTGTGTTCCAAGAGTAGTGTTAAAGATTGTAGTTTTACATGGTCTTTGTGTACCTGGAAAGTTTTCCCCTTCTAAGATGGCTGAACGTGGTTACTTTAGAACCATGAGTTGTGTGTCGTAGGTATGTAAATGTATTTCTCTATAATTTCATCCTATTCAGTTGTGTCATAAAAGTAAAGGAATTGATGCTCTCAGTAAAAAAAAAGAAATGCTTTCAAAAATAAAAAAGAAAGAGGTGGAAGTACGATAACAATTCTCAATGTCTCATTTGTAGTTAAAAAGACTAAGAAAATGCTGAGGAACTGCTTTCTGGAAATTAGACCCCTTTATGGTACCCCATTTTGGATATCTCAACTCCTAAGTCAGGTTTGAAAATGTAAGCTGTATACGTGTTCTGTGATTACGTTTACTAAAACACAGAGCTAAATCAGTTTGTGAAGAATCACTCAAACATTGCAGTTAATTTACAGAACATATTTTCTGCTAATGTCCAGCGGTATTCCCAGCTGTTTGATCAATTTTTAAATTTAATTATGCCATGCAGTTCTAAATTAAAGGGCAAGAGAAAATGAGACAGTTAATATTTTCCTGTAAGCTTTATGTACTCAGCCATTCTTAAAAATAAGTAATTTGGATTCTAAGATATAGTGCTTGAAAAAAGGGACCTGTTTACATACAATATGAATTAGCAGCCAAATAAATGAGAGAATTTTTGTCAGTAGGGCTTGCCTCCAGGTGGGAATAAAGCCCATCTCAAGGGCAACATACTTACCCAGGAACCAGCATCTCTGCTGTGGTAGCTTACTTTGCTGTTTTCTTAGTGCGGCCTGCTTTACTGAAGTTCATTGGCACCCATTGGTAATTAATCAGAGACCATCGCTTATGCTCATTCACCTCAGTCTTACATTACAGCCACATTTTGGCTTAAACTTAGCAGTTCCTGTTTGCTGTTTGGTTAGGTGGGAGAACCCCTCTGTTTATTTTGTGTAAGTTCTCAACGTGAGAGTAAATTATTCTGCAAGTGATTTACTCAACAGGATGTGTGGAGATATGTGCTCACATTGGCTGAAGTTGGAGTGATTCTATCACTACCTTAAGTGGTAGCCTAATGTCAGTTAACTGTGCTATGGGTTGACTTCTAGAAGAAATTATTGATGTAGGCTGATTCTGAAATATTATTACATTCTTTTGCCACATTACTGTGCTCTGCAATTGAGGTGTTGCATTTAACCCATAAAGAAAATATAGGATAAATAAATAATGTAGACCCAGGCAGCGATGACAGTTATTTGGAGCTGTAAATGCATTTGCAGTATTATAATGCAGTAATATGAATATTTTGTACTGCTTCATTGCCTTTAATGTGTCCTTTAGACTACTGTAAGCTGTTGTAATTCTTTTTCTTTAGTACAATATATGAAAACAGAGCAGGTGAATGACACCATATTTGTCCTAAGCATTCTTGGATATCCAGCATTAAAATTCTTGAAGCCTTGATGTGGTTCAATAAGTCAACTGAAAAAGAAGGAATTATGACAGTAGTTATACAGCTGATAGTCTGAACACTTGTGTGCCTGGCATGAGTTTGAATTCCTGTGCCTTCACAGTTCGACTCCGTTTTCTTCTTCGTGAGGGAAATTATTTCAGTTCCAGATTTGCTCTTTCAAGTTTTTGCTTAGGGAGTTCACAATATAAAAAAATTCTTCTGTACGTTTGCAGTTTGCCATATGAATGAAAACATTGTGGTATTCTGGAGATTAGCAGTGTGCACAAATTAAAATCTTAACTTTTTCTTGTAGTAAATGAAATCCTGATCTTTTTACATGCCTTAAGGATTGTTTCTGAAAACCCGTTTTACAGGGACCCATAGTATCATCTCCCTATTCAAAAGGTAAAATCAAGAGCTTATTCACAGTATTTTCCATGATCTGTTTCCCAGGCTTAGGGCTTTCAAAGAGAGGTTCTTTTAAAAAATGCTTTTCTGTCTTGCAGTTCAATTTCCTGTCGTACTGGTTATGTCGAGAATCGCAAGCGCAGTATTCTCTGCAAGTTTGTGGATTGTGATGTGCAACCCAAGCTGGGAGGGGCAGAGGAAAAGGAGGGAGGATGAAGGTTCCTTCCGTTCTTAAAAGTAATTGTCCTGATGTGATGGAAATTGCAGTCACCTGCCTAGCAGTGGAAAATCTTCAGCTATAAGGAAATCTCCAGCATCATCACTTCATTATGTTGCTAGCAACCTCATGCTGGACAGCAGCTTTGATGAGGCTGATAAAGGCAGGGTTATGGAAACAACAGAAGTGCTTGGGGGACCATAGGTATAACCTATACAGATCTTCTTGATGAAGCTACTGCATAAAAACGTTATGCTCTTATGGACTGTGTTTGGAGCAGATTTGAGACTCAGGAATGTGGAGCTGTAGGTTTTTTCTAGTCTATAGTAAGTTCAGAGATACCATCAGGTGGGTTATTCCAGTGCTGTGTGAGTGTAAATGAGATCAGATTTCAACTCCGGGTTTTATTAAACTTTATTCCCGATTTACCAAGAAAACTTGAATTAATCTCTACTGGTCTTGCGGTTACTGTGGCTGAATATCTAAAGCAACCAAAGTCTTCATTACGCAGCACTTTGCAAACTCAGCCATTAACTTCCCTCTGTCTCAGTTGCCTGTCTTTCAAATTATTTGCCTTACAGTACTGCAGTTCTGCAGGGTTTTTATATATTATATAAGGGCCTCCTACGTTCCTTTCCCTAAAATTTGTATACAATATGCTTCAAATACGATGTCTTTTTTGTTTTTAAACATAAAGAGGAATTCATCTTGCCATGTAAACTTTCCAAATACCGGGTGAGCAAAAGTGATAGGTGTTTCTTTTTACTTTTATCAGTGTATCTTTTTCCCTTCTTCTCCTAATTATTCCTTAGAAACATCTGGTAACTTTCTGCCTAACTGTCAAATTTCTATTTCTGTTTTATTAGCCGGACACCTGCATGCCAGCTGAGTATGTACAGACATTCCTGAATATCAGGAGTGTTATTGCCAGCCTGACTTGTAACAAACTTGCAATATGATAGCACGGTAACATTCTCCTTACTCCTATGTTATTAATTTACAGATTTTAAAAGTTCATAAATCCTAGTTCTTAAAGAACTAGCTAATTACAGTACTAGCTTATTAAATCCCTGGTACTTAAGTACGCTACAAGTAAAATACAGTACTAGATACACTGATTAAATATATAGCATTCTTGCTTATCTTCTTTATTCTCTTGATTTCACTTTGTGAAAAGCTATTCTGGTTGCTTTTCTTGATGATTAGTTAGCCCAAGGTAAGCTTAACTGTTTTTGAAAATCTCCAAGTGAGCTGAAAATTCCATATACAAGTAGAAAACTTAGTTGAAGAATGTATCGAGCCAGTGGCTTTAGTTGTAACCTCATTGAAATCTTTAGCACTTTCTGGTCAGCTTCTGTGATGCCACAATGTGAACCAAAATCTACAAAGTTGATGAGTCAAAAAATACTTTTATCAAGCTAGGAGCCTTCTTTTAAATAATAGATGTAGCACTGGAAAGAACTAGAGTATTCATAAACCCATTAAAAGATTTAGTAATTAAAATTAAACAATTTTTTAAAAGGCCTTGCATGCTTGCGAGCTTTTGTCTGTTTTTTTCCAGCTATATCAGTTGTGCTAATAAAAGATATCGTCTCTCTTTCCAAATCCTGCTGCATGTAATAATTACCATTCCATGTTCTTCATTGTTATTCTAGCAGCACGTTAGAATCTGAGGCAGGGTTTCTGCCTTTGAATCTCACTAGGATAATAGAAATCTCTTTTGTTCCAGTCCCTTGGTTTATCAAATGGGTTCGATGGCATTTCCAGTTGAGCTTCACCTGGCTGTTCCACGTGTGTGCTCAGTGCAGATCTTTTTATCACTCCATTGTCCTGCTACTTGACAGGAATCACATCCAAGCGATCGCCTCTTCACTGCCCCCTGCTACTCTACCTGACCTACCCTCTTTCTGTAGCTCCAGCTCACAGCCATTCCCATAGTACTCTGACTATTTTCCTTTTTAATCACCTGTGCATTTCCCAGCCGGGCTATTTAAGTTAGTTCTGGCAGTTCCCTCTTGGCTGTGTTTGCTGATTCTGGTCCGAATTCTGGTTGCGGCGTTTTTCCTTTATGTCATCTGAAGTCACCCAGCTAGAGGGTCTCTGATGCCTTATTTGTCTTTTGTTTTTCATAATTTGCTCTATTTGTCTTTTATTTGTCTTACTGTCTTCTGCATTATTTGCCATATTGGGTAGTGTGAATAGGGAAGTTACACAGGAGAAGCAAAACTCATTGGGCAGAAGCAGTGTGAGATGGGAGATGGGCGAGTCATGGGTCATGACGGTAGGTTTTGAAAGGGAAAATGTAGATTGAATACCAGAAGAAGAGCTGTTGAACATCACCCATTACCCTGTAAATGAAACCATAGGAGACCGAAATGCAACTGAGAAAAATTTAGCATGAACAGATCTGTAAGAAACAGATGGGCCTAGGTAAGCAAACAGCCGTGCTGACTGACCAGATTTCTAACGCTTCTCATTCTTGTGATTCCAGGAGAGAGTGATGAAGGGGAAGGTGATAAGCCAGAAGGGCTGTTTTGTGCAGGGAATGAATGGGCGAAAATGCAGCACACTCAGCTGCTCAGAATAACCAGAAACTCATATTGGAAAAATCTTAAACAGCAGAGGGTTAAATTTGAGCCTATAATTCTTAGAAAATATGTTAGAATTCATATGAAAAAGCTTTAAGGACTTCATTTTAATTGACCTTGGATACATAGGAGGTCATGACCTTCTGGGGAATTAGAACCAGAGTGTTCATCAGGGAACAATACAAGTTTAGAAGGTCAAGAGCTGATTCTGAATCGTAAGTGCAAATGTTCTCATGTACGTTTAATATGAACTGGGAAATACTTTGCAACATGTTGCGAGTTTTTATATTAAATATGATATTTTGAATATGTTGTTTAGTACATTTTAAAAGTCATGAGAAAAAGTATGATAAGGACCAGACATGGCCATAACCACATGCTGTTTGTAAAAATATGATCAGTAAACAGCTGAGTTAGTGACCTTCCTGATGTGTTGTTAAAACTTTAATTGTGAAGACGTGAGTTCTAACTAATTTGTTTTACCAAAACAGAAAGGGGGGAATGGGTGCAAAGAATTTCCCACGTTAAATTTAGGAACAGTCAAAATAAAACATGCTAAAATTATCCAATTTACTCCAGGCTTTGTGAGGAAGAATGGGCAAGTAATTGTCAATTATGGAGTGGGATTGGAATGCAGGTTGTAGAAGGATAATTAATTGAGAGATATTTCATTTTGATTAGTGTGGCTTGAAAAAGTGCCATCTGAAGTGGTTTCAGAACTGCAGAGCGGTCTGCTGCAGACGGGCAAGGGACTGGCATGCAGCACTAATGGGGTTACAAAGTAGATAAGAATCTATCATGCTACTGAAAATAAAATAAAGGATTAAGGAAGAAAAAAAGGATAGTCTTACAATCAAGAGTTAGGTCACTGTATTGGGAAACCTGGGGTCATTCCCAGCTTGTGCCGTACAGTTCTTGTGTGGCCTCTGATGTGGAGTTGAGGGCTGGGTCGTGATACACGCCAGGGACATTCTTGCTGAGTATAAAGCAGCTCCCCTACCAGGATGATTATATTAGTGTTCACTTCATCACTACTCTGTGTTGGGCATCAGAAGAAAGGGGAAGAGAAGGCATTAGTGGTTTGTGACTGGTACTTCCCTTCTTTCAAGTTCAGTAGGTGGAATTGAGCTGGGAAGAGGTCAGATGCTCGTCTTTGCTGTGTTTTTCCATCCCACGCGCTGACTCCCCACCCTGGTTAAAGGGCTGCTGGGAGGTAGCTGTGATTCAGCTAGTGCCATAGCTCTTCCCCAGGGTTTCTGTAGAGCAGGACACATGGCAGCTCATTCTTCTCTTTCACATCCCTTCATTTCACTATCTCTTCATAACCCAATAGAAATATTTGGAAAAGGTAATGCTTACGTATATCTATGGCTCGTTTACCTAATCAAAAGAATATTGACATATTTGGGCAAGAAAAACCAAAAACGGTTATTAGTTTGCTTGAAATAAACAGTTATTAATATAGTTGAGAGAGTGATTTTAATCTCGTTTTCATTTTGGTTAATTTAAAAATTTGGGAACTGTAACTCTGAGGAGGCGATATACCCTCTTCTCCCTATGTTCCCTCCTTCTCTCAGTGGAGACTTTGGGACTTCTTAGAGCAGGGGTCCAAAATAGAAAATGTGGTTGCTGTGACGAGATATCATTAGTGCAGTATGTGGATGCAGGCTGCCTACCTTCCTGCACGAAACCTTTTTACCACAAGCAAATTCCTGTTCTGACACACAGCCTTCAGCAAAATCAGCCAACAACTGTTAGCCAGACACGGGTGTCTTTGGCATTCAACAAATTACTTGTGTATCAGACAGTGCTGATTACCCGGAAAACAGTATAAATAGCACATTTTATATGACACTTGTAAAATTGATTATTTTCCCCTTTGCTGAGTTAGTAGGGCAGAAACTTCAATCGTGTGACAGAGTTCAAGGGGATAAATCTGGTTGCAAAATTACAAACAAATAAAAGAAAAATGCATGTGTCATTGTAACGTTCTTTGGCCGATTCCATTTTCACTATGACTTGTTTGCATTGTTGCAAATCCTTTGTCCAAATAGTTTTAATTGCTGTTGCATTCTGACTTCTGTGCTGATTAATTATCAATCAAATCTAGCATCATACATTTGTCTGTATTTTACCTTATTATAGCCTTTCCTTTTATAAACATGTTCATAGATTTGTTAATCAAATGACATTACCTAATCTTTGTAAAGTATTTCAGTGTTTTCATTTGAATGGTTGTTACAGGAAGGGTCCTTTGAAAAGTTCAAATGAATAGTTGATTTGCCAGATGATTATATTTTTCAACCTGAACTGTTTGGTAATTCTTTGAATACATTCATCTGAAAAAGAAAAACTAAACACAATATTTCTTTGCAGCCATTTAGAATGGGACAGTTTAGAACTTTTTTGATCTTTCATCCCAAAGTAATATTTTGAGACTAAGTCCATTTATGCTTTATCAGAACATGACTGTGAATACTTAGTTTCCAATTGAAATGAACATTTCGTTTTATCCCAGATTTCATTCTTTTTATCCTTCTGGGTATTACTGTGGCTTGAAAAAGGAAGTATTTGCAGAAGGATAACATTGTTAAAAATGCCTCTTTACTTTTAGAAGATTTCAAGATTTCCACAATGCCTGGTTAGGAAAAAACAGAATTTAACTACTGTTTTTAAGATTTATGTTCTGAAAATACAATCTCAGTTCCAATTGCACATGTGAATAGCGTAACTGCTTCATAACTGTTCCCAGGAACATTGTATACTGATAAAACTCCTTACAAGTGTTTGAACAATTAAATCTCTTTCGTGTCTACTTAGAATGTCAACAGAGGATCTGTAGGTGTACAGTGCCTGAAACAACATCGTCCAGTATTTCTCTAAACACAGCCGTACAAAATGTCATTTATCATGTTATTTATAACAATTAGGAGCTGAATTTAGCCCAAAACATCAATTAAAAAAAAAAAAAAAGACTGAGGATGATGCCACTCTAAATCGTGATTCTGGATGTTCTTGTGTTCTTTTCCTTGTAACATCCAGTGGTACTTATGCAAGATTGAGCCTGCTGGAAGTTCTTGAAGGTCGAAAAAGAGGAAAGAAAAGGAGAGGCAGCCACCTTGATGAGTCAGGTAGATTACAGAAAGGAAAGTTATAAGTGAAGTTGTTCTGAACCCAGAACAGATATAAAGAAAACAAGTCAAAAATTAAAAAGATTAAATAAAAATGACATAGGGTCATGTATTTGTCCTTCCTACTTTTTGTACCAGTTATAGTACTACCTGGAAAATTCACACTTTCTGAAGGGACTGAGGGTTAAGTACAATAGCATATGCATAATCAGGGAAAAGATCATTGCAGCTGACCAAGATCAACATCCTGTTGTAGATTTGTTCAAGTCTATAGGTGAAAGCATGAGGCATGGGAAAAGTACATCATCTTTCACCTCTTCAAACTCAACCCCTCCTTTAAAGCTGCTTCTCTGCCTTTGAAAGGAAAAGCTTCTGAATTCCTGAAGTAAGACACATCTTAAACCATATGAACCACTTTCTGTGCTGACAGAATTTAGTTAAAGATCATTATGTAAAAAGGTGCTATAAGGAAACTTTATAGAGTGAATGCTCTTTATAAACTGGAAGCTAAGGTTCAGCCAGTTTCCATTTAATCCTCCAATATTGCCTGCAGCAGTCAAGTAAATTTCATAACAGACTCCCTCCCCCCAAATGAAAACCATGTGCCTGCTTCATTTTTTCCTCCTTTCCTAGTCACCTCATTCAAACCTCTCCTCAGTGCTTTAAAGAACCTTACAAGAATTCATAGATTTGAAATAGAGTTGACTCTGGCTGTTATTAATTAAGACACATTAGCCAAGTACTGTCCTTCCTAAACAAGCTGAATTACAGGCAAATTCGCCTGGGTGTATGGCGATGGAAAGTGTTAAAAAGCATGCATGTACATTCTCTCTTCATTGAGCTTCAAAAACTGCATTAGGTTTTTCTTTCTCCATATTGAAATTACCTTAAGTAGAGAAGCAAGCAGGCAAGCAGTGTGATTTGGTAAGGACTCATTTTAATGAAATCGATCTAGAGCAAGATTTGGGGCTTTTTCTTATAGAATACTTGAATGGCACCATTTTTAGAAATAATGTATTCATTGAAAATCATCCAAGCAATTTCAGATTTTGTGTGTGTGTGCGATTTATGCCATTGGAGACTACTTCTCTATAAGGAAAACATTTCTGGAACAGCCATAGCCTTTCTTCATGACCTTAGCATGCTAACGCATAAAACTAACTACGGGAAGCATTAGCAAGGAGGAGTCCTAGGGACATCTGCCCTTCCTCTAGATCCTGGTTCTGTCCCTCAGAGAGTGCCACCAGTGGCAGTCGACCTCATAATTTCAGTGCTGCAGAGCGACGCAGACATTTTATCGAGTCCTCAGATTGCTGAGGGAACAGCGACTATTTTTCTCAGAATGATGGCCCTCCTAATCCCTTTTCAGGGCTTAAGTGCAACTTTAAAATACATTGTACAGAAAACTACATTTCTGAAACTATGCATGCAAGTAAAAACTAGTAAGTCTTTAAGAGAAAAGTCTCAAGAAATTTTTAAGAGCATTCCAGAAACAACTTCATGTCTGCTAGAACCCATTAATCATGAGTATATTTAAACATGATGAAATTGAGCTCTTCCGCTCAGATTGACACCATATCCTGATGAGAAAACAACTCTCATGTTTGTCTTTCATTTTGATGAGAGTTTAAAATGAGACTGTTGCTCCAGTGCAAATTTAGATATGGCCTTCATGCCATGAGGACCAAACCCCTAATGCTGTATCTGCTGTCAGATCTGTAGTGATGGTTAGGAGGAAGATTCTTCCGTTACCAGCAAGTAAAACGAAAAGAATTATTGCTCTAAGATGTCAGTGCAAAGAAGCAGAAGACAGCATTGTGAAGTACGTAGGGTTTCTTTAGTGGTATTCAAAGATTAAGAGAAATGTTAAAAATAGTAGATGAAATTCTGAAACTTGCATTCAGCATTACGATACATGGAAGTTAAATCTAAAAGAGATAGAGAATTTGGTTTAAAATTTGAATTGGAACTATTTTTTTAAATTAATCAATGTGAATCATACTATTGAATTTTTGAAGCGTAGCGTAAGTCCTTTATTTGTATTCTTTTCCTTGATAACACTATTAATAGGAATTTTAATTGCTGTTTTCTAGACTTCTGTCTTTGCATGTGTTAGAGTGTTTTGTTAATCTTTATGATGATTTTGGGAAGCATTTTAAACACATATTTACAAAGTTAAAGGGAGAACTAACAGATCTCTATTGTCATTTGATCGCAACTGTCAGATTTTAACATATGGTTTTCATGTTGTTCTCAAATTGATTTAAAAATCTTGACATTAGCAAAATAAAAATCTAATTCTAAAGACGTCTCAGTACTGCACAGTAATATGGAGGTTGATGAACTATTTATTGTCTGTTTTACTATATAAACATCTCATTTAAAAATACAGAAATAACTTTTATCTGGATCATAATCCATCAAAACAAATACTGTTTTGTAAATCTGAAAAATAAAACTGTACTGTGTCTGCTGGTATGAAAAGATAAAAGAGATTTTTTTTGCCTTTAGATGAGCTTCTCTTACAAATTTGCTATAAGAAGAAATGGACTAAGATGAGGTTCCTGAGGGGTTTATGTGTTCTCTCTATTTGCAGTCTCAAATGATTCTGTGATTGCTTGTATTTTCTAAGATAAAATAACCAGTTTTAAAGCACTAACATGTTTTCAAGCATGTTATTTTAGTGGGCATTTGAAAGACCATTTTTTTTCTGTAGGTAATTCCAGTTTCAAACTCTGACAGCTTTTGCGAACAGAAAAGTATGAGTATGTCAGGAGAAAGACTCGGGCGGGTTTCAGTGACAGGATCGCATTAGTCTAACATCACTAGCAGTAGAGAGAAAAACTTTCTGCATGCCTGAAGGGTGTTTAGCCTGTTACTTAGAACTTACACCTAAATAACTAAAAGATAATGAATAAAATGTATTTACTACTCCAGTTTTCCAAGAGACAACTGTGAATGTTCATCTGGGATTCATCATTAACAGGCTAAAACACATAACCTGGCTGAAGAGCAGTAGCCCAGCACGTTTTGGGTTTTACTCTGGCTCCTGTTTGCGTGAGTGGAAGCAGGATCTGTTGTCTTGCTGGCTAATCAACATACAACCCCAGGTTACATTACACAGCTCCTTGTCCAGGTCCCCAGTTAAATCCTTCTCATTGTAAAAATTTTTTGTACCTAACTACAGCAAACCTTTCGGCAACTGGAGGTGCATTTACTTTAGCATTTTTGAGCTTTTGAAGCAAACCTCCGTTTACTACGCTTTGGTTCACAATGTGGAGCTACCTCAGAGAGAGCAGATTGGATTCCTACCTCATTTGCTTTTCTCCCATAAGAAACTGCAGTCAAAATTACACACCTACAATTTACTATCAAACACAAGGTAAATATCTTGTAGCTACATTTGGGTATCAGTTACATGCATGGAACTTTTTAAATGAATTTTTTGGGGTACCATGTTCGTTAAGTTTTAGAATTGTCCCATCTTAACATGGTTTATGTTCATGAAGTTCAGCAAAGACTTCATTGCCTTGAATAGCTGAGCAATAACAATAACAAGAAAGCAAACATCAGACTTACAACAGCTCTGCTGTCTTTGATGTTGTCTTCTTGAGTGATGTGTTTATGCAAGACAAATAAGTAAGCTGTCTCCATGAACACTACTTGAAAAAATTCCAGATTTGTTCTGGAGATGTGGTGTCTTTTTTCTCCTCAAGTATGTGTTGATGGATTAAGGGAGAATGCAGACAGGCCCTAACTGTCAACTGCCTGTAAGCAAAGAGACTTGACTGAAGATGGAGCATTTGTCAGTGCTGAAAGGGAAGACTGGATTATAGACACATCTGAGCTGTCCTTTCATACCTTATACACTTATCACTTATTCAGGTCACATTTTATGAATGCATTATTGCTTTTTCCTTCAGCCCGCAGAGTATTGACTCTAAGCCTTGGAATAGTTTATTAAATGTAAGAAGGAAGGAACTGATAAGGAACATCTGTGTCGATGGATATATGGGAGCAGTGATAGTGAATTTCAGCAGTACTGAGGATTTCATTGTATAGTGCAAATTTGTTTTGGTGGCCTATCTCACCTCTACTGCTGTAAATCAGCAGGCAAATGACTGATGTCCACTGATCTCAAATTAGCCAAACAATACATCCCTTCTGAATCTTTCGGTGCCCCATGTGACTTTTATTCTTCTGAAGAATTGTGTAAATATTATTTCTTACATTTTACAGATGAGGAACTGATACACACAGTCCTGAATATATCTCAGTTCAAACTAAGCATTTAAGTGAGATGTTTGAGGTATCTACGTTCTTATTCTAAGATTACTTCACAGTTCATGGAGGAATATTGTAATCACAGTAATGAAAATCACAGTCAAATATCAGAGCCATAGTGACCCTCTGGAATTGTCTTCCTCTCTGTTGCCTGTAATGACAGCAATTTGGTTACCATCTTGCGATCCTCAGTTGAGAGTCTAATGGTAGCTGAGGTGAATGTGGGTCATAAGGTTAATCTCCAAAATCATCCTGTGCATGCATGACAGAGCCAGAAATCGTACAACGTGATTTCATTTTCCAGTTAGAAGTTTTCTTTGACTGTCTTTATTAGCTGACCAAGTCGCATATTCCATTGAAGGTTCATATCAGTAGCAACTGTGAATTAATTTAATGTGGCAACTATGTTTTGACCATTTCTGGTTTCCTGTAATTGGAGGATGGGCTGAGTGCAGTGAACAGTAGTCATCTTTCAAAAAGCAGCTTTTGGTCGAATACTGGCAGCTCCTGATATCTTTAGGAGACTAAGGAATACATTAATACAAAGACAGAACGTTTTAGCTGTTCAAAAACAATATTTCTTCAGGTACAAAATTTCAGTAAAGAAATGTTGCGATTTTTTTTTCTATTTATCTTAACTATATAGTGGTATTAAATAAGTGAGTAAACATTTCCATATACAAAGATTCAATACTGGAAAAAAAACCCAAACAAAACTAACACAACAAAAACAAAAAACCCAACAAACAAACAAAAACATCAAAAAAACCCCACCTGCCTAACTGAACAAATAAACTGGAGAAATTAGGGACCTGGGAAGTAACAAACTGTATGAAGTTAAATAAGGATAAGACCCTGGGTCTGTCTGCTTTGGAGAGAAGGAGGCGGAGGAGCAACATCAGTGCTGTCTCCAGATTCCTGAGGAGGGGAAGTGGAGAGGGAGGTGCTGAGCTCTTCTGCCTGGTGCCCAGTGCCAGGAAGCATGGGAACGGCTCTCAGCTGTGTCCATCAGGGGAGGTTCAGCCTTGACATGAGGAAACATTTCTTTACTGAGAGCTGCTCAAACCCTGGAAGAGTCTTCCTGGAGAGGTGGTCGGTGCCCCACATCTGTCAGTGCTGAAGGGACATTTGGGCAACATCTTTAGTACCATGCTTTAACTTCTGGTGAGTGCTGAAGCAGTCAGGCACTTGGACTAGGTGATGGCTACAGGGCCCTTCCATCTGAACTGATCTATTCTATCCCGTTCTTCTTCCTCTCTCCTGCTTTCCCAGAAGTGGATGCTGAGGAAATCTGTGATGACATTTCAGTGCAGAAGGCACTGAATACCCATAACCATATCCCAGCACAGGCATTGCCTCTGTCACGTTGTGGGAAGGAGGCACGTACCTTGTGGTTGGGTGAGAGCTGGGAATCATCTCAAGGTAGTTGGACCATCTGTACAAAGTGGCAAAAAGCAAGTATAAAGTACAGTTTTTGAAACTGTTCTCTGTTTGTCTGGTTGAGTTGGGTTTCCACAGGGTGGCAAAACCTCATAGCTCTGACACTAGTGAGGCTCAGAGATCAAGCCCTCATTCTGAAGCAGGCCGTGCTCCTCACCTAAGGGCTTGCGAATCTTTCTGAGGTGAACAATACCTGCTCATTTCTCGTGGATTCTTTTTTCCTTCTTGTACTCATTTTTAGTACTACCCTATCAGGTTTTCATGAAAAAAACATGCTAAAACAGAGGAGCCTGAGAACAACAGTACTCTAACAGAGAGGAGGTCCATAGGGGTGCTCCTAGACCTCAGTGGCTGGGACCGGGCTCCCCTGGGACCCCCGCCCACCGCCACCGTCTCCTGCCAAGGGCCCAGGGGACGTGTCTCAGCTCAGCCTGAGCCCTTGGGTCCCTGCCTGAGCCGTGTTGTAGGTGTGTGTGCCCGTCCCGTCTCTGCCCTGTCCCTGGCTGGGCCTGGGCCCTGCCTTGCAGAGAGCGGCTCTCCTGGATGGAGCCCTCAGGGCTCTGTAAGACCTTGTCATGCAGAACTCAAGGCATAACACAGCATAACTATTATATTCTTTTCTGTTCTATCCTATGTATTGTATTCTATTCCATGTGCTCACCATGGGTCAAGTAAGGATGGGAATATTATTTACGTGAAATGCCAGGGGGTCTTCAGCTCCAGAACCACTTTCAAGTACACAGAACACAAAGGATACGAGTGCAAACAGGATTAGATTTTATTTTATTTTATTTTCGGTTATTTTATGTCGTTTACTGACCCTGTTTACAGAGCCGATGCTCATGAGCATTAACACAATGCCCATGTGTAGCCAGGAGCAGGCTGATGCTTTCTTCAGTTTACCTTGAAGAAACATCCCTTGCAGGCTGGCAAAGGCAAGTTACAGAACTCAAGAACAGCAGCAGAAATATAGGCCAAGCTGTCCCTGTGTCCTGAAGAGGGAGAATGTGAGGAAATGAGGATCAGGACAGAACACACACAAAAGAGAAGATGAGGAAGGAGAAGAAGATGAGGAAGACGAAGAGGAAGAGGAAGATTGGGAAGAAGAAGTAGAAAAAGAAGAAGAAGAAGATAAGGAAGAAGAGCTGTGTGATACTGTGAGGTATTTTCCCAAGTATGGCATATAGTGATGACAAGCAGAGTTTTACCCCTTTGAAAACTTTCTTGGTTCCTATGCTACTTGGCTGGGGCTGCATGAAAAGCGCTCTTATTCCTGCGCGGTGCTTGTGTTGCATGCAGGGAGAGCTGAGAAGTGGTGCATATGGTGCAGCAAGCTGGGAGCCCTTCCAAGCACAGGCTGTTTTGCAGCAGCCAGAACCCCTGGGGAAATGGAATCCAGGGAAAAGAAGAGCTGGCTCCTGCTGCAAAGTTGCTCTGGGCAAGAAAGCCCGAGAGAGCCCGGGGCTGTGCTGAGTGCTACGGAGGACAAGAAGGAATTCCTAGGAGAACACTTGGGACCCACCCTGGGACTCCAAGAAGCTTCCTCCTCCCGGCTGCAGGGCACGAGAGGCCGTCTTCCTGGCGCTTGGGCAGCAGGCAGGAACCGAGCCAAAAGGGCCCAGAGGAGCTCTGCAAAGTGGTCATGCTCAATGCTGCAGAGGAAGGCAAAAAACCCCCGGGGACCAGGGCCAATCTGCCCCGGGGGAAAATTCCTTCCTGACCCCAAAGCTGGCGATCGGCTGTTCCCTGAGCATGTGAGCCAGACCTGGCTCCTTGTCCCATAGGCCGGTCATGCCTCCCAGGAGCTGCCCAAGCCCTATGATCACTAAACCGGGAGTCGTCTCATGGGCTTCTGAGAGTGCCCGGATGCCTCTGGCCAGACTGAACTTGAGGGCAAGAACCCTTGCTGTGCCTGTCAGGACAGCAGGGGCTGCTCCAAAGCCCTGGCACCCCTGGCAACGTCTGTGTGTCCTATTGCTTACCACTGCTGCCCCTGGCTCTGCAGGGGATGAAGACAGCGAGCTCCGCAGCGCTCCTCCAGAAGTCATTCCCTCGGTCTTACCACTTCTGTCCAGCTGAAAAGACCTGATAGCCTTGGGCACTTGTAGGGGTTGGTGGTTCTTCTGATCTCCTGAGGGGTATGGATCTGTTCGCTGAACAGCGAAGTAGGATTTCTGTCCATCAGGTGCACTTTGACGTTAATCCTTTGCCATTCCGATGTTTGGTAGGCGGTTTGTAGGTTGTTGAAGGTTTGTGATTCGAGGTTGTTTGTTTAGGGTTTCTTGTTTCAGGCTTGTTTGGTTGGGGTTGGTTGTTTCAGGTTGTTTAGTTTAGGGTGGTTGGTGGAAGCTATTTTGGTTTAGCATGATGTTGTTTGTCCTAGGCTGGCTTATGTCATTTGGTTTAGGTTGGTTGAGGTTGGTTGTCTGACTGAGCCTGGTTGTTTACAGCTTGTTGTATTTGGTTACTTTCTTTACACCGAATGAGGTTCTAAATAGGTTGTTGGTAGATTCTTTCTTTCTACCTTGTTTGACGCTTGTTGTTTTGGAGGTTGCTTTAAGTTGGTTGCTTTGGCTGGGTTTCCGTGAGTTTTTGCATTAGTTGTTTTATGTTTAATTTTTGTGGTTGGTTGTTTGATGCTGTATGAGGTTGTTTCTAGGTTATGTGTAGGTTCTTTGTAGGTTGTGTGTTCGTAAGGTATTTAAACCTTGTTGGTTTAGGCTGTTGAAGGCTGGAGAAGTTTGGTTTAGATTGGTGGTTTAACGTTACTTGTTTTAGGTTTCTGTTTTGGCTTGGTTTAGCTTGGTTATTTCAAGTTGGCCGTTGTAGGTCATTTGGTGTCATTTTGTGAAGGTTGATTTGTGTCGTTTGTTTTAGGTGGGTTGGTTTTCCTCCTTTCTGTTAGGCTGTTTGGTTGATGTTTTTTCAGAGAGGTTTTTTGGGGTAGGTTGTCTTAGTCTGGTTTAGAATTTTGGTTGAGGTATCTTGGTTCAGGGTGTTTAGGTGGTTTTAGTTTTTTTTGAGGAAGGTTGTTTTGAGTGAGGGTGTTTGTTAGAGGCTGTTTCTTGGAGGCTGATTGGTGAAGGTTGGTTCTTTGAGGTTGGTTCTTTTAGGTGAGAAGTTTTAAGCTCTTTGTGTTCAGGATGGGTGGCTTTTGTTTGTTTTAGGTTGGTTTAGGTCATTTGGTTGAGCTTCTCTGCTTTGGTGTGGTTTAGGTCATTGGATTAAGGTTAGTTAGATTATTTGAGGTTGGATGTTTTAGAAGGAGGTTTGCTCTATGTCATTTGGTTGGGTGTGTTTCTGTTGAGCTAGGTGTAGGCTGGTTGGATGAGGTTGTTTGAGTTGTTTCTAGGTCAGTTGGTTTGAGTTGGTTGCTTTAGCTGTGTTTCTGGTAGTTGTTTGAGGGTGTTTTTTTTGAGGCTGGTTGTTTGAGGTGGGGTGTTTGCAGGCTGTCTCTTTGTAGGCCCTTGAAGCTTGGTTGTTGAAGTTGGGGTTTGGTTGGTTGTCTTATGCTGCTGGATTTAGGTTTGTTGGTTTAGCTTGCTTGAGGTTGGTGAATTGGTGGCTTGAGGTTGTTTGGTGTCATTTTAAGGCTGAGTTCTATGGTTTGGTTGAGGTGATTTGGTCGTTCTTGTTTTTATGATGCTGTTCGGTGGATGTTGTTTCAGGAAGGTTCTTTAGGGTTGGCCACTAGAGTTTGGTTTAGGTTTTTGGTCTAGGTGTCTTCTTTCAGGTTCTTTAGGGTTGGCTGCTAGATTTTGGTTTAGGTTTTTGACCTAGGTGTCTTCTTTCAGGTTGTTTAGCTTGGCTTAGGTGGTTTGGCTTAGGTGGTTGGAGGCTGGCTGTTTGAGGCTGGTTGGCTGAGGCTGGTTGCTTGAGATTTGTTGGTTGGTTGGGTTTGGTTGTTTAGAGTTGGTTGGGTTTGGTTGCTTTTTTTATCCTTGATGAGGTTCTGTGTAGTTCTTTGTAGCTTGTTTCTATCTTCTGTGTTCCTCCCTTCCTTGGTTTTTTTTTGTAGCTTGTTTGTTTTACCTTGTTTTTTTGAATCTTGTTTGTTTGAATGTTGGTTTAAGTTGTTGGTTTCACTCTGTTTCCATGAGTTGTTTTAGGGTTGATTTGTGCGGTTGGTTGTTTGATGCTGTGTGAGGTTGCATCTAGGTTATCTCTAGGTTCTTTGTAGGTTATGTAAAGCATTTCAGCCTTGTTGGTTTAGGTTGTTTTAAGGTTGTTTGAGTTTGGTAGAGGTTGGTGGTCTTAAATTACTTGGTTTAGGTTTCTGTTTTAGCTTGGTTTAGGTTGTTTGATGTCATTTTGTGGAAGTTGATTTGTGTTGCTTGTTTTAGGTGGGTTGGTTTTCTTAATTTCTGTTAGGCTGTTTGGTTGATGTTTTTTCAGAGAGGTTTTTTGGGGTAGGTTGTCCTAGTCTGGTTTAGAATTTTGGTTGAGGTATCTTGGTTCAGGGTGTGTAGGTGGTTTTAGTTTTTTCTGAGGAAGGTTGTTTTGAGGGTGTTTGTGAGAGGCTGGTTCTTGAAGGCTGAGCGGTTAGGGTTGGCTGGTTTGGGTTGCTTGGTTGAGGTGATTTTTGGTTGAGGTTATTTAGTTGGTTGGTTTAGGCAGGTATTTGAGGTGGATTGTTGTAGGTGGGATGTTCTAAGCTGTTTTTTGTTTAGGATGTTTTCTGGTTTTGTTGTTGTTGTTTTAGGTTGGTTTAGGTCATTTGGTTGAGCTTGTTTGCTTTATCGTGGTTTAGGTCACTGGATAGGGGTTATTTGGATTAGTTTAGGTTGGATATTTTAGATGGGTTCTTTTAGGTTGGTGGTTTCAGTAGGTTAGCATATGAATGTGGTTTTGGGTACATTTGTTGAAGCAGGTTGGCAAAATATGCGAAAGAAGTCCTGTTAAGGGCCCTCACTTCCGAGAGTGCGCCTTGGGGGCAAGAATCTTTCCCATACCTGTCAGGACAGCGGTGGCTGCTCCGAAGCACTGGGACCCCTGGCAGCATCTCTGCATCCTGTTTCTTACCTCTGCTGCCTCTGGCTCTGCAGGGGATGAGGACAGCCAGCTCTGCGGTGCTCCTCCAGACGTCATTGCCTTGGTCTTACCACATCTGTGCAGCTGACAAGTGTTTCCATCCAAAAGATAAGCCTTGCAGCAGAGGACCTCCAGCAGCCTCGTCCAGCCTCCAGCCTTCTCCTCCCTCAGCCCCTGCCCAGGAATTCCACCAGCTTTTCAAGGGCTTCCTCTGGGATGTGTTGGGGCTACCCCCGGGCCAGCTCTGGCAGTGGACACAGGAGGCTGCTCCTTCTTATCCTGCCCGGGACGCTGTGACCGCTGCGTTGCCGGGTGCTGGCATTGTGACATGGGGTGACGGGGCCCCTGTGTGCAACCCTGCCCGCAGCCCCGCCCGCAGCAGCCCCGCCTGCCAGCCCTCCACCCAGCACCCTATGGAGGAAGCCTTTGGGGTGCTGCCCCGAGGCATTTCCTGCGCCCAGGAGGTCCAGGGGCTGGGTGACCTGGACACCTCCCTTTCTATTCCAATTGTTTGTGCACTGATTGTGGGTAGTTGGAGGTTTGTTGTTGAATGTTCCGTGTTCGAGGCTGTTTGTTTAGGGTTTCTTAGTTCAGGCTTGTTTGTTTGAGGTAGGTTGTTTCAAGTCATTTGGTTTAGGTTGGTTTGTGGAGGCTGTTTTCCTTCAGGATGGGTGAGGTTGTTTGTTCCAGGCTGGTTTAGGCTGGTTGAGGCCTGTTGTTTGAGGTTGGTTGGTTGGTTGGTTGGTTGAGGCTGGTGGTTTACAGCTGGTTGTTTCCGGTTGCTTTGTTTACACTGAATGAGGTTCTAATTAGGTTGTTGGTAGGTTCTTTGTTTGTAGGTTGTTTGTTTCTACCTTGTTAGGAGCTGCTTGTTGTTTTGAGTGGTGGTTTAAGTTGGTTGCTTTAGCCGGGTTTCTGTGAGTTGTTTTAGAGTGTTTTGTTGAGGCTGGTGGTTTGTTTGAGGTAGGTTTTTTGCAGGTTGTGTGTCTGTAGGCCGTTCAAGCTTGATGGGTTTGGGGCTGTTGAAGTTGCGTTTCAGTTGGTCGTTTTAGGTTTGTTGGTTTGGCTTGGTTGAGGTTGGTTATTTGGTGATTTGAGGTTGTTTGGTGTCATGTGAAGGTTGATTTCTGTTTTAGGAAGCCTGGGTGGCTGTCTCTGCTGTTTGTTGGCCATGCAGTGGCCAGAGCTGCTGCATTTTTCTGACGCCTCCTTTTGCATTGAGTTTCCCAGGACAAACCTCATGCATTTACTCTTGTCTCGGGTTTTGGCAGAAAGGAGTCCTGCAGGCCAGAGACTAACGATATTAGCTCTCCCCCGTGTGCACTAGAGGGTTACCTTTTGCTACCTGGTTATCTGAGTGTGAGGTACACCAGTGCAGGAACAGTAGCTTTCCGTTTTTGGAGACTGAAATTGTAAGGGATGATTCTCCTGCAGAGGGATCTGAGCAGTTCGAGAACTGGGCAGTCACCAGTCGCATGAAGTTCAACAAGAAAAGGACCAGATTTTGTACCCGGGACATGGCGACCCTGGCAGTGCATCCAGACTGGGGGATGAAATGCTGGAGAGCAGCTCTTCAGAAAGAGACCGGGGGGGTTTTGGTGGACAGCAAGTTGAACGTGAGCCAGCAGTGAGCCCTGGCAGCCGAGAGGGGCAACCGTGTCCTGGGTGCACCAAGCACAGCATTGCCAGCGGGGCGAGGGAGGTGATTGTCCCGCTCTGCTCCGCACTGGTGCGACCTCACCTGGAGCTCATGGCAGCTCCAGCTTCCTCACAAGGGGAGGAGGAGGGACAGGCACTGATCTCTTTTCTCTGGTGACCAGTGACAGAACCCGAGGCAATGTCAGGAAGATGTGCCAGGGGAGATTCAAGTTGGACATTAGGAGAAGGTTCTTCACCCAGAGGGTGGTGGAGCACTGGAACAGGCTCCCTAGGGAGGTGTCACGTCCCCAAGCCTGACAGTGTTCAAGAAGAGACTGGACAATGCACTCAGGCATGTGGTGTGAATTTTGGGGTTCTCCTATGCAGGGCCAGGAGTTGGACTCAGTCTTTGTGGGTCCCTGCCAACTCAGCGCATTCTGTGATTCTGTGAAGCCAATTTCTAGATAGTTATGTGTAAGTTAAGCTAGAAGTTTTATGGGAATAGGTTTTCAATAAGTCTCTGACATGATCTGCTCCTCACAGGAAACACTGTGGTGTTATGCTTTTCCGTAGTCACAGAATCTAGGTACTAGAGATATCATCTCATAGAACAGAAAGATCTTTCTGTCTTCTGAATAGCAAAGGTTGTTCTAGACAGTGTGTTTTCTAATGTTTTTACTTAATTTAGTTTTCAAGTTTCTCTCCATGTAAAAGCACAGGTGGATCTTAGCAGCAGTAAATGAAAAGGGTGAATGGTTTTTGTTTTTCCTGTTTCATTTTAATGTTTTTACACAGTAGTGTATTGCCCTGGCTTGTTGCTACCCATCTCCAATTGCTGTTGCTGCTGTTTAAGTATTTGAAATGGCAGTTGATTCCATGACTTGGATGCGTCCCGAGGAGGGCAGCAAAGCTGGGGAAGGGGCTGGAAGGCATGTCCTGTGGGGAGCAGCTGAGGACCCTGGGTCTGTCTGCTTTGGAGAGAAGGAGGCGGAGGAGCAACATTGTGGAGGGGTTTTGATAGATAAAGATCTGTTGCTGAATTAGTCAGGCTCAAAGGAACGTCAAGGCCGCTTCAAGAGGCTGAGAACAGAATCTGCTGTGAGAAAGAGGGGCGTTCCACAATCACCGGGGTCCTGGCGTGGCCTGAATCATCAGACGTATCATCAGTGAGACTCCAGCGCACGGACAGCCCACGATACTCATTTAGCGAATCCATGCTTGGAGCGTGGACGCGTGATTAGAATATAGTTACATATATAAGGAGACTTGTTTCTGTAATAAATGGCTTAGCGTGATTCACATTGAATCGACTTGTTTTGTCCTCATCTCGTTCCAACACAACATCACTGCTGTCTCCAGGTTCCTGAGGAGGGGAAGTGGAGAGGGAGGTGCTGAGCTCTTCTGCCTGGTGCCCAGTGCCAGGAAGCATGGGAATGGCTCTCAGCTGTGTCCATCAGGGGAGGTTCAGGCTTGACATGAGGAAACATTTCTTTGCTGAGAGCTGGTCAAACCCTGGAAGAGTCTTCCTGGAGAGATTGTCGATGCCCCACGTCTGTCAGTGCTGAAGAGGCATTTGGGCAACATCCTTAGTACCATGCTTTAACTTCTGGTGAGTGCTGAAGCAGTCAGGCACTTGGACTAGGTGATGGCTACAGGGCCCTTCCATCTGAACTGATCTATTCTATCCCATTCTTCTTCCTATCTCCTGTGTTCCCAGAAGTGGATGCTGAGGAATTCTGTGGTGACATTTCAGTGCAGAAGGCACTGAATACCCATAACCATATCCCAGCACAGGCATTGCCTCTGTCCCGTTGTGGGAAGGAGGCACGTACCTTGTGGTTGGGTGAGAGCTGGGAATCGTCTCAAGGTAGTTGGACCATCTGTACAAAGTGGCAAAAAGCAAGTATGAAGTACAGTTTTTGAAACTGTTCTCTGTTTGTCTGGTTGAGTTGGGTTTCCACAGGGTGGCAAAACCTCATAGCTCTGACACTAGTGAGGCTCAGAGATCAAGCCCTCATTCTGAAGCAGGCCGTGCTCCTCACCTAAGGGCTTGCGAATCTTTCTGAGGTGAACAATACCTGCTCATTTCTCGTGGATTCTTTTTTCCTTCTTGTACTCATTTTTAGTACTACCCTATCAGGTTTTCATGAAAAAAACATGCTAAAACAGAGGAGCCTGAGAACAACAGTACTCTAACAGAGAGGAGGTCCATAGGGGTGCTCCTAGACCTCAGTGGCTGGGACCGGGCTCCCCTGGGACCCCCGCCCACCGCCACCGTCTCCTGCCAAGGGCCCAGGGGACGTGTCTCAGCTCAGCCTGAGCCCTTGGGTCCCTGCCTGAGCCGTGTTGTAGGTGTGTGTGCCCGTCCCATCTCTGCCCTGTCCCTGGCTGGGCCTGGGCCCTGCCCTGCAGAGAGCGGCTCTCCTGGATGGAGCCCTCAGGGCTCTGTAAGACCTTGTCATGCAGAACTCAAGGCACAACACAGCATAACTATTATATTCTTTTTTGTTCTATCCTATGTATTGTATTCTATTCCATGTGCTCACCATGGGTCAAGTAAGGATGGGAATATTATTTACATGAAATGCCAGGGGGTCTTCAGCTCCAGAACCAATGTCAAGTATACAGGACACAAAGAGTATGAGTGCAAACAGGATTAGATTTTATTTTATTTTATTTCAGTTTTTTTATGTCATTTACTGACCCTGTTTACAGAGCCGATGCTCATGAGCATTAACACAATGCCCATGTGTAGCCAGGAGCAGGCTGATGCTTTCTTCAGTTTACCTTGAAGAAACATCCCTTGCAGGCTGGCAAAGGCAAGTTACAGAACTCAAGAACAGCAGCAGAAATATAGGCCAAGCTGTCCCTGTGTCCTGAAGAGGGAGAATGTGAGGAAATGAGGATCAGGACAGAACACACACAAAAGAGAAGATGAGGAAGGAGAAGAAGATGAGGAAGACGAAGAGGAAGAGGAAGATTGGGAAGAAGAAGTAGAAAAAGAAGAAGAAGAAGATAAGGAAGAAGAGCTGTGTGATACTGTGAGGTATTTTCCCAAGTATGGCATATAGTGATGACAAGCAGAGTTTTACCCCTTTGAAAACTTTCTTGGTTCCTATGCTACTTGGCTGGGGCTGCATGAAAAGCGCTCTTGTTCCTGCGCGGTGCTTGTGTTGCATGCAGGGAGAGCTGAGAAGTGGTGCATATGGTGCAGCAAGCTGGGAGCCCTTCCAAGCACAGGCTGTTTTGCAGCAGCCAGAACCCCTGGGGAAATGGAATCCAGGGAAAAGAAGAGCTGGCTCCTGCTGCAAAGTTGCTCTGGGCAAGAAAGCCCGAGAGAGCCCGGGGCTGTGCTGAGTGCTACGGAGGACAAGAAGGAATTCCTAGGAGAACACTTGGGACCCACCCTGGGACTCCAAGAAGCTTCCTCCTCCCGGCTGCAGGGCACGAGAGGCCGTCTTCCTGGCGCTTGGGCAGCAGGCAGGAACCGAGCCAAAAGGGCCCAGAGGAGCTCTGCAAAGTGGTCATGCTCAATGCTGCAGAGGAAGGCAAAAAACCCCCGGGGACCAGGGCCAATCTGCCCCGGGGGAAAATTCCTTCCTGACCCCAAAGCTGGCGATCGGCTGTTCCCTGAGCATGTGAGCCAGACCTGGCTCCTTGTCCCATAGGCCGGTCATGCCTCCCAGGAGCTGCCCAAGCCCTATGATCACTAAACCGGGAGTCATCTCATGGGCTTCTGAGAGTGCCCAGATGCCTCTGGCCAGACTGAACTTGAGGGCAAGAACCCTTGCTGTGCCTGTCAGGACAGCAGGGGCTGCTCCAAAGCCCTGGCACCCCTGGCAACGTCTGTGTGTCCTATTGCTTACCACTGCTGCCCCTGGCTCTGCAGGGGATGAAGACAGCGAGCTCCGCAGCGCTCCTCCAGAAGTCATTCCCTCGGTCTTACCACTTCTGTCCAGCTGAAAAGACCTGATAGCCTTGGGCACTTGTAGGGGTTGGTGGTTCTTCTGATCTCCTGAGGGGTATGCATCTGTTCGCTGAACAGCGAAGTAGGATTTCTGTCCATCAGGTGCACTTTGAACTTAATCCTTTGCCATTCCGATGTTTGGTAGGCGGTTTGTAGGTTGTTGAAGGTTTGTGATTCGAGGTTGTTTGTTTAGGGTTTCTTGTCTCAGGCTTGTTTGGTTGGGGTTGGTTGTTTCAGGTTGTTTAGTTTAGGGTGGTTGGTGGAAGCTATTTTGGTTTAGCATGATGTTGTTTGTCCTAGGCTGGCTTATGTCATTTGGTTTAGGTTGGTTGAGGTTGGTTGTCTGACTGAGCCTGGTTGTTTACAGCTTGTTGTATTTGGTTGCTTTCTTTACACCGAATGAGGTTCTAAATAGGTTGTTGGTAGATTCTTTCTTTCTACCTTGTTTGACGCTTGTTGTTTTGGAGGTTGCTTTAAGTTGGTTGCTTTGGCTGGGTTTCCGTGAGTTTTTGCATTAGTTGTTTTATGTTTAATTTTTGTGGTTGGTTGTTTGATGCTGTATGAGGTTGTTTCTAGGTTATGTGTAGGTTCTTTGTAGGTTGTGTGTTCGTAAGGTATTTAAACCTTGTTGGTTTAGGCTGTTGAAGGCTGGAGAAGTTTGGTTTAGATTGGTGGTTTAACGTTACTTGTTTTAGGTTTCTGTTTTGGCTTGGTTTAGCTTGGTTATTTCAAGTTGGCCGTTGTAGGTCATTTGGTGTCATTTTGTGAAGGTTGATTTGTGTCGTTTGTTTTAGGTGGGTTGGTTTTCCTCCTTTCTGTTAGGCTGTTTGGTTGATGTTTTTTCAGAGAGGTTTTTTGGGGTAGGTTGTCTTAGTCTGGTTTAGAATTTTGGTTGAAGTATCTTGGTTCAAGGTGTTTAGGTGGTTTTAGTTTTTTTTGAGGAAGGTTGTTTTGAGTGAGGGTGTTTGTTAGAGGCTGTTTCTTGGAGGCTGATTGGTGAAGGTTGGTTCTTTGAGGTTGGTTCTTTTAGGTGAGAAGTTTTAAGCTCTTTGTGTTCAGGATGGGTGTTTTTTGTTTGTTTTAGGTTGGTTTAGGTCATTTGGTTGAGCTTCTCTGCTTTAGTGTGGTTTAGGTCATTGGATTAAGGTTAGTTAGATTATTTGAGGTTGGATGTTTTAGAAGGAGGTTTGCTTTATGTCATTTGGTTGGGTGTGTTTCTGTTGAGCTAGGTGTAGGTTGGTTGGATGAGGTTGTTTGAGTTGTTTCTAGGTCAGTTGGTTTGAGTTGGTTGCTTTAGCTGTGTTTCTGGTAGTTGTTTGAGGGTGTTTTTTTTGAGGCTGGTTGTTTGAGGTGGGGTGTTTGCAGGCTGTCTCTTTGTAGGCCCTTGAAGCTTGGTTGTTGAAGTTGGGGTTTGGTTGGTTGTCTTATGCTGCTGGATTTAGGTTTGTTGGTTTAGCTTGCTTGAGGTTGGTGAATTGGTGGCTTGAGGTTGTTTGGTGTCATTTTAAGGCTGAGTTCTATGTTTTGGTTGAGGTGATTTGGTTGTTCTTGTTTTTATGATGCTGTTTGGTGGATGTTGTTTCAGGAAGGTTCTTTAGGGTTGGCCACTAGAGTTTGGTTTAGGTTTTTGATCTAGGTGTCTTCTTTCAGGTTGTTTAGCTTGGCTTAGGTGGTTTGGCTTAGGTGGTTTGAGGCTGGCTGTTTGAGGCTGGTTGGCTGAGGCTGGTTGCTTGAGATTTGTTGGTTGGTTGGGTTTGGTTGTTTAGAGTTGGTTGGGTTTGGTTGCTTTTTTTATCCTTGATGAGGTTCTGTGTAGTTCTTTGTAGCTTGTTTCTATCTTCTGTGTTCCTCCCTTCCTTGTTTTTTTTTGTAGCTTGTTTGTTTTACCTTGTTTTTTTGAATCTTGTTTGTTTGAATGTTGGTTTAAGTTGTTGTTTTCACTCTGTTTCCATGAGTTGTTTTAGGGTTGATTTGTGCGGTTGGTTGTTTGATGCTGTGTGAGGTTGCATCTAGGTTATCTCTAGGTTCTTTGTAGGTTATGTAAAGCATTTCAGCCTTGTTGGTTTAGGTTGTTTTAAGGTTGTTTGAGTTTGGTAGAGGTTGGTGGTCTTAAATTACTTGGTTTAGGTTTCTGTTTTAGCTTGGTTTAGGTTGTTTGATGTCATTTTGTGGAAGTTGATTTGTGTTGCTTGTTTTAGGTGGGTTGGTTTTCTTAATTTCTGTTAGGCTGTTTGGTTGATGTTTTTTCAGAGAGGTTTTTTGGGGTAGGTTGTCCTAGTCTGGTTTCGATTTTTGGTTGAGATATCTTGGTTCAGGGTGTGTAGGTGGTTTTAGTTTTTTCTGAGGAAGGTTGTTTTGAGGGTGTTTGTTAGAGGCTGGTTCTTGAAGGCTGAGCGGTTAGGGTTGGCTGGTTTGGGTTGCTTGGTTGAGGTGATTTTTGGTTGAGGTTATTTAGTTGGTTGGTTTAGGCAGGTATTTGAGGTGGATTGTTGTAGGTGGGATGTTCTAAGCTGTTTTTTGTTTAGGATGTTTTCTTTTGTTGTTGTTGTTTTAGGTTGGTTTAGGTCGTTTGGTTGAGCTTGTTTGCTTTATCGTGGTTTAGGTCACTGGATAGGGGTTATTTAGATTATTTTAGCTTGGATATTTTAGATGGGTTCTTTTAGGTTAGTGGTTTCAGTAGGTTAGCATATGAATGTGGTTATTGGTACATTTGTTGAAGCAGGTTGGCAAAATGTGCCAAAGAAGTCGTGGTAAGGGCCCTCACTTCCGAGAGTGCGCCTTGGGGGCAAGAATCTTTCCCATACCTGTCAGGACAGCGGTGGCTGCTCCGAAGCACTGGGACCCCTGGCAGCATCTCTGCATCCTGTTTCTTACCTTTGCTGCCTCTGGCTCTGCAGGGGATGAGGACAGCCAGCTCTGCAGTGCTCCTCCAGACGTCATTGCCTTGGTCTTACCACTTCTGTCCAGCTGACAAGTGTTTCCATCCAAAGATAAGCCTTGCAGCAGAGGACCTCCAGCAGCCTCGTCCAGCGTCCAGCCTTCTCCTCCCTCAGCCCCTGCCGAGGAATTCCACCAGCTCTTGAAGGGCTTCCTGTGGGATGTGTTGGGGCTGCCCCCGGGCCAGCTCTGGCAGCGGACGAGGGAGGCTGCTCCTTCTTATCCTGCCCGGGGCGCTGTGACCGCTGCGTTGCCGGGTGCTGGCATTGTGACCTGGGGTGACGGGGCCCCTGTGTGCAGCCCTGCCCGCAGCCCCGCCCGCAGCAGCCCCGCCTGCCAGCCCTCCGCCCAGCACCCTATGGAGGAATCATTTAGGGTGCTGCCCCGAGGCAGTTCCTGCGCCCAGGAGGTCCAGGGGCTGTCCCTGCCGTTTGGTGGCCGTGCACTGGGCACGGCTGCTGGGTGGCCTGGACGCCTCCTTTGCCATTCTGATTGTTTGTGCACTGATTGTGGGTAGTTGGAGGTTTGTTGTTGAATGTTCCGTGTTCGAGGCTGTTTGTTTAGGGTTTCTTAGTTCAGGCTTGTTTGTTTGAGGTAGGTTGTTTCAAGTTATTTGGTTTAGGTTGTTTTGTGGAGGCTGTTTTCCTTCAGGATGGGTGAGGTTGTTTGTTCCAGGCTAGTTTAGGTTTTTTGAGGCCTGTTGTTTGAGGTTGGTTGGTTGGTTGAGGCTGGTGGTTTACAGCTGGTTGTTTCCGGTTGCTTTGTTTACACTGAATGAGGTTCTCATTAGGTTGTTGGTAGGTTCCTTGTTTGTAGGTTGTTTGTTTCTACCTTGTTAGGAGCTTGTTGTTGTTTTGAGTGGTGGTTTAAGTTGGTTGCTTTAGCCGGGTTTCTGTGAGTTGTTTTAGAGTGTTTTGTTGAGGCTGGTGGTTTGTTTGAGGTAGGTTCTTTGCAGGTTGTGTGTCTGTAGGCCGTTCAAGCTTGATGGGTTTGGGGCTGTTGAAGCTGGGTTTTGGTTGGTCGTTTTAGGTTTGTTGGTTTGGCTTGGTTGAGGTTGGTTATTTGGTGATTTGAGGTTGTTTGGTGTCATGTGAAGGTTGATTTCTGTTTTAGGAAGCCTGGGTGGCTGTCTCTGCTGTTTGTTGGCCATGCAGTGGCCAGAGCTGCTTCATTTTGCTGACACCTCCTTTTGCATTGAGTTTCCCAGGACAAACCTCATGCATTTACTCTTGTCTCGGGTTTTGGCAGAAAGGAGTCCTGCGGGCCATAGACTAACGATATTAGCTCTCCCCCGTGTGCACTAGAGGGTTACCTTTTGCTACGTGGTTATCTGAGTGTGAGGTACACCAGTGCAGGAACAGTAGCTTTCCATTTTTGGAGACTGAAATTGTAAGGGGTGATTCTCCTGCAGAGGGATCTGAGCAGTTTGAGAACTGGGCAGTCACCAGTCACATGAAGTTCAACAAGAAACGGACCAGATTTTGTACCCGGGACATGGCGACGCTGGCTGTGCATCCGGACTGGGGGATGAAATGCTGGAGAGCAGCTCTTCAGAAAGAGACCGGGGGGTTTTGGTGGACAGCAAGTTGAACGTGAGCCAGCAGTGAGCCTTGGCAGCCGAGAGGGGCAACCGTGTCCTGGGTGCACCAAGCACAGCATTGCCAGCGGGGCGAGGGAGGTGATTGTCCCGCTCTGCTCTGCACTGGTGCGACCTCACCTGGGGCACTGTGTGCAGTTCTGGGCACCACAGGATAAAAAGGATATAAAGCTGCTGGAGAGTGTCCAGAAGAGGGCTACGATGTTGGTGAAGGGTTTGGAGAGGAAGCTGTAGTGAGCGGCTGAAGGCAATTGGTTCAACCTGGAGGAGACCGAGAGGAAACCTCATGGCTGCTACAGCTTCTACATAAGGGGAGCAGGAGGAGGGGCAGGCACTGATCTCTTCTCCCTGGTGACCAGTGACAGAACCGGAGGCAATGGCAGGAAAATGTGCCAGGGGAGATTTAGGTTGGATACTAGGAGAAGGTTCTTCCCCCAGAGGGTGGTGAAGCACTGGAACAGGCTCCCCAGGGAGGTGTCACGTCCCCAAGCCTGACAGTGTTCAAGAAGAGACTGAACAACGACCTCAGACACATGGTGTGAACTGTGGGGTTGTCATATGCAGGAACAGGAGTTGAACTCAATGATCCTCATGTGTCCCTTTCAACTCAGGACATTCTGTAATTTTGTGATCAATAAAATTTATAATATAATACAATATCCAGTGATTTTAGTGCAGGCTATTGTTAAGTCTGTACCGTAGCACTCGAAACTGCAATATTTCTGTTGTGATTTATAATTTTAGGCCCCTTATTTTCATTGTTAAGTTTAATGGTGTAGTATACTAACTTCAAAGCAAGAGAAGTCTGGAAGCATTCTTCTGTCCATAGGAAGCATTGTATTTAAAAACCTGTATTGTTTTGCTCACAGTTGTATATACAATATTCAAATACTAATTGCTTCATTGCTTCTTACATTAACTGTTAAATGTACAGTTTTCAAAACTATAGGTCTCTTTGTTTTAACATGAAAGTTTTGCAGTGCTGGGAAGGGGTAAGTACTCTGAGCTTACAGACTAGCTCTAGCAAAATAGTGAAGGATGTATAAATAAACCGCAACACTTACATGGCAGGTGAAAGATGGATGGAGTACTTAAAAGAAGACTCTTGGGAACTCAGTGTGGTGTGCAAGATTGGAAACCCTATACTGATTAGGTACTTTGTACTGGGAGAAACAGGTGAGGTCCCCAAGGATCGTCAGAAATCAAGTGATATGTTAGCATGATGGTACAATCCTGTTGTCATGGTTCCTTTGCTTACCATTAGCCCAGCAGTAAGTTCGCAAATATTTGAGGCTTCCTGGCTTTTGATACCTCTTTTCCTTCTGTAAATGTATTCTTGCTATAACATGCATGCCTGAGAAAACACATGATTTCTATAACAGAACTATTACAAGCGTTCTTACTATTCAGTAATTTAAAGATTGAACATTTTGAAATAACAGTTCTCTTACATGTTCGACAAACACCTCAGTACATTTTTCAGTCCGAGTTGCAGCTCTGTGTGCTTTATTCTTATACCACACATCAAAAAGGTACTTCTGGAAAATCTTGGTTTTACAAAGCCCCACAGAAACCATCAGAATTCTCTCTCCATCATCACCAGGTCTGTAGGCAAGTCTGGATATGACCCCTGAATATAATGAGCATCTAAAATATCTACACAATTGTTATGAGAACAATAGAAGTGGAAAGATTGTCTATATTTCTTCCCCGCCAGTCTCCCACTTATGGTGGGAGCGCTTGAAAGCATGGCAGTCCCAGCTTATTACTGCTGCAGGAATACACTTACATTCGTTTGCATTTACAAGTTAGTTTTCACAAAGGAAAACACCTGGAAACTTTCTGTTTTTGTTTAATATGAGAAGTCACAATGAAAAAAAATAAATAAAATGAAAGCTTTTCACGTGATCTTCTTTACACCAAAATAACATAGCCCATGTACAATTCAGGATACTTCTCTTCATCTTTACATTCACTTGCAGTTTTAAAAATCATTTGTAGTTAGGTTTGTCTGTGCTTCTTGATCAGAGAAACTGCAAACATAATATCTAAATGCTGATTGTAGTGTTTGTAATAATCGGAAGTAGGGAAAATATTATTGAAAACCAGTAATTTGTAGCACCGTTGCTAGTAGTAAATTACTGGCAGTTCAGACTGAAAGAAGGAAAACCAGTCAGTATTTCAGCCTGTTGCGGTAATAAAATCAATCCGTTTCTATAGCACCTTCCAGATGATCAGTGTGGAGTTATCAGTGCTATACATGAAAGGTATGGCGCAGCTGGAGACAGGCTCTTTGATCCCAGAGCCAGTGCTTTGAATACAGCCACACCCCATCTTGCTATCAGGGTGAGCCAGATCTCATAGCCAAATAGCAGTACAGCCAACCATCTTTGCTCAAGTATTTCTGTGAATTTAAACATCTGATCCCACCAAAAATGTGGATTTACAATCATATTTCGTTTCTTAGGAAAAAAAACCAAACCAAAACAACAACAAAAAACCACAATGCATCTGAAAAATATATGGACTTTTTAACCAATAAAGACATATTCTCTCCTCTGTCACGTTTCTGCAGTGGTGGTGCAAGAGGTCATCAAGGACCTGTGCTTGGGCACCTGAGGGAAGGGGTCTGTTTTTTAGCACCCAGAAAACCCGTTGAAGTCAGGATCAGGTCTGCAGCCTTGGAAATCAGAGAATTTATGCAGTTAATTCCTTGTGTACTTGCATCTTTTTTATATTTTGGCCTGAGTTATAAATCTTTGTCCTCTTAATCTTCTTTCTATTCACTATGAATATTAATTATACCATAGGCTGATTAACCCCTCTGAAATTCTTGCTTTACCACAAGAGTTAAAAAACCTGATTCTTTACTGGAATATGTTCTACTATTATAATGAATGTACCTTCTTTTACTCTCATTATTTTCCAATACATCTGATGAAAACATTGAGATTTATATAGACATATTTAGCAGCTGTCTCGTATTTACCTAGACTGTGAGATATAAATTGAATCTAATACTTTTTCTCAAGAATAAGTATGTGTTTGATGATTAGACAATGGCAAAGGTGTTTCTGCTCTGTCACAAATGGTTTTCATTGCTTAATATTTTTGGGGTTATTTAATGTCTATTTTGTGCACTAGACTGCGACTGATTTAGCAGTAAGGACTTTTTCATTTTTATTTTGTAGCAGTAGGTGCTAAGGGGAAGTAAAACATTAATATGAGAACTACTGTAAGTATCAGAGTCATATCTTCAGTTATTGAATTTGAAAGATGATTTAGGAAATGGAATTACTAAAAACATTAATTGCCTGGTTCATGTTGGCCACAAAAACAATTTGCTGAGTAAATTCTCAGGGAGGAAGAGGGTGAAGCTAGAACTTAAAGAAAATACTTTCGTAGGGTGCCTGAGAGGAGCTCACTGCAGTGGTTATATTCTGTGCCAGTATTATGAACTACTAAGAGAACCTTGGAAACTTATCCAGGAAAGCTGGTGAAGTTTTATCAACTTTATGCTCACTTCTGAACTGCTTTTAGTCTAGTGTGCCGGTTTCATAATTTAAATTTTCCCATGTTTCAGTTAATGGATGGCAAGAAGTAGTATTTCCATTGGGATACTTACACAGAGCTTTGGAGGGGGAAGAACCTCTGTGGAAGGGGTTGTCTAGAACCATAGTAAAAACAGGTTACTGGTGTATGAAATTAATGAGTGTGGTTACTTATACAGGAGTTGAGGAAAAGCTGACAAATGAGGGCTCTCGCTGTTTAAAGACATCTGTTAATCGTGTCATTCATAAAAAAGGTGTAAGGGACAGGAGTGAAATGCACAGCAAAACTGAAGGAGGGACAGCTGAGAAATTCCGGAAAGCTAATACAGTGTCAAGAGTTAAATAAAAAATGACGCAGCTAACGCTCTACTTCCCTAAATGCATACAAAACCTATACCTATCTGTATACCAACATGAGATGTGTAAGAGAAAAAATAGGTGAGTTGAAATTCTTGGCAAAGAAAGAGGATCTTGACATAGTAGCCATTACAGAAGAATGTCAGAATGACAGAAATCAATAGGAGAATATAATACCTAGCTGTAAACTGAACAGGAAGGATAGATTAGGTCATAGACCTGGGGAGCAGTGTAGGGCAATACTGTTGAGCCTTTTGACAAGGAAAAGGATATTGAGTCCAAAACATTGAGGGCAATCAAGCAATCAACTAAGCCTAATGAGGCAGTAATAGTGGGTGACTTCAACTACCCTGAACTGGTCAAATGTCACAGTGGAATAGAGCATAAGGGAAGCAATTTCTCATCACTCTGAGTGATTGCCTTTTGGAACGTTTAGTTCTAGAGCACGGAAATGGAATGGCAATTTTTGACTTAAGTGCCGTGGAGAAAGCATGTAAGAAACTCTGAAGTCCTTTATTAGAGCAGGCCTTTTGGGATTAAAGTCACGGCCACTGTAGAACTTAACTGCAACACTGAAGAGCCAACAGTTAGTTTATAGAACCACTATCAGACTGGAGGATGTAAAAACTCTTTAAGCAAATAAAAAGTAAGGAAATCAAATCCCGAGAATCAACATGGAGTCCACTTCATGTGTTCTGTAATAGAACAAGAGATACAGCAGCAAAGTAGAAAAGCAGGAAGTATTTGAACTTGGTTACATGGATCAGGATTTTTTTGAACCAAAGATATATGCTTCACGTCTCAGACCCCCAACCCTAGGGATGCCAATGAAAAGTAATTTTGTCTACAGCATGGAGTAAAAAGCTGTGAAGCTGTAGCATAAGAAAGGCTTTGTCAAAGACATCACCTCAGACCCACAAAGAAAACAAAATGTTTACCAGAGCAAACAATCTGTAAGACGCAGGCCTAGCAGAAAGCAAAGATGGAAAATAAGGACATTCCAGTGGACTGTTTTTATTTGGTTTTGTATTCATTTAGTATCACAGATGTGGTGCTAGTGACATAAGGGAATATAACATGCAGCATTTAGTTTGTCAGAGTAAGGGACTGAGAGTAAAGATGTAGGTTTATAAGCAACCAGAAACAAAAGAGAACAAGATTTCACTCCTTCAAAAATTTGTAAAGAACATTACTTTTGTTTAAATTACCTAGTGTTCTAGCATGAACTGGTGAGATACTTCAGATATGAGAGGTAGATGTAGGTCAAGTGGAGACAGATGTGATTCACTAATACGATACTTACATGCCTAATATGGTAGAGAGATGATATTACCTTCTCCATGTGAGCCCTATACGTTAGAAGCTATGTTTGGAAAGAAGGCTAATAAACTTATTAGTGATAGAAGATGACTTTCATTGGCAACAGGACTTGAAATTAGTGGGACTATTGCATTGAAAAAAAAAAGGGGGAGGATGAAAATGGTGATATGCCATCAATTCTGCAGCCTAACATTCTAGAAATACTAGACGAAGCAGAAGCAGGCATTAAATAGGGATACATTTAATATCCTTTTCAAGTTTCAAATGAGTTAACATATTTTTATTTGGAAAGAGGTGCTTTTAGGATGTGGGATGTGATTCCAATATGGCATTGTGTTCACAACAGACACTCTTACTTCTTTAGGGAGTGATTATGTCCATAACTCTATGTTTAGCATGTACAGGAAAAACAATATCATTATTTTTTTGCGGTTTGGTGACACTACTAGTAATAACATTCGCCAACAGCCAGCTATCTTGTGGCTACAAAAATATGGAGAAAATGGTTACATGATTTCCTTTGTGGGCCTGAAAATTCTTTTAACTGAACTTTAGATGAAACTGGGAGAGGACGGTATCTGTACAAATGCACATTGGGAATGCATGGCTCTATGTTAAACGGAATTTTTTAAACTTGGGTGTGGGGCGGGAGTATTGTCAATATCTTTGATATGTTTCTGATTCCAGCATCCCCTTCAATTGGGATTTGGAAGGCGATTGTATCTTGGATAGTACCTAGAATGGAATTGAAACTTTGCTGGTAGTTCAAAGAGAAAACGCATTGTCATGGGTGATTGGTTATGTGCAAATCAGTTTCAGTCAAAATTAGACTAACATGCTATAAAATGAACTTCATAGTACTTGCAGAATTTGCCAGATGTTTACTAGGTGGCCAAACACCTTGTTATCCACATGAAAAAAGTCAGAAACCATGTTTTCTGATTCTCTTCTCTGCCAGTTGTGCTGCTGTATCAATAAAATAATGAAGTATTTTACTTTAAGAGAGCCATTCATTTTTGAAGGACACAAGGAAGTTTCATGCTTGCTAATAACAATTTAATGATTAATTTCTGTTTAACAACTTTTGTTACTTTGCATGTAATCTGTTTACCAAAAGAACCCTTTTGTATATGTACTGTTATTGTATTTCTCAATTAAGGTATCGATCATCAAGCTTCAGATATTCTTACAAGTTGAGGAGTGACCTACTTAAAACATTTCTATAAATCATCCTGAAGCCATGTCTTTCATGGTGATAGTTTTTCTAGCTGTTTTTTTGAGATGATGAACAGGTACTCACACATAAGTCCCAGAGAAAACCACCATACGTATTACTAGTCTGTACATCTTACTACCTTAAGGAACAGTACAGTCATAGAAAAATGATGGTTTCATCTTTTTCCTTGAAGAACTTGTGAAAGTTGAAAGTGTCTTGCACCACTGTATATACCATATGATCCTGTAAATAATGAGTCTTAAGTCCTAAGCACTCAAAGATAAAGGCCCTATTTGAATCTAGATTTTCAGCCTTGCGAGTCTTTTACATGAAGAATAAATTTAAAATGCTTTCTGCAGCCATATTTATTTTTATATCATATTTATTTTGAGGTTCATTTTATTCTAATTTTCTTCTTTATCTGTCACTTAGTTTTTAAGTGAGACTCAAAAGAGACTCAAATACTGAAATGCAAATTCCAATGTTGAACTGAACATACCCACCGGAAATATAAATATTAACGCAGAAAAGTAGTGTCAGTTGAATAATGGTTTTCAAGAAGGTGAGAATGCAAGAAATAACTGGAGTTAATATTTGATCCCTCTTGTGAAAGCAGATGGCTACAGAGGTTTTAACTCTGCCTGTTATAAAAATTTTAACCACTTTTTAACTTGCTATTAATAACATGAGGGAAAAGAGCAAAATTAATCATTTAAGTTATTATATCTGAATTACTGTGAGCTTCATAGCAGCTGATACAGGTATCCTCCATAGTTTTTCTTATGACAAGCTAAGAAGAAATGATGAAACAACTGAGAATAGACATGATGAAACATTTTAAATTACTCTTGGTTTGCATTACACAAGTAAAATGTTAAGATTGTTGCTTAAAAGTTTCTGTGTGGACTTTCTTGCATATAGTATTGGGAAAATAATAAAAAGTAATTTTTAAATTAAATTATTTTATTCTCTGAGGTTAGAAGAAAATTGTATGACTTGTTCGGTTTGGTGTAGTTTGAATAAAGACATGATAACCTGTACTGACTAGATGAATTTCAAATATAGTGACTTCTGTTGGTTTTATCCATCGCCAAACCATGTTTTCTTTTTGTAACATGGGCAAATCTGATACTGTCTATGCATGCAATAAATAATCCCAAAGTAGAATTGTGGCAACTAATGATAGAGAATTATATATATTCTGCTTTGTATGTATAAGAGCTATATAGTTGTTCAAGTCCAGTCTGCAAGAAAACACAATTTATAAGAAAAAGAGAAAGGGAAAAAGAGAGAGAGAAAGCAAGCCAGAGAGAGAGAAAGAAATTGAGTGAGAGAAAGCAAGCAAGAAAGAAGGAAAGAAATTATGTAGCGAAAGTTGATGCAGGAATCGTTATAGTAGGATGGCACAAATCAGAGCAACCCTATCTTTTGTTGACTTCAGTAGAAGGCAGAGATTTTTTTACTATTTCATGTTGTGTTATTTTTTTCTTTCAAATAGGAGAGACTTTTCCTTTACAGTTATAAGTGTCAGGAAGAAACACGAACACATATGAACAGAAAAAGAAATTCTACGTGAATATGTCACAAATAACAGCAGGGCACTGAGAATACTATTGTTGAGATAGGATTACAAAATGATGACATCAGGCTTTCTTTTCATTAACCAGTAGACAGATAAGAGAGGTGTCTTCTTTAATCCATGAGATGACTGTATTTTGAATAAAATGTAATGACATGAAAAGGTTATTACTGAAAGACAGGAGACTGTTCCTCTGATTCCTTTACAATGCTTTCATTATAATCACTGTAAATGCCACCCAAACATTAATTTGATTCCCCAAATCTCAAATGGCAACAGATAATATAGTAATAGAGTATTTATAGCATGGAAGCTAAGCCATATGGAAAAAAAGTAAATAAATATGGTTCTACTGATGGACATAATCTTTTACAGGATCCTCATGATTAATCAGTTCTCTTTGTTGAGCTAAGGTGAATACACAGGGCATAAGAGGATTCTACCACATTGGAGGAATCATGACTCCTTGAGTAGTACAAGACAATGGAGGAGAAGGCCTTCAAGTTGTCTCTTTGTCCTCAGACTTTCCTTGTGTTTTATAATAATATACATGAACATTTCATTCTCCCAAAGGCTAGGATGCAGTAACCTCATGTGTTTCCTTCCAAGTTTTTAGAATAACCATGAGAAGGAGTCAGTGAAGTTTGGGGTTTTTTTCTCAATTTATTTTCAGGATCCTAATGGTGGAACACACAAAGCAGGAGGTTACATAGTTCTTTTCAACAGTGTTGCGGATATGGGAAGAAAGCTCAGTCTTAGGTCAGATTCATTGCTTGGATGTGATTTTCTTCAACAGATTAAAAAAAAAGGAATTTTTCTAAAGTAATGGAAGAGTGCCATATCAGAATAAGAATAATGAATCAGGAAGACACGAATTCTGTGGAACCCCAAGTAGCTGCTGGAGAATCTGTATGCTTTTCTGTAACCAAATGGTGCCACTTCTAGGTACAGCCTTTAACTTGCTGTCTAAAGAAGTGCTTATGCACCTGAGTGTGATGTTGACTTCAAGTTGGAATAAGCATATTTTCTTGCATTTAGGTCACAAATAATCAGTTAAATGCATAAAGAAAGCCTGTGGAAGTAAGTTACAGAGAAAGGAGGCCAAAGTTTCAATACTGTTTGATTAAGGGCATAACTGGAAAGATTCTAAATATGAGTTAAAACAAGCAGTTATATTTTCCAATTCCGTCATTTGGAAAATAATTCTGAATGTCTCACTTGAACGTCTACCAAAACTGGCGTTAACCTTCCAAAAGAGAAATAGAACTAATGATTTGGTACAGCGCCAAACAATTAGACCAGTGAACAGACATTCTTCTACCAGCTTCTATTATCGGAAATATCTGGATTTCTAAATGTCAGCTAAATAGGCCTACCCCACGAGCTAAGAGAAAGCTGACCTGACCTTTTGACACCACCTGTTCAGGAATGGGAATTTCTCAAGTGTGCTATTCTACACAGATAAAAGGTTCACAAAATTTGACCTGGAAAGAATGGCTAAAGGAATTACTTTTGTTTAGTCTAGAAAAGAGCAGACTGAGGGAGGATGTGATTACAATCTTCCAGTACTTAAAAGAATGTTATAAAGATGCTAGTGATCGGTATTTTGTGTCCAGTTGGGGAAAAGACAAGAATAAAGATGTCTATCACAAAACAAAGATATTTAGATTATGTATTAGGAGAAAAATTTCTAATAATTAAAAACAGGGAGTATGGTGCAGACTACATAAGAAAATTGTCACCTTGTTAACTGGAAATTTTCAAGAATAATTAGGCCAACACCTGTCATTAATAGTCAAGATTGCTAGTGTTGTTCATGGTGCAAGGTGAACAGGTAGATGTATTACATGATCACTTAACAGTCTTTGGCCATTTTTCATTTTTATAGCTGCTGCATTTAGCAAGGCACTCAATTTTATTTCATATTTGTTGTTACAAACATGAAAATATGAAAATAATTGGTTAACGTGAGGGTTTTTCTTTGTAGAGGATGCTTCAATAATAAATAATTTTTAAGAATTCTGATTATGTGGTTAAGATAACAGTGTTAGAACATTAGCAGAATAATAGGTATGGGAATTACAAAGATTACTTATTCGCTTTGGATGCAGAGTTCCATTAACAATACGGTGAGTTTGCTATTATAAATTTATTTTTCTCTGTTACTTGAGAGTTTTGATATCATGTATTGTCTTCTAGTTGAGGTTAGTAACAAGGAACTGGAAATTGTGGTGTCTGTTATCCCATACATACATACATGGAGCTGAAGCATGACATACACACTTGAAAGAAGAGAAATATTGTCAAAATCATGGCATCTTTCCTGAATGTTTGCAAGAACTGCTAAGACAGTATTTCATAGTGTGAACCATCACAAGCTCAAAAGCAACTGAGTAACAGTGAAAAAAAAAACACACCAGAGCATGAATTTTGTGCAGGCTTTCAATACATATAGCAGATTAAAAGTGAAAGTGGGCGAAGGTTTTAATTCTTATACCATGTCAGTACTAGTTGGTGGTGGTTGAAAGCATGACATGCTTGTAGCTCTGTTTCTTACGTTTGATGTTGGATATAAGAGCTTAAAGATATATTAGACTTGTGAAGTCTTACTGCAGCATTTATTTAGATGCATAAAATAGAGTCTTGTCAAATATCAGGGCTTTAATTTTACATGTCTAATAAAATACTTTAATTGTAGCTCCCTGTATTTTCAGATTTTCTGCGAAAGAACATGGTAATATATATTTCTCTTTTCCTCTTGAGTTTGGGAACTGATTATATGTATTTTTTTTATTATATAGTTTTTTTTTTTTCCTAGGTGCTGCACAATGGCCTTGTGATGGAAATGAATCACCCAACGGCTGGGAGGATAGCTGTTCCAGGTTAGACATTTAATTTTTTTTTCCAAATGAAGCTTGAAATTAAATGCTACATGGTGTCCTGAGTAGTTCTTAAACTCAGCTGAGGACATGACACATCTTCACATTTCACTCAAATGAACAAAAATTTAACCAGGAAGACATTATGCTCATATTCATTCCGGTAGCAGAAAAATGGGTTAAAATGTGTGTCAGAATAGCTTCTGGTTTTCATCGGTCAGTTGTCATAAAACATGAACATGGATTTGATAATATTTGCAAACTCCCACTGCTAGAAATATTACTGCTAAATCATATGCATGAATATGTGAATCTGGTTTTGATTTAGGTCTATTTTGCAAGTTGCACAGGCTTCTTTTAGGGACATTTCTGTTGGGAAAAAAAAAAAAAGAGTAGTTCATACTGAAGGTTTCATCACACTATTTTGTTTAATGAGATTAGACATGAAGCTCTGAAATGATGAAGTCTTAAATAACTATTTTGGATTTCCAAAGAATACAACAGTAATAAACTAATCTCTCCTCTTTTAAGCTCTAAGTGGATCAGGACTTGGAGCTGATGTAGCTTTGTTTCCATTAGAGTTAGTTATGGAATGGGGTTAGGTTCATCTAGAGCCAGAGCCATTATGAAAATTCTCATTCAGATCCTTGCAGTTGGCTCTGTTTTGACAACTGAGCCTTATCTAAAAATCTACTAGCTATTGGGTCAACTTTTTCTGCTTCTCTATGCTTTTCTCTCTCCCAGGCCACATTAAGAATTGTTTCCTCCTTCATTCAAAGCACCATGTCATTTTTATTTTTATAACATCTTCTCCTTACGTTGTGATTTTCTGTGCCAAATTCCATCCTCTGACACAGCATCCAGTTGTCATCAATTTCGGTTGACTTGAGCACATGTAGTGGTAAGAAGAATTTGACCCATAAAATTTATCTTAATTTGCACATCCTGGAATCACACTGGGATGCAGAAAGAGTTATTTGAAAGAAATCAATCCCATATTAGATCATGTTTTCTGCATGAATAGAGGGGGTGTTGTGTGTGTGTATGTGTATGTTTCATATTTGTTCTTTATCTCAGTTTGCATTCCACATTTGGTCCCTCTGCTTGGATGCTTGGTTGATTGTATTCAAAAATGCTTCTTTAATTTAGATGTACATATCTGGAAATAGTAATCCTTTTGTTCTAGTTTCTAACAGAAGAGTAATCCTAGTTTATTTACCCAAAATGAAAAGTCTAATAAGGGTTTTGATTTAATTATTTTTAAAGAAGTGGGCAGAAAAGCCTTGCAGATGGTAGAGAAAGTGTGCAAGGTTTTCACGTTGCATACAATGTATAATCTATCTTAGAGAAAGCAAATACTCCTTAAGGGGATAAGTTAAACTGCAAGAAGAGGAAGGAGATGAAAGGAATGTTCTAATGTCTGTCAGCAGTGATAGAATGTATTGGCAAGAGAGTGAGTTTTTACATAGGTAAGCCATAGTACTTCCCAAATCCATAGTTATTTTTTATTTTATTAAAACAGTGACACTGCACTAAACCAAAATAAATCATCTTAATCTCTAATGGATTGCCATTTAGATGGACTTCTATGAAGAGTTTCTTGTATTGAAGCAGATGGCTGAAATGATTATTGGATATTTGAGCAGGAAAAGGAGAATTCCTTCCTTTTCTGGCATGGGAGGATAAGGAGGGGAGAGACGGGGGAGGAAGGGGTGAAGGACAGTCATTCAGTATGAGCAGAATGGACCTATTGATATCACTGGAAAGACAGTGTGATACTCTATCCCAGAATGCAAGGGCAAAAGTGAGTTTGGACACTGTTGATGGTAGGTAGTGGAAGTACCCTGGAATTGTCCCAGTCAGGCATATATCTGAAGAGTACATGGAAGAGTGTGCAGAGAAGATGTCCAGTAACAAAACTGTTTCCCAATGACTATTTAAAACAGCAGCAATTTTTTTTTTCAATGTCATTATGTTTGAATATATTATACTTGGTAAAGAACAACCTTACTAAGCTCTCAGTTTTTGGCTCAAGATTGCTTAATTAAGATATTAATGTGAGTGTTGAAACGGAATAGACTAAAAATGTCTCTCCTTAAAGAGACTGGAGATACTCTGATCCCAAAATAAAAATGGGTGACTATTACTTCTTAACCATATAAGCCAGATTTTAATGTGCCTTTTAGTAATTGAGTTGGACATCACACTTGAGGCTCTTGACAGAGGTCGGACTTGTGCTGCCAAGTAAAGTTGTGAGTGCAGTGACATGCATTTCCTGAGCGAGAGTGTGCTGGCAGATTTCAGCTACAAGTATCACGGTTGGCCTCTGTGTCTAACACATTGGTTTGGAGTAGTCATGTTCCAGGCATGTCCCCAATTTGAGAGTGGATTCAAATCTGTATATGAGTCCTGGCTTTGTAGATATTGATAGATATTGCATATTGAAATTGTGAGGGATTTTGCCACTGAATTTAATGTAGGCTACTTTTTAAATGTTGGACTTGGTGATTCATGCCCCTCCTTTGCTTAAGTATCTTTCGATATGGTTATTGAATTTGGTTCTTTCCACACCTGGTCAATGGTTTTCTCCTTGCCTTTTTTAATAATTCCCAGCCTGACATATAATGTGTTCTGATAAGCACATTGTAAGGTACTGGTAAAACTGGAGTGAGAGCAGTTGCATTATAAAAAACGTATTTCAATTTTTTCTCCATTTCAAAAAGCATATTGATGGTAGGAGAGATGTGATGCAGACCCTGTATTTTTATATCTCTTGCTTTAAGTATTCATTGAAAAATGTCTTTGCACATATACTGTGCAAAGATATCTTAGATTCATGAATCGATGTGAAAAAGGGAGTTCATCGTGTCTGACTAAGAATGACTGTATAAAAGATTGTAAGACCATTTTAAAGAAAAATGGGGTTCTGTAGTATTTGAGTGATTTCATTACGATAATGTTTCACATATACCATTCAGCATATTCATGTCATGAAGTTATTCTAGAGCTGATTTTTCTTATACATATAGACACACTTGACATACCATGTATATAGAAGGTGCAATACTGTGAGAGATCCTTGCTTGAGTCCCAAAGGCCTGACACTGCACTGCACTCATTCTTCACAGGACTGGTCCCTCTGGTTGCAGGACTATACTGATGAATATCTTCTGGCTCCATATCTGAAGTCAGCTTAATCGTCTTTAGTTTGGGGCAGGGCTCCAAAGATGATCAGGAGCTGCAGAACCTCAGCTGGAGAGGCTAAGAAACAGGGGCTGGTTCATCCTGGGGAAGCAGAAGCTTTGGGGGGGCTGGCAGCAGCCCCCCAGCACCTACAGGGAGGTTATCAATGGGAAGAACCATACTCTTCACAGCACTGCATGGTGGGAGGATGAGAGACAAGAGAGATTCAGACTAGATATTGGGAAAGTCATTTTCATCACGACAAAAGCCATGCTGTGGAACGGCTTGGCCAGAGAGGTTGTGCAGGCTCTGTTCTTGCAGCTTTCCAAGACCTGTCCAACTAGACAAAGCCATGAGCAACCTGATGTGACCCCAGACCTGACCCTGATTTGAGCAGAAGCTTGGACTTGAGACTTCCCGAGGTCCTTAGCAGTTTAGTTTATGTTCTTATTCTGTGATTAATCTCAGTATCTTCTCACTCAACTCTGTTGCACTTAGCCCTTCCCATAGAGATCTGGAGGAGAAATGACAGAGTTTTAAGAAAACTGGAAATGTAGAGCACAGAAAGTACTTCTGAGGGCAAAAAGTGACAGGGGAGAGATGTTTTATAGAGTAGCAGATTGTGGGTGATGCTGGATGGCAGAGACACAATACAGTTAAGTGAGGGGACGAAATTTCAAGAAGCTTTAGCAGCTGGGTTAGTCTTGAACTACTTTGTGAGAGGGTAATGGACTTTTCTGAAGAGCGGTAGCATGTGGGTTTCTGGGAGCCACTGGGTAATTTATTCTGTTTCAATCTGGAGCATGGTGGATACAAACCCACACTGGTTATGTAGAGAAAGCTTTTGGATGCAATGCAGTCTTGCCCAAACCTTTTCCATTCTCATCTATTTTATATGGTTTAAGAAACTGGAATAATAATACTTTCAACTTCTGTGTTATCTAGTATCTAATGTTGACTTCTAAAAGTTGCCAGTAGATTTTTTTTTTAGTCAAAAAAGTGTTTGTAATATGTTTAGTTTGTGTGCTTGTTTGTGGGGTTTTATTTGGTTGGGTTTGGTGTGGTGTTTTGTTTGGGTTTTTTAATTATTATTTTTGGTTGGTTGGTTGTTTTCTTTTTGTTTGTTTGTTTGTTTTTTATTTCAAAAAACACACAATGCATTCAGCTGCCCCTAACAAACCAACCTTTGTAGAATTTATTAACTAGCAGGAACCTCTGTGAAATAAACCTCATTTCTGACCCCATCTAAACCTTAGTGAACTGAGGATTTGGATATAAGCCGACGCTTCAGAATCATCTCTCATCAAACAGGAGACAATGTAACTGCAAAAATTGTGTAAAACACCTCTTTCAGACAAAACGACTATTCCTAGTATTGATAATGTTTATATCGTGCATTCTCCTCATCCCCATTTCCTGAGCTGATAAACACTATTTCTGTCCTTTGGCTCAGGATCTGCATCAAGGATGTTGGTATTGCTCAGAAAGGCCATTTTCATACCTGGTTCATGATTTCCTTCTGTGGTCTTGAGAGAATGTGTTTGGGGGACTGCTCCAAACTCAGTTAGGAAAGTCAGTACAGGATTCCTCCTTGGCATAGATTTCTTGGACTGAATTCAGGCAATCTATGTTAATTAATCAACTGACTCAGGAGAAATGTCCCTTTTTCCGGTCTTCTCCTGTCACTGTGCATTACAAATATACTACTGAAACAGGAAAGAATTTTTTTTTTTTTGGAGATAGGCTTTTCCTGTTGTATGATTCATTAAATGGCGTTGTGGTTCCATGGAGACTAATTGTGATCAATCTCTTAGAGGAATGGTTTTAAGGAACAAGACTAAGAGGCAAGAAATCTAATAGGACTTCTTGCTGTGCCATAGATTTCTTCCTTGTCTTGGACAAATCATTCTCTGTGTCTCATCTTACTCATTGTGTGCAGTTTTTCAGATCTTAATTAATAGTGGAAAAAAAATCTGATTTCTAAGGGAAGGATGTTCTTGGAAAAACTCTATTTACTATTTTAAATGTGTATTCCTTTTTATTATGTATGTTTATATGTATCTATACCTATTTTTCCATGTATGGGGAAGAGCAGTTACAGTTGTGGAAATAACAGTGAAGTATCTATGTGTTTGATCAGTACATTTCAATACAGGGTGCAGCTATAGCTGTTAGTGATACATGCTATCTCTTTTTGATCATTTAATATAAGTGTAGTGGAAGAAGCTTCGGTAGGACTAGATATATTACAGAGAAAAGTGACTTCTACATGGGTGAAGTTTGCAGGAAATTAAGGAAGTCTGTACTCCAATCCATTGTTTCCTGCAGCTAGGATATCCCACAATATAGGAACAACAACAAAAACATAAAAAATCCCAACAATTTTTTTTTTTTTGGAAAAACCTCTGCTTGAACTTCTGATCCTGTCTGCTTCTCATCAGGCAGTTTTTTTCATATGCGCGCGTGTGCGTGCATGCATGTGCATAACTGATGTTGATTGAAAAATTTTAATTTCACTTCACTATTTATGGTACATTGGAGACAAACAGCTTCACCGGCATTACTGTTACCTCATTCGCCTTTTTTAGTCATCAGGGCCGACTGTTTATGTCTTTTACATTCACAGAGCTGATTTCAATTTTGAGGAATTCAGGACCATTACAGGAACCCAGCAGAAATGATGTATGACAGCTCACTTTGCTATCCTCAAAATACTTTAAAAAAAAATCTTAATAAATATATAAACAATATATTTATACTGATTGCAAAAGCAGAAAAGAGATGGTGGGAACGGCAAGGAATATGTTATAAGCTTCAGGATTATGTAGAAAAGTCTAGTCTATGTTTTTAAAGAATGACACGTGGAATCTTTTAAGATTCTTTTTAAAGTAAAACATAAACAACAAACCTTTTCATATTTTTGCTGCTCTGTTGTGTGTTTCCAGAGTATTTCCCTACTGTATATTTTAAAATTTGCTGTATCTCCTGGAATGGTCACAGTTGACACTTTTAAAGTTAATGTTTTAAGGAAGAAAAACCAGCTGTCTCTTACCTAGTTCTGAGACTTCACTTATTGGAGGAAATTAAGAAATAGTGGAAGTATTTTCTTTCAGGCTCGGCAGTGCTGTGTGTGACTCAGGCAGTGACTCTCCAGCACTGTTGTTCAGGGTGTCTGAGCTGGACTCTCCTCTCAGCAGACCCCATATTTTTCTGTCTTTAAGTTGTGTCAATCAAAATTCATTGTCTTGCCTCACGTGTTTTCTTGCCAGGACCTGACACGGCCATATTGGGAGGGGAAATAGAAATATTTCGTTAGACAAGTGGGGATCTTTTCCTACTCTGTATATAATAAGTCAAGTAAAATGGTCGTTGAAGTTTTGTGGAATGTTGATGGGTAATTATACTTTCACTCGCTGGAGAGTATTTTATTCATATTTTCCTTCATGTGTCCTAAGATATACTAGGATTTCCTTTAAACTGGATGTAATACTTTCTTATGGAGACTAAATGAAATAGTATCACCTTTCTGTTTAATTGAGGGAGAAAAAAAAAAAACCCAACTGGAAATATTAATCAAATAGCCAAATAAACTTATTAATTTCTCAACAATTGTGTCAATCCTAGAATTCAGCTTTGTTTACATCTATTTTTTAAACAATTTAAAACCTTTTGAAACATATTTTCTACTTCTTCTATGTAAGTTACAGTAACTTGGAAAGTACTTTCTTAACCCTCAGTCTATAACAAGCACAGCCAGGTGCTCACACAGTTCAGGGTGTGTGACTGTAAAGATATATCTGCATGCCTCGGGTGCGTTGTAAAACGGCCAAATTACTTCAACACCCATAAATTGTAAGTATATCTTTATGATCTTTAATAATTACTGGATAAGAAAAGGAATCTACTGTCAGCTAAAAAAGTTTGGTTTCATTAGATGAAAAAATATGTTTTAAACATTTAGACAATTTTACTTAATCCCTGGGATACTGAGTATACTAATTCTTATTTGTGTTTGTGCCATGTCATCTTGACCCAAGCCCTGCCTCTCTGTGAATGGAAAGAATGATTGGACTTAAACTGTTTTCTGTGAACCTGCACTAAACAATTTTGTGGTCAGCAGTGGCCATTAGATCATGTAGTTTGCCTTCTTATGGCATCTGCCATAGAATTTCATCAATTTACTCCTTTCACTTGTGTTTGACTACAGTTTGTCTTATTCAGAAGTCCTCAAGAGACAGAAAATTCATCAAATATCTGCCTCTTTTTAAATGCCTGATTGGGTTCATTGTTAAAAAACTCATGCCATTATTATAATTCAATGTTACCTAGTTTTAAAGAGCAATACTATTTTTTTTATGTCTTTCATGAGCTTTAACTACTTTTGTTTTCTCCCGTGAAAGTACTTATATGACGGAAGTCACATCTAGATGACTTTTTGACACACTATGTCGGGTAATCTGCCTGGGTCTTCTCAGGTCCTTTGTATAAGCAAAGTGCAGCAGCTTTGAAACTCTGTTTTTCGTTGCAGTCAGTGTACTGCATATTTACAGGAAAATTTTGTGATTGTGTAGAGTGCATCACAAACCTCCTGCCTGACTCTAGGCAAGTCCTTTAGCCCATGAAGTTACATTTCTCACTTCTTCATCTAAAAAATCGAGATAATAGAACTCACAACTACAGAGCATAAGTATGTTCATTTTTTTTTCCAAATGATAATAATGATAATACATGAAATTTGGCACTATGGGTTTGTGTAGAAATGAGGGGCAAAATAAGGCTTATACAGTTAACTTCATTGTTCAGTTGACTAAGAGCCTACAACCAGTACATAACAGAACCATAGAATTGTAGAATAGTTTGAGTTGGAAGGGACTTTTCAAGGCCACTAGTCCAACCCGCCTGCAATGAGCAGGGAGATCTTCAACTAGATCAGGTTGCTCAGAGCCCCATCCAGCCTGGCCCTGAATGTCTCCAGGGATGGGTCATCTACCACTTCTCTGGACAAACTGTTTTAACACCGTCATTGTAACAATTTCTTCCTTATGTCCAGCCTGAATCTCCCCTCTTCTAATTTAAAACCACCACCCCTTGTCTTGTCACTACAGGCCCTGCTAAAAAGCCTGTCCCCATCTTTCTTACAGGCCTCTTTTAAGTATGGAAAGGCCGCAATAAGGTCTCCCTGGACCCTTCTCCAGGCTGAACAACCTCAGCTCTCTTAGCCTGTCCTCACAGCAGAACTGTTCCAGCCCTCTGATTAATTTTGTGGCCTCCTCTGGTCCCTCTCCAACAGGTCCATGTCCTGTACTGAGGGCCCCAGAGCTGGATGCGGAATTGCAGGTGGGGTCTCACCAGAGCAGAGCAGAGGGGCAGAATCACCTCCCTCCGCCTGCTGGCCGTGCTCCTTTTGATGCAGCCGAGGATATGGTTGGCCTTATGGGCTGCAATTGCACATTGCCAGCTCACATCCAGTTTTCGTCCACCAGTAGCCCCAAGTCCTTCTCCACAGGCCTGTTCTCAATCTCTTCCTCCCCCAGCCTGTATTGATACTGGGGGTTGCCCTGACCTGGGTGCAGGACCCTGCACTTGGCCTTGTTGAACCTCATGACATTCACATGGGCCCACTTCTCAAGCTCGTCGAGGTCCCTCTGGATGGCATCGTGTTCCTCAGGTGAGTCAACATGTACCTGTTGTGGGTTAGTAAATTTACATATATTTAACTTTTTTATCTGTAGCTCCTGAAGTAGGGCACATTGAAGTTGTCTTGACCACAGCAAACTTGCAGTTATCTTTGCTCCTCTTCCTTGTACTTCCCACAGCTCTTTCTAGTACTGTTCTGCCCAGAAATTAATCCCACGTCACATCAAAATGTCTTTTTAAACAACTAGTATTGCCTAACTTATAGATATGAGGTTTCTGCCCATGTAGTAAAAATTACATTGATCTATCTAGCTGTCATGCTGCATTTCAAGCTCATGTCTAATTTGCTTGCCAATTTAATCCTGAAGACTCTGTCAGCATGACTATTTCCATATATATACTTCCATTTAAGTGCCTGTGTTTCAGGATATTTTTGTTCAGATACCTTTTTTTTCCTAATATGAATAGAAAAGAGAACAATGTTTTTGATGCTTCTTGTCTCTCTACATCCCTTTATGTAGTCAAGACACAATTTGATTGGGTAAATTTGAATCCAACAACCACTTCACCTGTTATAAAACTTGTGCCTGCTATTAGTGTTAATACATTCACCAGCAGACTTTCCTTGCATAAAAGCCCTGCTTCAAAAGAAACGTGGTGTTTTGGACCTGAGACTTGAATATTCCAAATGATGCCTTAATAATTTGGGCTATGAAAAACAAAGCATTACTGCCACCTCTTTTGCCCCCTGCAATTTTGGTAGTTATTCTGGAGCACTTTGGGGGTTCTGGGGTGGTGGGAAATGCTCAAGAGTTTTTCCAAATGTTTTATGACTGTGTGCATTTTGTTTTTCCAGATTTTTCTTTAGCTGGTACTATTCACCAAATTTTATCCAAACTTGCAAATATTGTTCTGTTAAACAATAACCGGTTTGGTGTGGATTTTTTGGTTGGTTGGTTGGTTTGTTCCGGGTTTTTGTTGTTTTGCGTTTTGTTGGCTTTTTTTTTTTTTTTGCAAATAAAACAAGCTTGTATTGTGCAAAAGGTTTAAACCAAGACAGAGGAGTTGTGAACTAGCTTAATCCAAGGTCTATTGAAAACATTCAGCATTGGGTCAAGAACTGATTAGAAAAATCTTCCTGTCACAGAGTCTGTTAAGGTACGGAACAGAGTCCCCTAAGAAGACACAGAATCCCTGTCTCTTTGGCCGTCTGAAACTAGGCAGAACATAGCAGTATGTAAAAATAGTTTACCCATATAAAAAGCAGATAATGGTTCTATTAAAAAGGATTGATAACTTAATGAATGTTAAAATTTGATGTCAGTTCATTGCTTTAATTTAAAGTTGTTTAGAGATTGTGCCTGTAGCAGACCAATAAAAAGTTTATATTGATTTGTGTGTAAGCAGAGTGTTCCTCGTGTGTGTTGAACTGGATACAGAGATGAAATGAGGCAGAGGCTTGCAGATTAGAACAAGCTTTTTAATATTCTTTGCAAGCTGTTTTTACAAACATCAGAAGGAACATAAAATCAGGCACATTTGTGAAGAGAGGCAGTGCAATTTACAAATAAACGTGTGGAGCAAACAAAATTTCAAAGCTGATTCTGCACAGATACCCAGTTCCCGTTGTTCAGCTTGCAAATATTGCAAGCACAACTGCATGCACACGTCTGCTATTCCCAGCCCATGAATAGACATACTAATACAAACTTGCATAACCTTGTAGCTATTTGACAGTATTCTAAAGAAATTACATGATTAGTGCTAAAAAATTAAGCTGCATTGCTTTGACTAAGAGATTTAGATTCCTATATGACTAAATCTATGATGAAAACTGTCCTGTAATTTGCTGAGTTACATTTGGGAATTGCTTTCTCCTTGAAGAACTGAGCCTGTAGCACTGCCTGGGATTGTTGTGACCAAAGAGCAGGATCTGGCACTTGGCCTTGTTAAACTTCATACAGTTGGCCTCAGCTCATTGATCCAGCTGGTCCAGAACCTTCTGTGTGGCCTTCCTACCTTCCAGCAGGTCAGCGCTCCCACCCAATTCGGTGTCATCTCTGACCTTAGTGACGGTGCACTCAATTGCTTCATCCAGATCATTGATAAAGAGATTAAACAGAACTGGCCCCAGTATTGAGCCCTGGGGAACACCACTCATCACCGGCTGCCAACTGGATTTGGCTCCATTCAGCACAACTCTTTGGGCCGGCCATCCAGCTAGTTCTTCATCCATCGCAGAGTACACCCATCCAGGCCATGAACTGCTGGCCTCTCCAGGAGAATGCTGTGGGATACGGTGTCAAAGGCCTTACTGAAATACAAGTACAGAACGTCCACAGGCTTTCCCTCATTGACTAGTTGCGTCATCTTGTTGTAGAAGGAGATCAGTTTGGTTAAGCAGGACCTGCCTTTCATAAACTCACATTGACTGGGCCTGATCACGTGGTTCTCTTGTATGTGCCATGTGATGTTACTCAAGATATCTGTTCCTTGACCTTCTCCAGCACTGAGGTCAGACTGATATGTCTATAGTTTCCCAGATACTCCTTCTGGCCCTTCTTGTAGGTAGGTGTCATGTTAGCCAACTTGCAGTCAACAGGGACCTTGCCAATTAACCAAGATTGCTGACAGATAATGGCTTAGTAATCACCTCTGTCAGGTCCCTCAGCACCCTTGGGTATATCCCATCTGGCCCCATAGACTTGTGGGTGTCCAAGTGATGTAGCAGGTCGCTAACCATTTCCTCCTGGATTATTGGGGCTTCATTGTGCTTCCCATCCCTGTCTTCTGGCTCAGGGGGCTGGGTACGTGCGGCACAACTGTTCTGACTATAAATGAGGCAAAGAAGACATTTAGTACCTCAGCCTTTCCCTCATCTTCTGTCACTATGTTTCCCTCTGCATCCATCAGAGGATGGATATTTTCCTTAGCCCTCCTCTTGTTGCTCATATATTTATAGAAAAAATTCTTGTTGCCTTTCACAGAAGTGACCAAGGCTCAGCTCTAGCGGGGCTTTGGCCCTTCTAATCTTCTCCCTGCATAACCTCACTGAGTTCTTGTATTCCTCTTGAGTATCCTCCCTCTCCTTTCAAAGGTTATAAATTCTCTTTTTATTCCTATGTTCCAGCCGCAGCTGTCTATTCAGCCAGGCTGGCCTTCTTCCCCACCAGCTGGCCTTCCGGCACATGGGCACAGCCTGCTCCTGCACCTCTAAGATTACCTTCTTGAAGAGAGACCATCCTTCCTGGACTCTTTTGTCCTTCAGGACTATAATGAACTGTGTCCTTGCAGGTACCAGCTGGTGCAGACAGTTCCCTTCTTTAATTTGGTCCTTGCTAGTTGGTGTCAGTGGTTAGCCAAACCAGTATTTTGAATTTCAGTTCCTCTATAGTACTTGTTAGGTTTCAATTCTGGTTAAGGTTCAGTGAAAACTTCAAAATAATAGGCCAAAATGAGTTCTCGTCTGAGACAAAGTAATGAATAGATACCCCTATGGTTTGATGTGTGGTTTGTCTTGTCTCTTGACAAACAAATAAACAAAACCAAAAATGTTGATGTGTCTTTTTGCTCCTGGCAGATTCAGGTACCATGCTCTAGCTTTCATGAGCTCTAAAAGAATGTTGTGTGAATACACATGTGAAGTGTAACTTTGGTATAGCTGCATGGCAATGTTAGATTGGAAGATACCATTTTAGCTTCTCTTTCAAGTAGTTCTGTAATACTGACACTGTAGAGAAGACTCCTGAGGGAAACAGGAGAAATTGAAGAAGTAGCTCAGAATTTAATAGAAAACCCTTGGTGTCTTCCTATGAAGACATTCACCTAAGAGTCATTATTCCAACCTATCTTAAGTCTTTCAAAATTTTGGCTATTGTGGAGATACTTTGGAACTTTCCAGTTGACTTTAAGAAAGCAAGCAATACCATGTTTACTACTTTAATATGACTTTTAGATCCTCACTGCTAGATGGTTCATCACTCAGAACAGCATCGCTCATGACCAGCCTCCCTGTGGCAATGTTACTATTTTCCTGAATTCACACTTTCTAGATTTTTCTGTCAAGTGTCTTCAAGTCTCAGCTGTTGAGTTTGTTTGTGTGAGGGTTTTTTGGTTTGTTGTTGTTGGTTTATGTTTTGTTGTTGTTATTGTTTGGGGGCTTTTGTGTGGGTTTTGGGTTTTGTTTGTTTGCTTTTGTTTTGTTTTTAATGAGAGAAGCTTGCAGTCAGTTGCTACATTGTGAGGCATAGTGTATACTTCCAATTTTAAGATATTTTCAGAGATTGGTATTCTTTTCCCCACTTGTAACGAGACATGAATAAAAATGCTTCATTGGATGTATTTACAAACTATAAGTCTAAGTCTTATCTGACTCTGAGAAATCAATATTATACTGGGAAGCAGGTAACAATGTATTATAATAATTTATTATAATTCTATAATATAATTATATATTACACCTACATATAATACATGAATGTATATTAAATACTGTTATAGAACATAACAATCTTATTACCTGTGGAGGTTATTTGGTGTTAAACTGTAATGAGAGAAGAATTAGGTAGTTTCAGTGCATATAATTTATAAGCAAAGATGATTCAGAAATAAGAATGTTTTGTGTTTAAAGTATTAACTTTTTTTTTTTTTTTACAAAGTGTTGTAGGAAGGAAGTTATTGTAAGTGAAAAAGAAACCTAAGCCCTGGTATCATATGGCATTTTTTATCTGCTCATGTTTGAGCAGTAGTTATGTGTGATTATAATTATCTGTGATATCAAAGACAGGAAAAAAAAATTATGAACAATATTTCAAATATTTGGTACATTCAGAGAATTTAGATGCTCTAATGACTCATGGTGATTACACTGTTGAAGATAAATGCCTTAGAAAGTTGTGGATAATTTTTAAACTCATGATAAATGAATTAAACAAATGTCTTATTTATAGTAAAGCGTGTCCACAGCAAAAGTGCTCTGCCCTTTTTTGAAGACTTGAGTTCTATTTTCAGGAGTTTTGTCATATAATTTTTCTAAATTTACTGTAATTAATGAGAAGTAATGATTGGTAATCAACTTAAATGTACTGTAGAATATGGAATCTAATATATGCAAGGCAAAATTTAAGCATTGCAATTCACAGTACACTTCGTAGTATATTGACTGATAATTGCACAGAGATATTAAGAGCATCCATTTGTAGAGGTTCTTTAAAAAGTCAAGAGGTGAGATTGAAAACTCAATCATAATTTAGGAAATTTCTGTCTTCTAGTGCTTAATGTCTCTACCTGAAGAGAATTTAGTAGTTCAAAATTTACTTTTATATTTGAGTAGTGTAACAATTACCACCTCCTATCTTGTAAAATAAATAAATCCTGCTCCTGGTGACCAAGGCATTTGACACACCACTTTGGGGAGGAAGGACTGCACATTGGTTTGCTCATCATATTGGGATAATAGCTGATTTCCACTTCATTGCTTCTTTCAGCTGCTTAACTGGCAATACCTATGGGCTGTAGATACCAATCCAGGCGAGAATGTCATTATACTTAATACAGGAGTTATTTCTGGGTTCAGATGTAACTGTTGTACAACTCACATAACCTTTGAAAGAATTACGACTTTTGATTATACACCGGCTTATTCCACAGGTCTCATATTTCCAGTCTTTCCTAAATACTGCAACTATGAGATGTAATGACTGAGGTATGCTGGCAAAGAAAACAATTTTGTCCTGGGCTTTTAAGATATAATGGATATAAAGTTCGCTTACCAGTAGTGTTCTCCCACTGGTAAAATTCAGCCTATAATAAAAACAAAAGATGACTGAATGGCTTCACGTCTGTGTAGCTGTAAGAGGGCTATGTAACAGGAAAAAAGGCAAATTATTAAGACAATGTACATGTAGATGTAGAATACTTAACGCTCTTATGTGACCACTCTCCATACAGGATATGACATAAAGTGTATTTTCTAATGCTATTGAATCTATTTGACACAAATGAGAAGATATATCTAACTAGTTCTTCTTTTCTCTGTACTCCTACTTCATAGGCTTTGAAGATGGATTTAAGCCATATATGTTGTATATTGTATTTATGTTATTTCTATGATGCTGAAATTTATTATGTCTGTGTAAACAAGCGGGTAAGTTTAAATTTATGCTTTTTTTCATATTTTTGTTTTCTAATCTTGTGTCTTAAAGCTTTTTGCTCCCACCTTCACTCAGATTTCTTTGGCATGTTTTTCTTTGGTAATATTAATTTGTCCCAGACATCTGTAGTGTGGGCACATGCCCTCCATATACTGTATGCTAAAAGAGACCCTGTGGAACATGACATGCTCAGAGTGCCATGTACATTGTCATTTGGTATTAGAAGAAATTAATTAATTTAATGTGAAGCAATATAATCCATATAGCTCTGCTGAGAGTTGCTGCTTCAATAATGGAGCCTAACAGCCTCTGGCTGAAGGGCAGAGCTGAGTGTGTTGCAGTGAATGAGGCTACATCTGGCTGGAAACCATTCACCGGCAGTGTTCATAAGTTTGAGTTCTAGGACCAGTTCTGTTTAATTCTTTTACTGATTCCGAGGCAGGAGTTGAATGCCGGGTTAGTAAGTTTGCCGATGATACTAAACTGAGAGGGGCTACTGACTATCCCAAGGGACAAGAGGCCTTGCAGAGGGATCTGGACAGATTGGGGCACTGGGAAACCACCAGTGGCATGAAACTGAACAAGAGCGAATGCTGGATTCTGCACTTGTGATGGAATGATGCTGAACACAAGTCTAAATGGGGAGAGGAGTGGCTGGAGAGCAGCCCTGCAGGAAGGGATCGGGGGGTGCTGGTTGCCAGGAGGCTCAAAAGGAGTCAGCAGAGAGTGCCCTGGCAGCCAGGAGGGCAAACCCCATCCTGGGGACATCAAATACACCATAACCAGCTGGTCAAAAGAGGTGACCGTCTTGGCTCTCTTTAGTACTGATGCAGCCTCACCTTGAGTATTGTGTGCAGCTCTGGGCCCCATCACTTTAGAAAGGTTATAAAAGGTTCTTGAATGCACCCCAAGTATGGCACCAGAGCTGGGGAAGGGACTGGAAGGCATGTCCTCTGAGGAGTGACTGAGGACATGGGGTTTGTCTGGTTTCGAAAGGAGGCTGGGGGTGACCTCCCTGCTGTCTCCAGGTTCCTGAGGAGGGGAAGTGGAGAGGGAGGTGCTGAGCTCTTCTGCCTGGTGCCCAGTGCCAGGAAGCATGGGAATGGCTCTCAGCTGTGTCCATCAGGGGAGGTTCGGCCGGCCTTGACATGAGGAAACATTTCTTTGCTGAGAGCTGGTCAAACCCTGGAAGAGTCTTCCTGGAGAGGTGGTCAGTGCCCCACGTCTGTCAATGTTGAAGAGGCATTTGGACAGTATCCTTAATACCATTCTGTAACTTCTGGTGAATGCAGAAGCAGTCAGGCAGTTGGACTAGGTGATGGTTACAGGGCCTTTCCATCTGAACGATTCTATTCCATTCCATTCCACTCTGTTCCACTTCTGTTTTATTCCCTGTGAGCATCATGACTCTAATAATAATGAGAATGTTATTTACATGAAACACCAGGGGGTTTTCATCTCCAGAAACACTTTCAAGGACACATAACAGAAATGATACAAGTGGAAACATGAATTTATTATATTATATTTTATTTTATTTTATTTTAGGTTATATTATGTTAATTACTGACTCTGTTTAGAGAGCTGATGCTCACAAGCATAAACATAATGCCAATGTGTAGCCAGGAGCAGACTGATGCTTCAGAAAGCATCCCTTTGCATGCTGGCAAAGGCTAGTCATAGAGCTGCAAGAGCAGCAACAGGAACACAGACCAAGCTGCTCCTGTTTACTGAAGAAGGAGAATTAGAAGAGTGAGGATCAGGAGTGACCATGCATAGAAAAAGAAGAAGAAGGAGAAGGAGAAGGAGAAGAACTGAAGAACCATCTGGTGCTTGTGTTCCACGCAGGCAGAGCTGAAAAGTGGCAGCTCTGGATGGTGCAGCAGGTCTGGAGCCATTCCAAGCAGGGGCTGTTTTGCAGAAGCAAGAACTACTGGAGGAATGGAGCGCAGGGAAGTGTAGAGCTGTCTCAGGCTGCAAACCTGCACTGGGCAAGAGAGCCTGAGAGAGCCAGGGCATGAGTGGAGCCTTGGAGGTGCAAGAGCAGTGGGGAGGAACCAAACCAAAAGTGCCCAGAGAAGCCCTGACAAGGGGCTGTGCTCAGTGTTACAGAGGACAAGAAGCACCATTGGGGCCTGTCATGGGACTTCAAGAAGCTTCCTACCTCTAGCTGCAGGGCAAGAAGGCCATCTTCCTGATGCTTGAGCAGCAGGCAGGAACCGAGCCAAAAGGGACCAGAGGAGCTCTGAAAAGTAGTCTTGCTCGATGCTGCAGAGGAAGGCAAAAAACCCCCGGGGACCAGTGCCAATCTGCCCCGGGGGAAAATTCCTTCCTGACCCCAAAGCTGGCGATCGGCTGTTCCCTGAGCATGTGAGCAAGACCTGGCTCCTTGTCCCACAGGCTGGTCATGCCTCCCAGGAGCTGCTCAAGCCCTATCCTCCCTTGACTTGGAGCCAGATCAGGGGCTTCTGAGAGTGCACCAGTACCTCCATCTGGAGGGACCTTGGGGGCAAGAATCATTCCCGTGCCTGTCAGGACAGGAGGGGCTGCTCCAAAACACTGGGATCCCTGGCAACATCTCCACATCCTATTTCTTACCACTGCTGCCCCTTGCTCTTCAGGGGATGAAGACAGGGAGCTTTGCAGTGCTCCTCCACAAGTCCTTCCCTTGCTCTTACCGCTGCTGTCCAGCTGAAAAGATCTGATAGCCTTGGCGACCTGTAAGAGTTGGTGGTTCTTCTCATCTCTTGAAAGGCTGGCATCTGTTCCCAGAAGGATGAAGCAGGATTTCCGTCCTGCACTTGGTGGCCATACACTGAGTGTCTGTGATGCCTCCTTTGCCATTTGCATTGTTTGTAGGATGGTTGTAGGTTTTTAACGTTTGTTGTTTAACCTTACTTGGTTTAGGTTGGTTGCTTCAAGATTGTTGTTCCAGGATGTCTTTTTTTGCATTGTTTGGTTTAGATTGCTTGGTCCAGGGTGTTTTGGTTTAGATGGGTTGAGGATGCTTGGTTTAGTTTCGTTTACGTCATTTGGTTTAGGTGGTTTGGCTTAGGTGGTTTGAGATGTGCTTTTTTGAGGGTGTTTTTTTCAGGCTGGTTGTTTGAGGTAGGGTGTTTGCAGGTTGTGTGTTTGTAGGCTATTGAAGCTTGATTGCTGTGGGGTTGTTGAAGTTGGGTTTTGGTTGGTTGTCTTATGCTGCTGGATTTAGGTTTGTTGGTCTAGCTTGGTTGAGGTTGGTTACTTGGTGGCTTGAGGTTGTTTGGTGTCATTTTAAGGCTGAGTTCTATTGTTTGATTTAGGAGTTTTGGTAGTTCTTGTTTTTATGAGGCTGTTTGGTGGATGTTGTTTCAGGAAGGTTCTTTAGGGTTGGCTGCTAGATTTTGGTTTAGGTTTTTGGTCTAGGTGTCCTGGTTCAGGTTGTTTAGGTTGGTTTATGTGGTTTGGCTTAGGTGGTTTGAGGCTGGCTGTTTGAGGCTGGTTGGCTGAGGCTGGTTGCTTGAGGTTTGTTGGTTGTTTGTTTGGGGTTGTTTGTTTGCAGTTGGTTGGGTTTGGTTGCTTTTTTTACCCTTGATGAGGTTCTGTGTAGTTCTTTGCAACTTGTTTCTATCTTCTTTGTTCCTCCCTTCCTTTTTTTTGTAGCTTGTTTGTTTTACCTCATTTCTTTGAAGCTTCTTTGTCTGAATATTGGTTTAAGTTGGTTGTTTTAGCTCTGTTTACACTAGTTGCTTTAAGGTTGATTTGTGAGGTTGGTTGGCTGATGCTGTAGGCGGTTGTTTCTAGGTTATTTCTAGGCTCTTTGTAGGTTGTATGTTCATAAGGCATTTAAACATTGTTTTAGGTTGTTGAAGGTTGTTTAAGTTTGCCTAGGTTGGCGGTCTTTGGTTACTTTTTTTTTAGGTTTCTGTTTTAGCTTGGTTTAGGTTGTTCGATGTCATTTTGTGAAAGTTGATTTGTGTTGTTTGTTTTAGGTGGTTTCGTTTTTCTCATTTTTGTTAGGCTGTTTGTTTGATGTTTTTTCAGAAAGGTTCTTTGTTGTTGGTTGTGTTAGTCTGGTTTAGGCTTTTAGTTGAGGTATCTTGGTCCAGGTTGTTTAGGTGGTTTTAGTTTTTTTTGAGGAAGGTTGTTTTAAGTGAGGGTGTTTGTTAGAGGCTGGTTCTTGAAGGCCGATTGGTTAAGGTTGGCTGGTTTAGGATGGTTGGTTGCGGTGATTTTTGATCGAGGTTATTTTAGGTTGGTAGTTTTAGGTGGGATGTTCTAAGCTGGCTTTGTTCAGGATGGTGGTTTTTGTTTGTTTTAGGTTGGTTTAGGTCATTTGGTTGAGCTTTTTTGCTTTAACGTTGTTTATTTCATTGGATTTAGATTATTTAGATTATTTTAGGTTGGGTGTTTTAGAAGTAGGTTTGCTTTCTGGTGTTTGGGTTGGTGTAAGGTCAATTGGTTTGAGGTGGTTGCTATAGCTGGGTTTCTGTTAGTTGTTTGAGGGTGGTTTTTTGGGACTGGTTGTTTGAGGTAGGGTGTTTGCAGGTTGTGTTTGTAGGCTATTGAAGCTTGATTGCTGTGGGGTTGTTGAAGTTGGGTTTCGATTGGTTGTCTTATGCTGCTGGATTTAGGTTTGTTGGTCTAGCTTGGTTGAGGTTGGTTACTTGGTGGCTTGAGGTTGTTTGGTGTCATTTTAAGGCTGAGTTCTATTGTTTGATTTAGGAGTTTTGGTAGTTCTTGTTTTTATGAGGCTGTTTGGTGGATGTTGTTTTAGGAAGGTACTTTAGGGTTGGCTGCTAGATTTTGGTTTAGGCTTTTGGTCTAGGTGTCTTGGTTCAAGTTGTTTGGGTTAGTTTAGGTCGCTTGGTTTAGGTGGTTTGGCTTAAGTGGTTGAGGATGGTTGGCTGAGGCTGGTTGCTTGAGATTTGTTGGTTGGTTGGTTGAGTTTGGCTGCTTTTTTTACCCTTCATTAGGTTCTGTGTAGTTCTTTGTAGCTTGTTTCTATCTTCTTTGTTCCCCCCTTCTGTTTTTTTTGAAGCTTGTTTGTTTTACGTCATTTATTTGAAGCTTGTTTGTCTGAACATTGGTTTAAGTTGGTTGTTTTAGCTCTGTTTCCATTAGTTGCTTTCGGGTTGATTTGTGAGTTTGGTTGGTTGATGCTGCACGAGGTTGATTCTAGGTTACTTCTAGGTTCTTTGTAGGTTGTGTAAGGCATTTAAACCTTGTTGTTTTAGGTTGTTGAAGGTTGGTTAAGTTTGCCTAGGTTGGTGGTCTTTGGTTACTTTTTTTTAGGTTTCAGTTTTAGCTTGGTTTAGGTTGTTCGATGTCATTTTGTGAAAGTTGATTTGTGTTGTTTATTTTAGGTGGTTTCATTTTTCTCATTTTTGTTAGGCTGTTTGGTTGATGTTTTTTTCAGAAAGGTTCTTTGGTGTTGATTTTGTTAGTCTGGTTTAGGTTTTTACTTGAGGTAACTTGGTCCATGTTGTTTAGGTGGTTTTTGTTTTTTTTAAGGAACGTTGTTTGATGGCAGTTTTTAGAGGCTGGTTCTTGAAGGCTGATTGGTTAAGGTTGGCTGGTTTAGGATGGTTGGGTGAGGTGATTTTTGGTCAATGTTATTTTACTTGGTTCTTTTAGGTCGGTAGTTTTAGGTGGGATGTTCTAAGCTGGCTTTGTTTAGGTTGTTTTCTTTTTTTTGTTGCTGTTTTAGGTTGGTTTAGGTCATTTGGTTGAGCTTTTTTGCTTTAACGTGGTTTAGTTCATTGGATTTAGGTTATTTAGATTATTTTAGGTTGGGTGTTTTAGATCAGTTCTTTTAGGTTGGTGTTTTCAGTAGGTTGGTGTATGAATGTTGTTGAGGTGGGTTGGCTTTATGTTGTTTAGGTTGCTTTAAGTGTTTCTGTTTAGTTTGGTTTAGGTTGTTCACATTAGGTTGTTTGAGTTGTCTTTAGCTCGATTGGTTTAGGTAGTGGTTTTTCGGTTGGGTTGTTCTGAGGCAGGCTGGTTTAGGTTTTTTGGTTTAGTGTGGTTTAGGTTGTTCCGTTAGAGATTCTTCATGGTCCTTCTAATAGTTATACTGTTTTAAGTAGGTTGTTTACGTAGTTTGTTTTGGTCTAGGTTCTTCGGCTTAGGTAGGCTTTTTTTCTTTTACATTAGTTGTTTTAGGAAGGCTGTTTTGCTTGAGGTAGGATCTTTTGCTTGAGGGGGTTGTGCAGAGCACGAGGCCCACTTTGGTACAGCAGGAGCAGCAGGCACTGAGGACAAAATAGCCCCAAGAAGCCTTGGCGAGGGGCCATGCTCAACTTCCCAGACTTCCCAGAGTGCCCAAATGCCTCTGCCCTAATGGACCTCCTGGGCAAGAATCCTTCCCGTGCCTGTCAGGACACCAGGGGCTGCTTCAAAGCACTGGGACCCCTGGTAACATCTCTGCATCCTATTTCTTACCGTTGCTGGCCCTGGCTCTGCAGGGGATGAAGACAGCGACCTCTGCAGTGCTCCTCCAGAAGTCATTCCCTTGCTCTTACCACTTCTGTCCAGCTGAGAAGGGTTTCCATCCAAAAGAGGAGTCTTGCAGTAGAGAACCTTCCACAGCCTCATCCAGCAGCCTCATCCAGCAGCCTCATCCAGCAGCCTCATCCAGCCTCCAGCCTTCTCCTCCTTCACTCCCCACCAAGGAATTCCACCAGCTCATCAAGGCCTTCCTCGGGGATGTGTTGGGGCTGCCCCTGGGCCAGCTCTGGCAGCGGACACGGGAGGCTGCTCCTTCTTATCCTGCCCGGGGCTCTGTGACCGCGGCGTTGCCGGGTGCTGGCATTGTGACATGGGGTGACGGGGCCCCTGTGTGCAGCCCCGCCCGCAGCCCCACCCGCAGCAGCCCCGCCTGCCAGCCCTCCGCTCAGCACCCTATGGAGGAATCATTTAGGGTGCTGCCCTGAGGCAGTTCCTGCGCCCAGGAGGTCCAGGGGCTGTCCTTGCCGTTTGGTGGCCGTGCACTGGGCACAGCTGCTGGATGGCCCTGGCGCTTCCTTTGCCACTTGCCAGAGCAAGGAAGACTGGGGACTTGGTTTGTCTGGACACAATCTCTTTTTGTGGGGCATAAAGGAGTTATTTTGGCTACTGCAGCCTGGAGGAAAGCTAGAGTGTAACCAGAGCCATAATCTGGAATGGATGGTGCAAACAGACAACCATGGAAATAAGACCATCTTTTAAAGACAGGTGTGCAGAGGTGACACTGGTTTGGTGGAAAGCCTCATGATTTTGAGACCTAGAACAGCCAGGGAAATGACAGCATTTCCAAACCATAAAAAAGCTCATTGCAGCTGTTGCTGTCATGTCCCCTTTTCCCACTGAAACCTTTGGTGGGAAGATGTTCAGATTTTATCTAAAACCCTGGCAAATCTGGTTTTCCTTTAGGATTTAGTATTTGGAGGACTGAAAGAGCAAGGGAGTTACTATTCTTGTCATTTTGCCCATTGGTGCCAAAATTGGTAATTGCCTTCAGATTGTGTAAATCAGGACACTTATACCAAAGACATTCTTTTGGTGGTGGTGATGCCAGAGGTGAAAGAAAGGGGTTTTTTCTCTCTACAAGAACTGTGCAGAGACGTAGAGAGCTTGCATTCTTCACCATTTTTTACCAGTGCACCAAGGGACATTTGCTACTACACTGTTCTTTATAGTAAGATCATCTCCCTGGAAAGAAGTCCTGAATTGTTTTGTGTTCTTGACCATATTTTTCCTTGCACTTCAATAGCTCTTTTCCTCCTTTGGCCTTCATTCTTGATACCTTCCTCAAAGTGACAGCAACCCTCTCAGCCTCTGTGTTGCTCCTTCCATTTGTCTTCTTATGTAGGTCCTCCATGCCCCTCCTCAGCTGCTTAGTCTTTGGCTGCCTTCATCCCAGATGGGATTTGTTTTTCTTGATCCCAAGGAATGAGTAATGTCCATAGCAGTACAGGTGAGTTCTCACCAGGGCCTTGCACAATGCTTGCTTTTCTTGCCTGACACAGAAGATGCATTTGCCTGTATCCTAATTGTGGCTTATAGTCACCCTGTGACCTACTTATGCCCCCAGGGACATTTCCCTACTCCAATGTTCTTAAACTGGAACAGAAATTCATGATGCTCCACCTGATGTTGCATTACCTGTCTCTACCCTGAAATTCTTCACACAGGGTTTATGGATGTAGGGGATATCTCTTCTGTCAGAACTTCAGCTGGTAGGGAGTATTGAGGCTGTAGAACTATACCATGAAATAGACCTTTTCCTGGCTTATGGGTGCTATGAAATCCAGAATATGATGTGGACAAGGAAACCTACTGTCGAGGGTTAAGATTGCGGGGTGACAATAAAACCCTGGCAGATGTATTGTTAACCCCCTCTTCCCCCCCACTTCCCCCTTTTGCCCCTCCCTCTCCCCCCTTTCCACGCAGGAGAGGCGATTGGGAGGAAAAGAAGAACAGAGAGAAGAGAGTTGGAAAAAATTAAAGATGTTTTACTAATGCTACTAATAAGAATAGAAAAAATAATACAAAATATACAAAACCAATCTTGAAAGTCTCAGCAACTGCAGAGCCGGCACCCAAAGTCCTGGATTAGACTCCACAGCCAACCAGAGCTGGATTCAGTCTCTCCCTAGGCCTCAGTTTGCAGGGACGACTAGCAAGGTCCTCTCCTAATGTCGGCCATAGGGAAAAAAAAAAAGGGACGAGATCCTTGTGATCTCTCACTTTTATATGAAGTATTCACGTGAATGGAATGTTATACACAGTTGGTCAGTTTCTTGGTCACTTGTTTCTCGTCGCCCCTCTCACGAGATGTCCATCCATGCTTATCAATAAGTTTGCATTCCGTTGCTAGGTTTACCAAAACATGTGTCTGGTTCTCCAGGAAAATGCAGTTAATATGAAGGCTGTAGCTGACAGGCAAAATTCACTGAAAGAGAAACTTGTTTTTAACAAAACCAGGACACCTACACATCTCGAACAGTGGTTTTCTGCAATCTGAATTCAAAAGGCCTGACCATGAACTTCACTCTTTCATCCATTTGATGACAGCAAAGCATTAAGGGTGGAGCTGAGTGAGGTGTTAAAGGGGCTTTAACCCATCTGTAGCCTGCTGAAGTCCAGCTTCACACAATCATGACCAGCAGATCCAGCCTTCCACAGGCTCGCTGAAGTGTTCAGGTAGTTGGAATAGATGATTGTTTTAGGTACCTTCCAATTCAACTATTCCATTATATTCTATTCAGATTTGAAAACATCTTCATTTACTTCTTCCTTGAACCTTCTATCTACCTGTGTGTTGACCCAGCTCCCTCCAAACATGTGTACTAGCAAGAAAGACCTTTTTCTCTCATCCATCTAATTCTGACTTTCCTTTCTAGCATTAGTATTATGTATGTATTCCGTGGGCCATGTAAGATGGGCACCTGACAGCAAGACAGCCTTTGTGAAATCTCTGTTGTATGTTGGTTCTCTGATGTATGCTGGAAGTGGCTCCCCAGACTATGAAAGCACCCAGCCCAGGCTGGTTCATTAAGACAAAGTGCATTATTCTTTCCCCTACAGTCATAATGTGTTGAAGACCAGCAGAGGTTAAGAAACTGGGTTTGTTTGGCAGATGTTTCTTGTTATTCTGCCAATTAAGTCAACAATAGGTATTCATAATCCTAGGGAGGCTTGGAGGTCATCAGAATTACAGGGCACACAGAATAGCTCATGCACAAATAGCTGAAAAAGAAAACGATCTTTGGGGGATTTCCCCCCACCCCCTTTTATTCTGCTTGTCCTAGGGGCTGTCACCAATCAGTGACATTGTGCATTGGCTTCACCCCTTGGTTCTGGCTGCAATGTTAAAAGTCCTGAATGGCACAAACTCTGTCTTATTGTTGCAAGGGAGATGTTCTTTTGCAGTCTGTCTTACACTCAGCTTTCAGTGCTTTGTGTAAGTGTTAAAACATTTTTCTCAGTAACTAGTTTAAAATAGATTGTTGGAATACTTGCATTCTTAAGGGAGTATGGGCAGCTTCCATGGAATGAAGAGAGCAGTTGTTGTAGGCCTGCATGTGGTGTAAAATGCAGTCTTTTGTTACCTTACCAGTACAGAGAAATTCATTAGATTCTTACTTTCTGGCCTTCTCAAGTAAATCCTTGCTGAGCAAGACATGGAGCTGGCAGAGAGAACCGTGGATCTTAAGAGGAAAAAGAAATTTGGAGAAATCATAGAAGAGCTAGTTCGTATGCTTGTGGCTGGGATGTGAATGGCATCCGAATGATCTCTGCGGGTAATGCTTTCAACAGAGTACCACTGGACTTCACCAATGTGGGACACTCTCGTTTCATTACCCCTTATGCAGTAACGGACAGTGTGATACAACAGTCAGTAAGGTGAAACTGAGACAACAAGAATAAAGCATTACTGAAAAACAAATAAAGCAAGAGCTTTAAAGAGAGAAAGCAAGCAGCAATGAGGCAATGAACAGCCACGAGACAGTAATTTATTAAGAAAACTGAATTTCCTTATCAGGAATCCTCACTCAAGCATAACAGTACTAATATATACTGAATAAAGCACTGGCTGGGGATGGTAAAGATGATAAAAGTATGAGAAAACAGTTCTACTGTTGCTTCTGGTAAAAAAGAGAAGTGAATGAGACATTGTTGGTACTCATAATACCTAAAACACTGCAGCAGCAGATAAAAGTATTTGATATATGGTGACCCTAGAAGGAATGTGACTCTGTTTTTATCTGAACCCAAGAAACAGAAGGTGGAATAGATGCCTGCCTTACAGTCACATACTCTGGCATCCACATGTACTTTTGGAGATATAAAAGATTGCTTAATGAGAGACAGAAACATATATTGGGCTAATGATTCCAGCGTAGAGGAGAAGCTGTTGAAAGAAACAGAGAAATTTCTCCAAATGGCAAGGGCAGCTGAACTGTCTAGGAAAAGGAACAAAACAATGTTATTAGTGCAGAACAAGTTCACAGGGTCATACTAAAGGAAATTGGGAGGCAGGACAGAGACAGACTGACCAGGAATGCAGGCGTCACGGTGCAGGCTATGTACTGAGAGAAACAATTCAGAAGATAAAAAGAAAACTGTCTGGCTCCTAGGGAACATGTAAAAAGCACAGGGCATAGCAAGGCTTTCTGTCCAGTGTGTTGCAGCTCAGGAAATAGAAAAAAAAAAATGGTAATAGAGATGGGGAACATAGATATTACAGTTAAAAGAAAGATGTCTTCTGGCTGCCTTGCATAGGTCCGAAGAAATGAACTGCACAGAAAGATGCAGAAGAAGTATGGCAGCTATTCTGTTCATTTTTGTAACTATTCTGTCAAGTTTCAATCAGTTGACACCAGTTGGATGCTGAAGCCATCAGCAGCCCAATCCTACTGAGCAGGTTAGTGGCAACTTTAGTCTGGAGGATTAGGATCAGGTAGTAATGATGCATATGCAGGTATTTGAATTAAAGGAGAAGAATCCTGAAAATTAAGAGATGCTATATGTGCAAGATCGTAAGTTCCTTCACATGGCAGTTGAGAGAGAGTCGTCACTTTGGACTTTCTCAAGCATTTTCAGAAAATGTAAGATCATATTTCAAGGAACCAGCCACACAAGTATCAAGTGGAATTCAGAAATAAGCCCCCAAATACACGCAGTGAGGTGACTAAAATTCAGTTTTCTTCATAGTGGCAGAGCAGTGACAACAAGTTAATAACTCTACGAAGAAATGACATCATTATATCCGTTGAAACTTTCAGAGAATGACTCAGATGCTCGGTTAATGCTGAGGAAAATTTGGAGTAAACTGAAGATGTTCATTCAGCCAGATCACTAAATATATCATTGTAAAGAAGTTGCTGCTTATTACCACCAATAGACAATAGGCTGTATAATTGTGGTGGATGCACTCAACCACTCCCAACAATAATCTATCGTCTGTTTAACATCTATCATCTGTTTAACATCACTGTAAGGCTAAGACTGAGTTTTACCACGTTGTGGTAAATGAGACCATGACCAGTGTGACAACACAGAGTACACCTTTTGGAAGATAAATGCCTGATGTAAATGCTTTTAACCCAGGCCAAGCATCTAAGGTGTTTCAATGTAAATTGAAGCTGGGAAGGATTCCTATACATGTGGCTTGAAGCTGGTGACAGAACTATTAAAAATTAATGATCTGTCAAAAGACAGAGTCAGTGTCACTATGTAAGAAGCAAAATATGAGATTGAATGTAGATGTGTAGAACAACTGTGTTGTTCTCTGTTAGTTGACATCTGGTGAGATAGCTGCAAGACCCTGGAAAAGTCTGCACAATTAGGAAAGCACTCAGAATAAAAGTCCAATCATTTTAAAGTGACAGTAAAATTTTCTAGAATTATCAGAGGTCTTTAAAACAGTGGCGAAAATCAGAAGGCAGGGACCTCTCCTAAGACTCTGTAGGGGAGCTAAAGCAACATTATTTTGTTCTGAAGGAGGTTAGGAGCAGTGCTAATGCAAACCATCAGCCCAGAACATTTGCCTAAAGACAGGAAACAAGAAACACAGAGCCATGCTTTCTGAAATGCTATTCCCTCAGTTCACCTTTCAGCACTAGCTGGCACTACGATCGACTATCTTATTTGCCCAAAATCCATTAGAAGGAACCTGGACAAAACACTATGGGTTTATACTCAGGTTTGTTTCTTCTTGAAACTCTAGCACTATGATATGAAAATAAGGTACTTCCCACGAAAAATGCTGCCTGTGGCACATGCACTGAACAGGACATGTCTTCTAGAATACAACAGATGTGATTTTATGGAACAAAACCCGCATCTTCAGTGGTAGGCTTCAGACCTAAAGAGCAGGCAGTAAATTGGTTTCTGTACCACCTGTGGCAGTCTCAAGGAGCAATTGCCACAGAAGTTACTCTATTTTACTTTGTCATGGATGAGCTGTACACGCAAAATGGGGTTTTGTTTGAAAGGGACTAAACATCAATCCTAGAAGGCTTAAATGGTGTTACACTGAGCCTGAAATGTGCTTCAGACCTGCTGATAATGGTCTGCATGAAATGAACCAGTCAGTATGTCAACCAAGCGGGTATGCCCAAGTGGGAGAAAAGAAAGAGTAGTCTCAGGTGCTCAGACTTCTGATTGGTAACAGGAGACTGAACAGCTTCATGAACTATTTGCCCTGGTAAAAATGCAAAGCAAACAAAAAAGAATAAAACTTGTTCTGATGGTTAGACGAGCTTACTGCTGCAGCTGCTGTAAGGCTTGCTGGAGGACATACAAGCAAAGACTGTGATGTACCAGACTCTGTGTGAGAACTCAACATGCCTGGCAGTAGATTTCACACAACTTAGCACAGAACAAATCACATTAGCCTGGATGCTCAAAGAGCAACAGGACAGTCAATTTGGCAATGAAGAGCTTGTTAACAAGAACAGTACAGGTGAGTAGTCCATTCTTTGCTTTGTTCAGCTAACACATTTCAGCATCTCTTCCCCTTCCCTCTGTTATCTCCCTTTCTGATTTTTACCTTGACACACCTAAACCAGGTCTGCAGCGCAAAAGGGAAACAGTAGACAAAGTTAGTAAAAACCAGTGAAAAACAGTTATTTGATACCGTTGTGTAAGTGAACAGGTCTGACCCAACCATCAAAAATCTGCTTGCAGCAATAGCAAAAACCAAAGGCTTAGGTTAGTAGCAGAGGGAAATCTGAAGATAGTACCCACACAAAATCAAAAAGTGAATGAGCAATATCAAGGGAAGCAAAATAATTAGTGTAATCTCAGTGCTAACAGAGGCTCAAAATCTAATTTATTCCAGAAGCTGTCGTAGTTTCCTTGAAGGAAAAGTATAACAACAGTGTATGTGGGCATGGCAAAGACAATATTGGCTTAGACTCTTGGTTCATTGAGTTTCAGCAGACATATTGTGCAGGCTGTTCTGTAGGCCTCCTGTGGTCAGAACTGGTGACTGTACAGCTGTAGCTGCAGGAGAATGAACACTGGTGTGGAGTAGACATTCCCCCCATTCCTGTACTGTGTACCCTTAAGCTGTTTAAACAAGTCTCACACAAAAACAGGGAAAATAAACCCTAGAGGCACTTCAGATTTGTTTCCGCCTTCACCCTGTACACTTTGCAGCATCAGAGTAAACCCCCACAAAGTGAAAAACATTTCTTGCTTCTGATGTCAAATCCTAGGCCTAAGAGATGAGATGCAGCTTTCTTCCAGGAAGGTGTCTGACCTGGCAGGTTTGCTTTGTTGGTCCTCAGTGCTCTTTCTGGTAGAAAAAATGTGATATGTGCTTCATGAAGGGTAAAGTTTCATGTTCAGGACCCCACTCTGGAGAAAGAAGCATTTCATTAGACAGCTGCCTGCAATCAATTTAATATGGAAAAGTGAGAAAGCTTGAGAGATTTTAGGGTCTCTGAATACGGCTTTTCTTGTTGTTTCACACAGTTACGCATATGCAGAGAAAAGCTCTTCCGAAATGTCAGGCCACTTTTTAACTCACATATGTTTCCTGGGCTGAGAAGTTTATCATGGCTAAAATCCCTCTCCCAGAGAAGGGAAACCATCCTTGCAAACCTTGCTAGAGGGTGATTAATCGCTTGCAGTTATCTCAGGATTGAACCACTTTGTTGAACAAAAGCCTTGAAGTGCCATGACTACTCATCTACTGTGCTTTGTGTTGGACTCTGCTTCCACCCCGGATTTATTAATAATGGTTATGGATACCTTTGGGTGCGGCATGGAGGACTCGTGCTCTGCGTTCGTCTGTCAGTGTGTCAGTTCAGCTAGAAAAGTCAGTCAGTCTGCACAGGGCTCTCTCACAGCCTGGGGTGATGTGCTCAGCTCTCCGGGCCTTCAACATGTGGCAGAAAGGCAGGTAGTGCGACGTCTCACTGACAATACCACAGCTGCGCATTGACAAGCAGAGCGGGATTCACAGCAGACCTCTCGGGAGGCAGTTGGTGCGTATCCTTTTACTATGAAACAGTCACAAGACTTGCGGGACCTTTTCTCTTTATCCGTCCTTTATATAGCCTGCCTGTGTGCTCATATTGTGTTAGGCATTGCATTTGGATATGAGCGTTTAACCGTATATTTAATGTGTGGTTAGACATGAAGAACTTGGCACATGATACACAAGGTATGCGCAGATTAAATTATATAAGCCACTTTTGTATCTTACTAGTGGACACAGAAGGTTCTGATCTAGTATTCTAACTCAGGGTAAACCAAACCTATTAGAAATATTCTGAAAATTTTAATAAAAACCTTTTAAACCAGTCAAGTGGTCTTCAAGGGAGCATTGGAAAATTGTCATTTGGGACTTGTAAAACTAGGCTGGACAAAGGATTAACAACAGAGTTTTTTAAAAAAAAAAAAGAAAAAAAAAGGAATGACAATCTGAAATAATTTGCAGTGGTGGGAGAGGTGGGCATAAATAATTTCTTAGGCCTTTTTATATAATCTTATAATCTTAAATTATTCCTTTGAAAGGTTTTCCCCCTGCTTTAATGTGGTGAATTCCATGGCAATGATGAGTAGAGTATTTAGGGACTTTCACCAGGGAATGTTTATAAGAGATGATGAATGATTATTGGCTTCAGTTGCTAATTGACACAATAATTCCGGCCAAGGGATTCCTCTCAACTTTTGAAACCATATTCTAAAAAGGAAAGATAATTGATTTTTTTAGATAACACACTCATGTTAAGAGACTAACTGAAGCAGGATGGAGACTCATGGCCTCTCATTTTTTTCTGAAGATGTTGTATCCTTCTTGGCTTTATGTTTTCGTTTCTCGTAATTTGTGATAGGAAAAAGATGTGCCATTTTAATATATGACCTATGACAATAATTTTAAGATGCAGCTTTAGTCTGCCAAAAAAGATGAAGCTGCAGGACTAGTCCTACGGATAGTTTGAATGTGTTATTTTTTTAAAAAAGGAGAAAATGCACAAACAGAACAGGTTTGCCCAGCTACCTTTTTTATAAAATCACTAATTTTCACCCTGAAGAGGTCAGGCAGATTTATGGAATAAAACAGGGCCTCAGGCCATGTAACATGATTGTGAGCTAGTCAACCACTCATTTGTGCCAAGTAAATTTTGGAAATGATTCTCCTTTGCTGACAGTACCCTCATTACTGATTGTGTAGAGTAATTTATCAGGCATTTCTTAAAATAAACCGTTCATTTATGCTAATAGGACTTGGCAGGGGGGAAAAATTGGCAGGACTTGAAGTTCCTAGTGTTTTTTAAAACAAAAACTGTAAAGTCCTCAGTATTTTGAGCAACCGTTATCACAGCCATGCATACAGTTTATTAGAGTGACAACTAATTGCATAATAAATTTTCGAAATGGGAGAAAATTATTCCTATGTTAAGTTTACAAAAGCAAATAGTTTGGTAGAATTGTAAAAGCACAGTCATTAGTTTCATACTTGGGCATTCTTTATTGGCTAAGCTTCTGGTATTAATGAATCACTTAGCATCTTTTCCATGACTCATCTATTCTCAGTGCAGTACCTCATCTTGAAATATTTCTTTGTTCCTTACCCTTCATGTATTTTGTGCTTGGTAGCTCCTTCCAAGGAGATATTTTTCTTTCTGCTTTCTAGTGAGGCTTTGATCCTCTAAACACCCGTGCACATCAGTAGCTGCTGAAGTGAGTAGTCCTGTTGAACCTGTGAAACTGGTCAATATGTACAGTTACATGTACAAACATTTGTAGGACTCAACTACAGACTCTGTACAGAGTTTAGCTGCTGTCCTTTGCAGATGAACTGTGGAGATCATCGTGTTTAGATCTACGCATTTCACATTTGGTTGTCTTCAAAAAAGAATTTTTAAATACACCAATTCCCGAAAAAGCCATCCTTCCTAGCCCAGAAGAAAACTTTCAAAGCTCAAAATTAAAAGAAGGCATGTATTGAAACTCACCCATAAGGACCGCAACGCTGATAAAATGACAGCTGTAGCAAATTGTGACTCACCAAAAAACAATGCTTTAATGCAATGCCTGTTGAAGTGTAAGGGAAGTCTTCTGTTAACTTCACTGGTGGTTAGATCTGGTCCTCATTTAATAAGACAAAGCTAGATATATCTCTGATTGTACATAAATTCTGTGATAAGCTTTTTTATATATTCAGTTTCCCAGAAAACGGCAAAATCTGTTGCATCTTTGAGTAAAACTAAACAGTGATGTTGTTTTTGTTGTTGCTTTTTAATGAAAGTAAATGGCAATGAGTAAATGCAATTAGTACAGAATATACTGTGCTTCTTACTATAATAACAAATTGAGCATGACACATTGACCCCAAATTTTCATCATGCCTCAGCCTTTAACTGCAAATGCCAGAAACTCAAGCTGTGTTTGCAAAGACAAACAACTTAAAACAATCAACGGCACCTTAAATTGGAGATTTAGCCCTAGGTATTTTTTAATAATCAGGCTTTTCATTGAAGCTGTGTGATGATACAACTTAGGTTATGGCTTTAAATGTTTTGCTGTCTCATTCTGCTGTACTTTGTAGTTCGCAGAACTGAAGGGGCCCACATCCAGTACAGTGCTACCAAGAACAAACTGACATTAACATTTTGCATTTCTTCAGATTTTTAGACCCGAAACTCAAATTTTAAGTGTGAAGCTCATTCCATGAACATTTGTTGAACCTGGCCTTTTCCACTACATGTCTGTTACTCACCATCATAATTAGAATGTCCCTGCAGTGGGTCTAAATGTTTCTGCTAATGCTTTCCACTCCTGTCTGCATTCTTTTCATATTGTTTCCTGCCATTAATGCAATAAAAATGTCAGCCACAAATACCAGATTCCTAATGGAAAAGCAAAACAAACTAAAACCACAGCCAGCGCCACAGCTGAGAGATATTATTTTTTCCCTAATAATCCAAATTGTTACTAGGCAAACAATTAGTTGAGGTTGCATATACAATATGTATTATTAACTAAGTTGCATACATGGTTCATACACAGAGATCAGAATTACTGACACTCGCTGTAACCATGACAGAGGAGTTTCTTGCGTACGTTTGGATTGTCTGATGAGAAGAAATATGGTCTCTTGTTTAAATGACAGAGCCATAATTTGTAAGAGCTTCTCATGCTCTTGGAAAAGCAACTTAATTTTTAGTTTAAGGTATAATGGGGCAAACTTTGCTTCTTTAATGTCCTCAGACATACAGATGTAGAATGAACTTACACTTCTAATTTGCTATAAGTTCCTAAGAGGAAGAAGGCCCAGAAGAGATTATCTAAAACTGATTATCTATTGTTAGTGCAAGATGGATGTTTCTTGTAATGTGTCAGTTAGTTTGTACAATGTAATAAGTAGCCTCTCTGTTTTTTTCATCTTCTGTGTGTTTGTTGTTGCTGGTTTTTGTTTGTTTGTTTTGGGTTTTTGGTCATAGTTTTTGTTTTGTTGTTTTGTGTTTTGGTTTAGTTTGGAGTTTGTTTGTTTTGTGAGGGTTTTGTTGTTGTTGTTGTTTGGTTTGGGTTTTTTTTCCCCCTCATTATTTAAACCTTTTAAAGCTTCTGGCTGTTCTTAAATACAACTATATGAAACATTTCTAATTAGAGAATGTAGTGTATTGAAATGAAGTTGGTGATGTAGTTAACTTAGAAATCCAAAGTCTATATAGGACAAATCAGTTGTGATAATAAAGTTCTTCATATATTCATCATACTACGTTTGGAGATCAGATCCTCATGCACACTGTTCCCTAAGCATAAATCAAATAGAATAAGAAAAGTAGACCCTTCCCCATGGAGTTGTAATCTTAAGTGTAACAGGAGAAAATAAATCGATAAAGAGCATGAAGAAGCATTGAGACAATAGTAGTGAGCATACAGCAAATGGTCACAGCTCTTTGGTCAAATTTAGTAAGAGTATTTTAGTTACCCATTGAAGAGCAGATTTCTGAGGAACTCCTGAGTTGCTTCTGCCAGTGAAGTTGAAAGGTGCAAGAGAGAAGGGCTACATGTCTGTCTGTTACTTCTTGGGTAATTTGCCAATACATTCTGTAACTCTCTCCCATAGATCTATCTGTTTGGGAATAGCGTGAAGTGCAAAAAGCAGGTTCTGTCTGATGGGAGTTTGGCGTAGACCTTGGATGATGCTGAAAAATGGAACATTTTCTATTTATTCCACCTTTCATTTCAATAAATATATTTTGATATCTTCTGGTGTATTTTTAAGGCTGTCTACCATTATGCGATCCAGTAGTATAAGTTCAGCTTGTAAACTCTTCAAATTAAGGGTTGCTTTCTTCTGATTGTTTGTGCAGTTCTTGGTTCAGCTGAGCCTCTGTCTTGGTTAAAAACAATAGCAATAACTCAAAATGAGTATATGCTTTGAAGATGCTTTCAAATGTTCCATTTTTTAAATGAGAAAGTGATGGAAAATGGTGGGAGGTTCAGAATACAATGGATCCTCTATGCTTCCCTTATTTAACTTTTCTTCTTCCCGAACCCCTCAGTGGTGATTCTGCAAGCATTGCAGCAATAGGAATTGACCATTACTGGAGAATAGCCCTGTTTGTTTATTAACAAGGCTCCATCGCCTGTGGGGAAGCTGTGCTGAGACGTGCTGTGCAGTCATCAGATTTCATCCAACACAAGTGCCAGGTCAAAATGCAGGATTTGAAAAACAAAAATAATTGTACAAGCAAGTAGCTGAAATGTCTCTCTGCCCAGTGCTGTCTCAGAAGAGCTATTTGTGCGGTACCAACATGAGCAATGGAACTTTTTCTAGTCCTAGCTCTAGCTCCTGTCTACACATCTGAGTGCTGTCATTATTGCAGTGAGACTGTACAAGAAAATGTCAAAGCTGCAGATTTACCTTCTTCCCCCGAACTCCTTCTGAAAATAAATATAAATAAATCTGTGAAGATGCCCCTCTCAGGAGTCTGTTTAACAAGTCTTTGCACAGTGGTATATAATTTGACACGACATGATTAATAAAAAATTAAGTGCCACTGAATGTTGTTTTAAAAGACTCAGCATGGACATTCCAACTGCAGCAATATTTCAGTAGTTCCATCTGTATTTAGTCTCAGCACACTGATGATAGAACTGAACCCTATTAACACTCGTGAAGTTCTGTGTTCATGATCTTTCATTTGAAAATATAAATGCAATGCCAGGCAAAGGAGAAGTTGAAAAGGTTATCCTTTATCTTCTCAAACCAATGGTAAAAAAAAAAATCCTAATCTAATTTAGTTTGCATGAGTGTATCGTATTTTTTGGCCTCCCTAGAAAATGACTGTTCCTCATTTTTCTCCAGCTGTAAGTAATATGACTTAAATAGCTCAGTGAAGCAGCTCTATTATTTACTGGTCAAAAAACATTACAAATGATTGAAGGGCTTTATGAAAGAGGTGGCTGAGAATTGTTCTCATTTGCTTCCAATTGAAAGTTTAATGCTTGTGGCATATTGCAGGGCAATGTAAATCCATAGGCAGAGAGAAAATCTGAAAAGTTATCATTTTTTTATGGTTTACATTTTTCTGTTTTTCTCTGGTTTGCAAGTATTTAGTATATTTAAAACACGTGAGTTTTTCAGAAGTGATCTTTGCATGCCATATTTGAGGTGCTTTTTAAATAGATATTGATTTTTAGACACTGCTTACTGGCCTGTTTGAAACAAAGCCGGTCAGAACAGGCCTAAACCATACAAGGAAGGGACAGGGACATCCAGAACAGCAGTGTGTTATTAGCAGGATACTTTACCCACTCTGTTTTCCCCCATGCAAAGGGGAGAGGACTGCAGACCATACACCTTTTGAGATTCAAAATATTTTTGCAGGACACCTCAGAAAACCTTAAGCCATGTTTCACTTTTTCCCCTAATGAAAGCAGGGAGAGCCTTAGGAGAGATTTGATTGAAAAAGTCACTTTGAAACCTAGTCAGTTACTCTCATACATTGCAGCTAGAACTGATTCTTATTAAAAGTTATGTAGTACTATGTTTAAAAGACAAGTGCGCTACTGAATAATACAGAAGACATAGCAGTGATGAAGCCTACTTGTGATCCCTCCTGCTACTTTTTGTCAGTTTTTACCCCATTTCCCTGTGTCAGATACTGATTTTCCCACTCTAACTCCCTGATCAAGTGAAGTTGTTCAAATACTGGGTTTACCTTTACTTGTTCTTTAATCTTATTTGCTTAAGTGAGTCATGAACACACTGTCTGACTAGGGGTCTGTTGCTAAGACAGACTGCCAGGAGAGAAGTACTGAAACTGTCTACACAGGCCATTCTGCATCCCAGGAGCCCACTGGCCAGAGCAGCCTCAGTACTGAATTCAAAACAGGTCGCCTGGGACTTTGTCTGGTTGAGTCTTGCAAACCTCCAAGGATGGAGGTTCCACAGCCTCATCTGAAAACCCTTGTGAAACCTGCTTTCTGAAGGCAGTCTGTGTTGTAGGAGTAGGAAATAAATTCCTTGTTCTCTTTCAATTATGGTATTGCCAGGTGTTATCTGAAACAATACTATGGGAAAAAAAAAAAAAAAAGAAGAGGGATCTAGTGTTATTTGAAAATTGACAGTATCACCTTAAAATGATTATTTTCTAAATGTTTTATATGCGTGCTGTGGAACAGTAATACATGCATATACTCTTCCAGCTGTACAGTAAAATTTATGAACCTCACACTTCTGGTACCATTGATTTCACTGTAAGGACAATAGCTTTGCATGAACAGTATTTGTATTGTGATATGTTGTTGTTCTATTATGCTGAAAATGTTACAAGACAAGAACGGTGGGGTTTTTTATTTGGTTTGATTTTGGGTTTTTTAACAGCAAAAGCTTTTGACATAATCTTTTTATTTTTAAGCAAATAAGATTATATACATATGCTTTTAAAATATTCCTAAAGGATATATTTTTTTTACTGTCTGCAGCTTTATCTTCAAGACAAATTCATTACTAAAAGCTGTTCTTCTTGGATGAGACCTTTTGATTGCAGAGGAAGTTGAGAATCTGTCTTGAAGTTGCTTTCCCTTATCATGCTGTCCATCAGTGAAGCTCAAGCCAGTGTGGTTGGCTTTTTTTCAGACACAATCTATTCAAATTAGCTTTTTTTTTCTTTTTGCTGTCTTTTGTCAAATCAGCTGTTGGCTCCTACCACATTGTCCCTTAGCTCAGTTATTTCGCCCCGGTTTCTAACTGTATTATTCACAGAGTCAGCCACAGTTGGCCAAGCACATTATGAAAAATTCTTGTCATCTGATGAACTTCCTCAGCTGCAAGTGATGACTCTGCTTCATATCTGCCATCTTCTCACTCCAGCAGCATTTCTTCTAAATCTCATTGATAACTATCTCAGTTACCTTTTCATCACTTTAAACATCAAACTCTCCTCTGCTCCTTCTCCTCTATTGTTTTCTGCTCTAACTATTCAACACCTTTTTTTGCCTCCATAGCTCTATAGTCTCTCCACTTTTTGTTACTCCTTCCCATTTTATCTTCTCCATTATCCATTTTCTAGTATCTAGCTCGCCCCAGATTCACTTTAATAATGGTTCAAGCATACTCCGGAACTGAAGAGTAATCACCCTGGGGCAGATACAAGGTCTGTGTCTCATCCTCTCTTGCCTCTGACAATAAGCAAAGTTTCAGCTCCTCTGTCAGAAAAAAAGCAACAAAACCAAAAACAATAGCAAAAAATCACACACAAAAAACCCCAAACAAATGAAATACAAACCCAAGCCAAACCAAATCTAGAAAGACAAATAAACAAACACCAAAAAAAACCCCAAACCAAAACATCAACAAAAAAAACCCCCAGCAAATCTCCAAGCTTTCTTCTATCAATTAATTTAAAGACTCCTTCAACATACTGCCCAGAGCAATTACCTGAAGCTCCTCTCTTTGATCCCACTCTTTCTTTTGGGAAGCCTCATGGAAGAATCCATGATAGTGAAATTTTGGGTTGCACTCTGCCCCTCCCAGAAGTCCACCCCTCCAGAAATTAATTGTTCTTTGAGTTGAGCTACGGGTGAGACCCTTGATGGTGGCAGAACTGTATGACCCCATGATAACAAACTACTCTGAATGGGAAGTTTAGGTTCATGTTTTTGAGAAGCAAATGTAAATGAAGAAGGTCCTTTTAAGAATGACATAAACTGAATTAAATTCTCCCCTTTTTAAGGGCTGCAAACTCAAATCCTGCCCTTATGATGCACTATTGCTTTTTTTTTCCCTGAGTGACCCAGCTGGAGTTCTGCCTTTTCCTCACTAGTCTGCCAAGGAACCATTCTGCTGAATCACTGACTATTTCTACTGTAATTGGCTTGGACTTCTAGGGTGAGGAGTGTGCTGAATAGTTCTCCTTTTTTGCCCGCTAATTGTTTTCCATGCCTCATGGGGCATTTTCTTGAGATTTTCAGTGCTCCTGTAATATTCGATTTGGAGCTGGATGTGTAGCAAAATGAAAATTGTTTCAATTTGATTAATTTCTTAAACGTTGCTTGTCAGTTTAAGGAAGTTCTGGCTGTTTTTTCTCCTTGCTGAGGAGTGAGTTTTAGACTATCTTAAGACTTCCTGTAGGTAACCAAACGTCAAAAAAAAGTCCTCAACCATTTTTTTTCTTACAGTTATTTCAGCCAAGATTTGTGTTTATCCCTTTATTGGTCCTTTTAGAATAAACAAGAAATAATGGAGCAGTTGTGCTTACATTGCCCTATTCCCCACTTCCCAGGCAAATCAAGGGTGTCTCTCGGCAGCAGAAGGATGAGGTAGAGTTGTGATTGCAGCCGTTATGTGGGGGAGCAGGGAGGTGATAGGAACCAGTGTGCTGGCTTTGTCATTAGGAGCTGTATTCCAGCCTTACTGCTCTTTCTGCAGCAAGAATCAGAGGTTTTAGCAGATGGACCAGGGCTATAGAAAACGTTGTACTGAGGAATTGCTTCCACAAGGGTATTGGATATCGTTGTAGGGGTGTGTGTGTATGCACTAGCACACACTTGCCCACTACAGCAGCCAAAGGATGGGGTCAGTTTAGAGAAGGGAGAAATAGATGCAGGCCTAGCTGAAGAAGGTAGGCACGAAAACTGGGTTGTTCTATGAATATGGCAAAACCTTCTGTTACAGATGGAATGGTGGGCATCACCTACATTTTGGGCAGAAGAGGATGAGGAACAGAAAATATCAGAAGCCTGTGTGACCTCACTGGCTCATGAACTGTGAAGTATCAATCATGTGTGATTTACTGCAGGACAAAACCAAATCTTTTACAGAGATGGGCATGAAAAATAGCACAGACATGTCCATTGTGGTGGGGTTACAAAACGCAAGCCTCTTTGGTTTGGAGTCCCATCAGTTTTGGCCTCAGTTCTCCTACCACTTGTATCACCTTTTATCTCCAGGACACCTTCTTTGTCAAGTTTTACAGGTTTTCTTACGAGTGCATCTGACAAATGTCAACCTGAGAACTTCTAGTTACTTTAAAGTATATTTCCTTGAGAACAACTCACGTGCAAAAAGAAGGAAAAAAAAAAATGTTGTCTGATAAAGGAAATCCTTCACTATTCATAAAATATTTGGGTTATTTGAGAAAAGAGGAAATTGCTAAGGATTAGGTTTACAGCACATGAGCATGTCTCAGAAGTGCTACTCTGTAAAGCTTGTCAAGGAAAAAAAAAAAGGAAAATAAATCCCAGTAGGCTTCCAGAGTTTTGCATCCTGTAGTTTATTACAATTGTCAGTAAAAGCAGCAAGGATTATGGAAGTAGATTTATTAATTTTATGAAATCCTGGCACGAAGGATTGGTGGCCTTCTGACAGAAAATGAAGTGGAAGTATTTTGCGAAAGACAGACATTGTGTACTTGCAGTGAAAAGTTATTGCAGCAAACCTGTTGCAAATAAATCGCTGTAGCAAATCCCTTGGAAGTTACTTGCCTTAAAGTCGATGGGATTATGTTTTATGTCTCCTTGCATAAAGGAAGATCCTTGGTTTCAATAGGTATTCGAATTCCTTGGGGCAAAATGCAGAATTAGAACAGCTAATCATAACCAGTTTGGAAAAGTTTCCTGTTGGTGTTGTTGCATTTGTTATTAATGCCTTAAAGGCACACTGTCTGCTAAAATGAAGTTTCATTTTCTCTACTTTCAGTATCTCATCCTTTGTACAAGGTGTCCCTTGGAAGACTTTAAAATATTTGATCCTTCTCAGAATCTATCGTTTGTATGTTGATAGGGAACCGAGACAACAACAGTAAGTTGTGCAAAAAAAGGTGTTAATTGAAACATGATGATTACATCATTTATAAACATGATCTGTTTTTCACCTCAAGGCAGAGTCCATCACACATGACAGACAAAAATACTGCCATTGAGATCTGAATTGCTAAAAGGCTTTTTTCAAAGTTCTTAAGTCGTATCCATCTGAAAGCAGTTGTAGGATACTTGTGTGAAATCTCTTTAAGGACTGTTTTGGTCTAGTGGGTAGATGGTAGGTACCTGACTAGGCACCTGCATCACAGAGATGGCAGTTTCACTTGTCTCTAAATACTTTCAGTCGGTATCGGTGATAAAATCCTGTTTTCTCTTTGAAGCGTGCCTCTGCATGAGAAGGTTAATGCCATCTGGGCCATGTCATAGAAGCTGAAAAAGCAGCCTCACTTTTCTCTTTCTTTTAAATCGGGAAGGAAGTTAAATGTCCATGCTGATATTGCAGTACAGCCTTAATAATCATAGTAGTCTATTTCATTTTTGTCTCAAGTAGTAATTACTTTAACTCATACAAAATTAAAAAATAAGTTTGACTTTTCCTTTATACCAGTGTTCTTTTCTCTTTTTTTTCCTTTTTTTTTTCTTTTTTTTTTTTTTTTTTTGCATAAATCTAATTGGAAAGTACAGCTCCTGTTTGCCTAAGATACTTCAATCGGGCTATTACCATTGCTTCTAAATAACAGATAAACTCATAAACCTTAACATCTTGAGAACCACTTACAAGCTATTATCCCTGTTTCACAGGGATGAAGAACAATTTCCCTGAGGCCACAATAAATGAGTTTAATGCTCTGCAGTCCTTGAGTGCCTACTCACCACTGGGCCATCCTTTCCTCTTTGCAGAAGAGCAATGACATCTTCCAGGCTCTGGTCACTCACTGCCTCTTTCCCTGCTTTTTTGTCTGGTCTCCATGAACCTGTTCTCTGCAACCCAGGGACCTTCACAGCTCAGCGATCCAGCTGGCTGAACATTTTTGCTCTCTCTGATTCTCATTGTCCCTTGCTCTCCCCTACCCTTGTGCCTTCTGAAAAGAGAATGTATCAGTGGGTAGGAGACAATGCCATGCCTTGCCACGTTCTTGACTGTAGACAGGAGATTACAGCTGAGTGGGACACACACCATGAAGGGAACCTGCCCACCAAGTGTAAAGTTCCCAAGTCTTTTGCAGCCAGGCATATTGACATGCATCATAGAAAAGGCTTAGCATCATTGTTTTAAAGAAAGTTTAATAGTCATAATGGTTGCAACACTGTAGCTGCTGCCTCACAGCTTCAGCTTTCCATGTCAGTTACCGAAGTCTTCACGATATCCTAAGAGTTAAGTTAGCAAGTATCATTATCGCTGTATTACAGCTCGGAGACTGGGTTATTTAGGCATACGCCGAAATGGTTTGCTAGATCACAACCACACAGTGTAACTACTTTATGTAAAGATGTATAGCAAGTTAATAAAAGTGCTAGAATTTTATGCCTCTGTATCCAATGGTTGTTACCCATCAGATTTGTAGTGGGAATGTTATAGATGTCATTTCATAAGGACCAGGCGTTTCTTTGAAGGAAGCAACCCCAAGCCATGTGCCTGCTTTTGTTAATTATATCTACCATGTGGACAGCAAGCATCTGAAAATCTCACAGTCTTATTAATGGAAGTGACTGTACATGTGCTATGTAAGCATATGTATCTTGTGAACATCTCATTGTATGAATGCAAGTACATATGCATCTATATAATATCAGTATATCTATAAATAGGATGCTCATCCACATGTAAACAGTCAAAATGGGAATCTAGACGTTCTAGTATGGAATTTATGTCTTCTCCAAACTCTGATTGCAATTTATAAGACTAATGAATGCACAATGCAGTTATACTGGAATTGCAAGACTAAGAACTGATAGTGAGTTTGTCACATCAGAAACACTTTTTTACAAGTACTCATTCTTATGCATGATGTGTTACAATTCTGTTGGCTTTTGTTCCCTTTTCTCCCTCTTTTTTTTAACAATTCTAAAGAGTGTGTTACTATATCACAGACAGTATTTGATTTGCACTTAAGGGAAATATCACACCTTGCAGTTCAGTCTTCTAATAAACCTCAGACCTCCTCTGTTTCTATCACTTAATTTAAAATTTCCAAATCTTGGAAAGAGGCTGATTTCAATGTATTCCCATTTCTATGCTACAGTGCTATAGTGCAGTCAAAGAATTTTTCCACATGATGATAGTATTATTGTTACTATTGATTTTGACATATCTGGATCAAGATTCAGATGTGGATGAAGATAAGCAGTTCTTCTAAAAGCTTAATAGTGTTTTCTTCCTTTATTTTCCCACATTCACAGTTGCTCTCTCCTTCCCCCTTCTTTTCCTTCTTAAGAGCTTTTCTGTAACTGCAGTTTTTCCCTGAGAAGATATTGTTAACTCAGTGCTAGCTTGTAATGCAAATAGCACATTATTTGTGTATCTTCATTGTGATTTTTGTCCAGAAACATCAAAGCAAAGAATTTTCAGTGATCAGTGGTTTACATTCCCTAGGTTATCAGTTTGTGCCCTCTCAGAGAGGGAACTTATTTCTGAAATCCTCAGAAAATCTTAATAATAGCCCAGATTCACCAAAATACCTTGCTTCCTAAATAATTTTAAAAGTCCAGCATATTGATTTTACACTGTGCTTAAAGTATTAAATATTTGTTGAATCTGATCCTAAATATTTTATTTGAAAGCAGCACTATTTATGGTCTTTTGATTAAACATGGTGGATAGTGAGAGTCAAAGCTTAATTTAAAAACTAGAATCTGAATCCTGTTAAAAACTGTTCAAGTTGTAGTCTTTTAGTGTGAATGGGATTAAGGAAATCATCCACTGCTTTAATTAAAACTAATGAGGAATAACGTGATTTTCCTTTCTGTCTTTCTCACTCTAAAAACATCCAATGTGAGCAGCTTCTGTGAAACTTGTGGGTTTGCTTGTACACAGATGTAAGGATTATTTGCGTGCTGCCATTTGCCATTGATTTCAACAGCAGTTTCCACATGTCACGGAAAGCACACCATATAAAGCAGACGTGTGTTCTCCATGTATGCCGGGTCTATAAACCAAGCAGGACATACTTATTTTAATAGAATTTGGACTGACATTGTATATACCATTTTCAAAAGAATTCAGAAGGTTTTATAGAAGAGCACAGCTACAGCACAAAAGTACTAATTAAGATGAACTAATCAAAGGTGAGAAGTGGTTTGGTCCTTGATTTTGGTTACCCAGCTGAAGAGGCATTAAAGACTGAACGTGAGAGAGTGCACTTTCTTTGCGTGAGGGCTATCACAAGCATATCAGATCCAAAAGTAAAAGCATCCTGAGTTCCTACACAGCTGTTTCTGAAAACTGTGGCCTTATTTCCCTCTAATCACATTATTAGTTGGTTGGGAATAGAGATGGAGGGGAAGCATAAGCTCACCTGGATTAATTTGTCATAGGGCCATACTTAAGAAGCTGGGTATCTAGACTTTTTAGATAAAAGAGTCCACTCCTGCTATTTGACCTAGGAGAATGAATAACGATGCTGTGGTCATGTCCTTCCTCCTAGTCACAAAAAAACCCCCTACATCATTTGGATTTCTCTGATGAGAAAGGCTGTTTCTCATATCCAGTACAGAAGTCTGTGGTACCCAAACATTGCTGTTGCATGTGCATAAATGACATAATTCCACTGAAAGTTTTAAATAATATAAAATTAAATAAGTCCACCCTATTTGATTTCTTTGTCTGAATCTGGTTTTAGTTTTGTTTGTGTTCAGCCTCTAAGAAGACTAGATAACACAGATACAGAAATTACAAAAATTCACTCTGTGTATTAAATTTACATTACATCTTCCAGCATGAATTCAGGTTCTGCTAGTACTTTTAGGAGTCATTAGTGCTCTGCTGAATTTTCCCACACCTGCTTAAAATATGTTAGTTGCAGTGCATGCTGCGAAGTGGGGTTACTTGGCTTATCATTAAGGATAAATCCCAGCTGCAGAGATCTAACAAATCTAGAGGAAGAATTCAGCAAATAATACATTCTATTTAGTCAGAAGCGCTTGCTAATCCTTCTCTCTGTCTTGAGTATTGCTTTCCCTGTACAATGTGCAATAATAAGCTTGTGTAAGAAATAGATGAGGGAGTACACTGATTAATGAAGGGACTGGAAAAACATAAATATTGAAGAATATCAGGCATTCAGAGTATCAAATATTTAAGGTCAATAGAAGGTTTTGGAGAAGGAGTGGGAGAAAAAGTGAGGGAGAATAGGGCTTAGGGTTCAATGGAAAGTGCTGTGAGCAGTTGTGGGCTTTGGGAACAAGTAAGAGCATTGAAGGTTGATGAGTAATTGAGCTACATGGGATATATTATCTCATGGTGTATTAAGTTCATTTTAGTGATTATCCTTAGGATGTTAGAGTAGGCGTTGGTTAATGGGAGACTAGGGAGAGGGATTTGAGAAGAACAGGGGAGTATGCGTGAAAGGAGGGTGAGATACTGGAGCTAGATGGTGAATTGTTAGAGGTTGGGAAAGTATCGTGGGGAAATACTGGATGTTCCTTCTGTATTCTCATACTTTTTCAAGAGCATCTACTTTTTTTTGATCATTGTCAGAGAGTGGTCTAGTGTACTGAGCCGCTATGGGTGTTCTTCTGCTTTTGTATCAGCTTTTATAGTCTCTGTGAAAGGGTGAAGGCGTGCCCACATGTGCTTAGTTGGCAAAGGAGAATAAAGAATAGTGCCAAACAGAGAAATAGGGAAATAGCTTAGTCAGAAAGGCAGATCTCACTGTGGTAATAGGAGATTGGTTAGGCCGTCTTAGGATAAGGGCAGAGAGAAGTTAGAAGGTGGTGAGAGCAGAAGCTAAGGATTCATATTCTGAGCTTCTGCTCTAGAATCCTTAATCCCATGCTCTAGGAGAACTGTGTTTTCCCAAACACGAATCTGTTTTTCTGAACTCCTGAGCATAAAAGGCATCTATTGCCCTGGCCCACTGCATATCTCACCCTGCTCCATTCACCCCCATCACCCAGCTAACTTTGCTCTTAGGCTTATGAATGATTTCTGGCACGGGGATTTGGTTCAAATATTGCAAAATACAGTGGAGAACTCTTGATAGGGTGCATGGTTGTACTGTGACCACAACTATAAATATTAGATTAAAACAACAAGTAATTTCATCTAACAATCTAGCTTTTCTTGAAAAGTTTGACTGTCTCCAGCATTTTCAGTATTTAACATTTATATTTAACAGTATGAGAAGTTTAGTATTTTGTTAGCAAGATGGCTTTTGACTGGAGAGCCCTGAGAAGATGAGATGTAAGCAGAATTATTTCTGAAAGATTCTCTCCACATTTGTGTCTGGCAATCTGGTGCATCCATGGGAAGAAGAGATATTGGGGGCCAGCTGTTTCTCGCAGCTTGCCAATGGGGTCTGCATCACATCAATAATGTCAGTCATTCACCTCAGTGAATAATAAATAATGTGCACATCCACAGAAATGTGAGATATTGTAGCGAAATGTTATATACAAATATGCACTTCAGATTTTAGAAGTTTCAAATATCTGTGTGTTTGTAAAATTAAAACAAACCTAAGAACCGAAATTATAGTTCATTTTTCAGCTCTAGGTTTGTGTGCTGCTTGTGTGGAGAAGGTTCATTCATTACATTCAGCACAAACATCTCTGCCTTCAAAGAGGAACCAAACCAGTCTTATCAGTACTGGAGCCACTGAAATTCTCAATAATACTTTTTGCTATCTAGTTATTATTTAATTTTAATTGAATTCTTTTATACAGACATAGTTCAATAGAGAACCTAAATTTCCCAGTCAAGACCACGGCTGTGATGTTCGAGGATCTGCAGACAGAAACCAACATGTGTTTTTTACCACATTATGGGAAACAGTTTCCACCCAAGAGTTAGCTAAGAGTTTAATCCTGCGATTAGTATGCTCTCTGCCCAGAAACTATCACTTGCAGCACAGGAAGACAGATGGATTTTGGATTAGAAAGAAATCTCTCCCGCAACAGAGTAATGCACAATTTATCAGATATAACTTGGGACAGTGGTTCATACTCCTCTGAAGCAGCTCTGGAAGACAGGATATCAGAAAATTATTAGTTGTGTTTCATTCCAATACAAAGTGGGGCCCGTTGTGTCAGACACTGTATAAACAAATGGTAAGAGACTACTCCAGTTCCTAGCATTTTACAATCTACATAGGCAAGGTAAACAAAACTGTAGGGGAAATATAAGGATATGACAAGGCAACGTGATTTGCCTGTGATCACAGAGTTGATTGGTGATAGAGCAAGGAGACAAATCCAAATGTTTGAGTTTCAAACTCTGCAGCCTGTACTATGGTTGACCTTACTAATAGATGATTATTAGTTTCTTCTTATGAGTTGTCTTAGTTTTCTTTTGTATTTGGTGTTATTTGTATGTCAGAATTGCTGCACAGAGAATAAACCCCAGGAGGAGCAGGAAGCTAGTTACCCTACTTATGTGAGCAAAGCAGTATTAGATCTATAGTCAAGGTAGATTTAAATGTTTATAAGTTCTTTTTGTATATATACTAAAAAAGTGTATCATCAAGGATTATTTTAAGCAAAAAATAGCAGCTGGCTTTGAAATCAATGAATATAATCTGTAACAGGTACATATATAAAGCATGAAGTAATTCCTGGCATTCCTCATTTGATACAGTATCTGAAAGTTGGGGAGAAAACATTAGAATCCAGGAAAGCTACACAAAGTATTTTATTTTATGATTTTTTTTTTCCTTCAAGTGGATGAACACGCATTACAAACATGCCCTACACCTGTAAAATCTAGTTATATGGCAGGTAACCAGGGAATATTCTGTGTTTTAAAATGAAATCTGCACATTGAATCAGGCAGAGAACAGCTGGCTTAGAAATCAGCCTGAGAATCACAATAATCTATGAAAGGTATTTGTGTTAGCATTAAACATTTTTGCATGCTGCCAGTGCAGAAGATAGCCTCCAAGCTTTGTGGATTAAGGAAGTAGCTGGGATGACTTTCTGGAATCGGGTTGCCTTGTTAAGAATGGAAAACTCAATTAAAAGTTAGTTATGAGAAAGCTGTGTGAGCCCGTGTGATTTACTGCTGCACAATGCGGATTCATGTTTCCAAAAGCAGAGTTTTCAGTCAAATCCGTGTCAAGTTATTAGGGAATAAGGTTATGGTCGTTTCTGCAGCATGTCACTGCTATATATGCACGTGTATCTGATAAGCAATAGAAAGGCAAATGAAGATAAAAAGAAATGTTCTTTAACAGCCAAATACAAATACAAGACTAACTAAAGCACAAACTAGGGAGATGCATTCCTGGGTGTAGGAAACAACGGATTATTAGACTTCGTTAAATTGTACGCAGGCATTGAAAGCAGGCATTCACTTCCTACAGCATCTCTAGTTCTCATGTTAGGACGTGAATCCTATTTTTTCTACAAACAAACTGGAATTGACACAGCTACTTTTAATCCACACTTCTAGGTACTTCAGACTGAGTGTGGATGCTTTTCTCTTGGATTTTGCTTGAGATTGTGCCTATACAAAATCATTTACAAAATAGGCAATTATAGGCAATTATAAAGGAAAATTAACTAAAATTAGATTAAACAAAAGCTAAAATTAAATGGAAACCAAAAAACTATTAGTATGGAACAAAAGTGCCCACACACAGACTTACTCCAGAATAACTAATTGTATGAAGTAAAACCAACTGGTTTTTTGGTTCCAATTTTTTGTGCTGAGAAGCTCTAGGACCTCCGGCAATTAAAGTATGATTGTTCTTGTGATGCAAATACTTACAAATATTCTAAAGCCATTTTAAATTGCCAGCACAGTGTAAAATAGACACAGCACTGCTGAAAATGAAGCCAGAGGCCCTTCATATTTTATAAGGATTTTTAGGAGACAACTTTTGCCAATCACCTGAGGTAAAAGAAAGGAGAGGAGAGGTCGAAGGGTTTGCACTGAAAAAGCAGATTGTGGAAAGCAGGAGAAATACAGTAAATGAAAATCCACAAGTACAAATGGCAAAGGATCAAAGGTGAGAGGCTGTGTAGGAGGGAGGTGCTACTGATGCTCCCAGACATTCAAGGATGGAAAAATTCCATTAAAACTAAGCACCTGCTGCTTAAGATTAAGGCTTCAAAATTACAAACCACGTCAGTAAAAGCATTTTACTTTGCAGTTTAAAGGGGAGCTAAAGGAAACAGCAAAAGTATTAGGAGGTGGAAAAAGAGAGAATGGGGGAATATTTTAATGAAACTGATCTGTGCACATTTAAGATGGGATATTGCTTAGGCATGGCTGGTTTTAATCTGATTTTAATTTTTGTTCCCCAGCGTTTCAGCTGCCTTCTTGAGCAAAAAGAGACTTTTTTTGTTTTGTTTTGTTTAGTAAGAGGATACGCAACCAAGCTTTGGATGGCTTCCTAACCTTGTGCTTCATTCCTCTTCATGGGTGTGTCTTGACTCTTAAATTTCTGTTTCTTAATCCTACTCTAGTCTTTGTGGGCGAGGAGAGACGATTTCTGACTCTTTTGCCCACTGTAGGGGGAGAACGCAATGCTGGAATCCCTTCTGATGGAGTAAAGGCTGGCAAACATTAGAAACCACAAGAACTTAGATACAGAACCAGCCCGTACTTAACTGACATACACACGCTCACATCAGCGTGCCCACGCAACCAAAAACCGCACTGGAGGCTGCTTGGTTTGAAACGGCTGTTTCTCCTGCCCCATACTGCTTTGATATTTGCAAGTGGATGAGCTGAATATCACATGTCAGGCATTGGCAGCAGACAATGGAAAGCCAAAAAGCTGTTCCCAGTCCTTCACACTGAGACAGAGTTTGATCAAATTGTCGCTTATAAATAGGTGGAAAAAACCAGCCTAATCCGCAGTGTGCCCCCTGTTTAGTCCCACTCACAGACTCCAGCTTAAGCATGCTTTTTTCCCTTTAAAGAATTTAGAATTAACCTGGTTATTGCTTTTAAATAGGAAAAAAAGAAGTTGCTAAAAGGAGTTATATGTCTAGAGTTTTCCTTTCCCCTGCTCGATGAAGGGATATTCGCTTTTCTTGTCTACTTTGAATACCAGATGTCTCTGCACAGTCAAATTGAGACATCCTGAAAGAGAAAGATTTTCAGATGTCCTCAGTTTTTTCTGGAAACTGGGCCCCTTTAAAGATGTCTCAAGTATGACACTCAAAAACAGAGTCGTCCCAGATTGCACAGTGCTTTTCAAAACTCAGCCAGCATTTTTAGTAGCCTATGCCTCAAGGAGTCTGGGCACCTTACCCAAAAAGAGCTAAAAATGTAATTTGCAGTTCTTCAAGTAATCCAAAACAAAGTATCAAATCCCTTCCCATCTTCCTTTGCCAGGGAAAGTCCCTGTGCACTGGAACTGGCCTCATTCTGCTGCACAAGGGACAGCAGAAGTAAATGGAGGGTGGAGTGGGAGAGCTTTTGGAAGAATGATCAGGCTGTGCATAGTGCTCAGCCCTACTTAATCACAGATGCCTTGCTTGAGAATCGAGTTCCAAGTATTTCCATGGTGCTCAAACACAGAGTTACCTGGCTGTCGTCTGTGCTGAAGAATTCCAGCCACCACAATTTCCTTGGCTGCGCTGCAGCTGATGGCTTTTTCCATTATTTTAATACTCAGCAGATACTTACTTGGTGTGGGTCACTAACCAGGCAAGAAAGCATCAACCAACTGCTGAATTTTCCAAATGTGAAGGTTTATATGCCTGTGTATTGTGGTCACAGAGGAACAGTCTAAAGATGTGTAGAATAAATGTGCGTGGCAATACGCGTACCGCATGTGACAGACACATGATTTGGCATGTTACTAAATGTCTGATCTATGCCTTTTTATGACAATACATCCCTTTTGGGACTTAATCCTTTGGCCAAAACAAGGGATTGTTGAGCAAAAATTAGTCAATGTAAAAGTCTTAGAAGTGATTGAAAATAGTTCTACTACAGATGGACTGAAGAAGGTTTTCATTTCTTAATTTCTTTTTCTTAACAGGCTAAGATGGATGTCGTAAGGCATTAATCATCCTAAATAAATGAATAAATCATCTGTACTTATATACAGATGGGTTGTGGTGAGGTTAGGGAATAAAGCAAAGCAATGTGATAGACTGCTTCTGTCATGAACCATTTGCCACCCAGTTCACTTTCTATTCTGGCTACGAACTTATTGCTGCCATAGGAGCTGTTATAATCGGTTTTAATACCATCAGAGAGGAATGCCAATTAGACCTGTAGAACAGACACACTGGTTTTGAAAACAGAGCAAAGCATGATTGGAGCCATCACAAATAATCATCTTAACATAAATTCCCCACACAAGGTGCACTGAAAAGAGCTGGTCCACTCTTTAGAGGTATAAAAAGGGGACAACAGAAAAATGCTTTTTCTTCTGTGCAATAATCTGTACCCTGTTCCAATGTTCACACTTACAGAAGGATACAGAAATAACTACACCAAGACTTCAAGGACAGGCCACAGAAGAATGTTCCCTAAGAGCTGGAAGATCAGACTTTTGAACCTTGTCAGGGTGTTTGGGAGCAATAAATGCATTTTCAAAAGTTGCTAAGGAGAATGTTTTGAATATTCTCTCAAACTTGTGTTAAAAGAAAGCCCAAAAGCTTAACATTTTTAGTTATTTTTACCAGTTACTTGGAAAAAGCTTAAAGCCTTCTACCCTGAAAAACTGCTGCTTTAGTGAGTAAGAGATTAGAAAGAAAATTATACCCAGCCTTAGGATCAGGCTTTGTATGTTCTTCAGTAAACATTGTCTTGCATCTGTGGATTAAGAGACTAGAATCAGCTTCAGGTATCTGGGCCTCAGCTGGTTGCCTAAAGAGTAAGGAAGAGCTCATCCACTCCTACTCTGATGATGCACAGCTGTCCAAGATTACTTTTGGGGTCTCTGAAGAACCAAAGAATCTAACCTATAGCTGTAGGCAAGACACAGGAAAAGGACAAATTGGTGTACTGAGGAGATACAGACACTTTCTGGGTTGGCTGGTGTGTCTGATTCCAACATACAGGGTCACATTAACCACAAGGCATGGGACTTGGAAATAGCTTTCACCAGGCTCAGTAGGAGGGCCCTGAGGAGCTTCTTGCCTTCCTGCACAGCTAGGGGCATGATTCAGATTCCAGAATCATGTGAGCATGTTGCAACTAGGCAATTCTCTGTCCTTACAGGAGGCTCATTTCAGGTAGCATTTTGATTTTTTTTTTTGTTCAATACTAGGAGCACACTTCTCACTAATTACTTTCTTTAAGATACAGTAATTAAGGCCTTTAGGTTTACAGTTAAGATGTCTACGTGAAACAATATGTGGCTTGACCTCTCAACTATCAGAAGAGGTTCAGGTAAACCATTTTAACCGCAATCGTGTTGCATGGAACAGTTTTTCTTATGAGCAGTTCAGAAATTCATATGTTTTATGCCCAGAAATAACCATTATGATCATATAGTCTGGCCTCCTCCGTAGCACAAGCCTTTCGGCCTCACCCCATAATTTCTGCATTAGGTACACATCTTGTGGTTAACCTGCATCCTGTAGTGGGATTATATGTCGAGGTTTGTATAGATTAGATTATGACTTCAGACAAATTATGTTTTAAGCTTGGATTTTCAGTAGTTTAGGCTTGCCTCACTAGGTTTGTCCCTTCAGAGTTTTGCAGGATTTCTTGTTACTCTCCTTTGCTGTCTAGTTTTTCAGCTCATTACTGCAAAAGCAATTTATGTTAAACCAGAAGTCTCCAGCTTCCTTGCCTTGGGCTTGCACAGCTTGAAGGTACCTTCCACAGTACTGTAGAAAAGATGCCTAGAAGTTGTTCCATGAACACTGGAACTAAATATTGTTGTCCTTTAGACTTACATCCTTTAGGAGCCCTATATGTAATCCTTATGATAACCTGAACTTTCCTCATGTCCTTTATGCTTTGTCTCCTCAGGGAAGGACAGGATGTGTTAGGTGACTCTTAAGAGAGCTGTATCTGCATTTACTGGTGAGCCATTTGCAGCCAAACAATATATAACAGCTGAATTCTTTGGTGGTTTTTGGTTTGGTTTTTGGTTGTTTTGTTTTGTTTTAATGTCATCAGGGCACTACTTTGGGTGTCCTGTCCTTCAGCAGTTGTCATTTTTCACAACACTGTTAAGAACTTAATTCTCCCTGGAGTTTCTACACTTTTGTCAAGATTGACAGATTCAGAAGTTACTATGTGTGGCAGGGACAAGGCAGACAAACAGATTATTAGAAAACACAGACATGTAAATTTTTTTCCTTAGGAAATGGAGCTACAGTTTGTTACCTAGGGAATTTACAGTTCTTTAAAATTGCTACCTCTGAGTATTTTTACTAGTCATCTTCCTTCCTGTCTGTCTTTGAATCTGCTGTTAAGGTCTTTGGGAGTTTCAAGAAGGAGTGGGACCGTGTCAGTCTGTACAAGAAGTTAGGCCAAATTTTTAGTGTTGTGGGGTGATACATGTGGGAAGCAGTAGACAGCACCTTACTGCAACTTGCTTAAAGCTTTTTGGTGCCAAGAGTCCTCTCACAAAATTGTGTTATTCGAATGGTGTAATTATGCAGGATTACTCTCAAATATGCAACCAGAGTGACTGATAAATGATTTCCTTTACTCTAGCAGTCATGCAAGATTAATTAGGTACAGCTAGTATGGTGACACTTTGAAAATGTAAAGCGTTATATAAATGTTGAGTGGTATTTATGCTGATTATATCCAGGATGTTGGTTGATAGGAAATACATTAAATTGTTTTTTAATGCATTTCTATATATGCAGCTTCAGGTGAGAAAGTACTTTTATAAATGTACTTGGCAAATGGTTTTAAGAATTGTGTAATGGATGCTTTGAATGCCTAAGTGTGGGCTTAAAAGTGGCCTGATTTCTAGACACCCATCTATGGCTATCACACATAAACTATGTTTATGCTCTGCCTATCGACTCATTCCACTCACAATTCTTCAGTTTTTACATTCTCAACTCTTATAATGTTAGACAGTCTTCATAGCTCTCCCATGCCAGTCAGCAGTGGCCAAATGAGAAAAGGTAATGAGGTGGCTTGTGGATATTTCTGGTGTTCTTACTATTTAATGCCCTCCTTATTTTACGGTTTGCTGCTACGATTTACTGATTTATTTGTATCCATGTTTGCATAGGGCCTAGAATATGGTTTACTTTTTTTTTTTTTTAATTACCATCTGAAAAAGTTTGTCCATCCTCTCCACTCTCAGTTACTCATTCCTACTCATCCTGCCAAAGTTTTCCACCCTCTCAGTGTTGCTGGATGCCAAGTGAACACTTTGTGTGGCTGTGTTTGAAGTGGGGGAGGAATGGAAGCTGCAGTGAGGGAAGGAGGAGCAAGTCTTTGAATTTTATTTCCATAGTCGCTTTTTTTCCAAGTTCTAATGTAATGCAAGAGGAAAGGATTTTTCCCAGTGATTAAGTAGATTCCTGAAAAGTCCCCCAAGCTCCGAAACTTTCAGATCTATGGTAAGAAAAAGAAAAAAGTGGGAGTTTTCTAGTTGAGATAGAGTGGATCATTTGTTCTGGAGGCCTCCTTGAAGCCTGTGTGCACTACTTTTTAATGTCTGTGTGAACTTTTCTACTCTGTGTTTCATCAAGGGGAAGAAGCCTGGTGTAAAGGCAGTGTAGCCAAGCTGGGCTGTACTGTGTGTTTAGGCACCCCATCTTCTCGGCTGTGAATAACAGATTGACAGAAGTCACGGCTGTGGCCCAAGGGAAGAGACCAGACACTCAAAACAACGTCTTCCTGGTCTATTTCCAGTAAAGTATCCTTGCGAACATCACTTCTAGTGCCCAGATGTGGAAGCCCCTCTTGCTGACCTATTCTGTACCATTTTCCTTTTCATTACCTTAAAAGTCACTGCTTATTTGCTGCTGGTCCTCCCTTAGGCCAGTTTCATAATCAGCTGATTGCATGCTCCAAACACTTGACCTGTATGGGATCTGGGTGCAAATGTATTAGCTCTGGGCCATCGCTGTTGACTGTTGAAGATGTTTTGTTGGAATTGCAAAACTGTTATGTAGCAACACTGTGTTATTGGAAGAGGCACAAGTGTTTGGTTTGGTTTTGTGTGATTCCTACATGTATGTAAACCACACTGTGAGCTGGGATAGAACTAACCAATGGTGTTGGGTTTCTCATTGCTCTTTTTCGCAAATGTAGATGATATGTTGCAAGCAGAATGTATGCACATACATTAGCTCGAACTTCCCCTTTCTTTGCCTTGTCCCGCTTGAATAATAACAAATAATCATGACTATTCCCTGAGCTTGGCTGTCCCCTGGCCTGATTCCCTCTACACAGTTTGAGAATTAGATTGCTTCAATATGCTCTGACCTGTGCTGTAGAAAAAGTGTTATCTGGTGACTGCTTCATGATGCTGTAGGACTGCTATTTGTCAGGACAAAGCAAAGATTACTACCTTTATTCACTTTTATATACTGTGCTTTGCAGCTTTAATATAATTTAAATTCAACCTTAATTTCTGCTACTTGTAGAGTAAAACTGACTTTGCTTCTGCAGCTCCAAATCTCAGCAGTGCTCAGTGACACCTTGCAAAGTCTGCCACGTGTTTCACCCATTTAGGCTGAATGTTCAAAGGCATTTAATTTTTCCAGGGCCCTTCCTGTGGACGTCTTTCAGTGATCTTATCTCATTTTTGTCTTTTGCTTTAATACATTCAGTATGTCTTAGCCTGATAGCTCAGTTTGATGACTAGCAATACTATATAGTAGATAGGCATGAAAGAAATATAATTTATTACAAGGATGTTGAGTTCAAGTAGTAAGGAAGTCTTCAAGATATCTTGGTACAGTTGTCATTGTGGTTGCAACTGATAAAAATTTTGTTATTGCACTGTTAACTCTTGTACATTACATGCTATGCACAGCATGTATTTTAGCAATGTGCCAAAGTCAAAATGGTAATAATAATAAAAGAAAATTAGAAATTAGCCTGGAATTTAAAAGTGATGAAAGAGCCCTTTGGTTTATTGGTAATAATAATCAAAGAAAACAAAACAAAAAAAACCCACAAACAAACAAAACAAATAATTAAAAAAACCCCAACAAAACAGTCTTCTTTTAATTTAACAGGACGAAGGTAAATCACAGCTACCACCCATCCCTTCATTGCTTTTTTCAGGTGACCAATTGTGTCCCTTCAACCTGATGTGTGACTTGAGTACAGTGCTTTGCTTACAGCCAGGGTGCACAGGTGACTGCTGTCTTATCTCCTCCAGCTAGGAACCTTGCATCTACCCCAGCAGAGGCCTGTTTTCATCTGCAAGGCTCCCTGTAACTTACCCACATGCAAATGCTGCTGACCTTAATTAAAGCAGTTCACCTCTCTCTGCCTCAAGGGATGGTTTCTTCATAAGGCAGTTGTGTTTAATTAGTATTTGCATAGCATTCTGCCGGTTGCTCTCTGGGAGCGTTGTTGTTCAGTAGGAGCGTGGGATTGCTGAAGCCTGACTGGCAAGCTTTGCACCTTCCTAATTGCCACAGAAGCCAAGTAGAAGTTACACAAGGAAAGAACAGAGAATCGTTAATGATGGATCATTAGCAAGTAGCTCCTTTGAATGAATGTAGATAACTTTATAACTCTATCGAAGTGAAAAGTAGCATGATGAATTATACATCAAACAATAAAAGCTCAAGAAAGACACTGGTTTTATAATTGCTGTGCAATTTTCTAGAATGCTCTAGTCTGTAAGATTAATTTTTCTGGGAAGTAGGAAGCATTCTGTGCCTGTTGTACACTTAATGTCAAATTATTTTTTCTTTCATTAGAGGTTTTATTCTGTGTCTTTTGATGTGCCTGCAAAAAATCCCAGGATTTGAGATACACATTTTTTTATACTAGCAAAAATTTGCACAAGCAAGTATAAAGTGTATAGCTACTAAAGTTTATTTTCTAATACCTAACTTCAGTTTCCTTTGCAATTTTATTCAAATATTTCTCATTCATCATGGACATGAAAAATTATTTAATTCCTCCTTGCAGAAAGATTGCCTGGATTTTTGTTTTGTTTTGTGTTGTTTTTTGTTGTGGTGGGGTTTTTTTGTTGTTGTTTTTTGTTGTTGGTTGTTTTTTACATTTTTTTGAAGTCAGTTTTGAAGACGTTTTCCCTGGCCCATCTTTTTAGGTCCAGAATCCCACTTTGTTAAGTTTGTCACGTTTTCTCTGATTATTTCAGTTGCTGTCCTGTAGAACCTCTTCAGGTGTTCCAGATGGCTTTGCAGTGGGGGCCCCACACCAGACACTGCTCCAGCTGTGACCTGCCAGCTCTGGCTAGAGCAAAAACATTATTTCATCTGTCCTGGAGGTTTATCTCATGTTTGTACATCCCTGTGTAAGACTTGCCTTTTTTGCAACAGCACGATGTTGTTGACTCATCTTCCCTTTGTGATCTAGAATAACCTCTAGCTACTCCTACCTTGCTTTCTCCCCTACCCTGTATTTATATAATTAAATGTAGTTCCTTCCCCTTGACATTATTTAATTTCACCCTGTTTTATCAGTCATTTCTCCAGCATAGCCAGATCATTGTGAAATTTGCCTCACTGTCAGCTTTAGCTTGAAGTCCTCAGAAACCTGTGCAGGTATGATCTGAGGCCCATCAGCCAACCCACTAAAAATATACTGATTAATGCTTCATCTTGAACAGGTTGCTCTGGAGCTCAACTGAAACGTTTTTCTGTTTTAGAAGATCCAGCAGTAGCAGTTCTTTGAATATGATTTCCCTCTCAGTGTTGCACCTAGTTTTGGATTTTCCTAGACCACATTTATTTTGAGAGTTTATGGAAAATAGCAGAGAATTTTCTTTCTGAAAGTCAAATCTTGATCTGGCGTCCTAGTGGTCAGAAAGTCATCTCACCTGACTTTAGATGTCTGGGTAGTAGAGGTCTGCATCTAAGGTACTTGTCTGCCATCTCCTTTATGGAGAAACATAGGTGATCAAAATTCATCTGGCCAGATTTAGTCACTTACCAGTGTCTTAGAAGAACTACACTTTGTGTCTTTTCATCTGCAGTGACTCCAAAGGGAGTATAAGCTACTAAACATCTATATCTAGGCCCTTGGAATCTAAAGTTAGATGGGATGTATCTCACCTCCAGCCTTTCTCCTGGTAGAAAGACAAGAGATCAAGTGTACACTATTTGTTCTTAATAGATACGTGCTGGCTGTTAGTCATCTCTTTAGTACTTTCAGTGTGATTATTTACTCCAGTATTTAACTGAACTTGAAGTTAAATAATTTGAAACATATTTTCCCAATTCAGCCTCCATTATACCTGAGCCCTTCCAGGAGCATTCTCATCAGGAATATACCAGATCAGCTCAAGAAAATGCCCATTTTTCTAAGCATCATTTATCTTATTTTGACCCACTTGGAGGTGGATACCTTTACTGTATTAATAATTTGATCACAGTTGAAGAAGACTCTCTAAAAAATGACATATTCTGGCAAACTGCATGACCTTTGTCAGCATCTTTTCTTAAAGAAATAGTAAGTCAGGTAATGAACTTCCCTGTTCTTGCCATTACAGGATGACTTCTTGTGTGATTCATTTCCCTTGCTGGTTAGCATCCTATTTCTTTAGAAAGAAGTCAAGCGCAGTTCTGCCTGTTAGGGCACCCTATATATTTTTTTACATTTCTTAGTAAAGCTGTAATGCGTAGGCAAAGACCTCAGTTTTGATCCCAAGGAAAATTTGTGGCTCATTCACTCTTCTGAGACCAACAATAATGGTATAGCTACTAGTCTGCTAAGGAACCGTGCTGAATTCTCTATTCAGTTTAGTGCAGAGGATTGCTAAAAAGTGAGATCTGACTACCTGCAATAGACATAAAAGTCCTCATATAATCACCAACTTCCCTGAGTGATTTCCACCTTTGAAATTACTCTTCCCAGAGTAAATAAACCATTGTTGCGTTTCTTATGGCTGCTGCTACCTATAATTTTGATGGAAAATGTAAAACAAGCTGGAAATATCTTTGCTGTGCATGATGCCACAGGATACATCGCCACAGGATAGTGGAGGACATTGCAGAGGTACCTGAGCTGTTGCTAACTGGAGATGGCGCTTCCATCATCCACTGCACTACTTCAACAGTGTGTTAACATGACGTGTCATTGCGTTCTTAAGTTTGTGCCTTCTCTTGTTGTAGATGGAGTTATGGGGATTTGGGGATTTCTGCACCTTGTCCCATTGTGTGGGCTGGGCTTTGTCGTTCAGCTAGCAGAGTGGTAGATTTGTGATATAGGATGACTCGGGGCACCCAGATATACATACCACTGGGAACAAGGAGAAGACTTTCTTAACATTGAACAAATATTCAGCAGTTCTACATTTGGGTGAACTACTTTAAACCAGCTTATTGGTACATTATTCTGAACTGGAATATTTTTAGTCTATAATTCCAGAATATAACATTTCTGTGGTAAGGACTCTGATAAGACTGCCATGAAAATGAAATACTTTCCTTTAAACTAATGTAGACACTTCAATATAAATACGGGCAGTAGCTTTTGAAAATAATTTCCCTTCTCTCTGATTTTTTTACAGGACCAGCTGTCAGATACAGTGAATTTGCCGTGTCACATCCCAAACCACCTCCGCTTGTTGGACAGCATACAGTGGAGATACTGAAGGGCATGCTGGGGTACGAGGATGATGCCATAGAAGAATTGCTCCGTACTGGTGTTGTTGCTCAGCATGAGGTCAGATAAGGAACATTAGCTACATTCCTTCACACTGAGTTCACATTACTTTGTCCTCTCTTTGCTCCCTTCAGCTCCCCTAATGGGACTCAAAGAGAAGACATAATTTAATTCCTAATTTTCTTCCATGTGTGTTTGTATGATTTTAACACTGATGTATCAAATAAACAATCTCATACTGGCTGAGTGAAAGATTTTCTTGTGAGGGGGGATAAATGTAATTATACAGTCCTGTGTGGCTACTCATTTTCTATACTTCATATGGGAAATGGACTTCTTATCATAATTACAGTAATTACCTAAATGTTTGTCCCCAGAAGGACATAATCTTAGTGAAAAGAAACAGAGCCTTAAAAATACGTATACTAGACTCTCCACTTGCAGAAATCTGTCTTGTGCAATTATTTTACCAGAAAATCAATTATGTAACAATTGGTGGTTTATCTGATAGATTTGGAACAGAATCATCAGTCATGAACTCTTTATTCATCTTTATCTTAAATCATGGGTAGAGTAACCATTCCAAAGCTCGCTTCTGTTCCCTGGTATTCCAAAATACCAATATGTCTTTATGTTACATTGCACGTTCATGACAATCCCAGTACATTTGCAAAAACACGCTGAAAATGGCACAGTTCTTCAGTTACAGAACAAGCCTGCTCCATGACCAGCTGAGAGGCAAACTGTGAGTGTTTTGTGACTTTTTTCAGAAGGGCCCAAGGTACTGTTAGTTAAACATCAATTAAAACAAAACCACATGCTGGACGTCAAATACCAGAACTTGCCAGACTTCTCAGTCTAGTTCTGTGGGTAGGTACTGATCCCTATCTCCGACCCTAGTTGCCATCCAAAGCAGCTTTCACTATAGAGAAAACAGGTTGAAATCTGTGCAAAACTTTTGACTCAGTCCTACCCCCATGATTAAAATATGGTGAGAGTTAACAAACTTTCCTCTTGTTTAGTGATGCCATATCCTGCAGTAGGGTGGCTTGTAAGAGTAAGGCACTGTGCACTGGGAGAAGGTGGAAGAATTTGATCCATGGCAAATAGTAAGGAAAAGATTAAAGAAGAACCATTTCTTCTCTACAAACCAATTTGGCAGTACTTTACTCACAGAAGAAATGCCGCTTTATCACAGCATGTAATTTACAGCTAAAGTAAACTCAGCGTATGGGAAGGGTCTAACCTTTGTTGTGTGCACCCTGGGAGCGAGGCAAAGCCTTTCTGTTCCTAGAACTAAATAAAACTAACTCAAATTGACACTCAACACATAACATCAGTATTTCTCCCAAAGTATCGGAAACAGGCCTGGCATTATAACTAGCTTGTCACTTTGTTTCCACTCTAACAAACAACATCCTCTGTATTACATTTGAACTTCACAACTCTGCATTACCTTCTGGGAGACGAAAAGAGGTTATTACATAATCAAATTGCAGTGGAACCCCACTGTGGTTGCTCATTTTTAAAGCCTCGTGTGTTTTGGTTCATTTGTTTGCTTGTTTTCTCTGTGCTTTTGTGTTCTTTTTTCAGATTTTTTCCTTTTTTTTTCTGTTTTATTTTTTTTAATTCTCCTCTTGTACTGCATTCCTGGCACCAAACTCCATAATACGTCCATGTGCTAAAGACATCATGAGATCCTGGAAGGGTGACTTCTTAAATAAATATAGAAATAAGTCTGAATTGAGAATAGGGACACTGTAGGGGAATAATTGAAACTGTATTGGAAGAGGTTGTGATATAGTCCACCTTCCTTTTAATCTAAGGGGAACATCCCTTTGTTTTTAATGAGAAAAGCAGCGATTTTAATTCAGCTTCACATAAAATGGATAATCTGGTATTGAGCTGAGCTTTGTTTACTAATGAAAACTATTTAGCACTGTCAGATAGCATTCAAAAAAATAAGTTTGCTGGTTTTACTTTGTTAAGAGCTCTTTTCTTCCCATTTCTAAGACTCTCATATGGAAGATACAGTAATATATTTCTCAGTTTTGTTCAAGAATTTCTAAAAAGTTCTTTTTTTTCCATGCTTTTCCAAGGAATGGAAATAGCTAATCACCACATCCTTAGCTACGGTATATTGGCAGAGCTTCTTTAATTTTAACGTAATAATGCTGGTTTAAATCATCTGAATATCAGGCTATTAACTCCAGAAAGTATTTCATGAAAGTAGTTCACATGCAAACGGTGTTTCTACTTTCTTTTTTCCTTTTTTTTTTAGTATTTTCCTCTCTGCTATGTTGACAGTCAGACGCCCAAAGGGATGATCAGAGACATTATTTTGTCTCACCCCCAGTGCTTATTGCAGTAAGAGAAATCCAGATGCCATTTTGTCTTCTCAAGAGTTTAATTCATATACTCACACACAGGCGGTTGGTAACTCTTGTTCAAGTCAGAAATAAATGGAAGTCATTAAACAGGTGGGTGTCTGGGAGCCTAGAAAGTCCCGTAGTTTCTAAGGTCTGATCATGAAATTTTGCCCTTTCACAAGGCTGGTCCTTTGATTTTGGGTGATATAGAGGACAGTTAAATAATTCTCTTGATAATATCTAAGCTGTTATAGTACTGGTTTCCTTTAAAAATGAACAAATAAAATTAGAAAAATAATATTTACAAAATTTACTGCACTTTTCCCAGGAATCTTCAGGAATACATGTGTCTAGAGCTTAATTGCCTTTTGACAATCTTGTAGTTTCATAATGGTTTTGTCTTGTACCAAAAACTGGAAATCAACCATCATATGGGATTCTGCACATCTGTCCTGGTTTCAGCTGGGACACTGTTAATTTTCTTTCTAGTAGCGGGTATAGCACTGTGTTTTGGATTTAGTATGAGAAGAATGTTGATAAAACACTGTTGTTCTGGTCATTGCTGGGTGGTTAAGGACTTTTTCAGTTTCCTGTGCTATACCAGGTGTGCAAGAAGCTGGGAAGGAGCAAAGCCAGGACAGCTGACCCAAGCTGGCCAAAGGGCTATTCCTACAATATGACATCACGTTCAGTATATAAACTGGAGTTGGCCAGCTGGCAAGTACCGCTGCTGGAAACAAACTTGTGAGTGGTGTGCAATTGCCTTGTGCATCACTTGTTTTGTACATTCTATTATTACTATTACTATTACTACTACTATTACTATTACTTTATCTTCCTTTGCTGTCGTAGTAAACTGTTTTTATCTCAACTCAGGAGATTGTGTGGTTTTTTTTAGTTTTCTCCCTTATCCCGCTTGGCAGGGGCGGGAGGAGGGAGTAGCTGTGTGATCCTAGTTGCTGTCTGGGGCTAAATCACAACAACTTCACAAACTGAGATCCCACCAGTTTCAAGGATGGGATGTAGTAGCCATGATGTGAGTATGTGTGGAATTGGCTTTAATTTGACTTGATTTACACATCAGTTGATTAATAGGAAAAGAGAGAGACAGGACACACCTGTTGTCTGGTTCAGAACTCAACCCACCTACAGCTGTTTGCCAGGATATAACTACCCCTAGAAAGGGAGATTTCCATTTTGTCCCCTGTTCTGACTCGATGGTCCATTGTCCCTTTGGCTCCATTCTCTGTGCGGGGGGTTCCCATTGTTCTTGTATTATCTTGACCATGAAAAAAATCTTTCCTCAGACCCCCTTATATAACTGGCTTCCTTTCTTTTCTGTGCAAGCTAGTAAAGCTCTTGACCAGGTAGGTATAAATCATCCAGAAAACTGCAAACTTGGTGGAGGCAGGCTGGCTTTGCATAGCCTGAGGATCTTGCTGAGGGATATCTTAATGCATTGAAAGAAAATTCCGATGAAACAACAGGCAAATGGATAGTAATGGATTCTTGCTTCTATGCAAATATTGTTCCTGGTGTCTCTTCCGCAGGATGTTCCCACACACTTGGGACGTCCCTGCACAGTTGTCTGCAATGTGTGCCCTAGAACTGATGTTCAAAAGTAGGTCTTTTTGGATTAGTGGCCAGGAGGAACGTTACCCACTAGCAGAAGCTCACCAACCTCAGCAGCTATCCAGCCTATGTGCCAAGGCCAGTGAAGCCATGTTCATGTGAGGATTCATCTGTTGAAAGGGATGGCTTAACTCTGCTGGAAGGCAAATGGTCCTTTTCTTATTAGGGTTATAAAACAAAAATCAACAGGGGGGAAAAAAAAAAAAAAAGCTATTTTGTCAGGTTTGGGATTTTTTTTAGTATGAAAACGAGCAGAGAAAGGAAAAATATCCCTATTCTTGACTTACAAAATATAAAGGTCCTCTTTTTTTAAAGTTCATTGAAATAGAGGCTTTTGATGCCTGTTGATATTTATCAGAGTTTTGGCCGGCATTGCTTCTTCGAAGATTAAAGCTCAGCCAAAAGATTTCTAATGACAATGTGCTAAGGCTAAAGTTGCAGTCCAAATAACTCCGTGAGTGTGCATGCGTAGTCAGTATAATAACTGAGAGCATTTTCATTAAATTGTCATACAACTCTGCCACTCACAGAGCACTGTAAATCCTCAGCCTGGTGAACATGGAGATAAAAGGCAGGTAGGCATCTCTATGTGTAAAATGATCATGATTTCTTTTAATATTTAAATGACAAGACATAGTTAATCCTTTGTCCTTCCTAACGTTATAGCACAGTATTAAGATGTATTTATTTCCCCAAAATGTAATAAAATCTATTTAATTGTCAAAAGACAGAGGAAAGGTAAAGTACTTTCAGAGTTCAGGAATGCTGGCAAAGCTGCTCACTTTTCATGTCAGTGACATTAAACAGTGCCAGATACAGTACTTTTCTTAACTGCTTGTACATTGAGTTTAATGTGGCCTGGTGAAATGCTAAGTGCTATTAGCTGGTGTAAAATGCCCCAGCCACCCTCAGAGCAGTTCCTACAGGATCATGTAACCTCCCAACACACAGGGCTGAATGATACTGGCCAACGTGATAAAAACGCGCTGATAAACAGTAATATAGTCACCTTTTTAAAGCTGACAACCAATCAATTCAATTACTGTATGTTTCTGTTGTGGCTGGAATTTGGATCAGACGTGAGAAAAATGCCTGGGTTCACATATGCCAAGGACCCATGAAACTTTTGCAATAAGATCTCACTTTCAGCACTGGCTGTGTCAAACATGGAAGGGGGGCCAAGTGAGGGTTGAGATGGGGACAAGTTGTACATTTTTAGTTTTTTTTCTGTTCTCCAGAGCTACACATGAAAGTGAATTTACAAGCACCAATTAGCCTTTAGTTAACAAGAAATTCTTGAAAATCAGAGTAAAGGGTACGCTAAACTGCCTGCCTTAAAAGGCCTTCATGATAGTCTAATTTACAGTGAGCAGTGTCACACAGCTTATTTACAAGGTACTCAGGAAAGCAGGCTGGAGAGGAGCCCACTTCACTGCAATTGCTTCTGTGCTTCAGCTGTTTCACTAACTAATAACTACCCCAAACTGGCCCAAAGAGCTTTAAAGTATAAGAAGGAATTTGAAGATGTGCGACCTGGTAGAAGAATGCATATGTAGCTCTCATCTCTTGCAAGATCTCTTTTAGGAGAAGCTGAAGTTTCACTTTAAAAAGTTGCTTATAAAAATGCAGGGTAGTTTGTACATTTCCCACTGACACTCTCTTCTCCTGGAAGATTGAACCTCTGACTAAAGCAAACATTGTGTGAGATAAGTGACACTTCTCTGATAATTTTTTTTGTCTTTTCATCAAAACCCTTTCTCTCTCCCAAAGCCAAAAGTGAAGGCTTGTAGCTGAAAGATGGAAACACTGTTTCAGCAATGCCACTGCAAAGCTTCCTGCAAGTCACCATTCAGATTCCTTGTGCCCTTTCCATTTTGGGCCAGGTGGCCGTAGGACACCTGTGATATATCACACAGGTTTATCATGAGAGCAGCCTATGCTGCTTAATGGGAAATGCAGTCTAGCCAGAGAAAAACAGGATCGTGAAGTGGTTGCTCTACAAAGCTATACATGAGTCACGAGGGCACTGTTTTTCTGAACCCAAGTTTTCAGGAACAAACCTCGTTGTCCAACTGACTGTACTCCTAGGCAGTTCTGCCCGCTCAGTGTAACATCTGCACTCTAATAAATTCTCTGTGCTTCAAGATATGTAGTCAATGGGGAACAGCTTGAGATAGAAAAAGGACCTTAAGAATAACTAGGATCAAAGAGAAAACACTGCTTGAGACTTACACTCAGTTACATCTGTGTTGACACAAAACTCCAGATTCTGTGGTATGGTAAGTAAGGCTGATGCATTATCTGCAGTCCTTGTGTGCAGCTCAAGTCTCCCTGTGCCTCTACAGAATAGTTCTGGCTGTAACAGCAGCAGACCTGGCAAGAGCTTACACAACCAAACTGAATGGCAGTAGATCCTGGTTGCAAACCAGTGTTAACTACCTTAGACCTGGTAAGGTGTAAGGACCTGCTGCTCTCGGTTAATGATGTTAATTTGGTAAGAAATGTTAATTTGTTAACAAATTTGATTTGCTAATACTTTTGAAGATTCTCTCCTGCTTGCTGGCTCATTTTGTGTGGTTTTATGGACTTGCCTTCAAACTCTCTCCTAATGCACTGGTGGTCCTATCTCCTTTGCATTTACAACTGCACTTATGGAATTTTAGACCATTCCAAAGCATTGTGCCTCTGACCAAACAATTGATTCTCCTAAAGTGTGAAAACTATTAGCATTACAGATCTATTTTGTGCCATAAGCACTGGAGAATTAAAAGCCTAATCCATTGCCCTTTGAAGGCAATGAAGGGGAGTTCACATTGGTTTCAGTGGACTTTGAGTCTGAACCTAAGTCAGCATCATGAATTTTTTCATGTTTCTGAATATGCCAGCTTGTGTCATTTGCTTATAGACAAACTATTAACATATTTTCTCTCTGGAGATGCTTTAAAATAATTAGACACATTTGTGGTACACAAACACTCATTTCTTTAACTTCCTATGGGAAAAGCTTTCATATTTTTCTGTGCTCTCATCCAGAAACCTTAAGTCATTTGGTTTTCTGTTTCTTTGGTAGGATTAAAATGTCTTCTCTCTCTCGTCATTGCACTTTCACTGTAAATTATAATATGATCTAAAATTTAGGTGTTTCTTAAATCAAATGCCACATGAGGCTTTGTACAATATTTGTACTTGCATTAATGACTGTACTATTAGCAATGTTAGTAGATTACATCAGTAGAGGACTCATTTACTGAACTATGTCTGAAGAAAGGAGAACTCCTAATATTTTTCTGTGAGTAGCTTATTGTGAGAAATGTGGACTGTTACCAACCTTAAATACTCAAATACCCAGAATCAGACCCTAAAACAATCAGGAGCAGTTTAAAAATTGAGAAAGTTCTAAAATACCATGATAGAATAATATACCTGGATGAGATTTTAAAAGGAAAAGAAGGAACAGCAAGATTTGTGATAAAGTTGATAGAGCTGGCAACATCTCTTGTACATGTATTTGTCTGTGGAATGAAATGCAGGTCATTGGTGACTTCCTTGCAGGCCTGGAATTTGTCCAGCTTGTTTCTCTGGGCTTTAGGGAGCAGATTTTAGGAGGTTTTTTTGGACATTATTGGAAGTGAATTCTGCTAATGATTTTGCTAGCAATATTTTTAACATTTCTAGCTGATTATAGTACTACCTGGGCATTCAGTCGGCAGCTGAATGCTGGACTCAAGCTGTTGTTACTTGATAAACTGAAATACATGCTCTTTCATGTCATGCAGCATGCATTTGAATAGGTTGAATATGAACATTTGCAGTGTTATGAAAATAAGCATTGTGTGATTGAAAGCAGTCTTCATTGTAGTGGTCAAGTGCATTCCTCACCTCTTTCTATGAATAAAATCAAAGGCGTTCTTCAAATTCTTCACAGAGGAAGGAGCCTGAAACCGAACACATACAGTGGGATGAAGATTGATAGGAGCAGGTCTTGAAAGGGTGGAATTTATCGTAGCTCTGTTGGCTTCCATAGCTTTTAAGGATATATCATCATGTGAAGAAGACTGGACCAGTGGTTGCTGGGCTGAGGACTATCAGAAAATCTGCATGCCACAGATTTCCTGTTTGATGCTGGGCAAGTCCTATTCCCTTCTTTTAAGCTGTCTGTATGGAGTTTGGTACTTTCCGATCACAAGTACAAACTAGAGATTGTGAGCTAACCTGATATCAGAGGCCATCTCTGTTTAGACAGATGGAACCCATTGTCTCTCTTGCAGAGCCATTGTGTTGACTTTAAAATGCGTGTGTTGCAGCACAGCAGAGAAGTTAAATTGTTTCGCAAAGTAGGGACATTCTATTTTTCCTGTAAAACCAATATGAACAACCGCAGTTTCCCAATATCCCATTAGTGAAGCAGAGAGAATCCTCCCCAAAGGGCTTGTGAAAGACCTCCACAGATCATTTGGGTATAAACAGATAGTATCTTTGTACCTAGTGGTTGCTTATGTATAAAATCAAGATCACAAACTTTTAGAGTTTGGCCTTTCTGGCAGCGACTGCAAAAATTTCAGGAAGTTAATCTAATTTTGTGACTGGGACGGTGACTTTAAGGTTAGGGAGATTAGCTGCAATGTATATTCCCAGAAAGAACTATTGGCAGCGCTAGAAAAAGTTGGAAAAAAAAGATGGTCTGCATCAAGCAGAGCTACCTCTGCCAGCAGGGAAAGGAGGAACCCAGGAAGACCTGATTGCAAACACAAGCTATCCAAATCTCAGAAAATACGCTCAAATGAGCTAGGCAGTCATTCAGGGTCTGTTCCCTGATTTGGAGGTATGTGCTGATCACTTGGTTAGAAACTTTGCCTAGAAGGGTGGACAAGAGACTTGGTCTTTTGAAAAGCAGGAGGTAACACTGTGTTCTTTTCCACGTTCCTCACGCTGCAAAATTTCAAAGTAAGGGCCTGATCCCATGCCAAGTGGAGCACATGGAGTTACTTCCTTAGCCTTTGATACATTCTGGCTCAGCATTTAATTAATAGCCTTGATTTTATAAATAGTTTTTCGGTTTGAACTTTTCACTCCACCTTTTCTAGATAGAAAGATGGGACCCACACTTCTCTCATTAATTTCAGATGGTTTGTTTCTGCTTTCAAGGTGTATGCATGGACTCTGAACTTCCTGGACACAAATGAATGTGAAATCTGGCCTACGCTTAAAAGTAGGTCTGAATCTGTAATGCCAAAATGTTGTGAAAGTGAATTTCAGTCTGATTATATTTGTAATGCTCATATGCATTCCAGGAAATACTGAAATATTTCAACTCCAGATGATGGGATAGCAATGAAAAGTGGATTGAAATCTTGTGTGTTCAAATACAGAAGAAATTTAAAACTGCCCGACACTTGCTAAGCCTGTCATTTGAGCCTTGCTGATTAGTTACTGAAATTATCCACCCAGAATTTTTTTAAAAAAATATATTATTTCATTTTATTTCAGCTAATAACCAGTTTTGCAATCTGCTCTTGAACAGAAAAATGAAGAGAAATTAAACGACCTATATGGCCATGTCAAACCATGCAGTTTACTCATTCAGTTTCCACACAAGTCAGCACGAAACTGCATGAGCTTCCAAAGGAAGGAAAACCAGGAACTCAGGCTGTTGTGCAAACGTTGACGTCAGTAACACATATTTTGACCTGCCATGCTGAAATATTTTTTTTTTTCCCCAATTAAAACTGAGAAGAAACTGAAAGTACATGAAAGAGTATTTGGGCCCAAAAGATACTTATTTTAGACATTGCCATCTGATAAATGTCCTTGCTTTTATATCTCCAGCCTAGGCTGCCAATGCAAAGGATATTTGCTCCAGAGGGGCAGCTGGGTGTGGGTCCCCCAGCAGTAGATTTACAGCTTGAGTCCTTTAAGAGCAGCCTTCAAGCAAAACGTAAAGGCAGAATTGAGGGGGCATCAGTGTTGTCCCTGGGGTGCAGTGGTGCCCTCCCACCTCCTACAAGGAAGGTAGAGATGGGTATTGCAGGGAGCACGGACACCTGTCTTCCTCAGCATGGAGTGTTAGGAGCCAGTTGGGCTCACAGAGCTTACACCTGGTGAGAAGTTGGTCTGTCTGCACAGTGTGGGTGTAGAGTTGGAGAACCATGATTTGGGGGACCAGATGAAGGAGGGAGACCTTGTGGGGTATTAGGCATTAATGGCTCTTCGATTTATTCTACTCCTGAGCTTGACAGAAAGCCTGCCTTTGGGAAAGAAAGACAGCAAAGCTGCCAGAGCACTAACAGTACTGCAGGTCTGCAAGTGTGAAAAGACTGAGGTGGAACGATGTGTCTCACCTGAAACTAATGCCCAGAAATTTACAGCAGGTGGTTTGCTCCTAAGTGAGGACTCCTGAGCTCTTTGTTGACTTGCTCCATCGAGGTTTTCTTTTAGTTGATCTTTCTGCTCCTGCTCTCTGTTCATCCAGTTGCTTGGCAGTCTCTTTGGGTAAGTACCAATTGTTTCTGTGTGTTTGACCAGCATAGCAAGATACTGATTTTGCTTGGATGTTACAGTGGTATGAATAACTAGTGTTTTGTTCATCAGCTATAAATTTTGAGAAAACTGGCTATCTTTCTCGTTGTGCTTTTGGACTTTGTCACCAGAAAGTATCTGATTTTTTCTATTGCTATGAGTTTGGGCTACACTCAAAGGTTCGAACTCTTCTTTTTATTTTATTTTTTTTTTTCTTTTGTCCCTGTTTCAGTTCCTTAACCCTTAAAACTGCCTTGCACTTATCCTTTAAATTTCAGACATATTTCCCCCCTTCTGAATGTTTTCTGTTGTCAAAAGAAGAAATGTGATAATTTGGAAGGTTCACAGAAAGCATGTTTTGTGATTATTGTTCTTGTGACTTGTCCAATGTAAACTGCTTTAGAAAAGCTCTGTTCCAGCCACTTTAATTTGCTTTTGCAGAACACTGGATTTGCAGTTGGCTGAAGACAAGGGCTTTTCTTTTAATGGGTACTCTGAGAGGAATGCAGTTTAACCATTCCATTTAGTTCCTGGCTTTTAGTTCTGCCTAATGGTGCCTGGGGGAGTACTATGTGCTTAACTTCAGGCTAATCTTCCTTTGCCACCTTTTTGTTGTTGATAAGGGCCCAATATGCTCCTTGGAGTGTGGTGGCCTGTGCCAGTGTGCTACTGAGGTAGTTTGAGGGTGGACTATCTAAGGCCAGTTCTTCATCCCTAATAACAGCCTAAACCAGTGTCACAGGACCGTGTGTCCCTGCTGTGGCCTGGGAACAGCTCTTCTGCCCACGCAGGCCCGAGAGGGAGATTCCCACAGAGTCTCTGCACACAGTCACGTTGCAAAGCCTGCTCAGCACCGAACCACAGCCTGGAAGGGGTGGTGGTACCTGGGAAGGAGCACAGTCTCAATAGGAGAGCTAAAACCACAAAGCTTGGCTTTCCGTGGGTGGAATGACACCCATTCGCACCAGCTGGGAAGCCAGCCGGGTTTCATGTTTCTGTTCACTTTGGAGCCCCTTTACTGGGTGTTTACAAGGTTGCTGAGGCTTGCAAAGGCAAGGTTATGTTCCCACAGCTGACTTTCTCTCACTGATCCCGGAGAATTGCTGAACAATCTCTGGGGCATATGCCAACTTGATAGGAAAGAATTACCCTGAATCTCTCCTTTTTTTGTTTGCTCTGTTGCTGTGGCCCCCAGCAGCAATCATTCCAGGAATTAACTTTTCTAAAATAACAGGACATTTGTTTTCTCTAATCCTTTAACTTCTTTAACTCTTGCAAAATCAGAGCGGAGATGGTGGGGAGCTTAACCAAGTCTAGCTCTTCAAACTAATCACTCCAGTGGCTGGATTTCTGCTTTCTATCTCTTCCCCTGGAAACTGCAGAGATGGTGGTCAGCTGGTAGTTCAACCACATGGGAGGAACCAGGCCCACAGAGGGGCCACACAAGGTGCTGATGGGAGCATGGAGCAGGGGACTTCCACGCAGACAGATGGTGACTAGAGGGTTATCGCTAATAGTTGGGTACCCATCATGGCAGCACTGACTATTAGGCAGCAATGTCCAGTCTTCCAGTACAGCTTCTTAGATCTTGAAGGATGTAGACTCAACCTCCTGGTGAAAAACAGCAAGAGCTATGTTGTTTAAGAGCACGCTTAGTCCCAAATGCAGTGGAGCCATGAAACATGGTCTCTCCACCATCCTTCCAGCTCTGCTGCCATCACTAGAAATGTATCCATCCTTGTCAGCAGGACAGCACAGTAACAGTGATGGTATAGTGAAGCTGTCCCATCTCCCCTATTAAAGAACATGCAGTTCTGCTTTGAAAAGGGATCCCTGGAAGATATCTGAAGGGGTGCAGCCATATCATGACATTCCACTCTTCCGAGTTTGAGGTAGATGACAGAGGTTTTACCTAAAAATCAACACCAGTGTTGTTTGGTTGCCTGAGAGCTAACAGCAGTGTAACAAAGAGATCATACCTTGAAAATCTTTCTTTAAGTTCAGTTTCTTGTTACTCTTTCTGATGCAGCTGTTAACTTTCATAAAACTACGAGTGTTTAGAAGACTAAGGTGCTCTATGTTAAACATATTCTTTATCTTTTTAAGATAAAGAATGGATTTTGGCTAGGCTCACAGAAGCAGAAAAAAATTCTGCATGCTAAAATAGATGAGCTCCCTTTTCAATAATAAAATCAGCTGTGCTTAAAGAAACTAAATCTGTATTTGTGGATTCTGGTGACGCAAAGAAATTCCTTAAACTAAAATTTAATTTATTGTGGAAAAAGCAGGAGTTGTTTTTTAAATCCATTTCTAACCATGATATTCTTCATGTTGTTTTTATTTGGAAAATGGATATTGATTTGGATGATGTGACTTGGTGCTTTCTATTTCCTTGTCATATAATGTTATTAAAACATTCTAGTGCATGTAATTAATCTAGTTCTTTAAAATTAATAGTGGATTCCAACTGACTTGAAAATTCCAGAGCGCAGGTTGACATTTGAGCTCTCCTCATTGATTGCATAATAATATCTTAATAATTAACCCTCAATATTTACTCACATTAGAATTCCCTATGTCCATTAATTTTAATTCATTCATTTTCACGGTTTGCGATAATATCAGATATTCCTTTTATGTAGCATAGGCTTTAGTATTCCCATCAGTAAAAAGCACGGGTCAAAGTTGTGCTCTTGTTGCACAGGTAACTGACTCTCAGCTCTGATTTAGACTCAAATGTATTTTATGCTAGAATGTATTTAAAGTGTCTGTTTATTTCACTGAAGTATTCAAAGTATCTAGTCAATTTGTGATTTATTTTTTTTTTTCCTTATGCCATTAGTGTCCTTTGGTGGGATATTGTTGAGAGCAAAGGTTGCTTTTGTAGAACAAGTGACCTATGCACTGTGATGCTCTGGGCTATAGAATATAAGAAGAAGGTATGGGATATACCTAGAGAGTAGATACTTAACCTAACAAAGCTAGAGAGATTAAGACAGGTTTTTTTTGTTGTTCGCATGTGGAGAGGTGGTACTTTTGTGAATAAAAAGCCATTAGGTGAAAACTTGGAGTGCCTAAAGTTGCTGGAGTGCTTGAAGGGTAAGTTAGGTTCTTGCTGTGAATGTATAAAAACGTTGTGAATGACTGAATTAATACATGAATGCCAATTCTCTTCTCTTTTAATTAAGTGGCACTTAAGTAATGTTGGTACTTGACATTTAGGTCTCAGTTTGTAACAGCATCCGCTGTTAGCTTTGGGAACCTCAGAAGGTGTGAGTGCCCATCTTGTAGCTTATGGCCTGACTTTTATATATAGCTCTAAATAAAAATACATATGAAAATGCACACATGTATATATATATATTTCTTAGATGTTTATTTCCATATCTCCAAATATCATCCCTAACCTAACTGACCATCCAGAATTATCACTCATGCTTAGGAAAATGTGGAGTCTGGTCTGTGGCCCCGTTGCTTGCTGTTCATGTGCTCTGGAAACCCCCCTGTAAGCAGGCCCCACAGTTGCTTGTTCTGTCTCCATTTATGCCAGGTATGTAAGCATAAGCCTCACGTTAAGCGTGTTTAAGAGATCTCGTTGATTACAATGGGAGTACTCCTACAGCTTATAGCTGTGCAAATGTTTACATACCTGGCTCAGTCTGGGCCTATATAAAGATCTGCTTTTCTCTGCGAAGCCTTTTCTGTTTGCTGCTTTGAAATTTCCCATGCTTCACGCTTTCCTCTAGTCGGAGAGAGGCTGCCCAGGTCCTTACTAGGAGAAGTCCTAGCACTGGAGGTTTGAAGACACCAGCTTGCTGGAGATTTAAAGACCGGCTAAAACAACAAGCTATTCCTCGGTGACCAAGGGCACACCGATAGTCAGGTTCACATTATTGGAGCAGTTTTCACCAGCATAAAGTCTGTCAGGGTTTACCAGACTTGTTCTTTGGGTTTATTCTTTGTCCCTTGTTTCCCCGCTGTCCCAGAGAACAGCCTTGCATAATTACTTCAAGACACCAACTATTATCATATATACAGGGTGTTTCAAAAAGATGGACCCAGTTTGAAATCACAGTTCACAAATTCAACTCTCATCTCGATGTTGTCTGTACAGCAGTTGGAGGGAACACAGAGCATTTATAAAAGGGTTACTAAAACTTAATAACTCATTAAACCATTTGTAAATTTTTTGTGTAATTGTAACACATTGCCATCACACAACTGGGTTCATCTATTTAAAACACCTTGTACTTTAAAAAGAATTAAAAAAACCAAACAAACAACCAAAAAACCACTTTGCATGCATTGTTGCTATTCACAGAGAAGGCTGGATGTTTGGGCCATGTTTCTAAACACCTCTGCTCCCTATGTACATAATTGGTGTGAATATGAATATATATATATATGTATTATGTATGTATTCATGCAAAGATATAATCTTTTCATATAGATTTTCCTTCCAGAAGCTAAAATAAGACTGTGGAAAGGAATAACTTGCTGGTTGTTCCAGGAGGTGGATGCATTTACGTTAGTGTAAAGCTGGCTGTAGGTCAATCATTCCTTCACTTGCTCTGTTTGCTTGACGATTACATTGTTGCTCTGTAGAAGGAAAAATAACCTATGAAAAGGGTCTTTTCCGGACTCAAAAGATTTATGCTTTGCTTTGTTGATGTTTTGCACTGGCACTTATATCAGTCTTGCTCTTAAACTGAGTGTGGTAATGATCCTTTAATACATTTTGAAGTGAACTTTGCTAGCTCAGGGTTGTTTGTTTGTTTTTTCTTTTCTTTTTTGTAAGAATCATGTATGTAACAGTTGTACAGGTTTAAAAAAAATCTCGCTGTTTATTTGCTATAGTAGAATATACAGTCAATGTTTACTTTCTGTCAAGCAAATTCTGTGTGCAATACACCTTTATGGAACCAAACCTAATTTTAGTGGCTGTGATACTGTCCATATCTATGATGAAGGCCCCGATTCTGCTAAGCAGTTGAACATATGCTTGCTTTCACCACATGGCTTATTAGTCCTTGTCAGAGTGCTGAAATGCTAGAGCTTGCACTCAGTTCATGTCCTGGAATTAATGACATGTGGAAGTGGCAGGTGTATCCATATTTCCAGAGTGCCCCTTGAAATATGGTGTTGAGAATATAACTATCCTGGAAATGCTGGTTATCGTGTGATGGACAGATGGTCCTGAGGGAGCCACCAGGTCAGAGCACAAAACCGCAGTGGGTAATCAGGCCTCCCACAGTGCCATGGTTGCTGTTAAAATGTTTACAGCTTTACCTTGTGCTTAATTAATGTTCATGTGGTGTTTGTGGTATTCTCCAAACCCGCAGAGTGCTATTGACGTTCAGTAGCACTGAGCTTGCTTAAAGGATTGCTATCACTGCAGGTACGTCAGCCATCCTAAGAGACAGTTTTCTCCTTCTACTGTATACAGTAACTGGTTTGTGCTGGGAATTTAACTGTCTTGTGTCATCTTACTGTATTTGGAAAATTACATTGGGTTCACGGTTAAAGGAGTGTATTTAGATATTCCTTTAGAGCAATTCTGATGCAATGGGAAATGGTTGCTTTGGGTTTAGCAGCAGGAGATTGCTGTTGAGGAGCTACTTTTGAAGTGTCGAAAACTCTTCTAGCGAACAAGGACAGGTCAGCTTTGCTGGGAGCTTTGAATAATGCTAATGCTTGGAATAATCCTGGGGCTACACATGCATAGAGCTGATGTAGAACTGCAAGTGAATCTGCAGTGACAGCCTCAGCCTCCCTCGAAGGATGAAACCAGCCCTGTTGGTAGACAGCTACAGCAGGGTGGAGCAGGTCTGAGATGAAAAAAAAAGAAATAAAATAAAGTTGCATATGTGGTACAGGTATCCTATGGGACCTTAAGCAATCGTCTTAGTCATTCCATGATGTGGGTCTGTATTACTAGAAGCATGAAAATAATATCTTCTCTATCTGTTCTGTTTATATGGTGAATGATTTGGGACGGAACGCTCTCACTATACCACTGCACAGCACATAACACAGGGGAGTCTTAAGCAACTAATATAAATAAGAGATGTTCTCCTTCCAGCTCAAGGGATAACAAAACCTCTAGAAATCTAGCTTGTTTAAATGAAACTAAACAGATTGGATTTGGTATGATAACTATTGGTGTGGCAACTGTCACTACTGCTGCCCAAGCACAGATTTTTATCTGTGTGGAAAAACATGAAAATAAAGGGTTATTCAGAGAATCGTACAAAGCTTTAGACTTCTCTTTCAGTGTATTTCTTTTAAACCAGCAGCCATACCCATTTGCTGCTCTGGTAGGCCTTCTTGCCCCTTGCGTCTGCTGTGAGACAAAATGCACCAGGGAACTGAGCTGACTTAAAGTAAATCAGACATCCCAGGAATCTCTGGCACCTCCCTTCCTGCTTTTGGCGTGCTCTCTGTTAACATTTCTTTATATTGAGAAAAGGAAAAACAATATTGTTTTATGAACTGTTATCAGACGTGTACACTTACTTTAAAGGCATGGTCAATTTTTACTGAGCCTGTATTTATCATCCAAGTGCATTTAGCTACAGAATGTCTTTTAAAAAACAAGTGCGGCGTCATAACAAAACATGACTTAGAAATTCTCTATGCAAAAACTGATCATAGAATAATAGAATTGGGTTGGAAGCGACCTTCAAAGGTCGACTAGTCCAATCCCCCTGCAATGAGCAGGGACATCTTCAACTAGATCAGGTTGCTCAGAGCCCCATCCAACCTGACCTTGGATGTTTCCAGGGATGGGGCATCTACCACCTCTCTGGGCAACCTGGGCCAGTGTTTTACCATCCTAATTGTAAAAAATATCTTCCTTATCTTTAGGCTGAATTTCCCTTCCTGTAGTTTAAAACCATGACCCCTTGTCCTAACACAACAGGCCCTACTTAAAAGTGTGTCCCCATCTTTCTTATAAGCCTACTTTAAGCATGGAAGGGCTTCAATAAGGTCTCCTCTGAGCCTTCTCTTCTCCAGGCCAAACAACCCCAACTCAGCCTTTCCTCAACCTTCTGATGCTTTTTGTGGCCCTCTTCTGGACCTGTTGCAAGAGGTCCATGTCTTTCCTGTGCTGAGGGCTCCAGAGCTGGACACAGGACTCCAGGTGGGGTCTCACCAGAGCAGAGGGGCAGAATCACCTCCCTCGACCTGCTGGCCATGCTCCTTTTGATGCAGCCCAGGATACAGTTGGCTTTCTGGGCAGTGGGAGCATGTTGCTGGCTCATGTCCACCTTTTCATCTACCAAAATGCCCAAGTCTTTCTCCACAGGGCTGTTCTCAATCTCTTAATTCCCAGCCTGTATTGATACCTGGGGTTGCCCTGCCCCAGGTGCAGAACCCTGCACTTGGCCTCATTGAACCTGATGAAGTTCACTTGAGCTAACTTCTTGAGCTTGTCCTGGTCCCTCTGGATGGCATCCCATCCCTCAGGCATGTCAGCTGCACCACTCAGCTTGGTGTCATGATCTCAAAGGAGAAGTTTTACCCAGCAGGTGACCATAATTTAAAGTATCCATAATACAGTGTACCTACTATCTGGGACCTGGATTCAGGTTTGCTAATATCAGCAGAGATGCCCATAAGCTGCGTGCTAGATGATTTAGCTGAAAACACCTCTATCCTTCTGGGAAATTCGACTCTTGTTAGTGCTGCTTAACCAGTTATAACTCTGGTGCCACAAAAACTCCACACCACATGGCAGTGATCTGTCCCAAGGCTATCTTTCTTGAGAGGAGATCGTGATTTGGTAGAGGGGCAAGAAATCTGGAAAGCAGTTTGGTGGTCCACAATGAGATACAGCAGTACAATCCCAGAGATTAGATTAACTCAGAATCTGTATCTTCCTCAGCAAGAACATTAAAATAGTTTGGTAGCATTTTTCTCTCTAAATAAAATTTTTTACAAAACTTGTTTGAGTAGCAGTAGCAACTGTTGGTTTAGAATCAGGGCTTTTTGGGTTCTTTAGATTTTTTTGAGTTTTGAGGAGGAGGAGGGTTTCCCCTAAAATGAGAAGCAAGAGCTGGAGAACCCTATGAATCCCATGGAGGCCTTTTACTTTTATGATCTAATCAATGAAGGATGTGGCATATACTCAGACATGTGACAATACAAGACCCTAAAACTGATGGATAATCTTCTATTTTTTACTGTCCCTAAGGAAATATAAAAGCAAGTAGCTGTTTCTCCCAGACAGACATTTACATAAACCATGGGGGTAGACATGTAGCAAGTTTCTTTTCCATAACTTTAATCCTTTGTCTTGATTTTGTGGAAATGGCTCATGCTGGAATGTTCAGTTTCCCAATTTTTATGAATATTCATTCAAAGGTTCTTTGGAAAGGAACTGAGCCTTCAGATCTGAAGGTGTCTTTGAAGTATCTGTTCTTCAAGCATTTCTAGGGTGTTTCAGTTCTTGATGTAGATGATTGCTGAGTATCTGCATGATGTTAGAGAGAGCCTTCAAAGAAACATCAGCTGCTGCTGGAATGATATAAAGAGAAAATAATGTGACTACACTAACATTTGCCCAAATTTACCGAAAGCCAAAAAAAACCCCCCCAAACCCTAAAACAATGCCCATACCAACCTTCCAAAAAGCTACAGAGAGCTTTAAACAAAAAGGAGGATCTGTAAGTTTGAGTTTAATATTCTGACTGTTTCTAGGAGAACTTCTTATAGTGAGGATCATCTCTGATTCAAGAATATGAGTGCTGCTCTCATCAAAATCTGGGATTTTAGCCCTTTTATTTTACTGAAAAACAAGAGTTGAAACCCACCATATTCTTTCTTTAGTAACAGAACAAATATTTTCAGAACTAGTAAGTAAATTGAGTCATTACTTTGACATGAAAGAACTTGAACTGTTGTGTGGGTGGTTTTGGTGGTGGGTTTTTGTTAGTTTGGTTTTTTGGTTGTTTTTTTTTTGTTTGTTTGTTTTGGTTTTATTTCTTTTCTTTAGAAAGACATCTCCTTTTATCACTTCATTCTTACTTCATTCTTACTGTACCATTAAATTTAACTGTAAGTTTTGTGTTCGCTATATTTGAAAAAAAGAAGTGTATATGAACAAAATGTGTATATGTGTATGTAGTCACTAAAAGTATACAAAATATGTCAAATGGTAGTGTTTTTGTGTTTGTTTTGCATTTCCACATGGGTAAGACAGCTGCTACCCTCAGTATCCAACCTGTACGCAACAGTCTTGTGTGCCGTGTTGCTGCGAGAACCAGCAGTGTTGTCTTTTCACTAGTAATTTGTTGCTGCTGTACTGTTGGTCACTGGTGTCTTAAGTGCTGTGTTCATGTGTATTATGGGCACTTGATCAACCTTCTGGTGCTGTGGACGTGCAAAGTTCCTGTTAATGTAGCACTACTTTTATCCTCCTTGAAGGGATTGGTGAATCTAGTACTTGAGATTCAAGACGAATTTTGTCCATCATATATTGCTGGTGACTTGCTGGTGCAGCAGCAAAATTTTTTAATCCCTTTTGTGATGGTTTCATATGCATTTTTCTTTTAAGAATAAAAAAAATGATGAAGTTATATATTTATACCACTCAGTGATGCACAGGTAAAACATTAAAGGGATGTTGTAATTGAAAGTTACATTTATACTGCAAAGTCGTCTAAGCATACTAAGGTAAGAAGGGCACAAGCAAAGCCCAAATGATGCTTTTAGTTCTACCTTAAACTGATATATTAATCTTAGTTTCATTATCGTATCTCTAAATACCTCTTCTGCAGGCCACTGACTGTGCCCTTGGCATTGCAAATTTGGGAATGTTAACGAATGGAAATCCATGTTTTTGAGCCATTAAAATGGGAGAATGCTTTCTAAATATTAAGAAGAAAAAGATGTGTAATACTTTGAGGAAGTGACCTGTATATGTGAGTGAAGGTGCTGGGATGCTTGTACAGGAAATTCAATGGGAAGACAAAGAAGGATTTTTAACCTGTAAGCCCAGTCCAGCTCCAGCTGGTGGTGTTCTATCACTTGTTAGGATAATGTGAGGATTACACCATTCATGAAAAGGAAGGTGCTTCAGAAGGGTTTACAGCTCCTTGTCTTAAATCTGTGCCTGGTGAAAGGCAAGGATAGTGGGCACTGGGTTGTACATGTGTCTATGTGTGTTCATTACAGAAGCTGCAATGCATAAACCTCTCCCAGAGTAGGTGCCAAGCCAGTGTATGCGAGTTGAAATGGAGAAAGGAAAAAATGGACTACAGAGTAGGTAGATTGCATCAAGTAATGCTCATGATTATTAACTTATAGTGGTTCACTATCACTTAGTGTTATGTTATCCTGTATACTGTTAGCTGTTTACTGCATCTATCTTCTTAGAGCCATAGGCTGTAAAATAGATAGGCAGCAGCTGTCCTGATGTCACCTTGTTACCTAATGTATACCATGGTGAGCTCCTTAAAGAGCATCCTTGGTCACCACCATAGGGAAAACAACAGTAAGAAGAAACATCTAGGGGAAGCTTAACGCATGTTCTGTAAAGGTTAGTGCCTGAGGATGCTCGAATAGATATTTATTCAGGTTAAATGCTCATCAGATGCTTAAGAGCTGTAGCATGTGGGTAGCTGAGCTTACTTTGGCACTGAGAGATTGCCTGCTTGGGCACTGGCTTCAGGACGGCTTCTGGGGCCGGCAAAAATAAAATTGAGAGCAAGACTAAATGCTGCAGGGTCTTGAGGCGTAATGGGATGCGGGGAGGAGAGAAAGGGTTGCGCCCATCGGTAGCGCTCAGATTTATTCTGCTGCCACAGCACTGCTGTGCACGTGTCGCTCGCTGTTCCACTCCTATCGCGTGGCTGTCACAGCAGGTTAGAGCGACACAAACAGCGTGCTGCCTACCGCTGTGTGATTTTTATTTCGTTTGACTGATTTTTATGTTGGCACGCAGCAACCGAGAGCAGAGAGGAGAGTGCCTGTAGCTCGGCTGTGGTTTGAAGAGAAGCATGTTGGAAGGCTGGGCAGCATGGGCGCAGCCTTTGAAATGTCGGTGTGACAGCAAAAGGTTGATTAGCCTCCAGTACAGAGGCTGTGCTCCCCCAGTGCAGGGAGCCATGGTGGTTGGAGAAGATAGTAAGCCAAACTAGTTCTTATCTACGTCTGTGGATGTGGATGGATGAATCAGGAGTAATATGTGGAGGCAGCTTGGCATTCTTCTGGTTTCAAAACAAAAGCAGATGCCTGGACACAGAGCCACTTCCAGTTAGGTCTGGGGGAATGGTGGGTGTGAGAAAAGATCAACCTTGGTAGTGCCTCTCAATTTTTAGTCTCTTAGTGGAGAGCGTTTGCCTGAGAAATGAGACATGTTGCACACATCCAAATGAGAGTCCCTCTCCAGCCTGTTAGTAAAATGCAGTGCTGAGGACTGGAAAGACCCTCTTCGTGCTTAACTAGCTGTGCTACTTCTATGTGTGGCTGAATCTCAGCCTAAAACTTCAAGGTTAACTCTGTCCATCCTATTCTAGCTAGTGACGTGGTGATGGTGGGACAGCAGTGAAACTGTAGAGAAGCCAAATATGTCAGGCAAGGCACTGCTACCATTGTGCAAGGCACTAGAAAGCTTAATTTAGAATATTGCATACTTTAAAAAAATAACTATGTTGAAGTTGAATTAAAGCTAGAACACATGTAAAGTCTATGGAAAGTCTAGTGGGGATATTAAAAGATTGGAAAGCCTATCTTATGGGAAGGGACTACCAGAGATTGGCTTGTTTAGTTTAGCAAAATAGAGTCGAGAGAGGATTTGACAGCACTCTATAAATACATCCAAGGCTAAATGCCAGAGAGGGGAAAAAGCTATTTAAACCCAAGAGCAATATTTGCATAAGAACAAGTGGGCATAAACTTGGCCCTGAATAGGCTTAAACTGGAAATCAGATGGTTTCTACCACTCAGTATAGTGAGGTCCTGAAACTGCCTGCAAGTAGGAGCAACAGGGGCAAAAAATACTTTTGTGTGTGAAAGATGAGAGGGACTATGCTGTATTGTGCCTGTGATTGCACAGCTTTGTTCTGGTCCTGCATTGCTCACCAGGTGCATTGGTACAGGGGTGATGGACATGATGCACCATTGGTGGTGGCCTCCCGCCATGAGAAGTGCCGCCTTCTACTGAAAATGAAAGCACTGGTGTTAAATTATAGCTACGTTAATCATGTTCTCTAGTGGTCTGGGGAAGTTTCCAGCTCCCCTTGCACATGTGCACGTAACTCTATGTTGATGCGAAAATGCCTGCCGATATCTCTGGGGTTTTCATATCAATAAGGTTCCTCCTGTGAGGAAAGTGACACGGGATTATGCTTTTAATTGTGAAACCCGAAGGAAGAAAAGTAGCTTCCCTGGCTAGGAGTGGCAGCAGTATCTCAAAAATGACAGCACAGAGGAGGACCTTTTCATCTCTTTAAATGATTCTTCTGCTGCTAAAAAAATCATATGACCTTTACATTTAATGCTCATGATTAAACATTTCCTTCCATATTGCAGTTAGAATAGCACTATGGCACACATTTGACAGGTAAAGGAACTGAAATGCAGAGGATTTGAGGATTTGGATGCTGACATGATGATCCCAGGATGGCAGCCTTCTGGTTTTCAACCCCACAGTCTGCCTATTGCACCGTTCATCCCCTTGCGTGGTGGCACCCATGAAACTGAACTGTGTTTCTGTTTTCACCTGGTATTTTGTATTACTTATTCCTTTTTGAATCTTTGGCCTTTTGAGCTGAAATTTTCCAGGCCCGCTCCTTCATTTATCAATGATATTTTAGGAAATCCTCTCTTCCCTATAACTTAAAAAGTACATGCATACAAACTTGATGGTGGACATCTCTGTTGCAGAAAAAAGCTGCAGAGAAAAAGCTGAAACAGGCACAGAAATAGCCTCCTGGGAAGGAGATTGACACATACTACTTTGGTAGCTTTGATCTGAGTCAGCTGCACCTCGGTGGAATTTGTACTCTCTGTGCACAAAGGTACTTTCTGTACTGAGAGTTAAACCGGCAAAATGCATAGCTAAAGACAATCTTAAAAAAATTACAGTGGTATGCAGTCGGCAGTGTGTCAATTATAGACATTTTCTGTGGGTTTTTTTAATTGCTTTTCCTTGCACCTTATATATTCCTTCAACGTAGGGTAGAGAAGGTGTCCTGCCTTCGCATTGTCTGCGGGGTGCTACTGTTCTGTGCCGTCGATGGACTGCAGTAAGGAAAAGGTAGTGTGTGTGAAACTTTTACTCATGCTCTGGAAAACACTGCCCTGACGGAGTAAAAAGTGTTTCTGGTACTGACCTCCATCATTAACCTCGCTCTTCATGCCTTCCTCACACAGCTTGGTGTTAAGGAAATGGGAAGTTGGAGCCAAATACCCTGCTCTTGACTGCAGCTTAGGAGACTGGGGTGGAGGCCTTTTTATGTATAAAAGATTTTCCCAAACGTTGGTTTTGGAAGGTTTTAAGACTTAAGGTATTGGGCTGAATTCCAGTTATGTTTTAATTAAAAGGAAAAGAATTAAGTAAGTCTCTTTCAACATGTTTTAAATGAAAGGTGTTACTTGGCAAATGCAGAATTCCTTCAATGTCTTTGAAAAATAGATTCTGATACTTTGTTTAAAACAAGACTGTTAAAAACAACCAAACAACAAACAAACAAAGAACCTCTGGCGTGCACCTTTGAAATAACCAAAACAGTTAAAAAAAAAAATCCAAGCAAAATGAAATTATATTTGGGGCAAGGGGTGCCAAACTAATTTGGGGTTGGTATTGGTAGCATTATTTTTTTTTAATTTTGATAAGAAAGTCTATTATTTGTCCAACACTACTGCTTGATGACTTCAGCCTCTCTCATTCATAGCAAGTCACTTTTCTTCCTGGGTCTTTAATGTAAAAATACATCCATCCATGCATTTACATTACAGCTGTCAGTGTGCTTTCTTGGCAGCATCGCATTAAGTCATGTTAGCTGTGATGGGAGAGGGAATTTTTTTGTTTATGATTTTAGGAGAAAACTATTCTGACTTATTTTAGCTCATACATTCTTTCTTTACAGGAAAAAAAAAACCACACACAAGAGCCACAGAACCTTTAAATTCTTTCCGATGTTTAAAGCTCCGGAAAGCTGTATCTTGTGAGGATACAAACATATCTAATGCTCTTTTCCATAGTGCCCATGTGTGTTTCACAGCACCTAAATCCTTAGAGAAATCTGCTTCAGAGTGTTTTTTTTTTCCTTATATAAGAAAACGAAATGAGATAAATCACAGATTAGCAGATGGCAAATACTTAGCAGCCTATGTGAAATAATTTCTTTTTGGTATTAGTCCAATTCCAGGCGGATGGCTGTCCTCATCACAAAACCTGCCATAACAAATTGCTAAGAAAGCTGAATACTGAATCACTTGCCACCTACTTTGGAAAGTTGTTCCTGAAGTCAGGGATAAGGTAAATTTTGGAGGGGTAGTCTGGGGATGCCCACACTTTCATTTTCCGTGTTTTCCCTTTCTGTAAATAAATAGAAGCCTGCAGTCTCCAGGCCTGTCAATGTAGCACCCCTCATAAGCCTCAAAATTCATCTTAAATAAAAATAAAATGCTACTACGTAGGCACAGCAAAATATACTATAAACGGGTCTTAAGTACATAATTACATGATAGAGCCAAATGGCTCCAAAGGAGTTGCTCCAGGCTATTGTGTAAGCAGTACTCCTTTGAGAAATGTATAAATACATGTAATTCAGTACATAATACACATGTTAAAAAACTACCTAATTACATATTTTCCCAGGAGAATGGAAAGGCTCCAAAAGAACTACTCCAGCCTCTCCAGTACACAATGTGTGTTTTATAACCTTTCATGAATCTGTTCCATTCTTTTTCCTTTAGGAGGGAGGGAAGAAAAAAAAAAGTAAGGAAATTAAATACAAAACACCTACTGTACACTTAATTTAGAGGACAAAATGCAATGTTGAAATAACATTAAGGGTGTGACGCAAACCAAGGAAAGCCAGGAAATTGAGTGTAAAGGCTGTTACTCCATCCTTAACTCACGTCACTTATATAATGTTTCAGACCACTGTTCTGTAATGGCAGATTTTAAATTTCATCACTTAAAGCAGGGTTGTGGCCTATCTACACTTACAGGTACTTAGTGGTCTATACTGCTGGTATACCTGAGTGCTGCTCATGTATTCATTTATATGCAGGAATATATACATACTTTAAAAAAAATAATCTATTTAAGTGCCGAAGTTCCTGTGCCATTTTCATTTGCCTGAGAATAAGTTCACATGTATCGATGTGATGAAGGGAAAGGAAGAAGGGAGTTTCACCTTCAGCTCTGATGGTGGTGAGATCTGCGGCTGCTCTGGGGTGTTTTTGGTTGGGGAGGAGAGGGAATCTGCCTTGAAGCCTGGATCCAGCTCTGGAGGAAATCCTGCTGCCCTGATTTACAAGACCCCTTTGCTGGCTGGTGGTTCTGCTAGTGCAGGGGGTTGGGATGTCCTGGCAGGACACCACTTCCCAAGTGAGTGATGTTGAGCCCTGTGGGGAGGGCGAGGGTCCATTCCCTCCTGCACGCTGCCTCTGTGAGAAAGCATGCTAGAGAGCAGAGTGATGGTCCGATGCGTTCCTAGACACCTGTGTTACTAAGCAGACTGTCATAAATTACTACACTGACCATGAGCCAGCACTGTGCCCTTGTGGCCAGGAAGGCCAATGGCATCCTGGGGTGTATTACAAGGGAGTGGTTAGTAGGTCGAGAGAGGTTCTCCTTCCCCTCTACTGCGCCCTGGTGAGACCACACCTGGAATATTGTGTCCAGTTCTGGGCCCCTCAGTTCAAGAAGGACAGGGAACTGCTGGAGAGAGTCCAGCGCAGGGCAACAAAGATGATGAAGGGAGTGGAGCATCTCCCTTATGAAGAAAGGCTGAGGGAGCTGGGTCTCTTTAGTTTGGAGAAGAGGAGACTGAGGGGTGACCTTATTAATGGTTATCAATATATAAAGGGTGAGTGCCATGAGGATGGAGCCAGGCTCTTCTTGGTGGTAAACAATGATAGGATAAGGGGTAATGGGATCAAGCTGGAACACAAGAGGTTCCACTTAAATTTGAGAAAAAACTTCTTCTCAGTGAGGGTGCCAGAGCCTGGAACAGGCTGCCCAGGGGGGTTGTGGAGTCTCCTTCTCTGGAGACATTCAAAACCCGCCTGGACATGTTCCTGTGCAACCTCATCTAGGCGTTCCTGCTCCAGCAGGGGGATTGGACTAGATGATCTTGAGGTCCCTTCCAATCCCAAACATACTGTGATACTGTGATGAACAGTGTTTTCCTTTGTATTTTCCGTTAGATCAAAATGTAATTTGTGCTTCGTTTTTTTGGCACCATTCCCTGAAAACAAAATTGTACGTACACTTTTTATCATTAGATGGGCATGCTACATGCAAATATATTTTTTTCTATTGTATATTAATTTTGCCACAGAGCCCAATAGAATGTGATGCCATTTACTTTGTGGAGAGTTTTGTGAATACTGTTTGTAAAAAAAAAAAAAAAAAACCTACTGTGGGGTAGCTAAGTTTATCCCAAGCACTGTCCCAGGCAGAACAACAGGATTACAGAAGACAAATCAGTTTTCCATTCTTATTAAAATGGTCATTTAAAAAAAAAAAAAAAATCATTTTAATTAACATATCACTTCACTGGAGTGAAACCAAGACCTTTCAAAACAACAACTTTGTTTTCTTTTTTTTCCCATGACGAGCAAGAGAGTAGTCTACTGCTGTAGATGTACCAAAGATGTGGGGCATTCACCTAGGATGCAGGAGACCCAACGAATTTTTGAGTAGCAAAGCAGAAAGGTTCTCAGAGAAGAAACCTGGAGGGTCTCCCTAGGCAATAGGCAGGTGGCCAGAATAGATACCTGGTCTATGAAGCCTGTCAGTGTGTATCTGCTGTGAAGGAGGCAAATATGACTTAGGCCAGGTCCCTGGTGTCCTCACAAGATGCTGTTCGAGGTCTCCATGATGTTAGCTTCTGGTCAAAACCAGGAAGATTTCTGCTGAACCCAAAGCTGCCACTCATCCATGTTCTTCCTGATTCAGCAAATCATTACAGTTCAATGAAAACTTGTTTTATCTGAATACTCCCGGTAAGCTCTAACATTTTGTCAGATTTTCTGCTGCTGATTGTTTTACTCTTTGAAGTGCCATATGTAACAAATAGTTACAGAAAACCCAATCTTTCAGGTCCCTGTTTTTTCAGGAAAAACTTTAAAAAGTTTCTTACGTATATTTTTCTCCTAGTGCATCTGACAATGGGATTGCCTTTGTGTTCATGACATCCTATTCCTTTGGTTACAAGACAAGGTGATTAAAAAAACAAAACCAAAAAACATCGAAGAGGAATGTTAACTCTCAGGGGTCACAAACAAAATTGTGGAGGGTTGTGGAGGCTCTATGGGTTCTGAGGGGGAGTTGTCGTATCAGAAAGACAAAACAGAAGGTGAGGTGAAAGAGCATAAAAATAAAATAAACCCTGCAGAGCAAACTCTTTACACTAGTGTAGCAATCTCACCTGAAATGTTTGTGTCTGAAGCAGGACATGCATCAGAGGTAATGGGCTCTAACTGTAACACAAGAGGTTCCACTTAAATTTGAGAAGAAACTTCTTCTCAGTGAGGGTGCCAGAGCACTGGAACAGGCTGCCCAGGGAGGTTGTGGAGTCTCTTTCTCTGGAGACATTCAAAACCTGCCTGGAGACACGTTCCTGTGTAGCCTCATCTGGGTGTTCCTGCTCCGGCAGGGGGATTGGAATGGATGATCCTTTGAGGTCCCTTCCAAACCCTGACATTCTGTGATTCTGTGATTCACCTGAACCAAGGGAATGTTGAAGTCTGTAACCACCTATTGCAAACACACCAGCTGATTTTTCCACTTTGGGCTTTGCCTGGCTCTAATTTAAAAATAAATGTATGTGCAAGTGAAAACTAGACACTGTGTTGACATCAGACAATTTATAATAATACGATTTTACCTTCATTTCCATAGCAACAGCTTAGGATGCAGAAAACAAAATTATGAATTGGATTCTGGTTTCAGTTTTGCCTATAGAACCCCAGAATATCCCCATTCATTGGTACCAGCATTGTTTTTCAGTTGACAGAGTGACTGAAGCCTTCATCTGGCCTTGCTGACTTTTTCTAAGAGGCAATAAAGGAAAACGAGCACTGTGAAGAAAAAGCAACTGGAATTTAGACCTGAAATTGTACTAGGGAGAACAGAAAATTAGTTGTTTAGGGAGATAGGCACATTGATAGGTTGCTGTTGGGTGAGTTTGTGTCTAAATTTATAGAACACTGGTTAATCCTTGGTTGTTGCTTGTGTGCCTACTCTTTTTGCACATAAAATTTCAAGTATGTTGCTATTCAGCAAGAAGTGAAGACAGTGTTGCAGGGCTCTGTAGGGCAGATGAAATTAATAAACAGATAAGTGGGAATAATATCTAACCTAAAGTTATTCTGTCTTTTAGGGTTAAATAAAACATCTCCTATCCCTTTGACTCCTAAAACACAAGGCGTGACTGTATAACCACTCAGGAACATATCTGTTGAATACCAGAGTGCTATTTTTACACTCAGAATAATGCTGCATGTGCAAAGATCATGTTTGGCTTGTAGAACTGGTAACCAAGTCTGGTGGGACTGCTTTCTGAGGTAAATGCTTGAGTTTGTTGAACTCAAGTAGAGGAGGAATGGTTCAATGGTTGGGGCACCAGCCTCGAGCAGGGATGATCAGGTTCACGCTGCCAGATTCCCACCTGACTCCCTGCATGGTGGTCTTTGCATCACTGCAACTCCCGTGCTGTGGAATAAAGTTAAGAGACCGGAGGACAAATGGATCCAAAGTGCTTGGCCCATGAGAGGAGCCCCATGAGTACTGTAGATAAACTGGAGTGCTACAGGCTGAAAAATGCATGTGAATGTGTCCTTGAAGACAGGGTCTGTCCTGAGCAGAGACAACATGACCGAGGACATGCAGAAGAGTATCTCCCTGTGTGGTGCTTGCTAAGGTTGAGTCATGACAGGCAGACTTCACATGTCATTATGCTAGGGAAGTAAATGAGATGGATGGCTTCAGATGTTCTCATAGACCTTAGTATAGCACTGGTAGCTTCCACTGCCCCTCTTGTCAAATGGTTTGCTCTCTTTGACGGAAAAAACCGATTCATCCATTTTAGGACTTGAATGGCATAAAGAGAGCAATGTGGAAAGGGACTTTAACCAAGCCACTTTTACGTAAATAATAATGGCTGCAAAATCATTACTAAGTGTGATGTGAGACAACCAGGTTTCTTTGATGTCTCTGTTACAGGCATAAGAGAACATGTTTATTTTCTAAAAATAAGGTGTTGTCTGTATTTTTAGATTTTAATTTTGTTTTGCATCTTACCCTCAAACTTTCATCATGGTTCTTCAGCATTCCTCTTGCTGGCCCATTTTCGTATCACAGTTTAGTTATTAGGGCTAGAAGCTAGGGAATTCACCACCCAAACTCACGCATTTTTAAGATGCTGATGAGTAAAAGGACAGGATCCTTGAAATTGTCGTGTCTGATAGGGGTCTGGCTGGGTTGGGTCACCTCTAAAATATCAACTCTGTGCTGTGAAAACTCTTGTTCTCTGTCAGCCCCTCCAAATACCCTCTCCCCAACTTTATCTTTCTTCCTGGATTAACACCACCCTTTAGTTTTGGCTACAAGTTAAAAGAAAACAGAAGGATTATTTCCACCCAGCTTGTTTTTACCCTGTTTCTGCTGATCTGCCATGCCTGGGTCCCTAGAGAGGTCTCCTCTCCAGCTACTCAGTGTGACTCAGCAGAGGAACGGGCCATGTCCCCACCTGGAATAAGGCAATGGTGCTGCATTTGTGTTGGTAAGTGTAGTGGAGCAGCAGCACTTTATTTCAGCTGGGGACTGAGTCTTCCCCAGCACAGCAGAATTCATGCATGTCCTTGAATTCAACTGTGTTTTAGACTTGCAGAATAAATTTTGCTTTGTCAAGTGAGAGCACTAATCCTTGCTGTGATAAGAGGAATGTTAGAACTGTTCTACCCTGCACATACTCCTGAGTGAATGTGATATTGTATACGAGATCATACCAAAACTCAGAAGAGTCTACCACGAATGTTTACTGTGACTTAATTCCCCATTAGTTCTAGTCATGCAATGGCTATTTTTTGTCCCTTTAAAAACATTCTTCCTCCTGACTGCATTCCAAGGTAGGTGTGAGATAACTTGCTAAATCACCATTTAATTTATAACTTTGTCAGTCATTCAGTGACTCATGACTTTATTATTGCAGGAATGCAACCCACAAACAGATTTCCACCCCCCCCTCCTTAAAGCTTCAGTTTGTTTGGTCCCAAAGAAAGCTTTGGTGCCACATTGCCCAACAGACACTTACAGATTATGTTTCCACCCAGGGCTTCTAATTATTAAATCTATGCCTGGTTTTTTCATTCTTTTTTAGTTTAGTTTTGTTTTTTCTTTTCCTCCCCCATCTCATTTCAGCTTCCCTTCTCCTTTTTGTAGAAGTTGCTTCTCTGAGTACTGTTGTGTGTGCTGGTGCTTGCAGCCCCAGCTTGCAGGAGCACCCTGGAAAGGAGGTGTCTCAAACCTACACCTGAGCTGTGCTTTTGCTTTCAGCCGTTGTTTATGCAGTAGTCAAAAAGAGACAAATGGCATGAGCACTATCAGTGAGAGCACACTAGAAATTGCTACCTCCTCCTCTCTTCCTCCAGTCAAAAACAACAGTGTTTGTAACCAGAGACAGCCTTATGCAACACACAAACATCTCAAGTATGGCAAATGATTTCCAGTTGTTCCATGTGTCTAAGTAATTCCTGGTCCCCCACTTTTGATATCTTTTGCAATTTTTATTAAAAGAATTGCTTATTCCTATTCTGTTTGTCTCTGGATGTTTTGTGTGAACAGTGCCTAGCACACTGCACATGTTTTCTCCATTGTGAACATTTTGCAGCATCATTAGCTATTTAAAAATAAGAATACATGCTAGACATAGGGATGGGATATATGAAAAATGCCAAGGTGAAAAAAAATGTATTTGTTCTGTACATTTCCAGTCATCAAAAGTGGGTGGGGCATTGCATCTCAACAGGTTTCTGATGATCTGTATCTTCTGACTAGTGAGAATCTTCCACAGGGAAGCTCCTCTTCCATTTGGAGCTTTGTTGGGCAAGTACAAATCATATCACTGGAGTGTCATTTTTTTAAGATGTTGGATGAACGTTTCTGGTCTGTCTGGAAGAGTTCAGAGCACTTCTCCGGATGGTCAGCTCACCTTATGGGCTAAGGTCAGAAACCAGATTTTTCAAGAATTGACAGACAATTTCAAAGTCCTTGTTCTAGTCCTGTGTCTGCGGCACCTGGATTTTGAAGTAAGCATGTATTTAAGCATGTATTTTGGGATAGATCTCACTTCCCTGCTTGGATTTAAAAAAAACACTACCAAACAAGAAGCAATTACTTTCACAATTCATTTTAAAAACCTTAGGTCATGGTTGAATGCTCCTATTCTTAATGGAAATTAGGTGCGTATTAGCACAATGTCTTTCTTCTTATTTTTCATCACTTCCCCTTTATTGCATTTATTTATTTATTTATTTGACATTGATTACTTTAGCCTAGAAAAGGCCTCTAGGAAAACTAATAAGGACAGGCTTTTTTAATTCCCAGTATAAGATAGTTTCTTGGAGATTTGTTTATTTACTCCTTCAGCTGACTGCGTTGCTAGGACTTCTCTTCAGTTAAAACCTGAACTGATTTTGAATAAATCCTCACACTTTACACCACAGATGTGATGGTAGTATCACTGTGACATGTTTCAGGATCATGTGCTAAGCTCCATATTTTACTGCTTGTGGTCAATCTCCTTGTTCCATGTACAGAGCAGTTAATTCATCCATCTTTCTGTCATAGAACTACATGTCTTTCAAAGTTTGGGCTTCAGATGTGATTAAGATATTGGAAGGAAAATAGAATTGAGCCACCATGGAAGTGGGGAAAATGAAGCCCATTGAGTGCATGGGGACTGTGGTACCTGGGGCTGTTGTACATGGAAAGAAGGGAGCAAAAGAAGGGAGATGTGGGACCTCTGGCACTGGCAGTATAAATGTTAGTGGTATGAGAAAATTTTCAGCCTATACTTACAAGGTGAACAAAATAGATCACGCACAAGACAAAGCTATCTGAGTGTTGAACAGTGTCATTTTGCAAACCATTGACTGTCATGCAAAAAAGTACTGTTTCTGGCATTTTCTGCCAAAAAATTCTTCAAGCAAAAGTTTGTATGGGAGAGTCTGTAAAGCAGAGAAATTAAAACCTTTGGGACGAGGAATATGCTTTAGGACCCAAGTAGGTGTGAGTGATGGATTCCCCAAGCTGCCTCATTGATAAGATACTGAAAAGCCACGGTATTTTGTGCAGTAATATCAGCTTGATGAGTGAAAACACATCACCAGGCCTGCAGATTCTGAAATGAGAAAATGCCAAAAGAAACACGGATTTGATTTCCTCAGCTGTTATCATGAGAGATCACAATCCTGTTGAGCAGTAAAGCAACACTGCTTTCTAAAACAAACCACAAATTAAGTCATCATTTTTTTTCCTCCCTTTTTTTTTTAAAAGTGACTGGTTGACCCTTGGTGCTGTATACTTTTGGGGTTTCTAGTGAGATGCACATCCACTGGGTTTGAATTTTTTTATTTTTTTGATTTTTCAGGAGGTATTGAGCAGTTCAACCCCCTCCACTAAAGCTATACCTCAGGTTGTGTTAAAGGACCAGGAAGCCTATAGAGATTTCCTCTGAAGCTAGTATACAGACAGCAGTTGGAGGGCTCCAGCTCTTAAAAGTACAGAGAACCTTAAATAGATGGGTTAGGATAACTGGGAGGGAAAGAGAGGAAAGAGAGACATCTGTTGAGTTGTTGAAAAGACATATGCTCCTAGCACTTCCTTTGTCATGCATTTTGGAAATCTTTTCTCTATGAGTTTATTGCTAATATTTAATTTAAAACCAGATTTGGATTGTTGACAAAATTATAACTCGTAAATGGACACTTCCCCGTCCCACTCCCTTCCCATTCTAATCTGAGCAGCACTTGCTGCTCCCATTTCCTCCTCCTGTTGGTCCCAGCTCATGCACCCTGGGTTGTACTGGAGAAAAGGAGACCTCACCCTGGCTTTGGCCTTATGTGACAGGGCAAGGCTGGTAGGAGAGTGGGGAAGCAAGTGATGGTTTGCAAGTTGGGAACACCTCACTCCTCCTGTCACTCTCCAGGCTAGTAATCACGTTTATCTCAGATGGAAAACATGACTTTATTTGTGTTGTGTGTGTTTGTGTGTGAGCACTTAATGACATTTCAAGGCATCCGACAAAAGCCTAATTCCTTGGATTGGTTTCGTCAAATAATAAAATGACTTGACATAAGTGTAATTGAAAGCAGCTGTGGAAATATGGAATTTTAGCAGTCATTCTGCCCACCCCCCTTTTCTCTTAGCTCTCAGTTCATGCCAGAAATATTTTCATTTTTGTTTCCTACTTCCTCTCTGCAGAACAAAGCCTGGGAGGATGAGTTCTGGGGCAGGGAACCAAAGCGCATTCATTTCACATTTTCATGTCTCCTTGTGAAATTTCCACCTTTTCCAAGTTCATTTTCCATTATGAAGGGAAGTTTTCATGTACCTCCCCTCCTCTCCCCTGATTCTGAACTCATCCTCTAGATGAACTCAGTTATATAATCGTTCCTGTCCACGATGGCTGTTTACTGCTATTCCTTGAATCTGAAGTTGTAGGTTACACACTGGGCTCAGCAGAGCAAGCAGCCTACATTACATTTTCACCTTCTCCACTTGGCTGGATTGAATAAGTGTTGTAAGGAAGAAATTGTAAAGTTTGCAGAAAATAAATTGTAAAGTTTGCATGTATGCAAACACAACTGTGGGCAACAGACGGAAAGGTTCTTTCCCAGAGTTTTACGCTGTAAAATACACAGTCTTTATGGCTGCTCCTTAGCCTGGAAGGAATAGGATAAAAGTGTCATGATGACAGCAGATGTATTATTGGTCACTTAAATGACAGCAATGACATTAGTGGAACAGCCATTCCCAGTATGTCAGACCAATATGACTGGAAAAATTAAGGGCTCAGAGCCACAACAGTGGCAATTTAAAATCAACAATTTTCTCGAATCTTCAGCCATGCCAGCATCATAGTATCATTGCTAACACTGTTTTGGAAATAAACAAGACATATAATCTTTTGAAAAAGAGAGTCGTGTTCTTCAGGCAAGTCAGGTACTCAGTTCTCATTTCAGTGAGATTCAAGCACAATAACCTGTCAAAATCCCAGCCTGGAGCTTCAAATAGAGGTCTTTTAACCTTGAAAGGTTTGTGTCTGTCTGTCTTCACTGTGACTTTTGAGTCTTTTGACCATTGGGAAAAAGTAAAAAACAACATAAATGAGAGGACTTGAAGTCTCCAAGTTGTTCACAGTGCCGTAAGTTACCTGCAAATAGTTGATCAAGTAATGGAAGAAGATAAATACATTGCTGTCAATACTAACATAGAGGCTGCCACTGCACAAGATATTGCAATCTGAACATGTTCGTTCTTAGAATTCAAAATCAGCCCCACATGATCCTCCAGTCCATCAGAAATGAGGGTTCATACTTTCAGTTGCCCATGAGACCGATGGTTCCTTCCTTCAAAGCTGAGATGGCGACTATCTATGAAGAGGACTCAAGCCTGATTTTTTTAATTCTGGATGCTAGTTTTATGGTTTCTTCACCTGAGGAATAGTGAACATGATTTCCAAGAGCACTGAGATCACAGAGGTCCCATTGTAGGCACCAGTAACTTCAGATGTCTTTAGAAATTAGTCTCCATTTATAAGCTGCACTAGTAGTACCATGCCCAGTTTAAAAGCAGCAGATGATGTCTGAGGATCTATTAATTACTGGTAAGATCCTAATTTAAATCGTGCAAGGTGAAATATATGGTCTGAGGTTCTTGGAAAGTAATCTGAGTGCCGGAAAGCAGTTGAATGCATTTAGAGTTTACAAAACAGAGATGGGGGGTGAGATGGTCTGCAAAGGGGGAGTCAGTGAAACCAGCCAAAACAGAAACTGCTAGGAATGTGTCAGGGGGATAATCTAGCAAAGACAGTTCAGCAGAGGTGTTAGTCCTGCAGAAAAGTGACTAAGAGGAGAGTGTAAAATAAAACAGCCTACTGTTTTAGTGTACACCTGCCCCCTGATAGGCATACATACTCCTCCCAAAATCATGCTCCTATTTCATGCAGGATTGCAGCATGGCAGGAAAATCTAGTATCTGACCAAACATATTGAAAGCGTTCTTCTAGCCCATCTTTTGCTGTCCTGTGAATCTTAGGGCTCTTCCAGGCTGCTAGCCAACCTGAAATAAGAGTGCTGAGGAGGCATTAGGCTTTCTCCATGTTGAACAGATGTTATGGTAAGCTTATTGAGCTTATCCAGCTAGCATGCTCCTCATTGCAATGCATCACACAGCTGGAGTGAACAGTTTGTGTTATGGAGGCAGTGTAGGCTTCACAGAGAGCTGAAATCAGGAGAATGCTTGGTAACTGTAATCTGTGGTTCAGTTTAGTATACTCATTTCGAGAAAGGAGATATTTTAATTAACATTCTGAATATCTTAGAAGAGCATAACGCTATATTAAAGGTTGTGGGGTTTTTAATTAATAACTTCTTAGAAGGTAGAAATCAACATTTCTGAGCTACTGACTTCACTGCTGTCTGTTCAGGTAAGTTTCAAGCTGTCCCTTCCAATACCCGTAATGTTAAAGAGTCAGGTCTTACATTTCTTCAGGATACTATAACAGGATGTGTAAAGACTTATAAAGCTAACAATTATGCTTACCTGTATAACCACAGTGCATCTTGGGATTAGCCTCGAGGGACAAGAGTTTAAAGCCCATGTCTCTGATTCATCTGCTAAGTATGTCTGTAAAACCATCCATTTGTTGTGAAACTCTGTTGACTACATGGTTCAGCTTGCACATGCAGTTTCTTCATCTGTGCACACACTTATCAGATTTGTGTGGACAAAACGGAGGCTTGCACAGTATTTATGGAAAGTTCATCTGTATGTTTTCTCTTTTGCCATGATTAAAATGTCAAGATTGTCAGTCAACTTTTCACATGTACACAGTGTTCTAGGATTTGAAAACAAAATTGGTGTGGGCACGTAGTCATCATCTCCATCAAGTTGTTTTGTTTTCTGTGGGCTACTGTTTGGTGTAGACCTTAGGTGAGTTTCCTTCAGTACGTCTGTTAAACATGTAAAAGTCAAGTATGAGGCCACGTTTTCTGTACTGGGTTAACGGTTTTCCAGACTAAATGTGTGATGGCAAGCTGAATGTTTTCTCCTGCATGGAGGTAAAACACTGCTGGCCACAAATATCCTTGATATGTCTTTTCTTAAGGTTATAGTTGAGAAGAAATTTATCCTACTGTTGAAAGAACTCTGCAAAGTCAAAACTCTCTGGACCAGGACCCAAGGAGAAATGCATTTTAGCTGGAGTGTCATGGCAGAAAATGCAGTGAACTTAAGCACTAGGTAGGTCCTGGCGTGATGCTCACATTTTGTTTGTTTTTACTTCTTAAATAACATATGGTATAATTGTGCCCCAAAACTACTAACACTGGGCCTTGTTTCCAACATTAAATATCAAGTCCCCCAAATTGTCATTTTTGACCTCAAGTTTGAGGGAAGCTTTCAGAACTCCTTACGGTATATATTTGTGTTATTTCCACTTGTACCTCCAGGTCTGGAGGCTTCTATCCGAGAGTCCTTTTTCTCCACTAATCTTCCTTGGTGGAGGGACACCTTCTGTGTACCTCCTTCTTCTTACTTCCCTTCCCCAGCCTTCTCCATCTCCATTGCACCAGAATCACTAATCATACTTCCATAAAGAGTTACATACTGTGGGTATTTATTCTGCTACCTGTATCCCACAGTCTCCATCTTCCTGTGAAGGCCTCCATTTTTGTCCCTCATCTTTAATTTCCTTCCTCCCATTATTTGGGAAAGTAAGACATTTGTTGGCAGACATCATAATAAACTCTATTGGAAAGATAAGATGGAAGGAGATGAGGGAGTGATACTGTTATTTCAGAAAGCATTAATGAATGTTGTCAGCCAAACCTTTAACCTAAGAGGGAGGGGTGGAAGCACAAAGCAGATGACGAAGGCTCTTTGTGTTCCCCATTACTGTTGTACTCGTTTTCCCTGTCTGTGAGCATCTGGAATAGTCTCTAACATTTATAACAGAGCAAATGCAGCATTCCCAAGCTGTCGTGTGACAGACAAACAGATGAACCTACAAAGAAATGCCATGAATTTGAGTGTGTGGGTTCACAAGCTCAGTCAATTATTCACAACTAGAAAAATAAGGTTACATAAATGGTCAAGATTTTTCAAGAGTGACTAATTGTTTTGGATGTCATGTTCTTTGGATGATCCGTTAAAATTACCTTAAAAGGGCTTGTGCTTCAGCATATGGGTTCCCATAACCTTCTGAAAATTGGTGGTCCTTACAGATGTTTCAAAAAAAACTCCAGAGGTTATCAAAATCAGTTTTCATCTGAAAATGTCAGCCATAAAGTTATGCATAGGGGCATTGTTTTCTGGTTTATATGTGTCTGTGAATCCTCCTCGCACCTTTGTATACAGGCTCTACAAATAAATGTTAACAGCATATTTTATGTTGTAGATGGAAGCACTTTGCTAGGAGCAGACACAGTTGTAATGGTCTGAAAGGCTGGGAAGGGAGGCCTAGGAAGGGTTTATCTGTTACGTCTTGAATGTAGAGCTGTTTACTAACCACACATAAAGTATTTCAAGAGGGAATAGGGCATTGATGGTGTCTGAAGCATGGGAAAAGAACATATAAAAATGTCCCAGTAAACTGGAAAAGCTGAGTGGTGGCAGGCCCTAGTAGGCCTTTTCAGGGTCACCGCAGGATGGGGGTTGCCTGAGGTAGGCAGGAGTTTGGTTGGCATAACCACAAACTGGTCACTGCAGCATCCTGGGATGAGGCTGGAGAAAAGCAGACGAAAGGTCACACAATCCATCCAGCTAAACAGTCCTGGTGGGTGGCAGTCTGAAATAATTCCTGAGCTATTAATTAGGAAGATGCTTCTTCCAGGTTCCGGCTGCACTCGTAAGACATGCCAAGGCAAGGAGCCAAAAGATCAAAAGGACACTAAATATTTTTTTTAAGCCATTCTGTTGAGAGAGGGAGGAGAGAGCTGTCTGCAGCCAGTTTGCACAGGACATTCTGATGGGACTTGGCTTTGCTCTAGGATGTGAAGAAGCAGAGCCTGGCCCTGTTGTCCCTGTTTTTTGTGTACAGACAACTGTGGCTTCTTTTATCACAGATTTACCTTCTGTCTTAGGTTCTCTCATAGAACCTTGGTGCTGATAGTATCTTTTTCTCCTGTGGTGGGTTGACTCTGCCTGGACACCAGGTGCCCACCAAAGCCACTCTGTTGCTCCCCTCCTCAGCTGGACAGGGGAAAGAAAACCTAATAAAAAACTTGTGGCTCGAGATTAGGACAAAGAGAGATCACTCACCAGTTTCTGTCACAGGCAAAACAGACTCAACTTGGGGAAATTAATTTAATTTATTACCATTCAAATCAGAGTAGGGTAATGAGATATAAACCAAATCTTAAAGCACCTTCCCTTCACCCCTCCCTTCTTTCCGGGCTCAACTTCACTCCTGATTTCACTGCCTACTACACCTGAGCAGTACAGAGGGATGGGGTTTGAGATCATTTCATCACACATTTTCTGTGCTGCTCCTTCCTCTTCAGGTGAAGGACTCCTCATTCTCTTTCCCTGCTCCAGCATGCCATCCCTCTTATGGGAGATAGTCATCCATGAACTTCTCCAACATGAGTCCTTCTCATGTGCTGCAGTTCTTCAATAGCTGCTCCAGCTTGGGTCCCTTCCACAGGGTGCACAGGTTCTGCCAGGAAGCCTGCTCCAGCGTGTGTTTCCTATGGGGTCTCAGCCTCCTTTGGGCATCCACCTGTTCTGGTGTGGGGGTCCTCCACGGGCTGCAAGTGGATCTTAGCTCCACTATGGACCTGCATGAGCTTCAGGGGGACAGCTGGCCTCACCAGAGTCCTCACCATGGTCTTCACCATGGGCTCCAGGGTAACTTTTGCTCTGACACCTGAAGCACCTTCTCCCCCTCCTCCTTCACTGACTTTGGTGCCTGCAGAGTTGTTTCACATTATTGCTCCTCTCTCTGACGCTTTTGTTGTGCAGCATTTTTATCCCCTGTCCTAACTATGTTAACCTAGAGGTGCTACCGCCATCACTGATGGGCTCAGCCCTGGCCAGCAGTGGGATTTGTCTTGAAGCTGGCTGGCATTGGCTCCATTGGACATGGGGGAACCTTCTAGCAGCTTCTCACAGAAGCCACCCCCATACTCCCCTACCATTAGCAAAACTTGGCCACGCAAACCCAACACATTCCCAGTGTTAGGATTGCACAGCATCTTGGTTTGAAAGGTTTGTGTAATTATCTTTATTAACCATTTGTTACAAGTGCTTGAGAAGGAGTATTGCAAGTGTTGATTCCCAGCACATTTCTTAGTTAAGCATAAATATGCCCACTGCATTGTAGCTTGAGACTTGCCTTTATTGTCATGCAAAACATTGATTTAATCTAAGAAAAGATGAAGTGGTGATACCTAGTGCTAAAGAATGAGGGAGAGGACGTACATGGCTTATATGGAGACTAGGAATAGATTAAGTCCCATGTTTCATGAAACAAGTAGTTTATGAATAGCGCAACCCATGGAGTCTTGTTTCTCTCAGACTTTTCTTGAAAAAATTCCTCCTATTGCTCCTGTCCTTTTGACAAGTCTCTTGTTTGTATCCTCTGATGTCTGGTAAGAGCATATACTGCAACCTTTCCAACACCAGCTCTGCATGCCAATTTTCACTCACCCTGCACCTATGATTCTGTCAGGCTTGGTTGAAAATGAACAAGGAATTTGAAAGCTATTAGGGAGAAGCTGATAGGAGAAAATTACTAGATGACAGTGTGGTACCATAAATCCTAATTTCCAAGGGAACTTGGCTGAGCAGGGTAAGTTTGGGGAAGAGCAAGCAGAACGGAATTTATTTTTGCAGGAGCTTGATAGAACACCAAAACATCTAAACTTGTTCTATGTCCCATGAATTTGTTTCTTTTTTTTCTCCACTACAAAATCCAAGATAGGGGTTGAACATGGAAGCAGAACTTGATTACTTTTTAAATTGAAAAAGAAAGCCATAATTTTGCAACCCAAACAGGAAACATGATGGTAGGCCCTGACTGTATAAAATCTTTCTTCCTCTGCCATTCCTCTTGTGGTTGTGCAAGGGAAACCCCCTTTTTAGTGGAATGTTTTTGTGGGGTCTAGACTCAGATCCCAGCAGGGGCTCTGTTGCAATCTTAAACTTGGAGCAGCTGCCATCCCTACTTAATGACGTCAGTGACATTATTTTGATAAAAAAGAGGAAGTTCTCACAACTTTAGTGGAACTCACAAAGTCATTTAATTTTTTTTTTTTTTTTAAATGACATTTCATCTTTTTCAAATGTCATTGTAGAAAGGAGTGGTTAGAACAACAGATTTGCAGTATACCACACCTGAATTTTAGTGCTTATTTCTGATTGTATACACATTTATATGCATATTAAAGAAAATAACCTTTCTAAAAAAATACTATTGAAAGGTCCATCATCTCCTTTTTGTCTTTTCTCTCACTTTAAGTAGGAAATATGAAAAAAGGCAAACCTGCCAATTATTTCATGCCTTTTCTGCTAGTGAAAATGCACTTACCTAACGTCTGGAAGGAACTAGAGTGTTTACAGTTTTCAAAACGACCTGAAGGCCTTGGAAGTGCATGTCTTTTTGGAAATCTGATGAAGATAAATGCAACTTGAGCACATAATGCAGTGGATGAGCAATTGGCTGATGGGCCAGGCTCAAAGGGTTCCAGTAAATGGGGTTATGTTGGGCTGGTGACCAGTCACTAGCAGGTTTCTCAGGGATCCCTCTTAGGGCCAGCACTCTTCAATGTCTTCATAAATGATTTAGATTCATGACTTGAGGGATTGCTTAGCAAGTTTACTGGTGGCACAAAATTGGGGGGAGCTGTTGACACTCTCAGGGGCAGAGAGGCCCTGCAGAGGGATCTGGACAAACTGGAGAACTGAGCAATCACCAACCACATGAAGTTCAACAAAGGTAGGTGCTGGATTTTGCACCTGGGACACAACAACCCTGGCTGTACGTACAGACTGGGGGATGAAATGCTGGAGAGCAGCTCTGCAGAAAGAGACCGGGGGGTTTTGGTGGACAGCAAGTTGAACGTGAGCCAGCAGTGAGCCCTGGCAGCCAAGAGGGGCAACAGTGTCCTAGGTGCACCAAGCACAGCATTGCCAGCCGGGCGAGGGAGGCGATTGTCCTGCTCTGTTCTGCACTGGTGCGGCCTCACCTGGAGCTCTGTGTGCAGATCCGTGAGCCACAGGATAAAAAAAGATATAAAGCTGCTGGACAGTGTCCAGAAGAGGGCTATGAAATTGGTGAAGGGTTTGGAGGGAAAGCCGTATGAGGAGCAGCTAAAGTGACTGGGTTTGTTCAGCCTGGAGGAGACTAAGAGGAGACCTCATGGCAGCTCCAGCTTCCTCACAAGGGGAGGAGGAGGGGCAGGCACCGAACTCTTCTCTTTAGTGACCAATGACAGAACCCGAGGCAATGGCAGGAAGATGTGCCAGGGGAGGCTCAGGTTGGACATGAGGAAAAAGTTCTTCCCCCAGAGGGTGGTGGAGCACTGGAACAGGCTCCCCAGGGAAGTATCATGGCCCCAAGCTTGACAGTGTTCAAGAAGAGACTGGACAACACCCTCAGACACATGGTGTGAACTGTGAGGTTGTCCTATGCAGGGCCAGGAGTTGGACTCGATCCTTGTGGGTCCCTTCCAACTCGGAACATTCTATGATTCTAGATGACTCTGAGATTTGGAAAATGCCACCAGTTAATTCTTATGAGAGTTAATTGATAATAGATTCATATAATGAACCAAATCATCTAGGATGGTTATTAGATTTCTGTAAATGTAGACTTATATTCAGATTCAAAGGAGTGAGAAGAGTCTTCCCCTACAGTAACCAAACATGTTTAACATTTCCACTGAACTTACTAGAATTGCACACATAGGTGAAGCTGATTATGCATCTGATGCAGAACCTGTAGAACACCAGAAGTGAAAGGTCACAATACCAAGTTATTTATTCTTTTCATTAATTGACAGATGTGAAAATAGTCTTCTTCACATGAAACCACATTTTAGTTATTGATTTATCACCGGCCTCCCATGAAAAATATCTTAAAATGCATAAATTCGTCAATTTAACAATAGCATCCTTTTCTCTACAGCATTAAAGCCATTCTGGTGTTTGATCCAACCTTTATTTTATGTTTTATAACTCTGAGCAACAAGTTTAAGTTCTGCTCCAGTGATTTCCTTCTGGCTATGATGTTTAGCTGATAATATTTCACTTAGAAATTAATCATATTATCCTATTGTTGAAGCTTCTATAAAAATGAAATTAGTCAAAATCAAAGACAAGTGTACGCCCTTTATTGAGATGAGGGAGAGCATGTTATTCATTTTCCGTTCCCCATACAAATGCTGCCTTATAAAATGGTTGAGTGTGAGAAAGTTATAGCACCACTCCCCAAAACGATAAAATTTGGCACAATACAGAGATTCTGTAGTTTCTGAGATAGCAGAGAGAAGCAGCCCTTCCTTTTCCACTACTCAAACTCCTGAGGGCTGTGCATTTATAAGATATTAAAAAAAACAATTCCCTCCCACAGCAATAACAAATTGCAGAGTGTCTACCAAAGCTTAAAGGAGAGCACTCAAAAAGCGACAAAGAAAACACATTCGGAGTCATTCTGTTTCACAGGTGTAGACTTAAGCACATTTTGCCCATAGTTTCCAGATGCATGTACAGTAGCTTGTTAGAAAGCTTAGACTTGATCCTCATTGACAGCAATAAGACTGAAAAATATATTGGGGCAGGATGTAAATCCGTACAAATATTGGAGATATAGCAATGGAAAAAAGAAACCCTCTCACAGCAGCAGTGAGGAGGAAATACGTATTTTGAACTAGAAGGTTAAGCTCGAGGATAAGCTCATCACTTCATGGTGCTGTCACATGAAGCATTGTCACAAGTGAGCACCAACCTGTATTCAGTTGGTGATGGATATTATATGGCCTTTGTGGAAACTGCAAATCTAGGTGGCAGAATGAGTAAAGGTCTGCCAAAGAAGGGCTGTATAGTGGTGACAGCACAGTGTAAATCCCACCAAGCACACGCTTGTGACCTAGGGGAGGATTAACATTTGCGAAGATGTGACATACAACCTGGAGAGTGCAGATGACTCCTAAAAATTTGTATTCCCATCAACTGGGGCAGACTGTAAGCTTCCAGTCGTCTTTGATTTGACTTGCACTTACCAAGCAGAGTTACGCAAGCTGGGGATCAGTGTGGTGCAGTCATTCTGTTGTGGTGCTGTTTCTTCCCCGAATGTAGACCGACATAAAGGTTTTGGGTTTGATAATGGATTACGAGGTCAGATCTCTGCCATGGAGATTCATAATGTATGGATTGCCCTGCATGGATTCTTTACCTGTGTGGTTGTGGGAAGAACAAAATCACTTCATGGGGTTTATTTCCACAGTTAGAGGCAACTGTTTTGTTGTTCTTTGCATTGTTTTCCTCTCCCTGACACAGAGGAGGCAGTATTCTTGGTGCTAGGGAAGATTAAGTCACATTACTGTGTGATTTTTAGCAGTGATCAACATAGGTGCAGCTGAGATCGGGTTTTGGCATGCCAAGTGCAGATTTTGCTGCCAAAGCACCCCCAGATCATCTGAATGCTCCTTAGAGGCTGAGCCACTGCTGCAGGCTGGGCTGCCCTCTTCCACTGCAGGGCAAGGAGAGCCAGCCCAACGTAAAGGCCAGATAACAGGGTCACCTCTCCCACTCTTTTGTAGCCGAGTTTTGCACAAAAAGGGTAAGAAAACCTTAATATTTAGGGTGAGAGGGGGTGGGGGGGAGGAGGGGAGTTATTTCCTGGCATCACTTCTGCCTTTTCCTCTGAACTGCAGTTTCTCATATGCCTTCATATCCAATATCTATTTGTTGGATCTGATTGTGAATATACACTGGATGCCTCATTATGGGTAGATTATAATCTCTCTGTACATAAATCAATCTCTTTACCAGTCTGGCTTTGCTGTCAACTTGTTATGTTGGTGGCTTTTGAGACTTTATTGCACTGTCTGTTGATGAAAGAGAGAAAGTTTTGCATTAGAAATTACAAGCTCCAGAGCTGGGGGGGAGGGATGGAGTGTGCTTCAAGAGGCTAATTCAAAGTCTTTCAGGAGAGACGAACAGAAGATCAGGTGAACCCGAGCCTCATCTATGCCAGATCAGGGTGGCAGTGAGCAGCATGAATTTTGAAGAAAAGATAAGGAGAGTGCAGTGTTCCCCTCGCATCTGTCCTGCTCCTGGCAAATGTTAGGAATGAGCTGAAAAATGTTCCTCAACCATTGTGTTTAATAGCTAATGACTTTTGGTTAAAGAAATCTGATCCTCCCTTTGGTCAGCAACATGTACTGAATAATGTCTTCAGATCCCTGCCAGCCATGTTTTCCATGAATCTTTGTAGGTCTGTGGAAATTCATTGGGCTCATTTTTCAGTTTCTTGTTATTCAGATCAGCAGTGCAGCTCCAGCTGAGGCCATCTAAGGATCTGACCTTTGGATTCATGTCTGCACTAGTGTGCTTTCTGCCGCTGCTGCGCTAGCATTTTGCCACTGTCTTCACTGCAAATAGTTGAGTAACGTGATGATTTCTGTAGCTGGTAAGGAGTCTGTCTGACTGGCAAAATTCAAAGAAGTAGAAAGGCAAGGCTGTTTCTTCTTTCTGTGTGACCTTTGGGATTGAAAAGGCTTTTCATTAGTTGTTAGGTGTGTATACATATGTCTGTATATTTGAGGAATAATTTTCCAAAATTTTATGGTCTCATAAACATGCTGGGTTTCATCTTTTAAAAGCATGGCCCCGGTACATGATAGGAAAAAAAGAGCTTTTGTTCTGAAAGAGTTTTCTCAGTCATAAACCATGCATTTAGCTACTGAACTTGTCCACATTTTGTTACTGTTTTCCCTCCAAGTATACAATACAGTGTCAGATTAGACATTCTACAGTGTATTACAAGTCTTCCTTTTAGTTTCACATAAACAAAACTGATAAATATTGTCAATCAGAGTTACTATTTTTTAACTGCATATGGTGAAGTTGTGGTCATGAGCAGTGTAAGCCCAGGCAGCTTTTGTAGCTCCCTTTGCTGACACTAAAGGTTTTGTAATTTTCTTTTATTTTCTTTGAACTATAAATAGAAGAAACGTACTGCAATGCTTTATTCTTGATGACAGAATATACAACAGTTCATATGCCTGAGTTTTGGCTCAGTATCGGCCAGATAGATGTTTGTAGTTTTTTCGTGTGCTATTGATGATTCAAGGGTTAGATAAATTTACTGTAGTGGGAGGTATTGGCAGAAGTAATACTTGTATAAACATGATCCTTTTAGTTATAAAATAAAAACTACCACTAAATCACTTCACTCCCAGTTGCACACATCCAGAAGTTCTTTCTCATTCCCTGGGTAAGTCCCTTCTGGTCATGAGTTGCTTTCAGAGGATGATTTAAACTGTAGATAATTCTGATGTATTCTGCTAGGAAATGGGTTGGCAAACCAAGTTAAACACAGTACATTTGCATCCTCGTTCCCACTGTCAAGGAGTGTAACAGAAATGCATTTCAAGGATGTTTGCTTCGGTGTCATACATCAAGACGGTACATAGGCTACTCGCTAATTAGTTGATACGTTGTGTATGTCCATGTGCATCCATGCAGAGTTGATAAACCCCTATGTAATAACTGTCTGCTATTGGCACTGAGATTGCTGATTCATTTCCAGATGCAATTTCCTTCCTGGGAGCTTTTATGCAGTGCAATACAAAAATCTTAATTTTTATATATTTTGGTTATTCATTTTTAATCCAGTTGCTTACTGATTTGGAAACTCCCTTCTATAAGTTGTGCCTAACTGCCTCACATTTTTATGACAGGGATGAAATTACTACTCTATGCAACATTTGTTAGTGGCCCCCAAATTCAGATCCAACTTGAACACAAAATTAAAGATAATCATGCCTTTTGCTAGCTGGGAATGAACTTGTAGGTCACTTGCTGGATTTTCTGACACACAGCCAGTGCTTAACTTGTACCTTTTTTTATGTCACACCATGAAAACCTTTGTAGGCCCACATGGTTAGGATTGCTTATAAAAGAGAAATGTTCACTTAGCCCTTTACATCAGTTTTTGCTGGTTTGACAAAAGTAAGATTTGGGTGTCCAGAATTTGGGATCTCAAATATTTTGAGGTACTCACAGTATGTAAATACCAAGCTTTTAATGTAGTTGGTTTATTTTCTCTGCATTTTAGAAACAAGGAAAATAAGGCATGAAAGATTTCGGGTCCTTCCCCCTACCTGCCCTGCCCCTCAAATTTTGCTGTCCAAAATTACAGGGCAGCTCAGTATTTGGAGTTGTGACAAAACTCAGCCAAAGCTTGTTACCTCTTAAAAGCAGTCTGAACTTACTTGAGCTCCTAAATAAAGAGCTAGAAGCAAAATTTTAAGAGCTTTTAAAAAATTTGTACACCTAAAAACTACTTTGTATTATTATAGGTGTCTATGAAGAACATGCAGTCGGTGTTTGTGTGAGTTCTTGTATATGTGTATCCATATATATATATATATATATATATATATATATACACACATATACAGTGTCTGAAATACAAGATGAAGACACATACAAAATTTGAGAAAATAGCAATGCTTTGATTGAATTCAGGCTACATTTTTTGGTTTCCTACTGGGAAGGAAATACCATTAATAGTGTCCTGGGAACATACTTGTTACTTTTTTTCAAGGAATCTTTATCAAGCATCAAATGATCCAACCGATCTGGAAGTCCAACAGTCACAGGACACATCAGAAAATGTCGGTGTTGAGGTTACAGTTCTTTGGGTTGCTGCCTGCTGTCATCCAAACCAATGAGCCCAGAGTTGGCAAGAATTACTTGGCATTTCACAGCATGGGGTGTTCTGTTCGTGTTGGCTAGGTGATTATATCTGGTGAAAAGTTTGGGTTGAAAGGCATTATTTTATTGGATTGACTTCAAGAAGTATTATACAATTACTCACACAAGCTTTCTCTGTGTGACTCAGGAGTGTGGTTTTTCTAACTATGAAATGTGTTATCTACAGCCCAGAAAGGTTTTGTTTGACAGGTCTGGTAATCCCTTATGAACATCACCAGATTACGATTTTGATTTTGCTCTTTAAATTTTTTCCCCACATCTGGCCATGCGTTCATATATACCATATATGTATACATAGTCAAACTGTTTGGTTTTAGTGCCGTGACTTACAAAAGACTACTTCAGGAAGAAACTGTAAGCAAAAATTATTTGGAGAAGCAGTGGATGGCACTGTTGGATTATAATTATAAGGCAATAAAGCACGCAAATAATAAATTACATTATTTTTTAAAAAAATAGAGAAGCTACATTACACACTCCTCAAAATGTACAAATTGAGGTTAAGCTTCAGTGGAACGTGACATTCAGATGGGTGTTGTTGCTCTATGGTACATTATAAAAACCATTGGGGTCAGCTGAAAAGAGGCCATGCCAGTTTGATTTCCAACATTTTGTGGTGTTTCCCTTGTCCCAGAACTGCTGCTTATAAAGGACATTTTTTTTCATCAAGGAGTCCAGCTGCTAAAAGGGAAGTAGGGCTGCTGGCAGCATGGAGCTGTGCCGGGGTGCTGGAGCAGGGCTGCTGCTTCAGCCTCTTCAGGTGGGCTCGTGTTTGCGGTGTTGAGAGGTCCCAAAGAGCACCAGCAGCCTGCAAACATTTCATTTAAAAATGGGGGCACCTGTTCCCGTGTGATGCAAAGGCCTATGCACACCTTGAATTCCATTATTCTTGACCTATGTTAAGAAAATAATCAATTTTGACATAATTTTGGGCTGATCGTGTGTATGGAGGTCAATTTTACCCTGCCTTAATGTTCTTTCCTTGGGATATCTTTTGTTCTCAGCTTTCCTTGGTATGGGCTCTGGAAGGACATTTGTTACATGGTGGACCTAGCAGATTACAAGGAATAAACGTTTTCATTTGCTTGTTCTACCACAACAATCGAAATTATTCCCATTATTTATTAGTGACCACAACCAAATTAGAAGAGAGCAACAACAAAGCACAACCTGATGAAAAAGCTCCAATTTTTTTCTTGCAGTCAGGCATATGTTATGTTTTGGGTTTTTTTCCAAGGTTTTTCCCAGTAGTGAGCTCTTTCCTCCCAGCTTGTGTTCAGTCATGCTCCAACACAGTATGTTGTGTCAATCTCCGGACGCTGCCCGTTCTCCCCTGGTTTGTACTGTGTGCCTTTCTGGCAGTGAAAATGCTGACTCCGTCTGCTTTGCAATTGCCAGAGGGTGCAGAAGGGTCTACATTGTCTGTGAGGCAAGGGAGATACTCCTAAGGGTGTTTCCTCTCTTCTTTTGAGGAGCACACAGCAGTCAGGCTTTGTGTTTTTAAAGATGACAAAACAAGCTGAGGTGTGTAGTGGAACATGTTTAACCTACAGCATGCAGGGTTCAGACCTTGAGTGTTTTTATGCCAGAGTTAGGCTGTCACACTCATTACATTTTGGAAGGGGGAAGCTAGCTCCTGGTGCTACCTGAGAAGGGGAAATCAATTAAAGGTGATTTGAAATAAAATATAAAATAAAATAAAATATAGTAGTCTGGAGGAAAATACCTGCTGAACCAGGCCCAATGGGAAGCAGCTGCTTTCAGCTAACTGCTCAAGGAAGGGAAGAAAGCCAGAGGTTCCTAAGAGATGGAAAGAGGTGAGGAGGTGGGAGTGAGATGAGCAGAGGCTGAGATGAAGGGTGGAGGGTTGTGGGAGCACTGACTGTACCTTCCACTCAGCTCCTGTCCTTACCACATCCATGGTGTAACCTGCTGGCATTGCCAAAATGAGAGCCCATGCTGTACATGGCATGGGGGAAGGGGGGATAGGGGGGAGAAGAAAACCAGATGTCAGATGGGAGGTGGGGAGGAGGAGGTTTGTTAGAAATACAAAATACTGTTTGTTTTTTAAAATAAAAAATAGTAGGAAGTGTGATGAAGGAAGCTGAGTGTAGGTGGGGAGGAGTGCAGAAGGAAGAGAAAAGGAAAGAAAGGGGGGAGGAGAGATCTGGAGAGAGGTGAAGGAGAGATCAGGGCAGTGTTCTCTCCTTTAACTCAGTATACCATTTGAAATGGCTATATATAGTTAAGAAATGCTAACATATGGCACTCATATAGCATATGGCACTCAAAATAGTTAAGAAATACACTTGTCTTGCAGCCAAATTCTGCCTTCAGTTGCATGGGTGTAAGTGAGGATAGGATTTATTTCATACAAGAATGTTTCTCAGATTGCTCTGACTGTTAAAGTGATGGGAGGGAGCTCCCCTTCTATTTTATCTTGAACTCCCTTTCCACTGTGTGCAGAAACTGAATCCCCAGGGCAGAGTGGGATACGTGTACCAAAAAGATTCTCCCCACTCCCAATCTCTGACCAGCTTTGAGTCCATAAAGGCTCTTTCTGAGGGTTCACAGAAATCAAGGGAGAGACAGTTATTTCAACAGCCATTTAGTAGGCTCATAATATCAACAAAGTTGGGACAGTTTTCTAGGCTTTATTTCTATTTTCTTAATTGAACTTTGTCAAAATACATTTTTCCGTTTTGAGGTTAAAGAATATGCACAAAGCCATACTGCCAAAGGAGATCTTGCTCCTTGCCTTGGAAAGTGTATGGGTTTGTGAATTAAGCAAGAGTGGAAAATCCTGATTGTTGTTTCTCATTCTGTCCCTGACTGGCCTTAGTAATAATTTGCATCTGCGGAGAGGTTCTTAAACTTCCTGTTGCTTGGTTGTATATAAATTGGAGGTGCTATTTGAAATGGGAGACACAGTACAATGGATGTTGCACACACACATGGAGAGGAGTCCCTGTTCATTAGGAGTTTATAATACAAATGGACAAGAGACAACGGAGTGGCGAATGGGATGATTATCATCCCAGGCTCATTTTTACTGCATGGAGGAAACACTTCCATACTTTCCTACTTAAAGAAGTGCCTCCAATGGTCTCGGAATAATATTTACCAAAAATATTCAATCCGTTGCCCTAACAAATAAGAAAACAATATTTATTATGTCCAAGGAAGGGGATGGCTTTTTCTACTGTTGTTATCTAATGATGAGACCCTGAGAGTCTTTAACTACTGCTCTCCTGTGCAATGGTATGGTCAGAGTATGAATTATAGCTCCACATGCTGGGTGTCCTGATCCCCAGTCCTGAGCTGTGCAGTTTTAGACCACGGTGGCTTCAGTCAAGCTGATTAACTTTTCTCACTTAGACATGGTGATGGACACCTTCTACCAGATTCTCAGTCCTGACTGCTGCTGTTCTACAGGGGTATGTTGAGGGTATCCTTCAAAAGATGCTCATTACTTAAGGGGTTAATTGAGGCTGTCATTCAAAACATGCTCATTACTTCCATCTCTCCATAAAATGAATACTTTAGGTGGGCTTAAACATGAAGAAGAAATGCAAATATGAGTTAGAGACATCATACTCCATCATGGCAATTTCATGCTTGGCACAGATAATGAATTCATCTACTAAAAATTGCAGAGGGATAGTGATGTTATACAGTAGATTAACACAAAGTTGCAGGAGGGGACCTACTTTGCTCAGTCTAAATTTCTCTGTAACTCCCCAGACTCAAGTCTCGAGTGGTACCTTTGCTATCTCTGCAAGAAATAGAGAGTACATATCCTTCTCCTTCAGCCAGCCAGTGGAGTTCTTAAAGTGCTGTTCAGAGTGCTGTGTAATTGGTTGACAAGCTCAGTTTTCAGTAATATTTTGCTCTGTTGTGTAACGTAAAACTTAGGTACTGTCCTTTCAAAACAGCTGGGCACATGCAATTCAGTTCCAATAATGATGGAAGTGTCAGAAAATAATGTCTCTATTGAATGCATATTTCTGCACAGAAGTATGGCAGAAGAAAAAATTGGTGACTTTTTTTCTTGTTTCACAGTCAACACTTGAAATTATATTCTTCATTCCTCTGTTATATCAGGCTTAAAGACCTCATAAACAAGGAACCATGTGTATTGTATATCCTATCAGTAAATATCAATTTTATTCAGATGAATGAAGAAATGCTGTGGTAAATTCATAACTAAAATCATATATAGTTTATTGCTGAACTCATATAAACCAGGAGGATGATTTGCTTAATGCAAGTCATCCCATCAGATTCTTAAATCACACACAACAGCCTGAAACATGAGCACACCATGTATTATCTCCCCCAGCTCTGGCATATCTTGAGAGAGTTCTGAATTTTATTGAAGTTTGCTATCCTTTCAGAGCATATGAACTTCTTAGCTCACTAGTATAGCAATGTCTCATGTAACCCAATTAGAGTTATGTCACCATCACTCCCTCACATTCTTCTCCTGAACTTTTCCGGCTTCCTCCGCCTGCGCATCCTTCCTTACCTTTGTAGTTTTTGTGGAGATTCTCAGAGTGTGAGCCTACACACCACGAGATGACCTGAAAAGCCATGCCACACAAAGTGCTTAGTGATGTGTATGTTAGTCATCTTCCTTACTAAAAGTTATGCTTATACCAGTTGTTTGCAGATACCCTAGGATGCTCTTTTGCTTACTATAATTTCTCCTTTAGAGCTCTTAGTCACTTCTTAGTCAGACCACCCCCAAGGGAAAAACTCTCCAGACTTCTCATCTTTTTTTTTTGTTTGTTTTTTTTTTTTGTTTAATGCAGCCTCCAGAGTAAGAAGATTTCGTGAATGCACCTTGCAGCTTTGCGTTAGTCAGAATGATCTAATAAATCACATCATCTTCCCTGTTCTCCCTAGCCTTGGAGCAATTGGGGAGGGTTTATACATCTATTTCCAGTGTCATCTTCTAGACAGTGAAAATGAACATTATTGAATTCTCTTGATGTGGAATGAGAAATCAATCTCTTTTGTTTATGAAGAGTCCTGAGAGAAAGCAAATGAAAATGAATCTGTGATTAAGAGATCTTTTTTTTTTTTTTTTTTTTTTTCTCCATTGGAAACCTACTTTAAAAGCAACTATTTCAATAATATTAACATTCATTCACTTCAAGCCATGTAGCTCATCAAGATCTCGACATCTTTCCCCCTGATCCAAAGGCTGGTCCTTTTGCTGGAGGTCACCCTTCCCTCTCTCTTGTGCTTGGAGACCAGGCTTTGCGACAGCTGGCGTTCCGCTTGCCTCTGGCTGCAGCACAGCCACACACTGATGGATCTGTCGCTGGGTCACTGCTGCCTTCTCCCTCAGCTTTCATGGGGACACCACCGCCGCCTCTCTCCCATTACAGTTCTCCTTCTCTGAGTCTGTTATATCAATTGCCCTAAAGAAACAGGAAATAAATGTGTGTGTCCCTTCCAGAGCCTTAAGCCTACAGTCATGGGGAGGTTTTTCCTCTCAAGGAGAGGAAAGAATTTTTGAATAACCTCTCCCATGAATATCCCACAGCCTTTATGTAAATTTTTTCTAAAATTAAATTAATTCATGTTATGTCTGTTCCTTTCCGATGTTTTCCTGATCGCACGATGTGATCCTTCCAGTGAAGACAACTGGTTTATATTCCCTTGTGAGCAAAGTGGAAACTTGTTAATGAAAATGTCATCACAGCAAATGCTTTTAATTCTCTCATAACCACAGGCAGCAGTATGTATAACATTCACTTGCCAGCCCCCTGTATGCTTGTCCGTTGCAGCTACTGCTTGCTCTGGGACAACTGTATGGTTCTCTGTCTACAGATGTTAGCAGAGTTTTTGGCTTTTCAAGGAAGTGTAGTAATTTCATTGGCTAAATTTTGATCTGAAAGAAACTTTTTGCCAAGTGGTACTTAGGCAAAGCACTGGAAGCTCCTAATACCTGTAACTCCTTGCATTTCCACAGGTGCTGTAAAAAATAAAACCACCCAAGCAGTAGTTCTCTCTGTCCACACATCCTATTAAAATGATGTAAGTATTTAGATGTGTTACTACCCTTAAGCATTTGGGTCCTCTAGCATACTTAAAAATATCTGTATGGCTTATCACTGGGCCTGAAACTCGGTTCATCAAAACTTACAAGCACGTACTTCAAGAGGAGGACATGTCTAACTCAGTCCCTGTGCTACACGAGATGGATTGACACATAAAAGGTAGAAAACAAAGCCATCACAAGAGTAGAATAAATGCACAGTTCTGAAGCTTGTATAGATGCAACATGTACCTGGTTTTGCATGCATGCTTACTTATTTATATGTGTAGCCACTTAATTATTCTTAAGACAAGAAGTCTGCTGGCCAGAAGATGATGCTTTGATGGGCCTGGGAACAGAAAGAAGGTTGGAGGTTTGAGAGGGTTACTTACCAAAAAAAACCAGGCAGAGCTCCAAGCTTGAAATATAAATACTATACAAATATTTTTTTGTGCTTAGTAGGTAGCTGAAGGTGCAGCTACCAGATTTGCACCTCATCGTTTAAGTATTCTACTGCTCCAATCTTTTTCCCAAGGCATATACCTAGTATTTACCACTAGATTAACCCCCAGCCTTCTGGTATGATATGCTGGCTGTTTTCTGGGAAACATACTTTGAGTTGCCTTTTTTGATAGTTCACACATAATTTTATACCCTCAGATAAATTGGTACCTTTTCAATCCAGCTACTATTTTTAGTAGAAAATGTTTTCCCTTATGGAGCCAAGGAGATGCGAAGCATCAGTATTTACTAAAAAATCCATCTGTCCTTTCTTCCCTCTTGAATTTCAGGCATTTTTTTCATGTACCTTAGTGTGAGCTTCTTACATACATACATACTCCTTCCTCCCACTGATCTCCTGATAGCTCATATATTCGTTGTCTTAGGAGACCTATTGTGGTACAGAGCAGCATCAGTTCTGTCAACGTGAAGAAACAAGGCCTTCATCACAGTTAGAGAAACTCAGGAAACCACCTTCTGTGGACTGGCCAAAGCAAACTATGTACTTTGTGTTACGTGGGAGACAGGGGCCTGACAACAGTAGCTAGACAGGATTACAGTTAAATGGTCTCTTATTTTTTATATTCAGGTGGCTGTTTAGCAGCAGCAGCCCAGTTTAGTACTCTGAACGGTATCGTTCACCAAGTGCATGAAACCGAAAAGGGTTGTTATGAAGCAAAAATGATGTGGTATCCATAAGCTAAGGACAGATAAGTGTATCAACCACTGAAGCACTACCAGAAGTGCTTCATGGACTTTCAGTCATTGTGCTGAAGATATGTAGTGGCTGAAGAGATGAAGTTTTTTTGAGACTGCTTTTACTGAATCAGGTCTAGCTGTTATTTTGGAGGGAGTTATGATAGCACAAGGTTATATATTGCTTTCAATGCTAACAGGATCGGGGACACTAAAATCTATATTTACAGATTTTCTTGCCTTTCTGGCTGGATTAAGGTCTCAGATAAATGTGTGTAGCAATAGTATTTGGCAGATAAAAAAGCAATCTAATCTCTACGTGCGGTATATGCTACCAAGGAGTTCAATCACTATGTACATTACCAAGTCCAACCTGAGCACAACAATAACAAGAGAATTAGTTAGATTAAATATATAGGCAAAACATATAAAAGGAGAAATTGCTCAAAGTAGTTTAAGTGTCTCCAGCTTCCCACACTTGAGCCAAGCTGCTTGTTTTCAGATCCAGAGAGATATATTGCTTAGTTTTACAAGTTATAGTGTGTTTAATATATATATTTCCCCTGTTTCTCCTCTGGACTATCTGAGCATCTTCCAGACAATAACAGATTTATCTTGACAATCACTGAATAATTTTTGTAAACCCATTTTTACTGCTTATCATCAGGGATGCTTAAATCTTCATAGCTGCCATAGTTTTAACTGTACTTCTGAGTACTATGAGCTAAAGCACCAAGAGAGCTCTAATTTTTAGGCATCTTGGTACCGTTGGCTTCATTCTGGAGTTAGGCATCGATGCTCTATGTGCTGTGAGTGGGAAGGACCTTCAAAGTGGGATTCACAACTAGCTTCAAACATAAAGCAGTAAATAAAAACGAAACAAATTTATGTGTGTAGTGACTGGAAGTGGGCTGATGTGCCTGTATGAGGGGAGATGGTAAATCCAGCTTGTGTACATTTATTCCTAGCCACAAATGCAGCTGGAAGTTAACTGACTGGGAATAATGTGGACAAGCCTGTCTCCCTCTTCAGTCTTAGGGACTTTAATTCTGGTCTATAAGAAGGTACCTTCTTCCCTTTGGGTTTGGAGACATCTGAAGATGTTTTGTTGTTGGATAGTGGTAAAAATCAGACTACAGCCTCTTACAAATGGATTTATTCTCCATTCCTTTATTAAGGTGAAAAGCAAATTAACTTGGGTCTCCCCTACGCCAGTTAGTTTCTTACTAGTTTCCGGTGCACAACAGGCAAGATTAACAGAAAGAGTATTTTAAGAAATAAGGGAGTAGTCCAAGGCAGGAGTCAGGCTTGTGAGTCAAGTACCTATCTCATTTGAAGACAAAGAAATTAAGCAACGGCACTGAATCTTTAGCATTTCCCATTGATAAATATGCTGGTATCTCTGCTGGCCACAGCTAGACTTCTTACCAGCAGTGAGCTCCCCAAAAGTCACCAAGGGGCTTTTAAACAACAAGTACTCACAAAAACAAACAAACAAAAGAGATACCATGGACACACACAAAAAATCCAGAAATAAAGAGACAAAAGAAAATTAAAACCACAAATAAAACTCAAAATTTGGTTAAAACAGAACCCAAGAAATCTTTTAATTGGAAAGAGTCCAAAGTAGTCATATGAGACAGAGTATAAATGTTTGGAAGTTTATGTATGTTTGCTCTACACCATGTTTCATGGGGTTGGTTGTTGCTTCCATCCAACTTGGTGATTTTCCTAGTAGCAGCAAGTGCTAGCTGGTCACAAGAAGATGCTGCTTCATACTGTGACCCTTGCCTGTCTATTTTGTCCTAAAGACTTCCATGTTACTTGAGACCTTGCCTGCTACTGTGCCTTGCAGGCTGCAGAACATGACTTTTTTTTTTTTAATAAGACCAAGAGAAGAGATTTTCCACAGATGGTCTGCCCTCCATTTTGGATTCATCTCAGAAACAAGCATTATTTTTAATGGAGAAGGCAACTAGAAACAGGTATGCTTTGAAAACAGCTGCATAAAAGACACACCAGTAGCAAAATGTAAGAAAGGTTGCAAATCTTTTACTAAGTCTGCTTTTCTGCTACTCAGAGAAAAGAGAGTGAAATGAGGTAGAACAGACTAACAGGAACTTCAGATTGTTTTAGGTGTGGGGGTATTGAGATGTTGTCTACCTCGATTTTGATACTGCTTGTGCCTCTGGTTTTGAAAGAGAGCAAACTCGATTTAAATTACCTCCTTGGAAGAAAAACTTTTAGGTTCTTCTAAAAAGTTCAACAATAAAAAAAAAAAAAACCAGACCATATTAGCGCTAGCTGAAAAATACTAGGCCCCATGAAAATAAACAAATATTTTCTGTTTAATTCAACAATGTTCACTGACTTTTCTTCCCTCTTTTCTGGGAGCAGAGTTGAAGCAAGGATGTGTGTGTGGAAGCAGGAGAGGAGGAAGCGCTCCTGCTTCAAAGGGAAAGGAAGTGTCTTTTGGGTGTGAAGTACAAAAGAGGGTATAATCCCATTAATAACAACCATACTTTTGGTACTGATGTTAATATCACACAGTTTTTACACCATGGTCTCTGGGACTGCTTCCTCCTGCAAGGGTCAGCACAAAGGCAGACATGTGTTGGGTTAGAACCTTGGTGGTCCATGCAGATGAAATGCAAGTAAAGGCTCTGGGTTTCCTGTGCCAGATCTTTTTCTCTACGTACTTAAATCACCCAGCCACGGCAAATAAATAGGCAGTTAGAGCGTGGGTATGCAGTTGGCAGCCTAAGGAAGGATTTTAATGAGAAAGAGTACCCACTCCTCCTCCTCCTCCTCCCGTTTTCCCCCTTTTTAGAATGAAATTGCAAGCACCTTCATTAGGGGACAGCTGGGAAAAATAGTTTCTTCATTTATCAAAGTCTTTGCTCCTTCTTCACTGTTTTCTGTTGCCACGTGCTCAAGCCGCACCCTGGCTCGATTCCCTGCCGCATAGCAGTGCTCCTCCAGCCATGATGCTCCCAGGGCAAGGTGCCTAAGTCACTCAACTCTCCACCATTGGCCAAACCCTGTCTCCCCTTTAGATTACAACACTCCTTTTAAACTCACAATTAAACTCCTGCTTCTTCCCTTCTCCTTCCATGGAAACGTATTCCATAGGTTGGAAAAATCTACGTGAATTGGTCCTACCCTGGATCTTGTATCTTCTGTTTCAAGCCAGCGTGCTCTAGGAGATCTGGCCCCACCAAGCATTCCCTTGCGGCAGTAAATGGTACTTTACGCTGTAGCTCAGGAAGCTTTCTTTTCCCTGCGTAGCTGAGAGTGTTATTGATAAGACTCAGTTCTCTGTTGTCTAAGGACCATCTGTTACTGGAAGAGGCAGATACTTTGCATTTTTGTGATAATTTGTGCTATGAGAAAAGGTGACTGCTGAAATGAATTGGTGGCTTGGTCCTGGAAAAGCCACTTTAATGATAAACTCTGTCACCACGTTTGGAATTAAATGGCATTAAATGCCTTTATGGTGAGAATCACAGTAACAAAGTCCAGGACTGAGTAGGTAGGGGTCACTGTTTTGAGTTGCTGAGTTTTCTCTAGTAGCAAAAGGTCATTTGAGAACATGCATTTAGTGGATTAAAGAAGCCTCTTCGGTATCAGTCCTGGGTCTCATGACATTCTTGAGGTGGGTGCCAAAATGATGCAGGTTGACACACTGCTGTGGTTGATTTATTTATTTTTCCATCCAGCAGTGAGGGGTACGTAGGTCAGTGCTGAATCACATCTGTGAGGTCCTGTTAGAACACTTGTACTACCTGTTCCACAGCTGAACTGGCTTTGGACTCAACTAAGAACTGTGCTTTTCATACAAGCACTAGCTTTACCGTGAACTGTCAAATGAAGAGAGGAAAAACTGGTACAGAGTTCAGTAAATATTTAACTCCAAAGGTAGCTTTTCTTTTTCTATGGGAGCTTGTGCAGTGTTTAGGCTTGCCATCAATTCCAGTCATTGGTGGAAAAAGCTCACCCCATAGCCCTGCACAGAAGGAGATGCTGTGTCGAGGAAGGAACTGGCAAGTTCAGCATAAAGCAAGCAAAGATGACTTGTCCAAGTGAATTTGGTTTTGAACCAAGAGAGGAACTGAGGCTTCTAGTCTCATTTAAGAATTGCATTTGCTAAACCAGCAATTGCCAAACATGGCCACCAGGGACTTGGTGTGCAACCACTGTGTAAAAACTCACTCTTTTTATTACTCTGTTGTGTGTCTGATAACTGTGACCACTGTGAATTTGCTGTGGCTACATGTTTGACCACAGCACAAATTAATCTGAGAGGTCTTGAGTCAAGGGCTGTTTTTCTACTGCTCTCCTTTGGAACTGTTGTGGGCTATCATGTGCTGAAGTGACTGCAGGTGTTTTAAAACATTACTGCTAAACAGCAGTCTTGGAAAGTCCAAAAATATAGAGTCACTTATACCCAGACTATAGTGTAGCCTGATCTGTTGTCACGTTTAGGTTTATACTTTGAAACTGCCTGCAGTTACAGGTGGTTAAAGCTGATGTTGCATGGAATCATTTTTAGCTGATGTTCCTAAAAATTTCTGTTCAAGTAGCTGACCGTAAATGTTTTCTGTGAGTAAATGGAGCATTCATACATGCTTTTTAGGTTGTAGGCTTGAATTTCCATGGTTAGTCCAAAGGAAAATACCAAAAGTTGAGCTGTAAGTAGTAGAAATATGACGTCTATAATAGGCAAATTGTGGCAATCTTAGCTGTGGTAAGCAGTAGGGTGGGAGCTGTATTAGAGGAGTCTACAGGAACAGGAGCTGTTGAGAATTAAAATTTCCTGTTTGCAAATCTTCCAATAGGTGAGTTCCTGAAGATTCTATCTGCTGACTTTATCACTTTAACAGAGGTTCTTTGTGGTAGTGTTGGAAGATAAAACACAGAGGCACGTTCAACATGAAAGGTTCTTTTATTGTTGTGACCTCTGTTTAAAAAGTTAGGCTTTGTGATAGGTTGAGTATTGTGGTTAAGGTAAGGCTCATGGTAGCTGCTAGTTCTGTGAAGGTCCTACAAGACATGAGTATTTATAACTTCTGCTACAATTAACATCTTTTGTCTTTTCTGGTGGCTTTGACCATTTTAGATTTTAACATTTTTAAGAAAACTGTTATTACTGCAGAACATCAAGCCACATTAGTCCCATGTCACCTTTGACAGGAGCCGTGCCCTTTACAAGACGATGGAAGAAACCATATAGATAATGCCATAGGTAACCAATAAAATGGTGATTTTTCTTAATCCCAGTTGGAGTGGAGCCAAGAAGATAATACTCCCATGTGGAGTGGCTAAGAAGAGGGGCTAGTTGAGTGCGCCCACACACACACAAGTATTATTATTGAATTTCTTCTTTCTTGAATCAAAGATGAACTTTTGCTTACTCTAGTTGATTTAACATCTGTTATTTGTTTTTCCCAATTAGAGAAGGCTTCCATAGGATGACAACCTACCATGTACCCAGTGTGTAACTGTCCTTATGTAAGTGGTGGTAAGGTAATTCAGGGCTGTTTACTCCTAAATGAAAGAAGAATAAGCTATAACACATCTATAATGTGTTGATAGCATTCACGGGGGTGGTTACTAGGGAGTAGCTGAGTTGAGATAATTTGTTCTTGTGTCCATAATCCCTGTCACGATAATGACAGGGAAAGCCATTCTCCTCAGTATTTGACAGTGAGCATATTCCACACTGTCTTTTCCTTAGAGGAGTCCTGAGAATCGTTACCATTTGGGTCTGGATAATTAGAGAAAGTAGAATATTAAAGCAGTCTCTCCTGCCCTCATTTGGCCCCATGTACACCATGAATATACATATTAACTTAGGCTCTAACATGCTGTTTGTTTCCTCCTACATCTGTGCCTTGTTCAGTGCAAGTGATTAGCTTGGCAAATTACATGACATTGGAAACAAGACAGAAGGAAGTGTGCAGCATTTAAGGCTGTGTAAGAAGGCATACCACAGGGTATCACAGTATCACAGTATGTTTGGGATTGGAAGGGACCTCAAAACATCATCTAGTCCAATCCCCCTGCCAGAGCAGGAACGCCTAGATGAGGTCACACAGGAACATGTCCAGGTGGGTTTTGAATGTCTACAGGGAACGAGACTCCACAACCCTCCCTGGGCAGCCTGTTCCAGGCTCTGGCACCCTCACTGAGAAGAAGTTTCTTCTCAAATTTAAGTGGAACCTCTTGTGTTCCAGCTTCATCCCGTTACCTCTTATCCTAGCATTGTTTGCCACCTTGTGAAATGCCAATGTAGCATTCCCAGCTATAATGTGAGACTGTTTCTGCCTGTAGAAAGTTTGATGTAAAGGAAAGACCAGTGCTGAGTGCACAAGTTGCTGTCTGTGACTTTACAGCAAGACACAATGTGATCATTTTTACCTGGTAGTACTTTACTACATGCCAAATGTAGTAGCATTGTTTGTGCTGGTGTAAGAGATTCATGGGGAATCTGGCACTTGTGCTTCTGGCCCTGCTTCTTCTAGTAGACTTAAGAAAGGTCTTCTCCATGCACATGTGGAGTATAGGCCTAATTAAGGGGGACCAACTGTGCTAGAATACCACTGTTGATACGCTTCTACTTTGAGATCCCTAGTAGCAGGTCTTGGAAAAGAGCAAAAGGTTTGGCCTTGTAAATTTTGACCACAAGCATGATTACTTTTTTTTTTTTTTTTTTTTTTTTTTTTTTTTTAAGAACTCCTTCTAATGCAGAGCTCTCCTGTGTAATTTGGACTGAGAGTCAATTGCTGATCTAGTCAAGAAAGGGATAAGGCTTGATATGGGAGAGGATATAACAAACTGGTTCAAAAGTACTGGCAAAGCTTTGGGCAGAAGCTAGGACAGCATCTGCTTCTGCTATATTGACTTTAGTCAGTGATATCAGATTTTTCCCCTCCCCTTCCATGAGAACTGAATTTATACACAAAGCTTAAAAGAAAAGTGGTAGAGGAATTTGGAAACATTCTCACTGGGTATAACTGGTGTTAATAATCTATAAATTAAATAAGCACCAGATTTAATCCTCTGTCTCTTCAGAAAATAATAAGGGAAAAATGATACTAAAGATTGTCAGCCTGCATTTCAAGTTGGCTTTGAAATTAGTTAGCAGCAGTAGAAAATCCCCCTCATCTTCAAGTGTTTCCAAGAGTTTTGTTATCAAGGGTAATAATTTTTTTGGAAAAAAGAAAAACATATGCCACATGCAATATGCTCTGAAGATCACTGATCAAAAATACTGTTGCTGTATTACAGAGTCTACTTAATGTACGCTTTACATAATGTAGCTACTGTAAAACCCAATGGTATGAATTTGAGAATGTTTTGAGAGTAATCCAGAATATATCATTTGAAATAAAGACTGTAAATGTTTTAATATATGTAATTGCATGCGGTTGACTCCAGTAATAATACTGGGATCTGACTGAACAATTCCTGGTGAATTATTTATTCAACACGTTTTACTACTACTCCTGCCACAAAGTGGCTGTGACCAAAAGCAAAGAAAGTGCCTTGTTGGCACTTATGCAGTGTTTTCCATGCTCAGAACACTGGAAAAATATTAATTAATTTTCATGATGCTATTGTTATGGATGTGTTACACTGCTACTGAGTTTAGAGGTTTCATTGTACCTGGCAATGTACCTTGATTTACCAAGACCTATATCAGCCTCTGAAGAATTTATAAATGGACTAAAAAGACACAAGTAATTGATAAGATGCCTCATCCCTGCTGGCTTGGAGAACGGCTGCTCTCACCTACTTCACAGAGGGAGTCAAACTAGAGTGAAAAACAAAATAACTTGCCAAAGATAGCACAGTGTATCTAATGGCAGGTTTACGTTTTGCCACTACCCATGAATTGAATGAAAGTCTGTGGCAAAATGAAAGATTTGGGTATATAGCTAATTTTTTCAACAAGTTACAAGTAATCTAAGACAGTATTTTAAATTTCAGAGGAAAAGCTGTTCAGATAATGTGTCTGTTATATGGAAGATGATGACCTAGCCTGAGAGTCAAATATTTTACATATAAAAAATACCTGTCTAGATATGCATGTTTCACACAGGCTGTTTCTAGCCTACTCTACCTCCCAGAAGTAAGAGTGAGAAGGTGATGACCATTTGGTGCACAGCCAAATGGGAAACATCTCCATGTTGTCAGGAGAAGCTCGGAGGTAGGAACAATGCATGAAAACACCAGAAGCATCTTGGGAAGTAACTTTAGGCAAGTGGGCAGAGAATACAAGTAAGGGTGAAGAAGGATATAGGCATAAGTGGAGATTACCGTGGAGGCGTGAGAAAATTCCTCTAAGTATATAAAAGTCTACAGAAGGATTTGAAGAGAAGAATGTGATTAGATGGGTGGGGGAGGTGAGCAATTTTTTTTTTAGCAGCATAATTGGTACTATTGAGTGAGAAGGAAGGAAGACAATAGTAGTTAATCAGTTCTAGAGCTGGCAGAATATAATACAAAGAATAGCAGTAGTTTTGAAACAAAACGTTTAGAGGAAGCAAGATTTTCTGGACCTAAATGGTCATCAAGGGAAGAACCCCAAATTTAGAGGTGCTCCTGTATCTGTAAATTGCAGAGATTTCCTTTAAAATGTACTGTACTGAAACAGCAGTTGTAGAAGAGAATTGGACTATAAGTTTTAGCAGCCAGGGAGCGATCAAAAGGATCTTCATGTTCTCAGGACTGCTGCCATTTGTCCAGTTATCAAAATGAGAATTTCAAATGAATAGTTTAGCTGCTTTTTTATGGAAGAATATAATTTACCCTTGCTTAATAGTTTCTGAGGACCTCAGTCTGATTTGTAACTGAAGTACTGAGCCCTTGCTAGATGGAGGTTGTGTTACTCTCATGTATTAGATGGCAGCATATGTAAGGGTCAGATCATCTTATGCTGGTGTATCTGTTCAGGAGTTGTAAAACCACCTATGTAGCTGGCTTTCCATTCCAGTCAACTTTTCTGTGTTTGTAAGGAGGGGGAAGGGGAAACATGGCATTTGAAACATGTAGGCAAAAATATCTGGTAAATTTTACTAAGAATATCCATGCTGTGTGTAGATCACTGAATTGCTCCACCTGCACTCGACCGGCGGATGCTGCAGCATCCAAGCGCAACACACGGGAACCTTACACCAACACACACAACCATGAAACCATGGTGTGGTGCAGCTTGTAAAGGGATCCCTCAGCAGTCATCACCTGACAAGGGCTGTAGTGTGAGATTAGCAGGGTCACCCGGGTGGGGTGGGTTTGAATAGTGCAACAGCCTTGAAACACATTTGTACAGTTAAAACAGCACCTTGGTGACAATGCATATAAATTTCAATTGGCTCACTTCATCTGGGCAGCGGACAAAGATAATACACTGGAAGGAAAGGGAGAGCGAGACAGGGAGGGCAAGGGAGCGAGAACTCTGTTTGCTGGATTAGATATTTAATTTCAAGTCTCAAGAGGGAAGTGTGAAAACAAATAAAACATATTATAAGAAGTCGCAAAGGGTATGCCCTAGCAGTAAATCATCTCTAAATGACAAATGAACAAGGGGAGGTATTCTCTAATCACGCCCTTCAGCAGGTTGGCATCCTTACTAATTTGTCTGAGGGCGAGGAGCTGTGGGGGGGCAAGCCCCAGCTGGGCCAGCACGGCCTGGGCTGATCGCAGCACAGCTGCGTTTTCTCAAGACCTGCATCGTTCTTGAGAACCGGAAAAAGTCCTTTTGAGCCCTGGGCTGATACACTGTACCATCTTTTGTGCAGCTGTAATTTTGACAGGGGGAGCCAATTTGAACTTCTGTAATCCTCAGCCCCAGACACCTCCAACGCCTGAGACTGCGTGTGTGTTTTTTTTTCCAAAGGTTTTTCAGCTGTGCTCTTGAGAAAGTCACTCCATCCAAAGAAAGGCGGGGAGGGGGGGAGTGAGGGGAAGAAAAAAACATCTGTCTGACTTTGTCCAGGAGATTGTTTCTATAGCTGTAACATTTTGAAAAGCAGAGAAAAAAAAGTTATTTTTCCAAGCCTGCCTACCCATATTTTTCATTTTTTATATCCTCCTCTGTGATGGACATAATTTCCTGCCCCTCCTTTCTTTTAACCACTGTTGACCAAAAAAAAAAAAAAAAAAAAGAAGAAAAGGGGAAAAATAAACCTAAGAAACTGTGATTGAAACTTGACTTAGGATTGCACAATGATCTTAAATTTTCCCAAGACTTATATTTTGGGAGGGAGCTGTTTTATGAATGGATATGAGCCTGACACATGAAACGCGTGGGATCTGTCTGAGTGCCTTGTCTGGGTCAGCTGTGACATCTGGCTCTTATGAATCTGGCGTATTGTGACTCACTAACACACAAATAGTAATCCTTGATAGTATCCACTTGTGAAGCTTTGCGGGTGTTGTCACAAACAACGGTCAAATGCCAGAGAACGGCCCTAATTCTGACCAGTGCTGCTGCCCCAGGCTGGAGTGGCTGATGGAGCTCAACCCTGGGTGGGGGCATCTGGGGGCTCTTGCCCCATTCCCTCGGCAGTGTGGTGGCTCCCCGAGGTGCTGCTGGACACATGGATGATGGCAACTCATCGGTCTGTGGGTTTTCCTCTATGTTTGCTGTGGGGAAGAGCCTGTGCCAGCACATGGCTGGGGGGATGCTGCCATTGATGGAGAGGGTAGTTTGTGGTGCAGCTTCCGCCTGATGCTCGCCATCCCCAAAGCTGTTAATGACAGTAAAACTTTCAGTTTCTCATCCCCCTTTTCCTACCCTGTGTCTACGTGCAGGCAAGCTGAGCAGCTTGGTCCACAGCCTCCATCAGCTGACATCAGGTTTGGTATCAGAGGGAATTTTGTATCCACACCCTGATCTATGGGTGGCACTGGTGCCATAAGGGACATAGTCCATGGTAGGGAAAAGTGTGCAGATTAACGCAACCCTCTTGATGCCTGTGACATTGCCTAGACTGACTTAAAGGACCTGTTACAGTCTGATAAGGCACCTCATGTTGGGATACAGTTCAGGATAAAACACAGCTAGAATTGCAGGAGGCAGGTGACAAGAGGGGAATTCACCATTTTTAACAGCAGCTTTTTTTTCCTCGTGTGTTCTGGAAGCTAGGGGACTTGTGAATTCAGGGTGGTTCAAAACATAAGGCGATAGCATGTACCAAGTCTGGCCTGTGGTTCTCACACCTCTTCTAGCTGGAAGGGGTTCTTTAGGATGGGCTAGGTGCTAGCCCTAGTCTTACAGCTTTGGCTGTTTGGCTGTGGAAAACTTGATAACTGGCTTTCTGAAGTGCTGCATAATGAATTAATTACTTCAATCTTTTAAATTTTCTATCCTGAAAGGGGCTGAAAATGGACTAACTACATACAGAGCAGTGACCACGGTGAGGAAAAGAGACAATGTGCTGAGGGACCGTGCTGACCCTAGCTCATTCTAGGTGCCAGGAACATCATGTACAAGCTCAGCATTTAGGCATGACAGGTTGATTTAATCTCTAGTGACAGAAAAATGGAGACTAAACATTACCTTTACTTTTACACAGGAATGAATTTCAAAAGGTTAGGTAGGATTCAGGATCAGTGGTGTCAGGTCCTGCCTTCCTGCATCTATTGTGAGAGTAGTATATGCACTATAAAGGCTCACATCCAAAAATTTTAAGGTATTTCAGTGTTACTGCTTGTGCCTGCCTATCTGTCACCTTAAACAGTGATCCAAGCTGATGGAAGATGAGGAATTCTTGCTCAGAACTCACTGTGGAGACTGCAGTACCATCCATTGGTTGCCACAAGTGTAATCTTGGATCTGCCAGGGCTCCTCCAGAGGCTCTGTTTTCATCCTCTCCTTGGTGATGGCTTGAACCTGCATAACACCTAAAATCTGCAATGAGCTCTGAGCCCCATGTAGCTGCCTGGAGCCTCACCCCTCGAGTACGGTGCAAGGTAGAAGAGTCAGCTGCATTGCAACACTGAACATATTTTCTGTCATTTTTGTTATAGCAAGTGAGGATTAGTTGAGGATTATAGCTGTCTGGAGAAAACTCTGCTCTAAGTCATTTTTGATATGAGGAAGGATAGGCAGTTGTTATTTTGCCTGTGGCTAGAGTTCACACATTGTCTCTGTAAAGTTTTAGAGTGGATAGAAGGCAGCGATTTATCAGTGGCTCTGTATTATAGCACTACATAAGATACTTAGTAGTAGGTGAAGGCTCTTGCAGCCCTGTGTATTAATTGTGCTAAGCAGCATGCAAACACATAGCAAAACACAGCAACTGAAAAACTGACCTTTCAAATGCAAGACAAGAGTCTTGCACTTCAAGGGGATGAGTGATAAATTTTGAAACAGGAGAAGAAATGTGTTTCAGAAGCTTTTATTTTTGTTGTTTTGTTTCCTTAAATTTCCCCACACATGAACAAAATCAATCCAGAAGAGCCAAGAAACCTGTAATGGATGAAATGTTTTACACATATGTGATGGAAAACTCTGCTCTGCTAAGTTAAAAAGCAGCTTCTGAAGAACTTAATGTGGCTAGAAAGTCACAGGTGCCTGACCCTTTTGGCCCTGTTACATCACTGCTGCATATGCTTGGACTCCTTTCACCACATTTTCAAACTTGCCATATGGGGAGATCATATTCTGCTAACCCGAATCTTCCAGAACGCTTTGCGGGACCTCATGCCAGAGAAGATTCCCCACATCTCACCCTTTTATCCTCACACAGGAGCATTAGCAAACTAAACATCTCTCATTTCAACTTCCTCCCAGCCCCACTTTTTTGGCTCATGGATTATATGTCTTTTCAGCAGCTGTTTTTCAGCTGACATTTAAACTAAGCTCACATCCTTCAGGTTGATTTCTAATGTTTCCTTGGAAAAAAAGAACACGCACACACAAATACAGGCACAGGCACACACCCTTACCATACGAATTCTCCACCAAACCCAAATAATATCAAGTACATAGTAATACCTGCTTTTCGGAGACATGGTAATACCTGCTTTTTGGAGACTTTTGGCTTGCATTTACCGTGGGTAACACACCATTCACCAGAGAAATACATAACTCGAGGGACCAATAATGCTCTATACATAAAGCTTTTGCACCTCTAAGATGCTGGTTCAAATCCAGCTCAGGTCTGCAGCGACTGTAAAAGTTTATTACCATCTGATAGCTGTTTGGTGGTCCTTGACCAGTGAACAGGTGTCAGGCTCATAAAAGAGAGCAGAGGAAGAGCGCTGTGGTTAGTGCAGTGGGCTGAAGCACCGGATTTCTTGGTCCCCTTCCCAGGTCTGCCACAGATTATATAGCCAGAGGCAAGTCCTCTGTAAATGGTGATAATATCCATGCGCCTCATGGGAGTGTCGTGAGGATATGTTCATTAATATCACTGAGATGCTTGAATGCATTGGGAACAAGGAGATAGGTAGAACTAGAAAAGCAGCTATCATGTACTGGCAACACCAGGGAGTGACCGTGAGATGGATGGGCGTAATAAATGGTCTGAAAATGAGCTGTATGCTCATAAATGACCTGTACAGTCTCAGCGCCTGGACATAACATCTCTAAATGGGAGATGAATTACTACCCCCATGTGACTTGTCCTGGGGATAAACAAGTAGGAAACTGATGGTAGAGGTTATGTGTATTTTTTAAATGGAGGTAATGCTTGGCACAAATACTTTGAGTTCCCTGGCCAGCTATAAACAGAAAATATCTGCCCCCAACCCTATCATTTTCATATATCTCTGCAAATGTCAACAGAAATGGTTAGTCCTCTGTAAGGAGGAAGCTTTAGTGTTATGGACCGTGGGCATCCTACCTGAGGTGCTGCCTGGGGAAGGTCCTGCTCCATGTTTTGAGGACTAAACCTTTGCTGTCACCTCAGCTCTGCATGAGGAGCAGCAGGATGAGACCTGCGTTCAGGAGCCACCTGAGTCACTTTTCTTCTGCTTCCCGCACAGTGGAGAGTGGGGACAGGGTTTACAATCTGCAGAGCAGCACAGTGTCCCCACTCTTTCTCCAGCTGTGAGAGCAGGAGAAGGAAGAAGCTGGTATTACCTCTTCCTTTGCAAACTCGTGCTTACCCTTGTGTGTCCACATCTCCATTAGTGTATAAACACAGTGGTGGGAGAGAGGAGGCTGCCGCTGCCGGGAGTGCTCTGTAGTGGAAGAGTTATGCTCTGCAGAGCATGGAGTATTGGGGATACCCTTACAGCTCTTGGGGTTGCAGAAAGTACTTTTTGAGGTGTGAGGTATTTTTGTTAAAGCTTTAAATCTCAAATTTCTGTTGCTTTGTAATGGCTCATCCCTCCTAACTTCTGAGCACCTGGGCACCAGTCTGTTTGTGCTAATAGTCCTGTTTAACTTCATGGAGTGATCCATGCAAGTAAAAGGTGGGAATACATTTACATTACCGGGGTCTGAGGTCATTCTGTGGCTTTCTACACGTTTTGAAGCTTTTTCTTATCTTGTATCTTGTTTTATCTGAAGCATTTTGCTTAAGGTACATTGAATGGTTGATAGGGATTTTTTTTTTTGTGGTGGTGGTGGTAACAGAAACAGAAGAGCAAATGTTGTGGTTTGACATTTGAGAGAAAAGGACCTAATTATTGTTACCCAAATCAGCATCGGTCAGGAGTAAACTTAAAATGTGGAGCCACACAGAGAAGTGTTTCGTTTACATTAGCGAGCAGTTACCAAAGTTGTTCCATTGATTCATCTGCACAGCTCCGGTGAGTGCCAGCCCATCTGCGCAAGCAAGCCCAATGCAACCTGATCCTTCAAACTGAAAATCCTCCTGCTATGCCTGCATTTCAGACAGGCATGCTGAATTACTTCTGCACCTTTCTGAATTTCTCAGAGTCCTTGCTTTATAATATTTGCAAAAGCTCTAACTGGCACAACTACACCTCCATGAGTAATATATTTTCCAGTGCGCTGGAGGTCTTGACACCTTGATGTTTTAAATGAAACAGGTTGGAAAAAAAAAATACAAAATGGAATATTAATTAATTTTCTCCTATAAAAATTACTTTTCAATATATTTGGAGAAAATGTATTTTCAGTTAAAAAAAAAAAAACTACTTTGATTTATAACTGCCAGAAAAACATTTAAACAAATATTCAGTCTCTAAAAAGCTTACAATATATTTTAAAATGCTGATGAAAGCATTTTAATTAGTGAAATTTTTTAATGTGGGCAAATCTGCCTTTTTCTCTGAAAAAGATTTTGTCTGAAGAGTATTGCCTAGCTCTAACTGTGAATGCATTCCTCCTTTTTTGGCAATGCTCAGTTGCTTTAGGTTGGGGAATATATTTTGTATTGGAACTTTAGGAAACAGGTTCACACTTATTGATTAACAGCAGAGTAAAAAGGAAACTGCTGATATGTTCCTAAAAGAAGCAATCATAGGTTAAACCAGAGTGTGGTTCAGAATCTCCCTCTTGATTTTTTGGCAAAAGGTTGGACCTGAATGCTCTGTACTCTTGAGAATATGAGCTCACTGTTCTTATTTGAATATTGTGCTGGCTTAACAATACTTAGTATCACTTGCATGAATAAGAAAAAAATTACTATATGTCATCTTGGATTTCCTTAAGCTGTAAAAATTAATCATGGCATTAAGTGTTTTCAGGACTTGAACTTTTAATATTATTTCCAGTGATCATAGCACTTGGGGAGGGGTGGGGGGAATGAGGGAAAGGAAGAGAACTGAAAAATCATATGTTGAAAATTTTATTATTCAAGAAGAAACTATCAGGTGAAACTGTTGCTAGGAAAGACCTGGTGGAAAAATGTGTTGAGGTGTGTGTAAATGCAGCCAGTCTCCTGTTCCAAACTCTGCTTCTGTGCTGTGTAGCCTTGGTTTGGCCCTACAAATTCTCCAAGGTTACACTAGTCTTGCATTGCCTTTCTGGAACAGACATCTGTCCTTCTGCTGTTCATAACCAAATGTTCCCTTTACGCAATAACCAAAATTTTTATCCCTTTCTGAACTTTACTGTGTTACAAGATTTGGATTGGGCCATGACAGTCAGGAGCTAAGTGTCTATTTCCTGCAAAGTCTGAGGTGCTTTGGAAGTAGGGTTTTTGTTCAGGCTGTTCTCTAAATATAAATTTAATGTACTTAAGGGATTGAGAATTCTCCTACCCTTCTCCAAAAACGTGATAAAATGTTAGTAGAGAGTGGAAGTGATGGAGCAGGGGAAAGGAAAAGAAAAAAAAAAAAGAAAAAAAAAAAAGAAAGGTACATTTATTCCTGATGGCTATGGCCTTCACACAGAATTATACTTTGGGGCTTTCACTGATATTGTGTTCTTGTTCCTGATCTGTGTTCTTTCCTAGTATAATTATGTTTATTACTCAGTTGCTTCGTAAATAATAAAGCCCCTGACATCCCTGAGCAGTATCCTATAGTCATGCAATTTGGCTTTGTGGAGTCCTATCCTTTTCTCTTGTTCTCAGCTTTGGTCAAGAAGGCTCATCCATTGCCCCAACAGTGACCTCGATGCAAGGCCAGCTAGGGGAGGGCTAATACCTCTGGCCCACCATAACATTATTTATTTTGTTCTATAAAGTTCATAACTTTCCTGGTTCTTTTCTCATCCAAAATACTGAGTATGATCTATGCCAAATATATACGAAATAAATGAGAGCCAGAAAGCCATCCAAAGCCATCACTAGACATAACAAAAATCATGTTGGCTCTCCAACTGGCTTGGGGTAATGTGGGAAATATATCTGTTTAGAAAGTGGTTTCCATTTAATTTCTCATCCAAATGAAGGGGGATAGAGGGTATTCAGTCATTCTGTGTTATGTTGTCTGCTGGCTAATTATAAACTGTTGAAAGCTGTTTTATGAATAAAGATAGACTGATTCTGCTCCCAACCTCCTCCACCATGGTAAATATATTAATACTAGTGGAAATTGTCAGCACATGTCATGATCATATAATACATTTGTTGTGGGACTGACTTGAAACTTCAGTGACCAATCAGTGAGGTTAACAGTTCTCCCAATTTTTTAAGTGCTAAGTTTTGACTCATGGGACAATAGGAAGCCTCTGAAAAAGAGAACAATATCTCACTTGTAAAGGAAATAAATTCTTGAAAACATAAGTTTTAATCATTAAAAAGGCACAAGGTTAAGACTGTCAACTCTCAATTATTGATGGAGATTAGCTAGCTTTTTCTGCATGTACAGAGTCCAGCAAGGTTGATTGCTTCTCACATGCAGACATGTTGTTTTCAGGGACAGAAAAAATCCAATAGAAGTATAAGTGCTGGGGAAATGGACCTGGGGTCCTGGTGGACAGCAGGATGACCATGAGCCGGCACTGTGCCCTTGCAGCCAGGAAGGCCAATGGCATCCTGGGGTGTATTAGAAGAGGGGTGGATAGTAGGTCAAGAAAGGTTCTCCTTCCCCTCTACTCTGCCCTGGTGAGACCACACCTGGAATATTGTGTTCAGTTCTGGGCCCATCAGTTCCAGAAGTACAGGAAACTGCTGGAGAGAGTCCAGCACAGGGCAACAAAGATGATTAAGGGAGTGGATCATCTCCCTTATGAAGAAAGGCTGAGGGAGATGGGTCTCTTTAGCTTGGAGGAGACTGAGGGGTGACCTCATTAGTGGTTACCAATATGTAAAGGGTGAGTGTCACAAGGATGGAGCCAGGCTCTTGCCAGTGTTAAGACGAGGGGCAATGGATACAAACTGGAATACAGGAGATTTCACTTAAATATGAGAAGAAACTTCTTCTCAGTGAGGGTGACAAAACCCTGGAACAGGCTGCCCAGGGAGGTTGTGGAGTTTCCTTCTCTGAAGGCATTCAAAACCCGCCTGGATGCCTTCCTGTGTAACCTCATCTAGGTGTTCCTGCTATGATGGGCAGATTGGACTAGATGATCTTTCGAGTCCCTTCCAATCCCTGACATTCTGTGATCATATTTTTAAATAGTTTTTGTTTTGTTTTCCATTACAATGTGGAGCTTGTGTTAATAAACAGGATTGGAACAAGGGAGTGCTGTCAGGAGGCATGGTACAGCTCTGCACGCCTGCCCTGGGGACAATAATCTAAATTGCAAAGCTGCTGGGATATATCTGCATCATGCTCCCCTGTGGCTTGAAAGAGGGAAAAGGGAGATAACAAGGGTTCATGCATCTGTGGTCCTTTGAGGATCAGCTTGGATGTCAGTCAGAGAAATGCCAAGCCAGGTGAAGCCAATGTAGATGGACCTGACTTGATGGATGGAAAACCTTGAAGTTCCTCTTCACCACTCTCCATCATATTTCTCACATCAAGAAGCTTTGCCTCTTCGACAGAATATAACAGCTATCCTTGGTCACTACTGGCCAGAATAAGAATTTCCCATGAAAAGATTTAGTAGCAGCAGGCATACATTAGAAACATTTCATGATCTGATGCATAAGGTTGACATTGGTGCTCCTCTCATTCTCGGTTTTCATGAGTTAAAATATGAAGTTGACAAGAAAGTTACACGTGATAATGATTAATATTGATCTGTGTACATTGTGAACATTAATTCACTAAGGCTTTAGTTGACTGGTTGACATTTAATCCTATGAGACAGAGAGGAAAATACAGAGTGAAAAATTCAAGTAGAATGTCTGATATTTGGTACAATGAATGTGTGAGAATTAGAATAAAGGAATTAGAGAATTAGAGAATGTGAGGATTAGGTGAATTACCTCCCTGGGCAGCCTATACCAATGCCTGACAACCCTTTCTGTGAAGAAATTTTCCTAATGTCTGATCTGAATCTCCCTTGGCACAACTTGAGGCCATTTCCTCTCGTCCTACCACTTGCTACTGGGGAGAAGAGACCAACACCCTCCATGCTACAACCTCCTTTCAGGTAGTTGTAGACAGCGAATAAGACCCGTTCTCAGCCTCCTTTTCTCCAGACTAAATAACCCCAGATCTCTCAGCTGCTCCTCATAAAACTTGTGCTCCGGACCCTTCACCATTTCCTCACATTAGGAATGTGAGAATTAGAATAAATAGTTACTTTTTTTTTGTTGTTTTGTTTTGTCTGTAGTGATTCAGTGACTTAATACAGACCACAAGAATGCCTTTCTGATTTTCCAAAGATCTGAGAGAAATCTTCTGACCTAAGCAAGAGTACTGGGCTTGACAGAAATTTCTGAAGGTGGTTTTAAGTTCTGCTGGGTAGGAAATTAGACCAGCCGATCCCACTGGTTGCTTCCGATTTGAAAATAACCAGACTTTCAGGAAATCACCAAATGAACACCTTCTTAGAGAAGAAGAAAAAATAACCTGATTAAACAAATGCTGCTGGCTGAATTTGTTTAGAAATTCCTGCAATATTTTCACAAAAGCAGGTCTTGCATAAACCAAAATGTCAGTATACTCTTGGTGCTGATAATTCAAGTTGTTAAAATGGTGTCATTTGGAAAGCCCTGAATTTGTACAGGGCAAAAAAGGTTCTAAGACTGAGGTACTTTCAGGATTCAGAAGCTGTAAATTTGGGTTAATATTTTTCTCCTTTTAAGAGGTTATTTAAGGGGAAATGCTTCAGTCAGGGAGCTGGTGACACAGGTAAGTACCAGAGTAGTGTGAAGTATGCCTCATGCTCCTGCCCTGCTCCTAGGGAACCCTGTAGTCATCTTATTGTATAATATATCCCTATTGGCTTTGCTTTAACTTTATTAATTTCATCTGGAAACTATCCCAGGCCAAGTCTGTCTTCCTGCACATAATCTGAAAGGGCTGTAATCTCAGCTGAGCTTTGTAGGTGCTAATACTTCAGCAATTCTGAGGTTTTTGAGGGCAGACAGGGCTATTAGATGGTCTAATCTGACAGTATATTCACACTGGCCATAGGAGTTTGGAATGTCTCAGGAAATAAACTCTTGGATGAAGAGCAGCTGGCTCAAGTTGAACTCAGGCAAGACCAAAGCAATGCTAGTCACAAAAGGGGAATGCTTTGAAGAGTGGGCCAAGGCAGTGTCTCCACCTTTCATTCATTGAAGACATATGGCCTCTATTTATCAAAGTTGTGCAAAGTGCCTGGGTCCTGCCTGGTTGTAATGGCCAGGTAGCATTGCTTTCTAAAGATTTCACAGTTAGATGGGAAATGTCCCTTCCTTCCTCGCAGGCAGTGATAATCTAAGAGCAAGAGTACACAGCTCTGGGTTCTTGGAACTTGGTTAGTGAATCAACACCAGCTAATCAAATCCAGATTTTGGTGTATGAACCATCATGACAATAATACTCCTACTGACTGAAGCAGAACACATCACCCAGAAGAAAGTATGTGAGAACAGGATACAAGACTTTCTTAATCAGAGAATGTGGAATCATCTTACAGAGAAGGTCAGACAAACCCTGAATCTGTCTGATCTTCAGGAAAGAGGCTGCCTTTTTTTTGTATCTGTCATATTTATGGTTCAATCAGCTTTTTATTCCTTAACATTTAACAGTGCTTCATTTGATATTTATTGTGCACTAAGTTTTCTTGCAATTTTATACAAAATTTTTAAACAAAAATTATCTTGAATTAGTAGACCGCAAAGTTTCTACTACTTTAAAACTTTCAGTTCTCAAATAACCATAGAAATATTAGCAACAAGAAATCATCAAACATGTTCGATATTAAAAATTGTCAGGTAGTGCAGGACCGGGCACTTGACCTTGTTAAACCTCATACAATTGGCCTCAGCACAACAGGCTAGTAAGGGGCAAAAGCTCCCTTATGAAATAAACCAGCAATTTTAAATACCTTTATGAGGGGTGCTGAATACACAAAAAGAATGTATAAGGCTTGGGATTATGTATTCTCATAAATTATAGAATTATTTTGGTTGGAAAAGACCTTTAAGATCATTGAGTCTGACCACAAACCTAAGACTGCAAAGTCATTGCTGAACCACGTCACTAAGTGCCATGTCTACATATCTTTAAAATACCTCCAAGGATGGCAACTCAACCACCTCCCTGGGCAGCCTGTTCCAATGCCTGACGACCCTTTCTGTGAAGAAATTTTCCTAATGTCTGATCTGAATCTCCCTTGGCACAACTTGAGGCCATTTCCTCTCGTCCTACCACTCGCTACTGGGGAGAAGAGACCAACACCCTCCATGCTACAACCTCCTTTCAGGTAGTTGTAGACAGCGAATAAGACCCATTCTCAGCCTCCTTTTCTCCAGACTAAATAACCCCAGATCTCTCAGCTGCTCCTCATAAAACTTGTGCTCCGAACCCTTCACCAGCTTCATTGATCTGCTCTGAACTCTCTCCAGCACATTAGTGTCTTTCTTGTAGCGAGGGGCCCAAAACTGAACACAGTAGTTGAGGTAGGGCCTCACCAGTGCCAAGTATAGTGGATGATCATTTCCCTAGTCCTGCTGGTCACACTAGTCCTCATACAAGCCAGGATGCTGTTGGCCTTTTTTGGCCACCTGGGCACACTGCTGGCTCATATTCAGCCGCTGTCAATCAACATCCTCAGACCCCTCTCTGCCAGGCAGCTTTCCACCCACTCTTCCCCAAGCCTGTAGTGTTGCCTGGGGTTGTTGTGACCCAAGTGCAGGACCAGGCACTTGGCCTTGTTAAACCTCATACAACTGGCCTCAGCACAACAATCCAGCCAGTCCAGATCCCTCTGTATGGCCTTCAAACCCTCCAGCAGATCAACACTCCCGCCCAATTTGGTGTTGTCTGCAAACTTACTGAGGGTGCACTCAATCCCTTCATCCAGATCATTGATAAAGAGATTAAACAGAACTGTCCCCAATACTGAGGCCTGGGGAACACCACTTGTGACCAGCTGCCAGCTGGATTTGGTTCTATTTCCCACAACATTTTGGCCTCGGCCATTCAAACAGTTCTTTACCCAGTGTCTTCACCTGTCCAGGCCATGAGCTGCCAGTTTGTCCAGTAGAATGCTGTGGGAAATGGTATCAGAGGCTTTACTGAAATTCAGGTAAACAAAATCCAAAGCCTTTCCCTAATCCACTAAGTGAGTCACCTTGTCGTGGAAGGAGATCAGGTTAGTGAAACATGACCTGCCTTTTATAAACCCACGCTGCCTGGGCCTGATTGCCTGGTTGTCCTGTATGTGCTGCATGATGGCACCCATGATGACCTGTTCTGTGACCTTTCCTGGCAGCAAGGTCAGACTGACAGGCCTGTAATTCCACGGATCCTCCTTCTGGCCCTTTTTGTGGATGGGCATTGCATTTGCCAACTTCCAATCAACTGGCATCTCCCTGGTTAGCCAGAACTGCTGATAAATGATGGAAAGTGGCTTGGTGAGCAGCTCTGACAGCTCACTTAGAACCCTTCAGTGGTATACCACGTCACTAAACATTTCCCCTTGGATTATGGGGTCTTACTGTTAAAGACTGAAGCAAGGCATTAAGTACCTCAGCCTTTTCTTCATCCTTTTTCACTATGTAGCATCCAGTAAAGGATGGAGATTCTCTTTAGCCCTCCTTTAGTTGCTAGTGTATTTATAGAAATATTTTGTATTGTTTTTTTACAGCAGTAGCAAGGTTAAGTCCCAGTTGGGCTTTGGCCCTTCTAATTTGCTCCCTGCGTAACCTCACAACATCCTTCTAGTTCTGACTTGCCTACCTCTTCTTCTGAAGATCTTAAACTAAGTAAAGGGGAATCTGTTTTCCTTCAATTTTAGGCATATGTGATGAATTTAAATGAATTACATTGTATTATATTAAAAGAGAGAATGTGATATGCCATAATCAAGATTGTCCAGATGGGATTAGGGATTTAAGAAATTTTTTCATATGCACATTTTTTCTGTGGGCTGTAATCATCCTTCACTTTTTCTGCTTGTTACTCAAACATTTCTTCAAGGGTCTGTTATTGGAAATCTGGAGTAAGTTGAATACAAGAAAAGAGGATTTAGGATTCTTCTGGTATTTCCAGCGTGAAAGCTGAAAGTGTTAATTTTAAAACGTGGTTCTTGATTTCCAAAGTTAATTGGATACCTGCCATCTCTGAAGTGTTTCAGATTTTACAAGCACACTGATTGTCCTTCAAGCTAAATTGCTTCAAATCAGGTACAACACAGAGGCAAACCTTCCTTCTTTACTACTTCCTGGATAAATACTGAAGTATAATGGCCTCACTCTATACTTCTTCCAAAGCTTATGTTTACTTGATGAGAGAAGATTGTGCAGGTGTTGGAGTGGAAGACATGGCTGGTTTAGATCAGAACAATAGTTATTCTTTGCCCCAACAGTGTCCCACATGGGCAAATGATGCAAGGACATACAGAAATTAAACTTATTTTGAACCCTGAATTGTACAAAGTCCTAAATGTCTTCCTCACAGAGAAGTAATACATACTTTTATGGATGCTTCCATACAAATCAGAATTATTTTACTGAGTGGTATAAAGAATAATTATCTGGACCATTTGTTCAGCTATGACAGCAGCAGTGGAAAGACATAACAGCAGTGTAAAAAAGCCAGCTTTTCTCTTCTGTAACAGTTGTTACTTTGGGCAGTTTCCTCAAAGATGCCAAGAGTAAGGACAAAAGCTCTGGATGGAGAAGAACAACCTCATTTCTTTCCACCCTAGGAAGCTCTTGAGCTGTGACAAGCAACTCTTTCTCTCTTTCTTTGTATCTTTCTATCCATAAAATAATGAAATTAAGAATCTGCACAATTGGAGCTTCATTGATTTTTTTTTTTCTTTTTTTTTTTTTTCCTAGTTTGGGTTTAAGGATGTGGAAAGCTACCTGTTTTCTGGATGCATAGTCAGCAGGGGGTGCCCTGCTTCTTCAGGACACAGGTCAGGATTTCCTGCCCTAGAGGGAGACGGAAGGGCTTGGTACCTATGGCAAGGCAACACCCTCAGTGACTTGTGGGAGAGAATTAATCACCGTAGGCCACGTCCTTAGCTCTTTACTGAGGTTTGTTCAATCCTCCTCTGTCTAAGCAAGGTCCAAGTAAGAAAGTGAGTAAGGGCTGGGTGGTCTGTTGTTCGTATCTGAGTAACACCAGTATGATCCCTTCATTAGAGAGGAGATGGTGTTTCAAAAGAGGTATCAATGAGATGAAATTATGGATAGGACCAGACTCCTAGCTTTGCCTCCATCATCAAGGACAGGTCTCCCAGCAACAGGAGAAGATTTTTGTGTTACACAAGGAAGACAATCTTTATGACTGCATCCCCATGAGACAGAACTCCACACGAAAGGTGTGTGCAGCAATATCTGGGACTTAATGCACCTCAGCTGAGGAAATCTTCTCTCCTAGTTTTTAGGGTGGGCACAAAGACAGAAATAACCAATGGGGACTGCCTATTACTCAGGCTATCAAGATTTCATCAATGTAGCACCATAGCACAGAAAATAGCCATACAATAACTATAAAACAGCGCAGAACATAGCCATATACAGTTAGGAAATTATTTCTCTTGATTTGCAGGTGACCAGAGTAGGGAGCTAGGACTTTATCTGGTTTTCTGTCATCTCTCTCAATCCTTGGGCAAGTCCTTCATTTAAGACTCAGTTTCCTAAAAACAGCTCTGACTAACACAAGGTGCTTGTTGGTAGATGATCCTGAGAGTGGTTTAGTGATGACCCAGCCATTGGTGCCTTCTCCTGGCTCACTGGACCCTCTGGAGACCATGAGAAGGATGTAGTTATAGATCTGTCTCTGCATGTGTCAGCTGCAACCCACAGCATGGCAGATAGTGCAGCCACTCAGGTGGTGGAGCAGAAGGGTTTTTCAGGTTAATTTGAATTTCTGGAGTGGTGAAGAGACATTGAAAGCAAGAAGAGACTGTAGCCCACTAATCCAACCTTGTGATTGGATTCAATTTGATAATCTCACTTTCGGATTTAGGCATCTGGGGGTGCACCTGCAAGTTGCAGGTTCTAACATCGTTTCAGTGTGAGGTAATCAAGCAGGAAGATTGGATATGGAAGCAAGGAACAAGGAAAGGAAATTACTGTTGCCATGTCGATTTTGAAGGCCCCCGGAGTATGGGATTTGGCTCATGATGACTCCACTGTTGTATCAAGGGATTAAGAAGTTTCTGTTCTTCCTGAAATAGTAACAAATACGAGCACACATTTGACAAAATAAACTGTTACTAGCTCTCTTAAGAAACACTTGGAGACAAATTTTGCCATAATGAGAAATCCATATTTTGGAACACAAAGCTTCTTCTTCATTAATTTTTGTTGTTGTCTTTGTTGTTACGGATTGTTATATTGTGACTCTTGACTAGTCCTTAATCCATTCCAAAGTCTAAAAAGGGGAAGGAAAAACCTATAAAACATTTTGGCCCTTTAAATTAAAAAAAAAAAAAAAAAGGTCCTGTGATGCAGCTGAGGTCAGGAAGTAGTTGATCATAGCAGGAGTCTGGACCCATGCCCTACTATGTCTAAAACAAGTCTGGTTAGAGAGAGAGAGAGAAAGAGGAGTAATTGACACCTGAACAATATTGGAGGATTTTAATTCTAGTCCAGGGAAGAAATATTAGGAAAACAACATCTTCACAGGACAGGCACTCAATGAATTCTTATGCTGAACAGAGCAGTAGAATTTCACGCTGAAAATGGAGAGACAGTTTTGCTGAACTATGAAACTTTGTTCTCTGCAGTAATATCATTTGGCATGTTCTTCCACTTAATATATGAAACATATTAAGAGAAGGAGGAAAAAGCTCGGTGAACTTAATGAATTCCCATTTCCAAGAGACGGAGCAGCCTATGACCTGGCAGGGTGCCACTGTATGATGCAGGGCTTTGTGGAAATCAAGTTGCAATGGTGAACGACTTGAAACAGAGTGCTGAGCTGTCAGATAAGTCACAGTTGGTGAATGTTAACTTCTATTTGTTATGTTTTGAAGACAAATACCATACCCACGTACCAGACAGGGCAGGGTTAGACTGCGGGGGTGCAGAAGGGAGGAAGGCAGACCAGAGGAAGGAAGATATCCTTTGTAAATAAATAGAAATATCAGTCTTCCCTATTTGCTTAGGCTGCATTGCTCATGACCCTGTTATACCAGCAGCCACGAAGGCGAGTCAGTGGAAGACCATTTCTGTCCTCCCAATTACCATCGGATGCGAGTTGTGTTGAGACTTACAATATCATGTATTAATAAAACTTTGTGTCACAGTCAGGCCCATGTGAAACCCCATGAAAAACCTTTGGCCCTATCCTCTTTCATGTTCTTTGTAGACACTATGTATATTTTTAGCTCTGTAAACTTCAACAATTGCCCGTTACTGTTCCGTTGTAGTTAATGTTTACATTACAGTGGTGCACAGTGTTTTCAGTCAGAAAACACTCTTTTGTGATTAGTATATATAATAACAAACAGGAACTTGTGGAATTATAATACAGGGTTCCATTTATATTTAGGTGCCCCAAAAATGCTGTGGTGATTACCATGATATAAATAAAACAAGTATTTGCAGACTTTATGCATTTTATTCAGTATAGTTTGTCAGAGTAATTTGTCTGCACTTCCAATAGAAAATAATAATTGTAATTGAAAAATTATGCTCCCCCAATCTCTAAGCACATAAAAGCCCAAGAGTTTATAAAATGGTTGAAGAAATGACTAAAAAGAAATAATTAAAAACATATTTGCACTTAAAAGTGAACATTTATAGGAAAACATTTGTGTTTTCCTACTTTCACTTCTGTGCCTGGCTGTGCTAATGAAAAAAGAGGAAAAAAGAACAAGTCAGCTCTTCTCTTTATTTTATTCCTGGAGGTTTCACCTAACAAGGCTTGTATTCCAAATAGGTGCATAATTAAGGCAACACAGGAGTACTTTATAGATGCATTGTTATAGAAGTAGTGTAGTAAGAAAGCTTATTTCTAGGCATTGGCTGGCGTAGTCTGTTACAAGCAGTAGCGTATTGTAAGCTCTCTGATGTCGTTCCAAAAGGTCCTAGTACACCGTGTCAGGAACAATGGAAACAACTGGGCCAACTATATTACAGCTCCTTTTCTCATGCCTCTGGCAAGTTACAGGATTTCCTAGGACTTGAATCTGGTTCTGAGCCATTGCTCTTCCAGCCAACTGTCTGAGCGGCTTCTGAACGAGTCGCAAGCACCTGGCTTTGATGTTCAGTGGGACACCGAGCAGTGTCCCCTCCAACTCAGTGAGGCAGAGGTGACCTCTCACACTTATATCAGGGGATCTTCCTGCATATTCTGGAAGTTAGGTAGCCTCAGTTTTTCTTACTCTCCTCCCTAATGTACTTCAAGCCATTCAACAAGATGGGGAGACTTGTTAGCAAGCAAAAAGCGTGTTGACCTCCCCACCATAGACAGCACTTGTCTGTCTTTCCATTCCAATGAGCAAGTTACGGAAATGCTTTCACTTTAGGGCTTTTATTTAATTAAGTGCACAAAAGCCAGTCAATGCATATGGGTGTGTTACACAATGTGATTATATTGCCTTGCCCATTTACACTGAGTTGATATTGGCTGGTGTCACCTACAGGGAAGTGCACTGTTTTTTGTGCCCTTAAACAGAATTAAGTGCTTCACTTCTAACAGCAGCACACTCTTGCTTGGTCCCATTGTTCTCTTTGGTCTTGTGCAGTTAGTTGAGCTCTGTGCCCAACTGTATTTGAGCTGTCAGGATAAACAAGTGGCCCTTCCCTCATCATTTGGCCAGAGTAGCACCTTCCTTCTTTTCCCAAGGGCGGTCAGAAACATCTCGTCGCCCATCTCTCCTTTATTCAGCCAAGCAGACAAAAGATGGCAGCAGCAAGACCTCCTTTTCTTCCTCCCAAGTCCCTCCCATGAGGAATGCTGGTAGTAGATGTGTATCATTACAGTGGTGTTGATAAGGTCTTGTGGAGTGGTTGTTCTAGTAGTTAATTCTCTGTTGATATACACAGGGCAGTTCACATCTTTCAGCACTGCTGTTTCAGCCTGTCTGCATATTTACTCATGCTTGTTACGTTGGTTACATCTGGTCATGTTTTCAAAGTTTTCTCTTGAATCAGCATAGGCATGAAGCCTAGGTGCTTTAGTGTATTTTTGTTTGCTCACTTTATTTTTGGTTTCATTTTAATAGAAGTTGAATATCTGATGTCTTCACATGTCTTTGAGCGTGGTAGCTGTAGGCACACATTTGGGATTCTTTTCTTTCACCCTTATCCTGGACATAATTCGATACAGTAATTGCCTGTGGTTGATGGTTTTATTTCAGAGCAGAGCTGGAAATACAGAGATTCACAATCAAAGCCTGACTTGGAAGTACCAGAGGGTGTTGAGATGGCATGGTATTTCTAGATGTGTCAAATGTTCTCCATTTACCACCACTCTGCCTGCCACACTTATGCCAGTTGAGAGAGTACCCTGTTAATGAATGAACTGCTTTCACATGGTCTATAGCCTCTGCCTTTGCAGCCTCAATGTAGCTAGAAATAACTACAGCTTTCTGTAAAGTTAGTTCTGGTTCAAGCACTAATTGCTCACACAGCCATGGTATGGCTGTTCCCTCCACAGACCTATCCCTATGCTAATGTGTATTAAATTCTGTAAGTTAGCATCATTAGTATTGGGTTCCTTCATTTTCTGAAAAGATGGAATATGTTAAGGAGGAGTTCTTCATATTCAGTTGCAAAAACTAGCTGAAAGCAGTTGCAAATGTCAAAAGCATGAGAAGTATTCAAAAGCCAGACTACAGTGGGCATTAGTAGAGAGACTGGCTTCCCAGTGTTTGGGCATTAGTTCTCTTTAGTAGCAAGCCTATATTTCTGGGAAATTTAAAAAACACTTCATAGATAAATATTTTTTTTTTTAATACTGGCTGTGTTCAGAGTCCTGAACAGGTTAGAATCCTGTTGTGATAGGGACAGCAAACACACTGTATGAAAAGGCATCAAAAAATGCCTGATTGATTAAGGAGGTTATTGAAAAAAAGAAGCTGAAATAACAAAAGCTATATGAGGTTTTAGCATAGACTAGCCATGTGCACAACTTATAGAAGTCAGTTGGGGTAATTTCTGTAGTTCCACCATTCTCAGCTCACTCAGACGAAGAGCATTGAAATGTGTTATGAGGGAGAGACAGCATGTATGTTTGATGGCAAAGACTAGGACTACCATACAGCCTGCTTTACTCTAGGACCTTCTAGGTAAGAGCTAAGGTTTTATCCCAGAATGCCAAATAAGCAGGTTGTGATGTTAGCTGACAAATGTCTGAGGTAACACTTCACTTAACATGATGGGAGGAAAATGGGGACCTAGTGGGAGAGGACTAGAAACAGTGTGCCGTGTAACAGAGACCTTGGAAAAAGTGTAGTAGTGAGCCTCAAATAGCTGATATATTTCAAAAAGGCATCTAGAAATCTGGGTGGTTATCTGAGCTAAACTGAACGTTTTAAAGTTAACCCATCATTAATAAGTTCATTCCCAGGATTAATGGCCATGCAGTACAGTATGTGCGTGTTTAGTGAAGCCACAAATAAATTATGAAGGTTAATAAGTGTTTCTCTGAATAAGGACAATTATTCCTTAGGGAACCACAAAATATGCTATTAAGACCTTAACAAAACAGGCGTCCTCTACCATTTTGAGATTGTGGCCTGTTTTGTTAAATAAGGCAGTAATTGTTTTTGTTTTAATAGTGTGACTAGCCAGGTATTCCTGCTTGAGCACTTTCACTGTTTCTCAGGGTGAGAAGGTCAGATCCAACCCTTTAAAATTTGATTTGGAAAATAGAAACAAGGGGAGGGGGGTGGGAAGTCAAACAGAACGAGGTTATGTGTGGAATTACGGGTCTAGGGGAACACTTTCTAACTAGGTCCTGCATGCCCCGGTCGGCAACGGTCTTCACTAGTTTGCCAGACTTCTCTGCTCTTCAAATATACGTGAATGCACAAATGAATTAATGCTGTGGATTTTCTATTCAAATAGATGGGGATGACCTCTGCACAGCCACTAGCTGAGATGCTGCTGCAGGAGCTCTTGTTTGAAATATTTAAAATGATTTGAGCATCACATCCACACTATATGAATTGACAAATGGTATAACTGGGAAGTTAGCACTGTATTTGATTAGCACTGTGACATAGGGAGGAAGATAAATTAGAGAGAAACGTCTGTAAGGACAACAGAAATAAGTAGATGCTGAGAGTGACAATGAAATAAGAATAACAAGAAATGAGCAAAATCTGTATTGATGCTTATTTTGGTGCTTCTGGGAGACTTTGAGATCAATCTTCAGAATATACATCCAGTGGACATAAACTGTCCATGTGAGCCTGAGTTCTGTGTCCTCACAGTAAGCTTGAGAGTTTCACTGGTTGCAACTTCAAGTGTTTTCTTGAAGGACACATGGGCTCTTTTCCAGTAGACTCCTCTGAAGCAATGGAAATTAAACAACCACTGATTTTCATAGATCCACAAATGAACATTGCTGTAAATACTACTCTCTCTTGGTCTGGGCTATGGCTGCCCAGTTAAGAGGAACTTTGTAGAGCTTCTGTTGTCCGGTCTCACATGGCATGAAGCTTTTATGACCCCACAGTTTCTTAGAACACGACAGAAAAATCCAACCCACCAATCTTTGGTTAATATAATGAATTGTAGATGAGCTGGTCCAAAATTGGACACTGTGGTCATCATGTAAAATTGAACACTTTCCAGGGGTGATGACATTTTGTTATCATAATATTTCCTTAGGGTTAAAAGAGGAAATAAATATTCCATCTCAGATACCACTGTATGATAACCATTGGCATATATTCACCAATGTAAGTATTTCCTGATGTTAGATAATTTAGTTCTGAAACTAGGGTAAAGGAGGTGGCTTTAGCTGAGTTTAGCTGCAAATTTCTGGTTCTAAAGCTAGCAACAAACCTCAAAGCACGAAAATGAAGGCAGAATGACCTCAGCCCAAGTCAGATGCTGTACATGAACATTTTGTGGGCAGAATTTGAAATTTCTCTCTTGATCTGGGTCCAAATGCTGCAGCTAGAATCTACTCTAATCAAACCAAAGAAGAAGCTTGCATAAACGCCTTCAAACAGAACCTGCCAATTTCTGTAGAGCTCTGCTGACAAGCAGTTATTTTTCCTGTGTTAATATCGTTAGAGGAAAGTATTTGAACAAGAAAATAAACAAAAAGGCGCATTGATTTGAGGTTGAGTGGAAGAATGAGGATAGCTGAAGTCAGTGGGAGTTTTGCCATGGATTTTACTGGAGCCCAGCACTTCATGCATTTTGTTTCCCCTCTAAATGTTTGCAGAGAACTGAGATGCTGAATATTGAAACCAATCTCCAGGTGCCAGCTAGTGTCAAGAAAATGTGTGTGTGTCTGTGAGTGTGCATGCACATGCTTCTTATTAAGATATTCTTTTGCTATTTCAAATCTAACTTAAAAACTATTTATTTACCATAAGGGCTAGATCAATGGGGCACTGACAAAAGCACGGGTGCAGACCAATGCAAGCTGATCCTGAGCTAGTTCCAGTATGTATTCATTCTGACTGGAAACTGCCTCACCTTCTGCCCTTGGTTTCCTCACAAATATTAGGGGCTGATCGAGTCAAATCTCCAGATGTTACTTTGTCATATTTGCACATAGACATCACCTTCCTTATTTCCCTTCAGTAGGAAACTGTGATGAATTAATTTAGACAGTGCTGAAAGATTTAATGTACATATTTACATCACCTCAAAAAGGGAAATTGGCTTTCTTTAAAGAGAGCTGAATGTCAGCTGTATCAATTTTGACTTCCCTCCTTAGGCAGAAGCAAGGAGTCAGATACTGTGATGGACAATAAATGAGGTTTTTTGAAGAAGATAATAAAAATCAATTTCTCACACTGTGACTTTTTTTTTTTGGGGGGGAGGGGAGGGGGTGGAGGAAAAAAAAAAAGGAAGAGGGCACTAGTGGGGAAAAGCACAATTTCTGAAAGTGGTGGTTGTTACTGGTGGAAGATCAGAGAAACCAAGTAAAGACTGTTTCTCAAGAGAAGTGCTGTGGCATTTCTTAGTGGAAGCCAGCCAGATAAAATAGTGGATACGAAAAAGACCCAAGAAAGACTGAAACTCAGTGTTCTGAGTAGATGACTAAGGCATGCTGCTTGGTACCTTTCAGGGATGTAGCACTGAGAAGAAGTTGACTATAGGTTTCTTTTGTACAGTAAGTTGATGAGATGTATAGGCTCTCCCTTTGCACAGGTATGAGTGTGGGTATGTATCCCAAAGTCAGAGAGAAGTGTGGAAGACTCAGTGAATCTGCAGAGATGCTTGTAATCCTAGTGGGAAGTCCAAGTGATCATTAGTGGCTTAGAAAAGCTGGCTAAACTTTTTCAAACAACTTGTGAAGTCCTTTCTTGGCTACTGTCAACTTCTTAGCTCACCTTGAAGCTTCCCAATTTTCCTCTTCTATCCAAAAGCAATTGCCTTCCTGGCTTGGAGATCTTTAAACTGTGAGAGTTTCAGTGGCTACCAGTGTATTTCTTCATGCTAACTCATTGTTTGGATTGCCTTCAGCAAATACCGCCATTTCTGTTTAGAAATAAGAATGTGGTACTGAATACAAACAGTATACGTGGGAATAATAGATAATTACTATGTCAAAGTAAACTATGATCTAGTCAAGATGGAAAATCCACTTCTGGCCACTACTGTAGTGAATGATGACATTAAGAACAGATATCTCCATAATGGAAACTGCTCAGAATTGCTTTATTTTAAACGGCAAACACTTGCTTAAACATAACAATGAGCAAACGAAATAATTTGTTGAGACTTGACTCTCTGTTAATTGTATACCATGGAGTAGCAGGTGTCTAAGCACGTAATGGTTTGTTTAATCTGTATTTCTGAGTTGCTCTGAGGCTGCCAAGAACAAATATTCAGTACTAGAAATTAAATCTTAAGAGATAATTTGGAAAAAGCAATTAGCTGGCAGGTCTGGCTGGCTTGTAAAGAGTGATTTGCGAGAATCTTCCTAAGCAAGAAAATGCTTAGTCAAGGCCCAGGTCTATCAGGAACAGCACAGCTGACCTGCTTGCACCTTTACACTACAGGCTTGATTTCAGTAAAGTGGAACAGCTTCAGCTTTTCATGTGAAGGAATGTATTTTATAAATTTTTTTGTATTTTATAAAATTTTCATGTATACTTCCATTGTCTCCTTACCCAGTGGTTTTTAAATATACGTGTGTGTTTTAGACATTCAGAAGGGGAATGTCTAAAATACAACATCTCCAAAGGGAGCTATATGCAGTACCATCCAGTGTGCTTTTCTGAGAATAGTATTCATTTTTTCTATGAGGTACCTGTTTATTGTTCTCTTTGATACAGCCTTGTAGAGTCTAAATCACAAACGAATGAAATGTGATAGGAGACAAAATAGAGAATAAAGGTGGATTGATAATGAAGCATTTGTTTGAATTGTTTTTATCTCTTGTTTCAGAGAAGACTTTACTAATGAACACTAGTTCTCCCAAACATCTCTGTTCCTCTGTGATACTTCAATGGGATTGGTGGGATTGGATCAAGATAGCAAATCATGTAGGTAATTCAATATGACACAGCTTCTGTAACATACAGAGAAAATGATGAATGTATCTAGGCCACAATATTTTATCTGAGAGGTTATTTGCTTACTTAAGTGATGAAGTGTTTATTTCATTGTTGTTGGTTTTTTTTTCACTTATTCAACAAAGATATAAGAAGAAAAATATGTACATGTTGAGTCAAGGGCTTAACACAAACATCTGATTTTTTGGTGTTGGTTGCAGAATGTTACCATTATTTTCTTTTGGTAGTAATTTAGGTTAACATAAAGGATACTTTCTTGTGAAAAAGTTGAAAATTTAGTTTTGTTTGCATTTCTTATGTATTTGAATTATATCTTTCTCAGAATGTCTCCTTTCAAGGATGGCTTATTACAGTAGCAGTTTATGAATATGAGCTGTTTAGGAAAGAGAAAATCCTTCCAATAGTATGCAATACAGTCAAAATATATCAATTCCAATTTGGTTTTACACAAAGCAGCATCGGAGAAATGAAAATGCAGTTTTATAAATGTAGGAGATAAACCTTTGTCTTCACTTTTCCAAAGCAAGAACCACATCCTGTGAGGTGCTCAGCATCTGCTGCCCTAATCAATATAGCTGTGAGTTGGCTTTTCTCGATAGGTTTGTTCTTCTAGCCAGCAACTGTCCAGCTATAAGAAAGCATCATTGTTTGGCATGAGGAGGGAAAAAGAATTATATCTTTTATGGGAAATCTAAATCATCTTGTCATCATATAACTCAAAGATGGCCAAGTATGTTTTCCTTCAAATTTGTTTAAACAAACAAATGTAGTTCTTAGGTTTAGGACTTGGAAGCCAAGTTTCCGTCCAACATGAATTTAGAACATAAAGATTTGTTTGTGATGGAAACAATGCCAGACACTTCTGCATAGCAGCGTAATGGAGCGCCGCTAGAATGTAGCTTATAAAACCGGATTCGGGAAAACAGAGCTACTCTGTCTAATTTGGCCTGCGCCGTGTGATTACAATAGCATAATTGTGCAGTTTGGAAGCCTTTCCCTCTCTGCTGAAACGATGCAGTATTCAAACACGTGTGAGAGTGTTTCTTCGACAAAAGGCCAGGGCTGAAGCCTCTGCATATCCTCCAAGCCCTCCTCTGGGATGGGTCCTCCTCGTGCCACCATGACTTCCCACAGTGACTGCCACTGTCACCTGCATGTGGCTCTTGGAGCATCCTGGTCTCCTTGTACAACTGCACCATTTTGTTAGGGCAGCCCTTTTTTCTAGCAGTTTGTAGAGTAAAATTCTCCCAAATGGGAGTGTTTGCTCTTCTTCCCATGTTAGACAGTGGTGCTTCATTAACAAAGGTCATTTGTACATTTAGCCTGTGTTGGTAATTGAGGGGTACGTGGGGTTGCTTACTGAGTGGGAATCATACACACTTCAGACTCTTTCAGAGCTTAGTCCAAAGGCTGTTGGAACGGATTTCTAAAATTTCAAAGGAGCTGATGTTTGTTCCCTAGACAAGATGTGAGTATACAGTAATCTTGTTCCAACACCAAAACTGCAAAAAGAAAGAAGGAAAAAATCTTTCAGTATTGCAACACTTACCGCTTCATGTTCAGTGCTTCTGAATGTTTCATCTGCTCCTGTGGTTAGCAGTACAGCACTTTGTGACTGTCAAAAAAATAAAGATAGACTGCCTTTCGGAGAAAAAGGAGAAAATCTGTGAGTACTTCCTGTAAGAGAGAGAAGTATAATTTTTTTTTCAGTAATATATCATTTGGAAGCAAAAGTCCTAGTATTTTTGTTCTGAAAGGAAAATTATCTTCTTATAACACTATGTTTTAGGTATTGAATGTGAAAAACCAAAGATATTCAATGAGGCTCAAAATGTTCCTCTGCCTGATCCCAAACCAAAGTTTCCTTTCCTTTTTGTTTCCAGAAGATATAAGGACATTTTATTCATTCATTCTTTCTTTTATTGAGGATATGAGAGATGACGGGAACTAAATGTGTGAAAATATATTTGTACAATTACATGTGAAGTGGGAAATTTGGTGTGCTAGTCAACACATAGTTATATGCACTTAAATAGAGGAAAGATAACTTTGAGTTATCTTTGGGTTCTTGGTTTCAGAATACCAACTCCTGAGGAAACTGAATGAAATGTTGCTCAAATACCTATGTGTGAGACCTCTGTGCATAGTTTTTGCTGATGTAAACTCAAGTTAATATTTATGCTAAATATATAAAGAGCTACCTAAAAGAAATATATAATTTCTATTTTTTTAAAGAAGAGCTACATTCTGAGGGCTTGTTTCCTTCTGAAAACCTGACTTTCCATCTACTTTTAGACTATGTTGAGAGAGAGCAGTTCAGTAGCTTTTCGATCCTGGCAGCACCAAGGTCATGGCAGTCAGAGCAGAGGTTTGGAACTGATGCCGAAATCTAGATGCTACTGTATGTTCAGATATTTTTAAAATTAAAATTATTAATGAATGGTTTAGCCTTTTGCCATTGCCTCTGGTCAAGAAAAAACTTGGAAATTCACAAATTAGGTTTTTTTTGCTGGCAAGTGAGGATAGTAGAATTCATGGCAGAATCTCATTGCCCGTTTCTTGTCAAATTTTGACAGTCAAAATAAAGATTAAATAGATCAATAGATCTCAGAAACCTCATGAAAATACTCTGTAGTAGACCATAAAGTTAGCTTCCACTCCAGAGAGTCAACCAACAGTCACAAAAAGATGAGAAATGTTAATTCTGTGGTATGCACTTAATTTGTCATTAATGGTAGTGGGAGCCAGAGGGAGAGCTGTGAGTTTATTCTCTGTGCCTTAGTCATTTCTTATTAAGCAAATTTAGCATCCACCTCGATGGGAGTTACTTCTGACTCGGTACTGAGTAAGACCTACTGAGTATCCTGCTGATAGATTTTCTCAAGACATTTTAGAGTTTACATTTTAGATTCTGTACTTGGTACATGTTTTAGGGCTGCGTGAATTACCTTGGCCTCCCCATGCCAGTGAGTAACATAGTTTCCTGAGGAAAGGTAAACTAAATTTTCATTTGTATGTGTGTATTCGGCCAAGCTCATGGCCATATACCACTTGCTTTTCCCCACGTCCCGTACCTGATGGCAATACTGAGTACTACCACTAGTGAGAGTAGCTCCTTGCTTAAGTATGGTTTGCACACTGATGCAAGCTGTGTTATGGTATGGAAGCTCAGGAATGACTGCAGGTATCTTAGAAAGAGAACTAAGATGTTCAAAGGTAGAAAATGATGAAGGATAAAGTTGCTTTAGTGGAGACAAGCACTTCTTATTAAATGTTTGTACATATTTCCAGTCTAAATTTGTCTAACTTTATCCTCAACTTTGGATCATACTTTCTCCCTTCTCCTGCTCCCTTCAGAATTGAAAATTTCTAAAATGAATCCTGCTGTTGCACAAACCATGAAGCCACTTCTTTAAGGATAAATCCTTTTCCTGATTTAGGGCAACAAGGGAAATAATATCTGAAACCATAGACTAGTCTTGGCAACTTGTTTGGCCAGCACCAAATGGAAATTGGACTGCAGGTCTTGAATTACGCTTTTAAGTCTTGAAATGAGGTCTGCTCATCTGAGCCATGCTGACTTCAGTGAAGCCAGGGCAAGCATAGGAGCCCCCACTGAGCAAAGATCTTTGCAATTTCACCACTGAACTTAAAACCCACAGATTTCAAGAACTGTCCAAATATGGTAAAATAAGCAGAGAAATAGTTCCCTTTGCATCAACCAAGAGTTGCCATTCACAACACCACCACAAAGCCTTTAGTCAATTCCGGGAAGTTTCTTAGTTCTTGGAGGAAGGGAAAAATCCAGCATAATAAGGGTTGTAGCTGTCTTGTGTGACTGCAGTTGCTACTCTGGAGATAAACAGGAAGAGGATCTGATAAACTTAGAAAAACCAATATGGTTTAAAGGGGAAATGTGTGATCCTTGCTTCCTGTCTGTGAGACAGAGTTAATCACTGCAAGTAGCCCTCAGCATATGTTTTATTACGGCAAAACCCCTCTGTGTCATTCATAGTACACACTCCGGTGGCTTGTCTTGCTTAGATGACACAAGATGTACTTTCCTTTCTTCATCATCTTGGGATGTTGTGGGGTTTTCCTGCCCTCTGAGACTTGTTTTTCAGTTCCTCTTAGCAAAAATGACTAGATAGTGAGGCCAAACAAGGAGATACTCTGCAGTTCCTATGATGACACACCTCTCTGCTGGTGACTCACCTGGTGATTTAAGACTTTTGTTGATATTTCTATTAAAGACAAAAATAACCATCTGATAAGAAAATTACTTCATTGATTATATGTGATTTGTGTGATGAGCTATTTTAAGAACTCCAGTTATTTAGTGTTAGGAAACAATACATTGGCATTAGAAGTGACCTGCACTGTGGAGAAAGATTCAAGTCCACTTGTAGCCTGTGTGAGTATTAACGGTTTTACACAGAGCCAGATGTGAGCCAGAGTGTTTGAATTCTGCCCTGTATCCACTTCCAGCTCTCAGCAAGCTGGAATATCATGTTTGCCACACTGATTCAGATCTGCCTTGGAAAAGGGTAGAAGGACAATCCTTATCATTGGGAGGTGTAGTCACTAACAGATGAAAACCCTGATTTATTTGTTTAATTTTGTTTGTGCCTTAATACATCTTCCTAGAGTGACTGTGCCATTATACCGAAGATTGATGTAAATGAGGGTGGAATTAAGCCTGAACAACACTGTCTTTCAGAGGTCTAATCAAACAGGCATTGGTGATTGGTAAACAACTGACAGCATTCACCTTCTAATTTAATGGAAGACACAGTGGAGGTGTATGCACATAGACCTTGTGAAATTCAGGATGCACAACTGGAAGAACAAGTAACAGCATTAATTTAAGTCTGGTAGATTTTAATAAATGTACATTTAGGTGATCTTGTGAGATCGTCATCTTCTCTTTCTGTTATTCCACTTCATCAATGTGCACCACAGTGCATCATCTCTGATTTCCAGATTATCTAGGTACCTTCTCTTTCTCAGGTAACTTCAATTTCACTATAACCATGAGATGTATTGTTGATAGCTGAGTGCAGAACTGGTCATTACAATGGCTAGGCACGGGTATTTAGGGGGGCAAATTTAGCTGCAGTTAAAACCGGAGGATGTAACTCCAGGTTTTCATAATGAGAATCAGCTCCAGTGCCCTTAAATGTATTATTCAGTAAAAATTCAGTTTCCCAGCTGGTCTCAACTGGAGTAAATCTGCCAGATTTTCTCTGGCACTGGTCAGTGCCTATCCACCTTTGGAAATCTTTTTATACTCTTGACTACTTATTGACTCCTTTAACATGCTGTACAGAAAATAACTACAGAGACATACAGCATTTGCATAGATATTAGGATTTAGAAAATAAAGACGCATGAAAAGGAGCTCTTGTTTTCTCCATTTCCTAGGGACTAAAAGAATTACTTTGCTCAGGAGTAAGGATTTATTGGATTTGATGCTCAGCTCTGAGATATTAAACATCTGCATGGATTTCTCATGCCTTTTCAAGATGAAATCATCTGTTTCCAAATCCCATAATGACCAGAGTTGTTATTAGATTATCAAAATTATGGGAACAGTGAGAATTCATTGCATATCACTTCAGTGTCAGCTTGGAGGTGACAGAGGCTGGGCAGTACTGCAATTGCAGAGTTGCTGGGCAGGCTGCTCAGACAGGAGTCGTCATCAGCCGGCAGTGGGGCAGACGGCGTGGGCCGGGATGTGGGGAAGGACTGTTGCCAACCAGCCATGCTCAGTGTCTCTTCATAATCGATGGACCCTGCTACACAGATGCCTTGTCTACATGCCTAGCTATGCCAATAGCCAACACAGGCAGTCTCGCTGCTTAGACCTTATAACCTGGTGACCAGGTGGCACGTGTTCATGCTCCTTGTTTGTAAGTTAAATGATCAAAATAGTGGTGGAACCTCATGACACCACTGTGCTGATTCTTCTTCATGTATCTTCTCCAGCACATGGGGCCTGAGGTGTCTCTCTTTGCATAAACTGTTATGGTTTTGTCATTTATGTGGGAAAAAGTGCTACCAGAAGAAAAATATATTCTAAACCGCGCTCTTACATCTCTGGAGAATTTCTGGATGGTAAAAATCAGAGGCTCAATCCCAACCACATTGTGGTCATAAAGATCAAGAAATTAAAAAAAAAAAAAAAAAAATAATAAAAAAATCACTGACATTCTGTCACGGTGTCTGTCATCTACACGGAAATCCTGGATTCTTGGATTAGACTCAAAACAATAACCACATTTTCTCCCCCGAAGTAGCAGATGTGGGATAAAGAGGCCTGTTATTCCTCCATCTCTGCTTCCAGGTCTTGTGATGATTACAGCTAAGTTGGCCAGTGTAAGTCTGCAGCTAAGTCTACAGCTAAGATGCAGATCCATTAACAAAAATGTCAGTTTAGTATAAAGAAGGCTCTTGTGAAATTTCCTACTGGTTACAGGGAGGTGAAAAAACCAAAATGAAACATCCTGAGATTCCCCATCTATTTCTGCAGTTCCAGGAGGACTGAACAAGAAGCTAGAAACCAAAGCCTTTAACTGAGCCAAAGGAAATAAAACTTTTTGAGGTTCCTCTTGTATTAGTTACAAAGATACTTAAAACCTTGAAAGACAGATGTGCTTCTCCTGGAAAAATAGAAACGCAAAAACTTACTTAAAAGCATTGACTTCTTCACAAGGGGATGGGTTCTTTGAGCTACTAGAGTAGGTGGTTTTTCACAAGGTTTAAAAGCAGAAGGGATAAAATGGGGATTACATAAGTAAGACAGAAGAACAACAAGTGACTCATTAAAAAGTCAATATTAGCCCAAGATTAAAGCCTCACCTCCATTACATTGTACTGGTCAGCTCTTGTGAGCCAAGCTAATAGCCAAGCTAATAACTAAGCAAGAAATACTGTTCAGTTGTGTGTCGTTATCAAACAGCACTTATCAGGATGGTTCACAGTCATGTCACTGGTACTGGACAAAAACATGGGCATGGTAACTTTTCCTAGTCATTGACTATTAGTCACATCTCGGTTAAACTGAAACATCATTTTAAATATTACAGAAATGTGGCACTTTGCTCAAATAAGGCATCTGTTCCAGCGAAATGTTATGTTTTGAACATTAAAAAAAAATAGTTTTCTGTTTTTAAAGAAAGCATGCGGACATGAAGATGAGTCAGTTGGTTTGAGTGGTTACTGTATGTGAGGTTATTTTGAATCATGTAAAAATTAAAAATACTTTGAAAGAAATCACTTTCCTGAAATATTACTTTAAGGTTTTTCCTTGCCTTTGTTTTATTTTTATCTTTCCTTTTTACCAACCACTCAGTGAGGGAGAAAATAGCAAACTTTTACAACTCAAAAAATCAGGAGATTACAAATATAGTAATGTAGTTGTGGGATTCTGAATGGAGAGTACAGATGAAATAGCCACAACCGAGCTTCCCTTAGAGTGTTAAGACATGCCAGTTAAAAGTTTAGTTTTTCTGTAAACACTAGGATTATATCTATGACCTTGATAATTTGACAATTCTTAAAATAAGTGGAACTCAGGGGATATTCAAAACCTTATAAAACAGACTATTCTGAGCAGTGATATTCCCAAAAGCTGTCTAGAACAAAATAGGGGACAACAAAAGCTGAGGGGATATTTAAATCCGAGGAACTTCTAAGACTTTTGTAAGACTTTCCAGGGAGGTAGGGCTGTATTTGTCAATTTGCCTAAACATCTTCACTCCATATGTTTTCACATTTTGGTCCTAAGCTTTTAATGCATTTTACATTAAACAGTGATTGAATGAAAAGAAAATTATCCTGGGATAATTTCAGGAAGCAGTTTTCCTCTTCCCCATGGTGCGTCGTGATTGTTAGGCTACAGAGCTGGTGTCTCGCCTGCTGCTGGCCCATCCAGAGGAGTCCCGCTGCCTTTCCCACGCTGCAACCCCACCTTCTGCCTCACCATGAGAGCACACCTGTGGGAAATGCCCTTCCCAGGGGCAGTGTGCTATAGCCCAAGGATTAGAGCATCTCAGAGCAACAAAAGGCAGATATTTTTAACCCTTTTAGGCTGAGCGAAAGCAACAGCTAGGTCAAGGCCTTCCGAGGGATGTGCTGGAGCTTTTGGGATTCACGGAGGAGGTGCCTGTCCATGCAGTACAAGCAGAGAAGCCTGCCTTGCACTGTCAGGAGCACCTGAAATGCTGAGCTGTCCTCAAAGCACAACCATCCCTGTCTATACACTAAGAGTTTTCCCCAATGGATATTAGTGAAAGTTTATTTGGAGAAACTGCACTTCAACACCTTTGATGGAAACAGCCCTTTGAAGAATGGTTTTGTGATTACAGTTGTGGCAGTGCTGAAATGACCTTATTGCTTACCCTGGCAGCATGGCCCTGCCTGCTCATGAAACATGAGATGGGCAAGGTAATAGTGTCAGGGCATTTTGGAGCACTCATGTGTTTAGTATTAGTGTTATGCTGACACTACTATGTGTGGGCATGTGTGTCGGCTAAAGTAGCTGGTGCAATGAAAGTTGATACAGCACAGAAAATAGAAATGACAAGATTTTTTGGCCAGAACTCCTCAGCTGCAAGTGGAAGCTGAAGGAGAAATTTTTGAAGGGGGGCAGGGGGAAGTGCGTGTGCTGTTGATCCCTGCTGTACTTGTGGATATGCTATGGATCAAAATGGGCTGGGACAGCAATTGTCTCACAGGCTGAAAGAAAATAAATTAAAATGGAAAAAATGCTCCCTGCCCAGTTCAGATTAATTCTAAAATGTATTATTTTGGCATAAAACTTACAGACCTCGTCTAGAAAATACAATAAGAGGACACTGCAGCTAAGGCCTCTCACAAGGATATGTTCTGACATAAGTCCCTACCCTCCCTTCATCCCTTCTCCTTGCACTGACAGAAACCACATTACAAAGCAAGAGTTTTACCTAGATGCAACAGGAACAAAGAAGAGACGATGTACCTCTGTGGCAAGAAAGATCGTACACTGCTGTAGAGAAGTTCTTTATTTCATAGTTGGATGTTAATGCTGTCCCCACCTGCATCAGGAATACTTAAGACTTCTTGCCTGCCTTTCCCATCTGTGTAAAACCAATATGAAAAGTATAACAACCCCACAATCAGGACAGCTTTGCGGTGGCCAGTGTGAGTGTGGTGCTACTGCATGTGACACAAGGAGTATGAGGTGGAAAGAAGAAAAACCCAACCACTTGCAGGGCCAGACATTTTAAATGCAGGGTAAAGCAATCCCACAATAGCTACAGCTTGTTATGGCTGATGACAGGCATCTTCACTCAGCTTGGGCCCACTTTGCTTCAACTCCTGAGCTCTTGGCTGCTGTCTCTGAATGCTCCTGCCTATGCTCCAGCCAATGGAGAAATGTAAAAACCTCTGTAGTGTGCTTGTCTACAATGTCCTAACTTAAAACTGACCTTCTGGAGCCTTTTCGAGCCTCTGAAATCTGGTCTGGATGTGTCATGGTAAGATACTGAACGGTCTGCTTCTGATTAATTCATGAGTACTGTAAAAGTGGTTGGGAAAGTAACCCTTATTTAAAAGATGTTGTAAGCTTGAACTGAGAGCTAAAGCTTGGTGCAAAATGAATAGTCTGAGGAAAAAACATGCAATCACTTTCAAGATGCTCTAAATGTTTTCTCGTAGCATTCTGGTTTTTTTCTATTTTGGACTTCAAATCTGTCTATATATGTAACATTGACATGAAAGTCAAAGTGCAATATTCCCCCTAATTTATTTTTGTTTTGGAGTTGATGCTATCCTACAAAATTGTTTGCTTTTAATCAAACTGAATTTTGGTTGATGGGAAATATTAATAATGACCCTTTAACCAGCTTTACATGGAGTGTATTTTCTCATACTGTTTTGATGCCTTGTCCTCTAAAATTGACATAAAACAGAAAATCCAGAATTACACAAACATGAAAGCAATGTTTAGTTTGTTGATTTGGAAGTTCTGTGGTGCTGAAGTCTCATGGTGTCCTTATTTTATCCATTTTCCCTTCTATGGAAATTGTCGGTGTATTTGCCTGAAGCGTGGTTATGTCACACCGTTGTATCCCAGACTATTTTGGACACTGCAGAAAAATCATGGCTAGAGGGAGTGTGTGGAATGTCTGAACCTTTGAAAGGTTCAAGCATGCAATGAATGTACCTCATTATCCCAAATGTAGGCTGCCTTCCGCATTCATAAAGCAAGTAGATGAGTTATGGAAAAACAGATAATGATTCATGAAAAAATCCTACTTGCACACAGTTGGATGATCATCTTATTGCTGCTTGCTTTTTTTCTAAGCACGAGTTTGGGTGTGGGTGCACAGTGGCATGTGGATAGGGGAAGGGAGGAGTGTATGTGCATGTGAGTTTATATATGGAATTAATATATGGATTGGGATATTCTTTTTAACTCTGTAAAGTGTGCGTGCTGCTTTTATTCATTAGCACCTACAAAGGACTAATTGCCATCAGGCATGTAGGTGGAATTTTTGGCAGGGAGCAAGAAATGCAATAGGTTTGATGACAACCAATGATCTGCCAAAGCCCTGTCAGAAGCAGCAGCTAGTTTTGCTGTCACTCACCCACCCCTTTAAATTCAAATGCAGATGCTTCCAGGGGGTGTGTGGCACTTGTCCAAGTCAACATTTGAAATGGAGGGCTCCTAATACTGTATGTGCAGGCAGTGCTGTAGCTGTGTCTGCTGCCTAATGCTTGAGGTGAGAGGGACATCTGAAAGCTGAAACGGAGACAGGACAGGCTGCTCCACCCCTTCTGCAGTAGTGACAATGGGGCACCAAGGACTCCACCTGGTGTAAGTGGTGGCTGCTCTGTTGGTGTTCAGCAGAAACTCTTGTTGGGGAAGCCAAGGACGAGAAGTGGTTTTAGGTTCATAAACCCCATGAGAGCTGTCATAGGAAATTCTGGATTTACAAGGATGATTTTGCTGTGCCTTCATACATCATGTGACTAGCCGGTGTGGTACCCGTGTGTCTGAGTGACAGCAGTGTGTTTTAAGCATTATCACTGTTGGGTTCATACTTGCTGCTGAAGGACCATGGGCACTGACAACTCAAGAGGCCAGAAAGGGCCCATCTGACCTTTGGCCTAACCTTGGAGTTGCCACTTTTGCCTTCTTGTCCATTAGCTCCAGTTCTTCGCAGAGCTCTTGCAGAAATTCTCAGAGAAGTCCAGCATGATAAAAGTGATGTGGCTAGAAACTGCCAGCATGTTAAAGATTTGTGCTGTTTTGAACAGCATGTCAGCTGTGGCTGAAAAGCTGCCTATATGTTATGTATAGAATGGATACCTGCCATATAGAAAGGTGCTACAGGATGTCCACATAAGGAGTATTATATAAACAGTCAACATTTCTTGATACCGCTTTTGCAGTATTAAGCTCTGCACCTTTCACTTTGGCTGGAAAATATTATTACGTTCCCTACAATTAATATGTTCGGGTCTATGATGAGTTTCAAATGTATGTGACGCAGAAGATGGGCCTGCGTTAATGTTGCTTTTGACTTTCATATATCTAAACATCCTCTTATGGCAAGAGTTGAAGAAATTTGGCTAATACATTAAAAGGAACAGTCTTTACAGCTTTTCTGGATTATTCTAAGAATGAACATAATCCTTAAACTAGTTGTGTAGAGCAGGTATTAACTGTCACTGACAAGGCCCACAGTGATATGATTGAGGTGAATGAGATGGGTCTTGTGAGTCTGGCTCAAATTCTCTTTACATCCTGGAGTCAAATGAATTGCCTTCCCAATTGCATATCTCTCCTATCACCTCAGATGACCTCCTTCTTTCTCCCCCTTCCCCTCCAAAAGGAGGGAGAGGTGCTAATTCTACTGGAATGTGGCATTTATCACCTGCAACATTCCAGGGGGATTAGTGGGGTTGCTACTTCATGCTGTATTTGTTTCAATATAGTCCATATTCTTTGATTCATACCCATAACCTTTTGTACAGTTTGGAGTTGGCTGTAAGCAATCAGTACAGAATTACATGAACTCCATGTAGTTGATGATGTAAAATAAATAAATAAAAATGCCCCCTAAAGGGGATAGCAGTTAAAAAGACATGGCTGAAAATATGTTATCTGTTTTTTTAAAAAAATATATATTTACATGTTATACATAAATTCACATATTGGACTATTTTCCGTGGTGTAGAAGTCTATCCATAAAATAATATTGTAGCTTAAGTGTCTCATAGAACTGCTGTGAGACTAATAAATGCTTGCTAATCGCTTTGACAGCTTCTAAAAAGGTGCTGTGAAAGTAATAGTTATTTCTGTTCTGCTTTTTTTTTTTTATTTTCCATATTACAATTGTGATCAGGAATTGGAACATCTACTTTTATCAAATGGTGGGTGGTATCTACTTCAGTTCTTATGCCTCTTTCTCCGAGTCACAAACTGACATTGGAATAACAAAGAAAGAAGAAACGTAACTGGGTGGTCCTGTAGTTAATTTCTCATAATGTCACAAGAAGAACTCATTCAAATAAAAATAATACTTCGTTTACGGCACGTGTAATTAGTATGCTTAGGCAGCAGGTTCTATCAATTAGTCAATTAGTGAGACAGAGACTTCAGGGCCAAATTCAGTCACACTATACCGCATTTCATGGGACTCCTTGCCAAATAATTTAGTACTGGCCTTTCTGGTGATAAGTACTATTCACTGTAGCAATCTACGTGGTAAAATTATTTAAGAAGGGAGAAACCTGTTTTGTTGGGGTTTGACGGTCTGTAGAGCCTATAAAAAAAAAGTAGCCCATGCATTTATGCCTGCCCTTTTCCTTATTTTAGTTCTTTGAATTTCATTGAAAGACAGCTTTACAAACACAGAGCTACTTGCTTCTGCTTTCTATATATGGTCACTCTGGTATTTGTTGCAGAGATATTAAATAGTCACCCAAGGGAAAGTGCACTTGTGAATAAGCGAGGAGGTAGATCATAATGTGTTAGTATTAAGATAAACAGATGAAAATAACTCGGACTACTTGATATATAGAAAACTGACAAGAACAGCACCTGAATTCACACTGGTCAAGAAAGTGTGATCAATCTTCATGTCCAAGGGCATGAGCTGATCACCGACTGCAGTCAGGAGGAATTTCCTCCCTATGGCAAATTCATCACAACTTGGTATACTGTCAGAGGTTTATGTCCTTCTCAAGAATAGCATGCTTTATCTTAAGGAAGCCACTTGCTGAGAGAGGACACCCAACTAAGTGCTTTGGTACTGCAGCTTTTCTCCTACAATTGTATCTTGTTTCTCTACCTAAATACTGCTAGTGTGTTAATTGAACCTATTTCTTATTTCTTACACAAGTGTTACATTTTGTTTTTCTAGTCCAGAGTGACTGCATTATCTTGTGATGCTTGTGAATGTCAAGACACTGATGCTTGTAGGTGGAATGAAAATTGTTTTAGTTATAAAGGCAAGACTTCAGCCTGAGCATGGTACTGCTGAGAGGAGGAGATACGTAACCTTTCCTATGGGGGTGGCTTACAGCCCTTGAGATAATATTTGTAATCCACACATTGGCCCATGATCCCAGGGATTTAGGGCTCTCCACACAAATGCTCTGTATTTCCCTGGTGATCTTTCTCTCAAGAACTTGAGAGATGTTGCTGTTGGTGCAGTAACCTTGACTACAGCTCCCTTTTCTTGTGTAGTAATTTTGGCTAGTGGAGTTGCATGATCAGGCCTTTCCTAGCTTGGTCTTGGTCACTTTTTCTCTCTCCAAAGAGAAGCGCACTGGAGCAGTAGGATCTGTGTAACATAGAATTCTTTCTTGAAATTTCAGAAGTTCTTGCCCTTCTCCCCTTTGAATTGGAAATGCAGTAATTAGACCTGAGGTAATCCCTGCAGCTCTCAAGATTCATGGTCTGTGTCAGGATGTGTCCAGCATTAAAAAATATATCCCTTGCTTGAAATCAACATGCCTGGATCAGCTCATAAAAATTCCCAATAAAGAATATTCTACAGTCCCTCTAGGTAGCCTTTCCAGTGCTTCATAATAATTCTAAATAGATATTTAGAGAAAACTTTGCTGCAAATTAAGCCAAATTCTCCTCAAGCTACTCCAACTGCATATGGAAAGCATTGATCACCATTGTCTCTGTAACTGTTTCATATATATTTGAAGGCTGTCATCATGTCTCTGCTCCCCTTTCTCCTTCCTGGTCTCCTCCAGAGTAAATAAGACCAGTTCCTTTACTCTTCTCATGCTAGCCATTTTTCTGGTCTCATAAATTTTGTCTTGATTGATCCTATGGCACAGTGCTGAAAACTTGACTCAATTCTACATCTGAGGCCTCACCAGAACTGAGCACAGCAGCACAATTATCCTTACAAGCCAAAATAGTTGAACGAAAACCAGTTTGTTCCATGATTTTGGTGTTGTCAATTGTGTACCAGTGTAGGCTCAAGTTGATAGTGAGGGCTGATAAAAATTTCCTTTTGTTTTTAATTACGGGTGTAACTAAACAACGAAATAGAGGTAAAAACTTTAATGTTTAATTCAAAGAAATTATGAACCACAGTTACTTGGGTCCTTCTGAGGTCGAATGAAACAGGAGGATGTGCTGTATTTCCAAAGACGGAATGAGATGAAGGAATGCACTTTCCTGATACACAGTTTTACGTTCCTAAAGGAACTGGACTCCACAAGTTGCCGTGTTCTCTATTTGGTATTTGTTATAAATGGACATTGCAATTTGCTAGACATTAAACACATCTGAGCATACACACAAGCTAATTTGATGAAACATCTGTGTGCATATGTATATAACAAACCATGGAAGGAATTTTTACTATAAAAGATAAGAGCAACTCTACAGATTTCTTTTTATTATCTTATTTTCAAAGTACTGAAATGTTTTTGAAAGGAAAAAAAAAGAGAAAAAGAAGTGATGTGGATATTTATTTTTAGGCTGTTTAATAAAAGAGCAGGATTTTCCAGTTATGCAAAGCACCACTTGACGAAAAGCGTGTCTGTTGATCACATAATTTAGTGTCCAAGGAGTCAGCATTAGTTTACAGTATTAAGAGGAAATTATTTATAGCATGATTTCAGGTTCCTGTTTTTCTTTGAAAGTGCAGAGACAACTTTTCAAACTAGAATGCCTAAATTTATACTTCTAAACCTAAGTTTAGAGATATTAGGTCTTGAAGGGTGATTGGCTTTCAGTATTTTGTGTGTGGTGTGGTGGTGTGTTTTTTGGTTGGTGTTTTGTTTTGTGTAGTTTGTTTGTTTGGGTTGAGGGGGTGTGTTTGCTTGTTTTTAGCAAGTTAAGACACCCAGTGACTTGAATGTGGATGTTAGTTGAGGCTGTACGTTCTTTTCACGCAAGCCCCCTTTTTAAAATGTCTGAGAGTGGATTTTTGTCTGCCAGATTTGAAAACTGATTGCTAAGCTACAAAATAGGAGGAACTGTTTTGAAAACTTAATTTACATGTATAATGTTAGTTCTGGCAAGTTCGGCATCTTCATGTGAGCATCTCCTCTCCACATCATCTTAATTCACAGAAATACTGAAGTACATGCCTATCAATAGGAAAATACTTACACAAGTGTCTCTCCTGGGGAAGTGTACTGTTCTAAACTCAAGCCTACAAAAATACATTAAGTAAATAAATAAAACATGATTTTTTTTAAAAAAAAGTCACCACCATTTTATATTCTGTTTATATTCTACTTATGTGGAAGATCATGTTGTGAGAAGCTGAACTGTTTTGCTAAAGTTTTTGAGGAATGCAACACTAATCAATGTGAAGCTGGCCTGAAAGTGACAAGTGGCTTCAGGTGGAACTGGAGGCATCACAAAAGTGTGTGGGCTTCAGGTTTACTGTCTCTCCAGCAGAAAAAGAACATGTTATCCACTTCTGTTTTGCCTGTTGCTCATTAAAATTATCTTTGTGCATTGATAACCAATCAAATCCTCTTGTTGTAGCATTTAGGAGTCTAATGCTCTTACCAGCCTGTGGTCCTATTTGTCCCACATGAAGAGTGGAAAGGGTGTTCTTTGGTACTGACTTCATACTAAAATCTTTTCGAGGAGCAATGTAGGGTTGTTTTTTTTTTTCCACTTAGGGAAAAAAAATAATGAAGCAAAGAGATTTTTGCATTGGCATGGCTTTATCACAGTTGTGTACATTGATTGATTTCCACCAGAGTGTCACAAGGAAAAAGAGGTTTATTGCATTTATTTTATGATCATGGAGAACTCTCAATCATGAATGGATAAGAGAGTTTATGTTTCTCTTGACAATCTGCAGAGATAGCAAGCAGATCTCTCTAGCTGCATGAAGAACTTTGAAGAGAAAACCATGGAGTTATATTCCACACGAAAGAACATGTATCTGTTAAACAGATTTCTTTTTGTTTTGCATTTGTCCTTAAAAGTTTTTATTATTTCCACATCTCTCTTTCTGTGAATCATTCAATAAGGTTAAACAAAGACCCAAGAATGAGCAAATATTACTCACTTCTTTCCTGATACAGGTAGCTGCGTGGGTGGACAGGTGGAGGCAGGTTAGACTGTAGACATTGCTATATTTTCAGCATATCCTTTTAGCTGACTAGAGTTTTCCTTCTAATCCCCAGAACAGATCAACTGCACATGAACCAGGGTAGAAGCATTATGCAGACATTTACCACGTTACTCAATAATAATAACAATAATATGGAAAAAATAATCCAAATAAAAACAAGCAACTTGTTTTGCATGGGGTAGCACATGTTTCGTATGGATGACTCACCTGGGTATAGGTCTGCATAATTACACTTAATTTCTCACACCCCACATAATAGGATAAAAGGATCAGAAAGTGAAAAGGCTTTTTTTTTTTTCTTCCCTCCAAAAGGCAAAGCACAACCATGCGTGTTTTAGCAAACAATACTAACATCACTGTAGTTTAGAGGTGCTAAGTGTCCAACTAGAAAATGTGTCATCTTTGAATAACAGGGAACCCAGACAGTATGTCATCCTTTGCTCCTGATGCAGCTCTCCTAAAACGCTGGCCTGTTGTTAATATTCTTTCGTATTATGCGTCTTGTTCTCCAATTCCCGTTCTCCAGTAAAGTTATTTTCAATAAACTCAGTCCTGTGGTGTGAGCTTTTTTAGGCAAATTCTCTTCTATACTTAAACCCTTTTTGTCCTTTGTCTGCCTCTTCTGTTTAGTGTGGCTTTGTGTTATATTTCTCTATTGTAATGCTGGAATATCTAATTAAGATAGCTTGAATAGCTACTTTAACAAAAATTTAATGGACCCTGATGCTTTGGGAGAGTTCGAACTGTGTCAGTTCAACCCAGTGGCAAAAATTAGATTTGAGTTTTTGCTCTCGTTTAAACATCCTTGAGATGTCAGGACAATTAAGATAGGTTGATTAGCCTAATATCCACTCCTCAAGTGGTAGCAAGAAAGGAACAGAAGGTCATTTGCTTTATGGGGTGTGCAGTTTTGGCAAAACTAGTCTGCCATCTCCCCCCTGAACGCTGAGTAGCAAATGCCTTCATCTTCTGACTAATTTGGTTTTATAGACTGTTTTGGATTCTTTTGCGTGAGATCTGTGGCATCTCAAAATAATGAGTATTTACTAGCATGCCTAATACTCTAAGTGTTACTCAAGTGCTCCTTGGAGGTCACTTGTTATAGTGGCTAGGTAGAATACTTCTGGATTTTTTTGTGCAAGCCTCTTTATTTAGGCCATCTGACAAAATTCTGATATAGACTACAGTCAGAATCAGTTTAAGACTTGATTGCCTCTTAGCTTCAGACTTTGGTTGAGACCTCATATTGCACATAAGATGCTAGCAATAAGCCTGTCTTGCTGCACTTGCATCAGTTCACACAGAAGATATTAGCACCATACAGACTATGGATATAAACTGTAACTGTTTGAAGTCAATGCAACCATCAATTTAAAAATTATTGGGATGATGGTGAAGCTCCAGATTTCTTATGGTTGCAGTCTTAGTGAGTAAATCGTACACAAAGCGTGTAAGAGTTCTCAGGTTATCCCTCTTTGCTTTTACAAATGTTGCTGCTGTTACGTAGATGGACTCAGCAGGTTATGCTGAATAACTGTGTAAAACAATGTCTGCGGTGCCAAATCCTGACATATTATTGGAAGACAATGCTTTCTTCCCAAAGGCACTCGTATAACTACCCCAAAGGGAAGGGGTACCAGAGCTATCCTAAAAATCTCTTGGTTTTAAATTGTATTATAAACTATAAATACATATCTAAAAATTATACAGAAACTATTTTAAATTAATCCTGAAGTCATTCATAACATCAAAATGATTTATAATTCATTAGGAGATGGGAAAGGGAGAAAAGCATGTAAAAGGTGGCTCTCAATTGTTCTCCTTCAATATATAGTTGGTTGTCAAGAGTAATGAATATATTACCCAAACAAATGAAACCTTGATTACTCTCTGAAGTGTTCTGACAGAATATTTCATGAATCCCTCTGTGGCGAAAGGAGCCACTCAAACACCAACCAGTGGCTAGGTTCAGTTACATATGGGGATACTGCTAAACCAGACGTTTTTGTGTGCTTTGCTTTGTTTTTGTTGCAAGCATGTTGTTGCTGGTATTAAAATTTAATATAGTTTATACAATAAAAGCTTGTAAAATTTTCTTAAATGTGTTGCAGCTTTGATTGCATTTCATGTGGTTTACCATGTTTGAGAGAATTATTTTAAGAAATTTTACTATTTTAATTGAATGCAGGCATTTATAAATGTTTCACATCTGAAAGTTGTGTTTGGCTGATGCAAGGTCTCAAACTAAATCTGCCTGGTTATACCTTATTAGTGAACACATTTTCATATTTGCAGTATTCTGCTTTCTTCTGTAAGGTTTAGTCACTTAGTGATAGGGAGTATGTTCTCAGCAATGCCTGCAGTGACTCTAGCTGCCAGCCATAGCCCACCTCTTCCTGAAGTCATGAAATGAGCTGTCGCAACATGAAAGTTCAGCCTCTCTGCTGGAGAAACCTCTCTGTGAGCTGTTCAGAGTCACTCTCGCTGGCACGTCTGCCTCAGCACTGCTGCCTGCGTGGCTCATGGAGGAGCCAGATGGGCCGGCTCTCCTTTTTGGCTCTTAGTCTTATGGAAAGTTGAGGAGAAATCCATGGTCTTTAAGGTGTCTCTCACACACAGCAGAGGCCAGCAGCAGTTTTGCCTGATTTAACCACCACAGTGACGCACGAGGAACAGCCTAGAGGATGTAGAAATAGTGGCAATGGAGGTCACTCCTAGAAAGGTTCGTGATCCTCTGTCACATGGTCACTGGAGGATTTTTGTTGTCTTTACAACTGGCAATGGGTTTTAAAGCCAGCTCCAGGTTTATCACTGTTCCTACTCTGGAGGTCTTTGAGCACCACGTTGTTGGGACACCTGTGGGAAATCCTGAAAAATACTGATGCCCAGAGCAGATGTTGCTCCGAGAACCCTGTTATTCATAACAGAGGAGGTATCATGTCTCTGTCTGCTGGTTAGATGAGGAAAAGATTATTTCATCACAGCTCTGAGGGGCAGAGTGGTGGTGGAGCAAAGGGTGTGTAAGGGCTTCTCAACTTGCCTTTGTAAAGTTCATAATTTTGTAATAAGTAAGTAGAGATATCCCCAGTGCAAACAGCATTTCTCAGGACGAAGTTCTGAGTTACAGCTCCGTGAGCTTTGTGGGTTGTTTTGGTTTTCGTTGGCTCCTTTTGTTTTATTTTGTTTTGTTTTGTTTTATTTCCTCCCCAAAGGTGTTAGCTCATTGAAAACATTTCCAGTTGTTGATAGATGACTTTTTTTTTAATGATTTTTCTTCAATTAATTGGGGTAGCAAAACAGTCCTCCAGGATTTATTGGAGTTTTCCTTGAAAAGGCAGATAAAACACTTCCACATCCTCTTTTTTTTGTTGTTGTTGTTTTGTTTTCCTTTTTAAATTTTTATCCTTCCTGAATGTACTGGGAACTTGCCATGTTCTGGGTCAGGAAAAAGACCACAACCAGTTTATTATTTTTTCTTTTAATTAAGCTGATTTTTTTTTTCTTTTCTTTTTTTTCTTTTTTTTTTTTTTTTTTCCCCAGTATATGCACTTTGCAGTCCACTGATTTAGACAGGAAAACCTGTCCTTGTTAAGAAAAATACTGAATAAAACAGAGCTGTTAGCCCATATCCAAAAATATTCTATGTTTTTGTTTTGGGTTCTGCTGGAAATGCTACATTAACTTTGCCTCAGGACACTAATTAACAAACTGGCCATTAATTGCTGGTAATAAGGAACTTGTCAGCAGTCATTGTTTCCTTAACCTGCCTAAGTCCAAGAGGACAAGTTTAGAAGAAAATACCTCTCTGAAAGATCCTTGTCTTTCCTCCTAAATGAGAGAAACTCGCAGTAAGTGAACGAAAAGGGCCTTGGGACTATTTATTGTCAGATACTGTTAGTTTCTGAAGCAGCAGGAATTTGTCGAGAAATGACCAGTAATGTGATGCTGGAATAAGCTGTTTCCTTGATAACGCTTCTTGCCTTTGACTGGAAACAAACCTCACTAAAAATAGTCATGAGAGAGAGTGATTTCATTCTTGAGGATTGAAGGGGTAGCCATGTATATATTTCTTGTCTGTCTTCACTTATCCTGTTCATGTAATAAATGGAACGATGACAGATGCGTGCGGTGACGTTACAGCCAGCATTAACAATTGCTGCCATTTACTCCACAGGCAAAAAGTTGGGCTGAAATTGGAACAGGTATCTAGGGCCCCAGGGCATTTCAAGAGAGGTTACAACACTCAGAGTTAGGGGTGGAAAAGTGTTCCACTAAACGAAGATGATAGTAATGTCTGAGGAATTAAAAGACAATTTCTGTCTTCTGGGAGGATACAATGCTTCTATTTTCATACTTTCTGACTTTCAAAAAAGATGTGACAAGGGATACAAACCCAAATAAAATTATTTGATTCAGAAGAGTTAGTAGTGGACTCTTATATTCTGTAGGTTATGTGGAGATGGGAAAAAACAAAAAAAGAAACAAAACAAAAAACCCCCCACCTTGCTGAGCCTAGTCAACTGGGAGGAAAATTATTTCTCTATTGTACTTAGAGCTTTAAAAACAAATAAACAAAACCCATGTCAGTGAGATAAGGAGTCCAGGAGGACACACATTTAAAGATAGAAAAGAAAGGTACTTAAGTTAGTTACAATGATATCAGTCATTATATTTATAATATTATATTAGGACAGTATCTTGGGAAAGAGGGCAAAGTAAGGGTTTATGTTGCAGGAGCACCCTTGAGCCCATTTCTGGAGTTGTGATTCTAGCAGGGATTGTACCAAGATGTAGCAAAGAGCTGATTGTGTCTCCAGAAGTTTAAAACCTATATGTATGACAAGAAACAACATGTGGATGAAGCAAATCAGTAGAACTGGATAGTGGGAGGATGAGCTCATTTACAGAAGAATAGCTATCGCCCAATGCATCTCTCTTCTTGGCTGCGGCACTGGCTGGCAGTGTTTGGTAAGCCTTGTGGCAGAAGCAAGCCTCAAGGTGAGATGAAATCCAAACTAAATAGCTCTTTATTTTGAGCTAAACATACTCTGATCTTATTAAATGTTTAAGGGAATTTCAGGGAATTCTAGAGGGATGAGTGAGGGAGCGGTGGGTAAGGCTCAGTAGCTGGATGAGTTCCTGCAGCAACCTGGTTCTGCTGCAGAAAAGGGAGCAAGAGGTGGGGAGTGAATTCCTCCTTCTGCTTGCTGGAATGGCATCACCTTGGCTGTTTATCGGAAAGGGGCTTAGATGTGCATATGTGTTGTGTGTCCTCCTTGAGCACCCTCTTTATTTAGAGATGGGTGTGCACTGGTTAAGGTTAATCCACCTCCTTTCTAGTGCACAGTTAAAGAAACCAATGGCTTGAATGCTGAGGTGAATCATGGCACCCTTTTGTTTCAGAGCTGAATCTCGCTTATTCCCAGTTCACGAGTTCAGCCTTGGGAAAAGTAGTCTGTTTATTTTCTTCTTCTTTTATTTTAGAAAGATTTAAAAAAAATAAATAGTACTTATTAGAAAAGGATTTCAAATATGAGTGAATTACCTTTTTGAAATGAAGTGCTGGGCATTGTCGCCAATAAAATTATGAAAACCTGTACATAAGTATTTACATAAATAACAAGCATTGATCTGGTGAAACCTTTCAGGAATATATGTGGGGAACAGTATTTTTCTTTCTACTTTTAGAATTTTCTTTATTTGTATTTCATTTTCTTTGTGGTTTTCTTTGGGCTTTTTAAAAATCCTTGGGAGTTAAACATGACAGGTTGAATGTGAAAAGAAGAATTGCATTGGTATATGATTTACCACATTTTTCCCATGCCATGAGTATATGAATTCCTGCTTACATAAGAAAATATTTGAACATAAAAAGCAATAATTTGGAATCAGATTGTGCAGGATGAATCATGAGAGAAAATCTCATTAGAGATCCAAAAAATATTCTGGCGTTTCTGACAGAGTGTTTTCATAAAACATTTTTTTTCTGAAAAGGAATTACTCAGTAGGTAATAATAGGCAAAAAAAAAAAAAAAAAAAAAAAAAGGCAACCAAAATTTGCAACCTGATTTCACTCCATGATTTCTTACATATTTTTGCAAGGAAAAGTGTATATCTTATATAAAAAAATAAAATTTTTAAAAATTGTGCTTATCTTTTCCTTGGTTACTTTTCCAAGGTCTCTTCGGTTTCACATTAAAGAAAAAAACTACAGTCTTGGGGTCCCACTTCTCTTGTTTATTTGCCATAAATAGAATTATTGAGTAGTGGAATAAAGTAAACTACAGTCTTCATGCTGATACGTATTTTTTTTTTTAATATACCAAAGTTATCTAAATTTCCAGGTCCTTCATGTTTAATGGGAACATCATAGGCTGCAAGCTATCACCTGGTTTTCTCTCTCTTCACAGAATCACAGAATGTCAGGGATTGGAAGAGACCTCTATAGATCATCTAGTCCAATCCTCATGCCAGAGCAGGAACACTTAGATGAGGTTACACAGGAAGGTGTCCAGGTGGGTTTTGAATGTCTCCAGAGAAGGAGACTTCACAACCCCCCTGGGCAGCCTGTTCCAGTGCTCTGGCACCCTCACTGAGAAGAATTTTCTTCTCATATTTAAGCGGAACTTTTTGTGTTCCAATTTGCACCCATTGCCCCTTGTCCTATCACTGGTTGTCACCAAGAAGAGCCTGGCTCCATTCTCATGACATTCGCCCTTCACATATTTATCAACATTAATGAGGTCACCCCTCAGCCTCCTCTTCTCCAAGCTAAAGAGACTCAGCTCCCTCAGCCTTTCTTCATAAGGGAGGTGCTCCACTCTCTTAATCATCTTTGTTGCCCCACGCTGGACTCTCTCCAGCAGTTCCCTGTCCTTCTTGAACTGAGGGGCCCAGAACTGGACACAATATTCCAGATGTGGTCTCACCAGGGCAGAGTAGAGGGGGAGGAGGACCTCTCTCGACCTACTAACCACCCCCCTTCTATTACACCCCAGGATGCCATTGGTCTTCCTGGCCACAAGGGCACAGTGCTGGCTCATGGTTATCCTGCTGTCCACCAGGACCCCCTGGTCCCTTTCCCCTATGCTGCTCTCTAATAGGTCTTTCCCCAACTTATACTGGAACATGGGGTTGTTCCTGCTCCTGTGTTGAAAATATTAGCCTGTCTTCACCTTTCAGCCATTTTCTGTGGGAAATGCTATCTGAACTTTCCACTCCTAGATTACCCTATTTTGCCTATCCTTTTAGCATGAGAAAAGAGATGTCGAATTTAAAATGACTTGAATGCAAAATATACAGAAGTGGTTGCTGCTTTAGAAATTGTGCAACATAAAAATAGAAATTAGAAGTCTGTGGTGGTTTTGAGATGAGTGATTATTTTAATGCGATAGAAATGGTTACTCCAAATCTTCATGGGATTTCGCTTTGAAGTTATACAAAAGGGTAGTTCCCTGCAACTGGAAACATACTAGAGCCTGCCAGTTAAAAAATAAAAATTATTTAGAAATTTGTCAAAATATTCAGCTTTACAGTTTTGCAAGTTCGAAGCAATTATCCATTTGGCAACTTTAGACAATTTATATCTTAAAAGAAAAAAATAGTGTAAAAGCTGACTTTTTGTTTGAAAAAATTGATAACATTCTGGTAGTGCCAGTTGGAATACACAGTCTTTTTTCTTGCTTGTGGGAAAGGTCTGATACTTCAATTTTTCAGCATAACTTTTTGAGATCGTAAACATTCTAGAAACACAGGAAATCTGTTTTCCACTCCTGCATGCAGAGGCACAAACCTATGGCCATACGACACATTGAAAAAAGGCACTGTATTAGTATAGTATTTTTTTAGCAATGTATATACAAATAGCTACCCGAAATTAGGTACTTAGCCATTAGTATCTTAGAGCTAGCTGCTAAAAGCTATTGTCCTCTTAGCAAGCACACTGGCTTGTCAGCTTAAATGGCAGTCCCTGTGATTCACCTTTCTATAGGGTTGTTACATATGGAGAACATTAGACAGTTCCTAAACCTAAGAGTGATCAAAGGTCCTTTCAATTCCTTTTGCATGGTTGTTTCATGGATTTTTTTGGGGGGGAAGGATGGTGGTGTTAGCTTTGTACTATGAGCATATTGATCTGTTCAGCTTTTTTTATTTTTGTTGCACTATCCATGAACATATCTCCTAGTGTATTCCCCCAAATAACTTCGGGATCCCCCGGCTTACTTCAGACAGGTATAATAGAGAAATGAAGGCAGCAGGAAGAGCAGAGACCCTGTCAGTGTTCTCATGAGGGAAAGGGCAGTGGTATGAGCTTTCCCATAGTACACATTGGAAAATTCTCAGGGCACAGAAGCCATCAAACACTAAGACTGTAGGGGAAAAGAGGAATTTGAGTTTACATCTTCCTAAGCAGCTATTTGAACTTTCCACAAGAAAGAAATGAGTCTTCATTATCTCTAGTGCTTGTAAACTACTTGTTTAAACCCTTTCTTCTTCCTCCCCCTCGCGCCCCCCAATCTCCTAAAAGGATAACAAAACCTGTTTGCAAGCAAAACTATTCTAAATGGATATCTAAACTGACCTGGCAAGAACAGGGGTGTAAGACAGGGCATATAGCAGAAATACTGTGATGTACAAGGTGTCTGTTTGGGATGATGATGGTTGTGTGGAGAGCGTAGCAAGGGGCTGACGTTCACCCAGCGCCGCAGACTGTCCCAGGACACCGAGCTGGCTACGAGAGCCTTTGCGCCAGCAGGCAGCCTAGAGCTGAGTAAGTGGCCTGGGAACGCCTGTATCCGCTTTTATGTACGTTTTCCTCATTTGAGAGATTATATTATGAAGCCAGAGGGAGTGCTTCAGGCAGAATATATAAATTAACTGGTTACTGAACTGTGTAGGAGGGACTGAATTGCTGGAAAGAGAAGCTGACAATAAAACCTCCGTCTGTGCACTGCAGAAAGGCATTTTAGCTGCCCAGGTCAAACCTCACGTGCTATTTCCAGCAGACGAAGGTGGTGGCCTAGAACAGCTCTGGAAATCAAACAGCTGAAAATAGAAACCTGGCTCGCAATGCTGTTTTTCAACAATTGTGTTAATGCAAGATTTCCAGCTGACACGGCTGGAAGATTAAGGACGTGAATTCAAAGTCACTCTCAAACTATCCCAGACTTTGGAAGCAGAGTTTGGCTACACGTCCATAATAAAAAAGCAAGTTTGTAGAACTCAGATCCAGTTCAAGCTATCAAGTGTCCTCCAAAATGTAGAGGTATTTGGATCAAGCATTTTGGTCATGATCCATCTTTAATTTTCACCAAATGTTCTAAACTTCTAAATCCCCTTTTGCTCCTACTTTTCTTTCCTGACTTTATTTTGACTGTATTTTCTTTCTTATTCTTCCCCGGTTAAAAACGTCAGTAAGATTTTTACCAGGGAGTTTTGTTACTTTGGAATGCTCTTAGTTTTGTCATCCATCTGCACCTCTTCTCTCCACCTGCCCTGCTAATCTATTTGACAAATTTATTTTGTTTTGCAATTGTTGTTCCAAGGAAGTAGCAGCAGTAGCTTTTAGTCGCCTGTAGAGTCTATTACACTATATGTTCAGAACCAGGCACAGTAAAAATACTGCTTGTGCTCTACACTACCAAGAGGTTTGTGGGTTTTTAAATTTCAAAATATGTAAGTGCATTCACGTAGAAGTTGGAGTTATCCTGAACTGTTTCTTTTGATAATAGGTCTGATGATGATATGGATGGATGATATGAAAAATATTCTGACAAAAATAGTCTGAAGCAGAATTCATGGCAAGTGGGATTTTCAACAGTACTTAGTAGCTTGCCTTTGTGTATATGTAAAATGTGTGTTTATAATAGAGCTTAGTTCATTAATTGATAGTTTCATTATGTATAAAAGCCATGAATCACCGCAGCTAGAGGGTTAGAAGAATACTAATCTCTTTAATCCAGTACATGGTTTTTAGTAGCAATCTAAGCAGTGTGAAGACAGGTCACTGTAGTGCAGACAATGGGAATTTCAGATGATACATTGCTGTAGCTTTTACACAATGGGTCTAAATACAAAAAGCAGTAGAGAAGTACATTTATTCTCTTTCAGACTTGTCTATAGTTAACAGAAAGGCTGTCTGAACAACCTTGGCTGCATGGGCACAACTATAGCAATATAGAAGTAAAAACGGACTGAAACTGATATTATTCAGCCATACAATGACAAATTCAATATCTGTATATTAACGTAGTTCTGTATATGTAGGGGACTTTCTCCTGGCACTGGGCAAAACATCTGCAATACTGTAATACTTGATATCAAGATGTTGAGATATGTTTTTTTCATTTTAAAAAAATTAAATACACCATCTTTAACTCTAGATGCTAGAAAAAGTTGAAAGTTTATTCTTTGTCACATATAAAGTGGTGACTGTTAAAATTTAAAGAAACAACCTTTTAAGAAAATCAGAAGAGGTGAAGAAATGTGGAGAAATATGTAACTTTGTGGTCTTAGTATAACTTTTCACTTGTAATAACACTTACTAGTACAGTGCCTTATTAGAACAGAGATTTTGGTTATGTTTGCACAGTGCTTAGCACAGTCATCTGAATTTGTTTGGGGTCTTCCAAGTTCAGCACCATAAAGCATGTACAGAAACCTTTCCTCTTCTTTCAGAGGATATTAATAAATTTGTATAGTAAAGTACTTGGGTGGTAGTGGCTGCCATTCTGTAAGGCTGTCAACATGAACTTAGGTCAGTCCCTTATGTATCTAAATTGATAAAGACTTACTTAATCACGCAGTCACATGGTTCTATTTTCTACATCGTATTTGCATTATTCAGGCCACGGGATGGATAATATTATCGGAGTTTCCAAATAATAATTAATATTTTTTTGTTGGTTTTGCTGTTCAGAATAGTTTCCTGCATTCAGGTTGTGCTTCAAATATTGAAGCATTAATTTCCACAAAAGTGTGGTTTTGTTTGTTTGGTTTTGTTTAAAGAATTCTTACTAGTGCATTTTCAATTTGCTTCAAGAAATCTTTTCTTACTATACGAGTGAAACGGAGGAAGTGTTATTTCTGGTTTGCATCCTGGAAACTGATGTGCAGAGAGATTAATCTAAATGTATCCATTCATTTTAGGGAAATCTGAGATGCCCGGGACCTGATTTCTTTTCCAAGTGCTATGAATTAGCTTGATCTATGCAACGTAGGATAGCTCTAGTTCTATGTGACCAGCACTTACGTAATTCAGAAATCAGCATTCAAGTTAGGCATCCAGAAAATGAGTTAAACAGAACTTGTGACTACCCCTGACAAGCTACATATAAAAGGCTTACTTGATATTTCAGAGGCCTATACTTTGAGTGGCTTTTCATGAGAATCACAGAAGGTATATACTTGGAGCTATAGCAAGAAAGGTTACTGAACCTCTGCCTTGTCAAACGTGACCTAAACAATTTCTTTCTGCTCTGCCCCATCCCCTTCAAAAAAACCAACCAAACAACAAAAACAAAAACCAAAGAACAGGCAATCTTGGAAATAGCCAAACCCTTGTTATTGAAGTGAGCAATAATATATATTTCAGCCCACAAAAGAAAATAGTAAATAATTCAAGCAATTGTAATTTGTCAGACTGATCTTGGAAGTCACCTATCCCAATAACAATGATGAGAATAAAAAGATCAGTAGGTTACACCACGAATGTAAAGACAGATAGAAGGGGTGCTACACCTCTCTCTTTTCCCTGTGTTCAGACAGGAATGAATAGATTGACCACCGAACCAGCTCCTGCATTTCTATGTAGGCCTGAAAATCTCTGCCAGCTGATAATTGTTCTGCTCACAGGGATTACAGCATTATGCATGGGACCTTTTGGGGATGGCAGGTCAGTGAATTGGTTCCTTGAAGGCTACCAAAACTACAAGTTTTCATCAGACCTGGGAAGTCTGCTAGGAGAAAATAACATGTGAAAATACCACATTTGTTTGCTCCCCATTACTTTCATATTACGAAGTCTCCATTTCCAAATATAATTGCATTGAGCTGAGAAAGTTGGCAAATAGAAAGAAAGAAAATACCCAACCCCAAGCAAAGCTGGATCCTTTCCTCTTCTTATCTCACCTGGTGTGACAGGAGTTCCCCAGACTGACTTGCACCAGCACTTGCATAGAGCCTGTGCTTCAGAGAATGTACAAGTGCTGCTGACATTGCAATGTGGGAAGCAAATCCAGTTGTGAGCAGGAAGATTTGAATCCAGCTTATCCTTCTTTTCCTGCTTAGAAATTCAGGGAGGGAAAAGCAATGCTAATTCAGGCTTGCCTCTTCCACCTGCAGACTCAAAGCTCACTTGTGAAGTAGACCTGATGCGGTTCTAATTCTTGGGTTCAAGGTGTTTAATTGCCTCGGGTAGGAAACTGGAAGGAGGAAGGGGGTTATTCCTGTTGCCTAGGCCCTTATTCCAATGGGGCAACTGAGCTGATTAACTTGCCAGTTTCCCCCCCTCACACCCTTCTGCAGACATTCAGGCAGCAAGGGCAGAGTTTTGCCAGCTTGAGCAATGTTCTCCATGTCACTTGGTGCGTTTAGCTACAAACTTAGCTGAAAACCTACTGTCAACAGTGGTTTACCATGGAACACTGGATTTCTAAAGGGAAAGCAGTTTTGGAAGAAAAGACACGTTTTTCTATGGACAAGCTAGCCTCTTGGCAGAAAAAGCTGATTCTAAAAGGCTGGGATTTGACAACAGTGGGATCTTAAGAAAAGGCTGTCGAGCAACAAGCTAATCTATGCTCCTAATCCAAAAAGAGAAAAAATGTAATTAAAAAGTCATTTGAAGAAAATACAGAGTTTTGGCTTGCTGAGGAGAGAGATCTAAGAATCATTTTTTTTCATTTAGAAGAGTTAGCTTGAAGCTACAATTGCTTTTGTTGTCTAAAGTCTCAAACTAGAAAGCCTTTAACAATATGAAGAACTTCAAGCATGTAATGTCAAGGTTTTAATTACCTTTTACAAATTAAACTAAATTCACCAGGCAAATAAATAAAAAAGAAAGCAAGTCCCACAAAAGAAAACAATCTTTCTCTTTTTTTTTTTTAATCTTCTTTTAATTCAGTGTTAACTCTTATGCTATCATGACTGCCATTGTTTAAGAACTGTAAAAGCATTTTCCAAGAGGTTTCGCTAATGCTGATAATGCCATGATATGATCAGAATTCTTGAGGTTGCTTAAATTCCTCAGCTCTCTAATTTTTTAAAATATGTATTTAATGTAGCAGGAGGCACAAGAACAGTGTCCTGTTCAAAATACTGAAGAAAACCAGAACAGTAGTCCTCTCTGCTACAGGTAGCTTGTATAAGTAGCACCATGCTGTTATGCAGTGACAACCCAAAATAACACAGCTGAAAGTTGTGCTACTGATAATCTGTTCTGTGGTGTATTTTCTGCAGCACATAGTTCCTGAGGTGGTCCCTTCAGGCTCAGTGTTACCATCTACAGTTTGGTTTTGTGGTGCTAGACGTCAGTTTGCTAGTGCCTTTCAGAAAATGGAGAAGCTATTCTATGCTTTTTAAATCCACTGGGTCATCCTTGGATATTTCTAGGCTTACACTCTCCAGAGGTTGTGGTGTCTGCCTGGAGTTTCTCAACAGCAGCTAACACGCTTTGCCTTCAAAGCAGAACAGTATTGCTTTTACCTGTGCCGAAGAGAGTGGGATCTTAGCTTCTATAAAGACCTGATATTATTCCTGAGTTGGGGTGTCTTCACACACCCCGCTCTCCCATTTTGGCCAGGTTTGAGGCTCAGCTGCATAGGAGGGAGTGGGATGTACATTGTAAGAGTGTCTCACTTTAGAATGTCTTAATTTGAAACAGACCCCAAGATAATTTTTTTTTGCTTTAAATGAAATGTATATTCATACTGAGCAAATGCAACAACCTATGATTAATGAGCAGCTTTTCACAAGAATTAATATAATTCCAAAGTTCTAACCATTAAGTATAATCATTAAGGAATGTCTGAATAAATAAACAAATAATGGCAGTTTTATTCTACTCCTTTTGTAACACTCATGATTCTAACTGCTAGACTCTACATGTTTTTAGTGGATTTTGGCATGTGTATGCTTACCTGTGGTCATGATACATGGTGATTAAAAAAAAAAAAAAAGGAAATAAATAAAAAAGAAGTAGGGCATGTGGGCACTATGTCACCTGCATTTAATGCTCTCAGGAAAGGGGAAAGTATGGAAAGCTTCTGTGGACTTTGTAAGCTCTTGTCAGCTGTGGCATACAACATAGGAAGAAAAATGTAAGGGGAAACTCCTACAGAATGTGAGCTTTAATTGAAAGCTTTATCACAAAGATTGGGACTAAAAATGAATAATCAACCGCAACTCTGGAAGTTTTCTTCCCAATGCTTGCTTTTGCATTGGAGATGTTATTTGTTAGCTATATTCACTACTTCTGCTTTTTAATACACAATCGCAACAGCCAGCTGCTGCGTGACTTACCCTGCTACGTATGCTACCAAGTGTGTTTATTTACTAATGTAAGCAAACCTAATTAAACTGACAGGACACTGATTTACAGTAGGGATCAGCTTGATATTTTCAGTCTCTTTGCACACAGAGAGGCACTGCCAACACATCAGCTGCTTGCAAGTTAATCCCTGCCTGCATCCCTTTGCCAAGGGCAAAACTGTCCATTCTATCCCTAACCCCATCCCAAAACAAGATTTCTTGTAAAGAGGGCTCACGCTGTGATTCACTTTGTGGTGGGATTGCAGTGTGACTCACGCTTCTCCAGTCCCACTGCGGTCATCTCAGACCAGGGAGTGAGGGAACACATGTGGTCAGAGAAGGCAGGAGAAGCCAAGAGGTCCATCTGCTCTGACAGTGGATGAACTGCGTGAGCTTCTGGAAAACCTGTCACCTCCTTGTGCTGCACTGAGCTTGAGGGCAGACTGAACATGCAGCTTTCAAAATCTATGTGCTGAACCTGAGCTGGGCTGTTTAAGTTGCACAAAAGTGGCAAAATGAAGTTTTTTTCCCCTTGGAAACTTTATTTTATTTGGAATAGAATGTTGTTGAGCATATTAAACAGGTTGCAAACCCAGTTTTAGGCTTATGGGGTGTTCTAACTGTAGATGCTTGTAATTTGTGATGTTTTGTGTATAAAAGTTAGGTTAAGTAAGTAGTCCAGAAGATGTCACTGGCTAAAGGACCCAGATTTGCAAAGGCAGTCAGGGTTGTTGCCTGCTCATTTCAGGATGAATTTAATTCACCATGAACTCAAGAAGAGCTGCTAAAAAGTGTTCAAGTTTCCTCAGTACTCTCATAAATGGAAGATAACTGTGTTGAAGGGCTTTAACAGGATCTAAGAAAATAGTTCCTCATGATGGAGATGAGGAAAAAAAAATGTATTAATAACTTTTGCCTTGAGTTTTTGATGATGCAGTTAAAGCGAGACCCTATATTCAGTAAGTCTTAGTTCAGGGTCTGCAAGAAAAAGCACACAGTCTCACTCATTCCTGGACTGTTTCACTGTTCCATATCTTAAGCCTCTGTAAGAAATTATTTGGTTTCCATTCATAGTCTATCATAACTCATAGTTTGAGGTTTTTAAAAATAATTCTCCTGGCCAAGTGCGGATTGCTAAATCTTACGTAATGCTCCACTGACGTAGTAGTGTGATTTTTCCAACATCGCTGAATGGGTCATTGTTAACATTTTGGGGAGGATTTTACTTTGTACTGTGACTCTTGAATAGCTGGGTTAGAATATTAACAATACTACTTCAACATGCCATCTTGATATTTCATGAGTTTAACTTAGTTTTTAAGTTGAACGTGTACTCTAGCTGGGTTATAAGATTTTCTTTCATAATTTTCATTCCATGAATCTCTGAAACAAGCCCCAACTTGGTACGAATGATCTACCCACCACTTACTTATAAAGACATCATTGGCACTGTTTCAGCACTTATGCTCAAGTGTTTAGCTGGAACATTTCACCACACTCAGAAAAAAACTGGCTGCCAGGGGTTTGACACTTGTTAGCCAGTATTTTTGGAAGGTCCTGAGTAACTGAGAATGATCCAATCTCATTATAGCCTCTAATGACTCCTTGATCTGCCAGCTATGATGATCTATATGTATTTCTGGACTTTCCACTGTCTTCTTTACAACAATTTTACTGTTAAGTGAGGGTCTCTTCAGCCCGACTTTATAAAAATCTCATAGGTTCAAGGAGGCTTTATTCTTCCTGTCATAACTGATCTCTCAGTTTACAACTTGAACTGTAACCTCAGAAGATCCTTGACTAGTTGTTCTTATTCTAATTTCTTTCACTTCTCTTTCATGGATATTTTTCCAAGTTAAATGAAAGTCAAATTTCTCACTTTGCTTCAAATCCCCCTCAGCCCCCCTCCCTTTTTTTTTTTTTTCCTGTAAGGAAAAGTCCTGTGTACTTGACCTTTACATTCAAGGAAACCAAACAGAAGATGAGTGAAAGACCACATGAATCATAACTGGGAAAATCTCAGCAGCCAAAGTCAAGCCAAATTATTAAGTTTTTTACTTGTCTGGACAACCATGGTTTGCCTATGCTGAACTACCTTTTTTTTTTTTTTTTTTCCACTGGTTGCCTTCAATTATTTGAGTGCCAATTCACTCAAGGCAATTAATATATCTCAAAAAACTAGTCTGGGTAGATGTATTTCAGGATAAGAACTCTCATGCTCTGAGTAAGTGAGCTCCAAGGAAAAATAGCTTGAGTGTCTTGGAAATATCTAGTCTATAAAAAGATATATAGATATTTATATTTAGAAGGGACTTGACTGGCAGTAAGTGAAAACTTGCATGAAGAAAAATAGGTTAAAAAAAAATCACAGCCCCTTTAACATGTTTCATGCTAGATAAAGGGTTCATAGTTGGAGTGGAGGGGAAGAAAGCTCAAAATTCACAAAAGTCACTGAATTGTAGCTGTAGTTAGATATAAAAAACTGGTTATAGTCAGTATAGTATTGAATAGGCCTACTGGGAGCAGCCATGATTGGTGCATGATGTCTTTGACATCAGTTTTGGGCTATTGAGACTTATGAAGAGAGATCTGGCTGTTTGCTGGAGCTAGATTTTGTTCTGCGAGGTGCAAGCTCAAGGCTACTTGTGAAGCAGGGCAAGAAATAAAAATACATTTAAAAAAAATACAATTGGCAAGGCAAGATCACTTCATATAGGAGAAACAAGCTTCATGTTTAAAGAAGCTGAAGCGCTCTTCTGCTATTGTGTTATAAAACTTGATAGAGCTGTTGGGAATTTGGGGAGCAGAAAGGGACAAGAGGAGAAATAGCCAGAAAATATGGTTAAGAGATCTCAATGTACGCCAACTTCACTGAGTCTTTCTCTGTACCTTTCTGAATTAAAACCTGACCATGAAAACTATGAGGGAATCTGTGTGGCTTCAGCTACATAATCTTCCACTGTCAACAGTGGGAGAGAGTAGAATAAAATGAACAGTAAATCTAAGCCTTGAAAGGAGAAGCTGCTGATTATATGGTGACTTGTGCCAAGTTTATCCTACATTATCATCCTAAACTGACCATTACCCCAATGAGATAAGAAGCAAGGACTCAACTGTTTTGGTTTGGTGTCCATTATTACTATTGGATGTCTAAATTCACAAATGGAAGTGCTTTTTCAGGGTTTGAAAACCTCATTAATGTGCCCAGGTCAACAATTTCAGGCCTAAGCCCCTGAGGTTAGTCCCTAACTACCTTTCAAGGAGCTAGGTTTTCCAAAGTGCTGTCAGTCTTTGTTGACAAATCAGGAACTTAGGAGCCTATATTTTCTTGTAGTAACAAGTGTAGGTACTCCATATTTTTAAATCTGAGTTTTGAAATGAAGTTGAAAACTGCTTTAAAAGCACTGCCTATTCCAAAAGCACTGCTTCCATGCAGCACAACAATTTTTGGGAAAAAATGTCACATTATCTACACTGAGAAGAAAGCACCCTAGAATATCACTGGTATCACCAGCCAGAATTCGGGGTGATATTCTGGCACTTCTCGTAACTGCCATAGGTGGGTATCATGGTCGCTTTCCAACCACAAGATGCTGTATGTTCCTGGCCAGGCCTCATGTGCACCAGTGTGGTGAGCCTGCACTGCTTGTGTCTGCACTGCACTTGGCACATGGGTGATGCAGAGAGCAGCTGCCTCCAGTCTTCTTGCTGCCTTTGTTATCTAACTACTGAATCCAATATTAAAAGCAAACAAAAAAAAAAAGTGTGAGGGGAGAGCTAGCTGAGAGAACTGTGTGAAGCAGCAGCCCTCTGAACTTAATTCTGGTTTCATCATGTTTTTTTCACAGTGACAAGGCTGCAGTTTGTCCATTTAATTTGCATTAAGGGAAGGATATTCAGCAAAGGACCTTTCCTTCTCTGTTATTGACACCCAAGACAATTTAAGGCTGTGCTATGGAACTGAACTTTCCTTTACAAAAGCAGATTAAAAATAGCAAACGGCTTAGTCAACAAACCACAGTTACTTATTCCACAAAGAGGAGTCAAGTACAATTCAAGCAAGCTAACCGCTGCCTTGGACACCTGATCGTATGAGTCTGGGAAATGTAAAAATCAATGTTCCAAAGCAGAAGAATTGAGCTGTGATCAATGGAGCACTGTTCAATCTCTGGCTCGCCAAACCCTGAAAGTCCTATCTGAAAAACCTTCTTACTTAGCCTTTTAAATGGAGAAACTGAGGATGCACTGTAGAAGAGAGGCTCATGGACAGCTTTCTGTGTCCTTCGGAGGAAACATGCCTGCAGTTGCTTTGTTCTGGATACCAGTTAACATGAGCTACCAGTTCTGTCCATGGTATCTGTATGTTAGAGGATTTTCGGACTTGGGCTTCTTCTAACAGGATCCTTTTATGGTACCTAAATCTGTGTGGGGTTTTTGTTGTTGTTTGTTTGTTTTATCCACGGGTATTTTGCTTCATATAATTAAATCGAGCAATGAGTCAGCAGGTTTGTCAGAAGGATGTCACAACCATTTTATTAAGCTCAGTCTGAGGCAGTTCAGACTTCACAAATATCTGTTTCTTTCTGGGTCAGTTCTGATACATAATCCTGGCTTTAGAAAAGGCGATCTTGTGTCAGGTCCCTTGTACCTGTTCTTGTAATGACAGAGGTAGCTCTTCTTTCTGTTTGAGGTGTCAGTGAAAATCCCGCTCTGAGTTTACAGAATAAAAACTAAGTCAAAGCTTTATTAAAGCTGAATCTTCCCACTCCCCATCTTTTGCCCCTTATGGAAAGGAAGCCTCCTTCTGCTGGTTGATTGACATTGCTGTTCTGGAGGGCAGCCCACGCTGCCTGAACATGATCCTCGCAGTGCGGGGATGCACGCTAGATTTCTTCACAGTTATGCAACATACTGGTTATGTGCCAAAGCAGAATAATCATCATTCACAGGGCCACAGAGGAAAACAGCAGAAATGTCAGGGCTAACTTGGGGACCACAGGGATGCTAATTCAGGGAGGTCATCCAGAAGATGTCCAGGTAGGCTAACAGAGACACTGGCTGAGCCCAGCCCTTCTTGCTTCCTTTGACAAGGTTTCCTTTTTCTACTCCCTCTATATCTCCTTCAAACATGTAAAAAGGGCTTTGCAGGTTAGGTGCCAAAGGCCATTTGTTTTGCTTTCTGTTATATCCTCTACAACTGGTTCAGGCTACTGTAAGGTGCTGCTGGTAGGGGTTTTTTTTGTTTGTTTCTTTACTTGGGCTATTAATTGACTAAATACTTTTTAGGTGTCAACACTGAAGAACTATAAACACATTAGCAAAATGAAAAACACACCAGCAAAATGAAAAACACACTTTAGGGCCATAAGCATCCAAGTGCAACCTGCAAATGAATTACATTATTTTTGTTGCTCATCAGCCTTCCAATGATGAACCATGATTGAAAGCTCACTGAAGCCAAGAGAAGCTGTCCTCTCAGAGGTTGGGGATAGTCCCTCTCGGTCATGCAGGAGTGTATAGAAGCAGATTGCTCTTGATCTGAAGAACATGTACTGGTGGCCATTCAGAAATCACTTAGATTCATTCTGCTTAGAAATTGCCTATACCTGTTAAGCTCAAGTTCTTCTATGGATATGGGCCTTTGACTGTAGCTACAGAAAGAAAGGGGCGGGAAAGCAGCTGCAAACAGCCAGCCTCATCATAGACAAACTCCCTGATGGCTCAAGCATGTTGGCTCCCACCACTGCACCTCCTGCCCGCCTCTCCTCCCCTCATCACAGGGGGTGCCTTGAGGTCTATGGTGGAGGGGGAAGGGCAGGGAACGGCCAAGGACCACTTCGCCCATTTGAAATGAGTGTGATTTAGAGCTATCTGGCAATAGCTACGGAGGTGCTGACTCCCATTACAAGTGAATTATAATTACATCCCTGCTGGTCCCTTCCCTTCTCTGCAGGAGTCTACATGTTTGTTCTTTTTTTTCTTTCAACAGAGACTCAGAGTAAATTCTTAAAGGAATTTTTGTAGCTGGAGAAAATGTCATGTTTGATTATTACAGGTGAGATTACATGGGGTATTTTTTCTTCTGAAAAAGAAGGAGAAGGAAGGCTGTAGGGTTTTTTAATAGCCAAATGAAAGGAGTAAATTGAATGTATATGTCACAGTGTCAAGTTTTTTATGCCCTAGATCATGTCACTGATACCACCATTAAGCCTCTCATCTGCTGATTTTATGTTGGAAGGTGTCAAACGTTTGCCTTATTTTGTTGTTAAGTGACATGGGATAAGGAAGACTGATGTAAGTTGCTAGACTTCTTAGAGACAGATTCTTATGGATATTCTTTGATCACAAAACGAATTGTGCTGTGTATTCTCTAACTTTCAGACAAAAAGCTGGTATCCTTTTAAACACGTAAAAAAAGAACTCAATTTTAATTAAAACATTGCAACCAGCACTGTCATGATGAGTAAGGCCCCAGGGTGTTTATCTATGAAACCAAGATTAAAAATAGTTACCTCCTTTCAACTATTCCATTAGGTTAGCTACGTAGATCTGTGACCGTATGAAGACTGAGTTTTCTTGGCCTTGATATGAAAAACAAGCATGGATTTACCTAGGGGAAGTTCAGAACCATTTCCTCTGCAATGCCCTGCCTACTGAGTCATTGGCAAGTTGTGTCATCCCAGCTGCTGTTTGAGACGGTGCTTTGTTCTAGCTCCACTAACACCAGGTAACAACCTCCCACTGTGGGTGTGCCCCCCTCCACGCTGTGGCTTACACTCTGCCTCGGGAAAAATATCAGTACTGTCAGCTCCTTTAGCCTTCCTTTTATGACTGTGTCTCAGCAAGTTTGTGCTGTTAGCTTGGTCATGTTCCTGTTGCGGGGCATGCTCTGTAAAGAGCAAGATGACATAATGCAATTGTAGACACTTTTTTTTAATATATATTTGATTATTGTTCTTTTATAAATCAGAAGTATTTTGGTTATTGTCATTCCATATGTTTAATGTCATGTCTCACCACTGAGGAATGAGAAAGCTTTTATTTCCTACTGATCTCTCTTGAGAAAGTATCTTTCTTCATCTTCTAGTTTTCCTAAGGAAATGGTATCAAAAGTAACTAATTTTTGGTCTTTGAAAGCTTCAAGATAATAGAAATACACTTTCTGTTTCAGGAACAGAATTCAGTACCTATATGCTGATAAGCCCTTCTCTCTTTTCTGGCCTGGCCGAAGATAGATAGATGTTCCAGGTTTTCTTGTGCTTTTCTGGTATTTGCCTCATTGCTGGGAAGGGTGTGATTCACCCAAGATGGCCTGCAAGATCAGGAAGGTTTACATCTTTTCACCACAAAGGTACCAGGAGGAAATCAGACACATAGGTGTAAATATTCAAACACTGGTGAAATTGCATGTTTATTTTCCGTAGAAAGGGATCCAGAGCAACTGCCCCTGATTTCTTGCTGCCTTCATTTCTATTTAACTACAGTCTGAGGTAAAAAGCTTAATTTGTTCCCCGAATGTGATCCAGCTGTAGATATCCTTAACCACCATCAGAGCTGATGACGTACAATTCATAGTAGTTTGTTCCCACTGGAGATATTTTTCTGTTTCTGCCTTGTGAAGGAAGTAGCACCTTTTCCCCTGCTTTCACAGACTTGCTGGTACAGACTGGGCAGTAGCCAGAGGGAGAACTCCACTCTCCATATTCAATACATGGATAAGACCCCATCTTTTACTCTCCTGGTTATGGTAGAAAGTCAAGGGACCAGCTGCACTCAGTTGATACCTAGTGGTCTCCTGTACCCTGACGATGTGAGTGATTCACTGTGCCTTAACAGTAACTAGTTCCAAAAAAGAAAGTTATACTTGTTGGTTTTGTTTTCAGTCCTGTCCAATTGCGTTCTTTCTCCTGGAACTTCAGTGGTATTGTTCTATCCGTTGTCTTTTGCTCATCTGACAGCTTTGTGGAGCTGGAAGATAGCACTATTCAAATTGGAAGGAGCCATAATTTAATTCCTGCATTTCTAGAAGAAAAGAAAAATAGCCCATTCTGGCAGTGAGGTGCAGGGGGTTGGCAGAGCATGAACACATTCAGTCAGTTCCCCAACTCAGCCGGAGGCAACCCCAGTAACCCAATCTTTCTGGGACACATGAACACCCTCCTTGCACTGCAGTAACCCTTCATCTTACATTCCTATCTTTTTACCCCATCTGGCTTTCTCTACACAACTCCTGGATTCCTCATTTATTTCTTCTATGTTGCTCAGTTTTTAAAGACACTTTTTTTTTTTTTTTAATTCATGTTCTTTCCTCCCTACTTGTTCTCAGAGTCCCATCTCTGGCAATGGGAGCGTGTGCACAGTCCACTCTGTCCTCTCTGCTGAACTGCCTGGTGTCTTCTGGTGAGTGAAAGATGAGCTTTGTTTCCTGAGCTTTATGCTGATGAGTTGATGCCACAGCACCGAACTGAATTGCCATTCCTGCTGTATCTGTTCTTTCTCCTAAATTTAGGTAGCATAAAGTGATTTCTTCACTTTCTAATGGAAAGTAATTTCCTAGTGAAGCACATGAGGAATTCTTATTCACACTCCTTGCTTGCTTCATGTAGTGAGTAGAGAAGCTCTCTCACTTTGTTTATCTCCTCAGAACCCCAAGTTTTATTGGACAGTTTCACTTACGGTTCAAGTCTCCTCCTTTCTTACTCAGACTGTGATGAATGCCTCTATGTATTGTATGTTTTTTCTTATGGAAATGACCTGACTAAGGATTTGTGATAGCTTCTTTTGAACTTTAATGGAAATAAGTTGTTCGTTTCTCTTGAACTATAATGAAAAATTTTCCTTAGTTCTTATTACACATTCCTTTTATGCATAGCTCAATGATCTCTCACTTCTAGCAGGAGGCCCATGGCAATTACAAGTACAAGGAGTCTTGGCTGCCTTGCCATCTTACTGATTTTTTTCATACATGTTATAGTTTCCTCTCTGGAAACCATAACCACATAACAGAAGGTGGAAAGAATTAATCTTCCTCATAGAACTCAAGGATTCGTGTGTTCCTTTTCTTATCATTATTGTCATTAGCACTGGTAACTCTTATAAGAGCTTAAGAAAAGGGTGAGGGAGGGTGTGTTTTGGTTGGTTGTTTTTTTAAATGTTTTTCCATGCATAGTGTTTGCACTACCAGGGACACTGCGATGTTCCAGTTTTGACATTCAAGGGCCAGTTTGAGCTACTGTTTCAGATGCTTTAGGTACAAGTCGAAAAAAATAGACCATTAAAGTTTGTCTCTGTAACACAGCAGCCAGTGCAAATGTGGGGTGGGCTGTGGTGGACTTTTTTGGTTCGAGGTTTTTTGGTGTAGAATTTGTGTATATGAGGAAAAATAAATTGGTAGTAAGGCATAAAGTGCCATCGTGGTAGTGTATCTGTATCTAGCTTGGCAGAAACAACTACTATCTCATGCAGGTATTGTTCTGATACTGGGACAGAGCTATTGCAGACTATAATTTGAATTGTTCTGGGGAGCATAGAAACAGCTAGCAAAATAGCCAAAGTTTGTATCTTTCGCTGTCTAACTACCTGCTCTGTTAGACCAAGTTTTTGGATCATGTTAAACATTATTTATTGGGAAATGAGAGGCTGAATGTCAAAGCCACTGAGTGAAGAATTAAAAAACCTCTCTTGTTGCATACATTGTTGTTTTGCTATCAACTACTCAAATGGGAATAGCAGAAACGAATGCCTCTCACTTTCCAAAATCCACTTGTGCTTAGTTATTCTTCTCTTGCTGAGCAAGAAAATGAAGATTATGTTGGAAAAGACAGAGAAAAGCAAATCCTCTTGTTCAATTTTTCCTGACTCTATTGAAAGAAATAATATTTTCTGACCCAAGCATTTCTTCCAGATTTGTACACCAGAATCCTATCAGAGGTGATAGTTACAGGAAAACGAAGGAGGCTAGGGTAATTAAAGTATCTTGGTATATATTCTGATGTATCAGCTTAACATCTATGATGGTATTCCTTTCTTACCAAGCAGTGTTTATAGGTAGATTTGATGATAACTCCTCTGATCACCCCAGCCTTCTTGAGATAAGTTGGGCCTAAGCTACTTCGGCCAGCTTCAAGTTTTCACGTGTTTTAGGGCCTGGAGTAGAATACCCAGCAGAAATTTAGATTAAGGTCAGGTATAATTCAGACTGACCTGTTGTTTCAGAGACACTTCGCATTATTCTCTGCCCAAATACAGGATTCAAGTAAGTCCTGTATCAGGCAGCCTTTAACTTTTTCTGTTTGTTTGTTTTATTTCCATAGAAATTTCTATTTCTATTCCAAGTAGTTACCTAGCTGTGAAACATGGGAAACAAAACATCTTCCAGGGTGATCCTCTGGGGCAGAAGGCTTCCCAGAGGCTACTTCACCCACAGCAGGCCTCCTCTTGATGTGTATATTCAGCATCATAGAATGATGTAGGTTGAAAGGGCCCTATGGAGGTCATCTGGCTCAACCCTCTTGTTCAAGCAGTCACCTAGAGCAAGCTCCCCAGGATTGTGCTCAGACGGGTTTTGAATGTCTCTACAGATGAAGACTTAACACCTCTGTGCAATCTGTACCAGTGCTCAGTCACCCTCACAGGGACAAAAAATGGTTCCTGATTTTCAGACAGTCTCCTCTGTTTCAGTTTGTGCACATTGCCTCTTCTGTCACTGGACACCGCTGAAAAAAGCCTTGCTCTGTCTTCTGAGGTGGGCTGCTAGTTACTGACCTCCAGCTAGACTTCATACCACTGATCACCACCCTCTGAGCCTGTCTGTTCAGTCAATTTTCAGTCCAACTTACTATCTCCTTATCTGGCCTACACTTCATCAGCTTGCATATGAGGTTTTTAGGGGAGTGTCAAAAGCTCTCCTGAAGTCAGGGAAGACAATACCTACTGCTGTCCCCTCATCTACCAAGCTAGTAAGTTCACTGCAGAAAGTCAAGCATGACTTCCCATTTGTGAATCCATGCTAACTAGTCCCAGTTCTCTTCTTGTCCTCCATGTGCCTGAAAATAGTTTCCAGCATTAGTTTTTCTAGGATGTTACCAGGCATCAAGGTGAGGCTGACTAGCCTGTGATTCCCTTGGTCTTCCTTCTCACCCTTTTTGAAGACAGGAGTGACACTTGCTTTCCTCCAGTCATCAGGTGCTTGTCCCACAGGCCATGATTGCTCAAAGATAATCCAGAGTGTCCTTGGAATGGCATCTGCCAGCTCCCTCAGCACTTGTGAGTGCACCACATTAGGGCCCATGGATTTAAGTGTGTCCAATTTGCTTAAGTATTCTCTGATCCTTATCCAGCAAGGGTAAATCTTCCTTGCTCCAGACTTTCCTCCTGGTCTCTGGGACCTGGGATACCTGATTGTAAAGTCTTTGGTGAAGACCGAGGTCAAGAAGGCATTCTGTATCTCCACTTTTTCCAGGTCTTGTGTCACCAGGGTCCCTGTTTTGCTCAGCAGCAGACCCACATGCTCTCTAGTCTTTCTTTTGCTACTTGTGGACTTACAGAAACCCTTTTTCTTGCTTTTGACATCACTTGCCTAATTCCACTTCAGGTGGGCTTTGGCTTACCTAACGCTATCTCTCCACGCTTGGACACTGTCTCTATATCCTACCAGGTTGTGTGTCCTTACTTCCAAATACTGTATAGTTCCTTTTTATGTCTAAGGTTTGCCAAGAGCATTCTGTTCATCCATGCAGGCCTCCTAGTATTTCTACTAGGCTTGCTGTTCTTCGAGGTGGACAACTCTTGGGCTTGGAGGAGGTGATCCTTGAATATTGACATGCTTTCTTGGACACATCTTCCCTCTGGGGCCTTACCCTATGGCACTCTTTCAAGCAGATGACTGAAGAGGCCAAAGTCTACTTTCCTGTTGACCCACTGCATAATCACTAAGCCAGGGTATATGCAAGTGGTCAGTATCAGGGCTGGCTTTTGTTTTGGCTGTGCCAGGCTAATCCAGCCTAGCTTAAAGCAAGGTCTTAGGAGTCCTACATGCTGGTCCACTTTTCAGCCTTGAAATTAAGGACCTGATTCAGCATGAGGTTGTCAACCCTGCTGTCTCTTCTGATGCTTCTCAGGTCACACAAGGACACGGAGTCACACAGGGACACTTGCTAGAATGGATCTGTGCCTCCATGAATTAACCAGCTGTGTGAGCTGACCTGTATGTGCTAGATGAAGGAAAGGAGAAGAAAGGGGAAAGAGGAAATGAACAGTAGAGAAGAGGTATAAGTAATCCCTTACACAGGTACTGGTGATTCCAATGTCAAATGAAATACAACTGATACCTTAAAGTTGGGGGTCTTGGCTCTTTTTTTTCCTTCCCTCTTTGACTGACTTGACCATTCATGTTCATTTAGAAATACCACCTCTTTCTTTTCTGAATCATCCTGCTATAACTTTTTAATTGTTGTCAGGCTGTCTGGGCCTTGCTCACAAATTAGAATCAAATCTTTTTTCTTTTCATTTTTTTCCAAGTCTCTTCTGAACCAGAAGTAATGAAAGTCATCTTATGTGGTCTGTTTTCCTGGCACTTTAACAGAGGACAGAAATAGCGGAAATCTGAGAAGAAAAATCTTTTCATAAGTACTTGCTCATATATAGAGATACATAGTTTTTTCTGGTAGAAAAATAGACTAAGCAAAGCTATAAGGACTCCTGTGAATATTACTCCTTCACTTTCCAGTAACTACTTTCACTGACAGGATTCAGATTTTGCATCTAAAAGTCAAGATTAGCTCAAAGATTTCTAGTTTTATTCTAAACAATACTACTTAAGAAATTTCAGAGAAAACTCTAACTTCTGTCTTCAATTTAGGCTCAAAAGATTTGGTTAATCTGAATAATATATTCCTATTCTCATCCAAATATTTGTGGGTTTACCTGAATCTAACATCTATTCCTTCAGACTTCATCAGTCATAGCAGAGCTGGGATGTAATGTTTCTTTTCACGGGAAATCTCTATGATATTATCAACAGCATAAGTTTATGATTAAGAAAATCAATTCAGTGTTAAACCTGAGTATCTTGGCTTTAGTTGCTTTAGACAAAGATTCTGTCTGATTCAGAAAGAAAAATTCATTGATCTAAGTTAAGTGACACAGAGAATCAATTTGCAGAGAAAAGAACAGGTCTTTATTAGTGTGAGACCTTCCAGTGCTTTGAAAATGTGAGTGAAAATTTTATTTCAACCTGACATTACACATGAAGCCAGATTTCTAAGTACTTTCTACAGTACATTGAAAGCCATAGGGTACTGATGAAGTGAACTGTAACTGATTTTCTGGAATAGGTACTGAAAAAACAACTTCCTACTCCATAGAGTAGGAACTGTTCTGGAAATCTCTATTATGGGTAATAGCAGAGAGGCTGGAAGTGCTAAATTCAGACCTCTTCCAAGACAGCACCAAATTGCAGTTGCTCTGAACCATCTTACCCTGGCTCGGCCCAATCTAGGCTTCTCACAAGTGAAGACAGCAGTGAGCAAGTAGAGCCAAATTTTTCTTCTTTGGCCTACTGTCCTTTAAAAACCTATGAGAGCAGACACTGTCTAACTCAATTATTTGTGACCTGGGACTGATTTAATTCAATTCCACAATGGCAGAGAACCAAGTGTTGGAGACCAACGAACCATTATTGCCACTGAAAAAATACTCTTGTGTGGTATTATTATTTGAGGCGGGACAGTGCCTGATTTTGTGCTGTGTAGCAAAGAGTCTGGCATGAATTTGGTCTGAATTCGTTGAATCGATGTTGGCAAACTACTGAAATTGTTGCCATTTGAGTCTTATGAAATGAAATGTAAAAGGCAATCAGTTTCATGTACAGGATTGAAAATCTAGTTTGCTCTCTTTTAAGGATCCACATGGGTTGTTTCAGGGCAAAGAAGACCTTTTCCTGAGATAGGCATATATATAGAGTGTATTGATTGTGTTTAAACACTAGCACTTAAGCACCAAATGATCTTGCTGTGAGAGAAATTATCTACCAAATGTGAATGGAATTACATTAGGAAAAAGTGATGCTGAACATGTTAATCATAATAAGCTTGCCGTTGATTATTACAGCATTTTAAATAGGAAGTGGCATGGAAGAATTGAACCAAACTACTAGGAATACATCTAAGCCATTAAATGTTTTCCTACCCTGTCAAATTCATGCAAAATGTTCAGTGATCAAGAATCAGGTGGATTTGCAAATTTAACTTCAAAATCACTATCACACTCATGCAAATTTTTACAATCTGCTCACCAAACGAAAATAAGTGGAAGGTTTTATATCTTTTTAAAAGTGTTTGTACTTTCCTGGTTTTTGTGTATTTTGGTGAAAGAGTTTGAACTACTTCTTGATGCTGTTTGTTTGTAGTTGAAAACTGATGCAGATTTAAATAGCAAAGGCTGTTAGTCTCGGATTCTCGTTCAGCTACGGAGAAAGTGAAAGGTATATGTGATATGTGGCAGGCCTTCCTGGGGGCACCCTGTGTACACAAGGCTCCCAGGTCTGCAGTTTAACAATCTGAACACAATCCTAGATCTGTACATTCAGAAAAGTGTTTTAAGCATGTATTAAGTTGTCATTGACTTAGTATATAGAACTGGATGTTTTGCCAAGTAGAAGCGGACTGAAGCAGAGCTAAGGATTTCATCCCACATTCATTGAAATAATTCTCCTTCTGACTTCAGTAGTGCAGAAGCTAGTTCTAAAACATGCATTAACAAGGGCATGAGTGCATTTGTAATCTTTCTCTAAGGAAAGAAAAAAAGGCAGAAAAATATTCTGGGTTCTTTTTGTTTTGTTTTGTTGTTGTTTTTCTTAATGCTACTTCTCCAAAGTACTTCTCCAAGAAGATGTTATCCTTTTTATATGTGAGATTAAACCAGTGGTTAACTCTTAACATGTGAACATTGAAATGTGAGTATTAAGGGCTGACAAATGTGAGCTTCACCATTGGCTGCTTTGGACTTTGTGCAATGTTTCGAGAACTTTCTGAACTATCAAATAGCTTGTGGGTGGTCTTATTCAGCCAAAGTGCTACTGTGATATGGTAGCTGCAAAGAGAGTTTAGTGGAACTTGTGGCACACCAGTGAAAGTAAATCAAATATTAGTGACCTCCTCTTAAGAGACAATGCATTTAATTTGTGAAATATTTTCACCATTACAACTAAATTATAATAGTAATAAACTTCAGGGTTTTTAGATTTTTAAGTAACCCAATCTCACTGCATTGGGCAGTGTGAAAGTTAGTGATTATGTGGTTTGACCCTCATATGGTACATCAATCATGGCAATGTTCTTTCGCTTTTCGTCCAAGTAAAACCACTACTTCCCACGCAACATGTCATTACCATCACAATAGGATCTGCTTGGTAATAGCATTTGGAAGGGATCCTTCACTTTAAAGCACTGTTTGAAATCAAAGCTCCCTTCCTGTTGCAACTTAGTTTTATAACAGACTTCTAGCGACCCTGGCAAATACAATGCTCTTTTTCTTTACCCTCCTCAGTTCTGATTCTATTCATTGCCTTTTGTCAACTATTTTTTTTTCATGGAAAATCAGGAAAGAGGTTTTCAGGATTTTGGAATAATATTAAATTCTTAATTTCAGAAGGGAAAACAGAATTTTCCAATTGACATTTGCCTGTGTGATTTTTGAAACCTCCATAGCATGTCCTTTAGTTGGAATCACCCATCAAACTGTGACAATCTCCAAGCTTTGTTCAAATTACTAACTCAAAAAAGAATTAAACCATTGAGCGCTACTTTTATAAAGTAGCATTATAAAGATATGACAGAAGTAAGCTGAAAAAAAAATCAAACAACACACTAACTCCACCTATTGTGGTAAACAGTAGCAAATGGTATGCATTTATAGTCTTCACCATTTGCCAACAAATTGGGCAAGGATTCCATTTCTTTCCCTTAATTTAAAATACTGAGTCATTAATTGCTAAGATTTGTTCCCTCTCACATATTCAAAGGCTAATGTTGCAAAAGAAGATAGTTTACTTTTATGTTTTAATCCTTTAGTATACATTGCTGCTGGTTTTTTGCTATTATCTAACCAAGACTACTAGAAGTTCACCCAGCACTGTGTTATGTGGGAGGTCCACATAACATAATGGAAATAGTTATCTTTCTTAATTAAAAAGGATAAATATTTTCTTCCTTTCTCATGTGACAGCTGTTCTCCTAAGAAGAATAAAATCCCCATTGGGCTTTTGGGACAACCTAGCTGGAGGGATTCATTTGTCTATTAGGAGGGAAAGGGCTTGCCTGAGGACATGCATGTTGTGTCATGATTTAAAGCTGTGTCAGACTGATTCCCAGCTGGAGTGGATGCTGCAAGTCAGGGCTCTCTTTTGAGAATATCCAACTGCTGTGTGTTCACATAAAGCTTTCCCACCAAATTATCTGGAGCTGGAGCAGAGGAGAGAGAAATGGCTTAGGATACTACAAGGTGTTGTTAATTTTCATAGATATGAACTAGAACTGCAAAATCAGCTTATAAATGGAATGTGGTCTGGTCACCTGTCACTGGTCTGTCTTCCTCCCTCAGTGGTTACTGAATTTTGATGCTGATTTTTTTTTTTCTTGGAGTCCTTCACAGTGATACCCCAGTTAGTGGGTGCTACAGTAGACTAATTAGGTTTGGTGAAAGCAGACTTATATACATAGTCCCTCAACTTAAAAAACATGTGCACTGTGACAAGATGTACCTGCAGACTGAAAAGGAGTGGAGCACAAAAGCCGTATCAGGCTGTGTTTGTAACTATAGTCAGTGCTTTTTGCTACTTCTCTCCTTTCATAAGTATATATTCATGGGCCTGTCTCCATGATGGGTTCTTTTTTCTTTTTTTTTTTTTTTTCCTTTTTTTTTTGTCAGGCCTTGTTGGACTGCAGAACATGTGTCTGCATGTGACACAAATAAGGACTGAAGGGAAGGCAAAAGCATTGTCTTTAGAATTGTTTGTTGTCACTCCTATCAGCTAGACTGATTTCTCTCTTTAGCACTAGGCTGGTGCTTTCTTTAACCAAATAGTCCTGAATGGAACTACTGTATTACTGTGTCCTTGTATTTGTCAAATTATGATGTTCTATAGTTTCTAACAAAGAGGAATTCTGTACATTTCTTGATTATTATCCAAAATTACTTGTACCTGTTTAGATTACTATTTCCTCTAACAAAGAAATGAAAAGGGAGCTTACTTGGGAATTTGTTATTAGCTCTGAGTGTCTTTTTTGATGCCAGAAAACCTTTTTATGACTACAAGCATGAAGCCTAAGAATAGGAGAGGGCTTCCTGAGGTCTTCCTAACAGCATCATATGCTATGGGCTGGTGGGCTTCTACGGTCCCACATGACCTTGTGGGTATAGTAGTAGGAGTCCTCTGTCAACCTCTGCTGGAGAGGCAAGTAAAGCTGACCAGGTCTAAACAAACTTCATTTGTACACATGTTCATTTTTGAGGTGTTTCTATTAAGTCAGTTAAGTTTTAATTGTCATAGTTATGCTATTCTGGCAAAACACATGGACAGCCCACCCCTGTAATGGACAGGGGTGAGTTAAACTTTTAGTTACAGCCTGTAGTGAAGAATCCTTTGGCAAGGAAAGGTAGTTGAGAGAGATTTCTGGAAGAAAGAGAAAAATTGTGTTTAGGAAATCTCTGTTGCCAGGTTGATGTGCAGTAGCTGTGTGTCATTATATCGTCTCAGAAAGGGCTGACAGCACTGTGGATAGGGAAGTGTAAACTTGCAGTCTGCAAACACATGGATTGAGAGGGCTGAGAAGCAGGTAACAACGAGGTGGAGCAATTAATGAATCCAATTAGTAGAAATGAGCAGCAGCCAGCACTGTTACTCGCAGCAGGTTAATGGCCAGCCTGGCTAGAGGGTGCTGATGTAGAGTGCACTTAACAGAGAGACTCTTGGGTCTGTCTGACAGAAAACATGGTATAAGCCCGTAGCAGTGGGGAGGTTGGCCCTCAGGGCAGCTGGTCTAAGTGATTACCCCTAAAGAGCTTCAGGAGCAAAGCACTCTCTCTTTAAAGCTATGGGAGGGCACAGCACCCAGGAAAAGAGGATGAATCTGCTCATTCATTGCAGACTTGGATATGAAATGGTGAGTGCTGCAGCTGGATAAGGAGTTATTTCAGCAGCGTTAGTACAGAGACTATTGCTGGCATGGTCTGGGGAAAAGACAGTATTGCCTATGGGATTGTTTAGGTTTTCCTAATCCATTTCCAAAATGTTTTCCTCCTCTTCCAGTACAATTCTTTATTTAAACCCCTTTGTTTGACTTACTGCTTGTAAGTGGGGAAGTATGGCTCATTGAGTACCTTAGCAATATAATTTGATTGCCAGACTGCTGGATAATGGCTTGAGTGTTTTATGTTGAACCTTTCAAAACTCTGTTGCTATTGCCATGGCCCTGCTGCTTGCTAATCAGTGTCTAGCAGAAAGGTTAGGTTTGTGACAAGACAGGTCAACAGTGGAGGGTGAGTTGGGTAGTTTGCACCTCTTGCTGTTTACCATGAAAGTAGCCTTGCATGGACACACAGGCAGGGGAAAATTAACTCACCCAAAAAGGGGGTGAACAGGGAGTTGATAGTCTGCTGGCAGTGTGAAGTTAATTGGGCTATTCAGGGCAAGGCTGACTGAAGAACTGCAGAAGGATTCAGCAAGACTGAATGACTGGTCAATAAAATGGCAGATTAAATTTAGTGTGGACAGAAAGGAATGAAGTGACAGAGCAGAGGAAAAATAATCCTGTCTTTACCTCAACTTTAGGACAGTGTTATCGGAAGGACGCTGGGCTGGTGAGTCGGTCTAACCTGATAAATATTCCCTTGGACATCTACTTTTTTTCCTTTTCCTGCCAATTGTAGTTCTACAAAGGCTGTTCCTTTTTACTCTGTAAACCATGAGAATTCATAGCGATTTCAAGAAAAAAAAAAAAAAAAGGAAAAAAAAAAAAAGCAAAGAAGTGTTTCCTCTTGGGTCTTCAGTACAACTGAATTTCTTCTTTCTTCTCCATTCAGAGGAGAGGGGAGAGAGATTGGGGTCGAAACTACAATGAAACCCTGTGGAATACAGGCTACCTGTCTGTCTTCAGGTCTTTGTTTGAAAGCAAGAATATTTGTGTTCAATTGAAGTATGTATTGAGTCATGTCTATATGAACAGGCAGAACAGAAGCCAAAAGTCAGTTCCAAAGCTGTGTAGTGTTCTTGGTTTAGGAGGTTTATAAGCTGGGAGTTAGAGTACATTAGCTAACCTTGAGAGTACCATTCACACTGGCTTGTCTGGCCTGCTCAAAGATGAGTTTGTGTAGTCCATGCTTTTCTGTGCTTATATTTTAGGACTCTCAGTTTAGTCTGGGTTGGAAAATTTGGGCTAGACTCTGCACTCTTAAAAAGAACACTCCAAACATTTCAAATGTCCAATCTTGAGTGCCACTTCCTTTCTCTAGGGAATGTTATTTTCCTAGATACAAATCTTAACACGAGCATCAATGTGGTAGACCACTAAGTTTTAAGATCACATCTTTTATAGCATTCTTAACAGCAGCAATTAATTCTACAGGATAGAATGCTTTATGATTAATTGATGTTGGGAAATGCTACACAAAATATGACAGAATTTTCCAGCCACTTTGGCTTAGTTGGCTCCAATGCGTTATAAGCATTAGTGGGATATGGTAATTTGCTTCACAATTCTCTTATATAGGTTTTGTTTGTTTGTTGTTTGTTTTAGTTTTTTGTTTCGTTTGTTTGTTTTGCTTTGTTTTTGTTTTGTTTTTGTTTTTTTAAAGTTCACCTGCTGTTTCTTTTTTGAGGGGAGAGATGGTAACTTCAATATGTGGTGAACCAAAATTAATTTAGCATTTAATCTAAAATCATAACTGTTCCTTTGCAATGTAAGCTTTCATTGATGTCTTCATAATAGATATAATAGATAACCAATTTGTATCTGATGTAGACGAGTAGAAAAAATTATGACAAGTGGAAATGTGTTTCTAATTGTAGTGAGAGTTTGAATTGGCTTCAAGTTCTAATGTTTATGCAATATAAGTTATTAGAGAGGCTAAGGCATTGCCAGTAGCTGAACTTTCTATTATTGGATGGAAACTTAGCTATAGCACACAGTGAGTTGAATCTTTTCTGTGTGCACGTGCTCACATACCCACAGACCTACTGGGACAAAGTAGACTCTGAACATAGGAAGCTAGTCCACATACAGTTAATGAGATGTTGGAGTAAGTGGTGCTTGAGAGGTTCACACTTCTGGTGGCTCATCTCTGCCTTTTCCAGGAAGCACTCTGACTCCTCAATTGTACCAAAACACGTGTTTGTGGGATTAGCCTATATATGGATCACTGAAAGTTTTCAGGTTAAAAGCCATTCTCCCCCATTTCAGTGAGCTTTAGGTGTAAGATAGGATAAGGCATGAACAAATGACTTGTACAGTATTTCACAGAAAATTCAATTCTGCAAATGTTTCTCCTCAATTGAATACTATGACAACAAGTAAATCCTGGTACTAAGTCACATGTGGATGTTAAACTTTTAATCAATTTGGTGCACTATAGAAACATTTTGGTCAGTGAAAGGACAATTTTGTAGCTAGAGCATTTTGGGGTCTATGCTTTAAGCATCAGTGGGCATTTCGTGTTACTCAGAAGAGTCTATCTGATTTCTGTCTGAAAATCAGAGATGGGAACATTCATCTAGCAGAGATGTTGTGAGGTCTAATCATTCTTTTCTGCAGAATCCGTTTCTGTTTGTGGCAGAGGACATACTAGGTAGGAAGCTATTTTTTTTTTAAATGCATAACCTTTGCCCCAAGTCATGAATCTAGCTCCTACAGATCTTGACTTCTCAGAGACTTGAGTCTGATCAAAGAGATGATAAAATAAGATTTGCTCCAAGGGTTTTCATTGATGGATTTGAAGAATAATTAGTTTTTAAAAGTTATAATTAGCATCTAAGTCCATTTACTTTGTTGTATTTCTTTTCTTTGTACATATATCAGAACAATTTCTAGTTTATACTTATTTATACTTATTTCCTATGATTGTCTTTTTAAGACTGCACCTTTGTGTTACTGCTTCTGAGCAGATGCTTCATTTTGGAAGGCTTTCTCTATCAAAATAGAGAAATAATCCTGAATTTCAGCATAATTTGTTGTTGTAAGGTCTTACAGTTCATAAGCAATGCTGTTGCTGAAAAATAATTACAATATAATAAATTTAACTGAACTTCCTATGTTGGGAGATTCTTGCAAAGCTGCTAACCTATTGCTATTCTATGCTAGACTGGCAGAATTTTTTTTAAGATTGTTATAAGATATTGATATTGAAGTTAGACTATGAAGAAGAAATAGGTGGTTGAATTCTGCTGTTAGTGGCAGCAAATCATGTTAGAAGTAGCAGTTGAGAAGAAAAAATGGAAATCTCAAGAAATATATCCAGTAAGCTAAAAAACTTTGATGTACTCAAATAAATACTGGTATATATGCTGTTATACCTAGACCTATTCCAAAAACCTATTTTGAGCGTACGAATGTTTGCTGACTGTCAGCCCAGCAGAGCAGACAAGCTCATGGGAAGAGGTATAGTTTTCTGTAAGACTCTGCTGGATACGTTATTATATATATATATATATAATTTCCCATCTGTGCAGAACTCACTGTGCACCACTCAGTTTAACCTGGCTAGCTCTTGTTATGGGTAGCAGCCATCCACTCTCGTTTCTGGCAAGTCTGGCTGGACACTTTGTATTTGAAGAGAGCAGCGTTACCATTTCATTGCTATGCTGAATGTTTATGAGGAATTCTTCTCCATTAAGCACAAATAAGACCAAACTACCTAGTTCCTCATTCTTGCACATAGTCAAAAATAAGGAGGATTTTTAACCCTTAATGACAACGTACTAGTTATAGGAACGATAGAGGCAAAGCAAGCATTTTGCTGTAGTTTCAAACCAAGGAGTGCAGGTAATATAGAATGTAAAAAAAAAAAAAAAAAAATAAAAAATCACCAACCAACACCTACCCAAACCAACACCAACCTGAAACTATTATAATGGATGTTATATTCTCATGTGTGTGTTTGGTGATATCAACACTGTTTAAAATATGCATTTATTTGCATGAGCTATATTAAAGATGGAACCATTGAGAGAGAACTTTTAGGATTGATTATTTGGGTTTGAATACCTTTGGTTGAATTTCATTTTGGTTTTATCTCTGCCACTCTAAAAGTGGGTAACTTTGTACAAATTAGTGCACCACTCAGAGCCTGACATCTCCATTTTGGCAATGGAGATAACACTGTTTTATTTCCAGCTTTCTTATATTTTCTTTTGATTTTTTAAAAAAAAAAAAGTTTTGTTTTTAATAGCCTCTTATGGGACATACTATTTCTTCTGTGAACATGCAGAACTTGCACAGATATCCTAATGAAGATTGACACCTCTAGGTGTTAGTGCAATATGAAAAATAAACACTAATTATTTGGATCTTTCTCATCCCCTTTTTACTTCAGTGGATCTTTAATGAGCTGTTTGCAATTTAAAGGGCTAAATAACGTAACAGAGTTTGCCCTCTGGAACTTAGTTTTGTTTTCTGTGTTTCTTGCTGTGGTGTTAAGGGAGCTGGTCAAGAGAAGGTACAACAAAGCAGTAGTTATTCATCCTTAGATATAATACATTTAGGAAGCTATTCAGGGCCCTTTGAATTCAGTGAGAATTCAATGGCATTGCTCTCTCTGTTTTAATTGAGTGAAAATTTCATTCCTCTTTCTGGTCTTCTAGAGAAGTTATTGGATTCCAGAAAAGAGCTTTACTTTTGCTAAGTGTTTCAGCAGTGTTTCTCTCAATCCAGCAGCACTCAAGGCCATAATTCTTCAGTTTGATATCAGGCCGAGCAAATGCTCAAAAAATAATCAAAATTTGACCTTCCAGTTCAGCTGTGACAAGGAAAGCCATTTAAAAACTCATTCAGGAAGGAGGGGGGAAAATATCTCAGATGTATCTCGAACTTTTTTTTTCTTAATTTATAACAGGCCACAATAATTTTATATTTTAAATACTTGTTCAAAAACATTCAGTGAGAACATGTGCAGTTTTGGCTGCATGTTGAGAGGTAATTCACTCAGATGAATTATTGTTGTGTTTTATAGTGAGATCACTGCTCATGAGTTAGGAGATTAATATGGATTATCTAGCCAAAATCAAGCTTTTATGTATGGTATTTCCTTGTCTGAAGGGGGTGGAGGGGAACCCCTGTCTCTGTAGCATTTCCAGAGTAGTTTGTTTTTCATGTTATAGCAGGCAGCAGGAAGACCTACAAGAACTATCAACCACATTTAGCCAAAAGCTATCAAGTTCCTCCTCTGTTTTTCACAACTGTGGTAAAAATCAGTCTTTGAATAGAGTTCCAGAGAACATGAGGATCATCTGAACAGATCTTGTATGTGCTTTTCGACTTGGAGAGTAACCCAAGGGAAATCCATACTTGACTTGCCACTTACTATTGCCAAGGCATAAACTGAGACCTGTAGCAAGAGGTCAGTATGTCCTTTGGGCTTAGATGAGGTGTATCATCATCAGAGTACCTAACAGAGCCTTGTTCTAGGGTTATATCCTATCCATACATACACATAAACAAAAGATAAACCCCTAGAAGCTCATACAGTCATGGATACCTTTTCTGTCTCTTTATTGTTTTTATAAGGCAAACAGTTGATATCAAGTGTTCAAAAGGATAATTTTCTATCACAAAGTGGCGAGGGGGGTGTGGGGTGTGGAACTTCGTTCCTAACAGCAAGTAACAGCTAAATTCAGATCTAAATTCAGCTTCAGGCTTAGAAAAAGAGGAGAGAGAAGCAAGGATGTTTTCACGTGTCAGACTTTTAAGCTAAGGTCTCCTACACTTGCTTTATGCAAGTACTAAATAACTCTGTATTTTATAAATTAAGTAGGTGGACATGATGATAAGAAGTTATTAACTAGCAGTTGGCAGGTGTACCTTATAAAGATGATGAAGTACAGTCAATATAAGTCTTCTGCTGAATTTCACAACTCAAGCACGTAGGTGTGCACATGGACAAACTTAGTTGTTAAGTAGAAAATTAGTAAGAGAATGTAAAATTATAAAAAGTGTTGACTGTTCAACTTGCTTCCTGTTCCTTTTTATTCTCTGGGTTGCAAAGCAAAATTGTTTCCACCCTTTGAGAAGTTTATGGTCAGTGAATGACAAAAAACAAAATAAGTGGGACAAGGGCAAAGGTGCAGTTATGATTTTTCAGTCCTCGATCAATTATGTAATACTTGATGGGATAATTTGTGGTGACAAAAATACAAGTAACACTTTAACTTTCAGGCAGCTGGAAGACAGTGTGAAGTGGGTGCCCTTCTTGCAGAGCAATTACCATAGGGGAAAAAAAGAGGTGCAAGAGAAATATTAATGTGTATGCAGTTTTGCCTGTTCCCTTTCTTTTCTTGCCCTAAAAGAGAGAGAAAGAAAAAAGGGAGCGGGAGGATGATAATGGGAATATTCAGCCATGGAAGTGGTTGCTTCTAGAGGCTTGTAGACTGAAAAAAATATTTAGTACCTTTAAATAAAAGCTGTAGTGAAAGTGCAGCATTTCAGCATTTTTTTTCCCCTGAAAACTTAGCACAATATGAAGAAAATAAGCCTTCTCATTACTAGTAGGACCTTTTAAAGTTTTTACCTTCGATTTGGTGCAGTACCAGTTTGTTTTCAGTTTTTTAGGCAAACTAGAGAAATGTTTTGATTCAGATTAAGTTGGGTCGATTTTCTTGCTAAACTGGAGCGGGGAGGGGTATGGAGAGGAGGAAAGAAGGAAAATGTTTTGTTTTCTCAAGCCTTTAAAATCTTTTTAATTGAACACTGGCAATTTTCTAAACAAAGATGTCACTTCAAAATAATAACAGATGAGTTCATTAAACAAAAAGAAGTTTAAGCTTTTCTGAAATGAAAAAAATCCACAGGAATAAATTTACTGCAATACAATAAAACTTGTCTAATAATAAAACTCCCTTTTTTAGCAGAACATATAATATAGCCCTCAAAAACTGCTCTACTTCTGGTTTGTTTGGTTTTTTCGGTTTTTGGTGGGTTTCTGTGTGTGTGTGTGTGTGTTGTTTTGGTTTTGTGTTGTTTTTTTTCAGCTCCTGGCTGACACCACTTTTTTTTTTCCTAATCTCCCTGTTAAAAAGTTTCCTTGCCCTTTCATTTCCCCCTCTCACCTTTGAGCTCTTTTTTGTATGCCACTTCTTGTAAACGCGAAGGCATTAAAGAGACCGTAGAAAGTCTGTCAATGCTCAAGAGCAGCACAACACATATGACTCTGTGTTAGGTTCCTCCTTCATCTTGACCCGTCCGTGAGCTGCAGTGAGAAGACCATAGTGACTCAGAAAGGACTCCTGGAAGGTTGCTTGCAGGGTAAACCAAAAAAGCAAGTTAGCGAACAAGTAGTATCTTTCTTGCAATGGTCTCAAATAGCATTGTTTCCGCTGTATTCAGCAGAGTACTGGTGTCTTTGTCTTCTGTACAATACCCCACTGTCCTTTCCCACCACATCAAGTTAACACCCTGCCAGGCAGCACAGAGCTGTCGCGCATCCTCTTCCTTCATAAGCAGAAGAGGCTGGAGGTACATATTTCTGCTTTCTTTTTGGAAGGATTTCTGTGCTACAGTTCGTATCTGTTATTTACAGAAAATTCAAATCTAACTGGTTCTAAGAGGTGACCCCTCATAATAACCTGTTTTCCCCATGTTTTTTCTTGAGCTGCTCTACTCCATACCTCAGGACTTTGCTCGGCTGCATTTCTTATGCTGCTTAGGCCTGAGTCTAGCAAAGGGTTTCCGTGATATTCTTCTCCATATGGGGTTTGATGTGTGCATGAAGTTCATGAAAATATCTGGAGTTCACGTCTGGTGTGAAGAAGAGCTTCAATATAGAGCCAAAGCAACAGACTTTGATTGAAGACTATCCTACATTGCCTTTTTAATTTATTTTTTTTCTTCTCCCCCTTTCCCCTGTTCTTGGTATAATGGCCTAATTCAGATGCTGGAAACATGGTAGAAGGGAATTCATAAGCTATAGGAATTACACCCTTCATTTCTTGTCTCTTTTCTAATTTGTAGAAAATCTGTAAATTACAACATCACATCTATGAAAAATAAAGATGCTTTCAACATTAAAGGAAATATAATAATAAAAGTTCAATATATAATTATGGATTCTTTTTATTATAAAAATGGTGTAAAATGGAGATGCAACATTATGCCTGTTTCCTTTCAAAATTTAGCATAACCCACCCAGCAAGTTATATTGAATTTGGGATTTATTTACATCTTTTTCAGTTTTGGACCTCCTGGTTGTCCGAATGGAGTTGCAGGAGCCTACAATTAACCTTCTGTTTATTAATAGCTTGGTCTTAATTTACAATGTTATTGGATTGTTGTAGTGAAAAACTCCATTGTTTTGATTAGGATGGATGTGGGGATCAAAAAGCAGCCTTAGGAGAGAAACTAGAGAGCTTGTTATTTAGCCTTTTAAACTGAAGGCTGGAGGGAAACGTGTAATAGATCTGTATAAATGCACAGCAGAGATGAATGCTGGGGTCAGACAAGGGGTACTTAACCTCAAGGACACTGCTGTCCCAGAAAAAAAGGATGTTAATTGGCTAAATTTGGGCTGGAAAATGCTCCTCTGATGGTAAGAATATTCTTCTAATAATGTTCTGGAAATGCCTTTTAATGTCAGCAGAAAGACTCTAGGCCAAACCCAATGCAGAGGTAAAGTCTAATGACTTTCTGAATGGGATTACATAATCAACTTGCATTAGCAGAGGTCTGCTCTGGAGGCACTTTCTTTTCCTGTGTTCCTTTTTTTCCTATTTTTAATTTAAAAAAATGTAAAAGTTTGAAAATAAGGAACATAAAACATTTTTATTTAGGACATAATATTTTGGATTTGTGTAAGAATTATGGGAATTAAATTTTTGCTGAAAGAATGCATTTCTGCTCAGAGTTTGTTTCTGGCATTAGGTAAAATGAGTCTTGATTGTATGATGTGCCCTGTGTTGCTACATTTTTGTGTGATCCCTCTAGATATAACTGGTAAGCCATTGAAGGACATATATTTAGAATATACAAAGGACACTTATGTCCCTTTCAATGCCCCATGTACTTCATTCAAAATCAGACTCTTGTTATGACACAATCTCCTAGATGGGTTGTAATCACATGTGGTTTCTGGTCATAGTTTAGTAGCTTTAGATTGCTGCCTGAGGTGCAATGAAACAGTTCAGGTGTCACAAATGCTACCCTGTTTCCAAACAAAGATTGGCTTGCTGTGCTTCTCACCTTGCAATGTTTGGTGATGTGACCTTTTTGTACATTTTGTTTGGTTTGGGATATGATTTTTCTGGTATACTTCATAACTTAATATAAGATTTTCTTTATGCTTTTAAATAGTAAATTTTATCTTACTCTGTGCATTGCCTGACAATCCATTATTCCTGAGTCAGACATTTGGGTTTGTCTGAAGTCAGTTGCACTGTCTTTATTCCACCTTCTGACATGTACCAGTTCATGTACAGAGGTCCTTATATGCAAAGCTTGATCAGCCTGCAAAACATTTTGTTTCTTATGGCTTTTCCTGCCTCATTAGCTCCACTGAAGTTGCATCATTTTATGTAAGCTGTAAGATCTGGCCTGTAAAACTCCATGAACGTATGCTGAAAGTCGGGTTGTCTGAATTTAGATCTCATGAAAATTTGTCACTTTTGACAGTGCAAAGCTGTTGAAAAAGATGCACTTGTACGAATTTATACCTGGGTCAGGGGAGAGTTTAATTAATCTGCAGATGGTAGCTATGGAAACAATATCATCTGAGTTTGTCTAGATGGTCATGAGGAAGGTAAATAATGAACAAACTGGACCAAATAAATGTATAAGCTATGCTAAGCTGAGCTAAAACAAATTCACTATGAAAGACATAGAACTAGAGCTGTACTGGCAGCTGCACACTTCTTTCTCTTCAGTGTGTCTGCAGTGAACGTAACCTTAGCCAAGGGTTAGGCTGCACATCTGCCTTGACCTTAATGCTACAGAATCCAATACAAATGTTTAAAAAAAAAAAAAAAGAAAAAAAAAAAAATCTATTTCATGCCTTCCAGCGAAGCACACAAAGTCCACTGCTCTCTGCTGTGATTTTAGTAAGTACAACTGTCCTTGCTTATGACGTTTTCATCTTTGCTTTCAGTGGCTCAGCTCTGACATGACAATTATAAGTTATTTTATACATGTGAATTTAGGTAAATGGAGCTGGATTAAAAGATATCGAGCTGGCCTCTCTTTATCTGCTTCATGCTACTTTCACAAAAAAAAAAAAGGTATCAGCTGAGAAATCCCATTTCAAACCTTGCCTAAGAGAATCAGAAGGTGGCTGGAAAAGACCTTCAAGATCCTTAAGTCCAGCCATTAAACTAGCACTGGCACCAAACCATGTCACTAAGAACCTCGTGACATTTAAGCACCTCCAGGCATGGTGACTCCACCACTGCCCTGGGCAGCCTGTTCCAATGCCTGACAACTCTTTCTGTGAAGAAATTTTTCCTAATATCCAATCTAAACTTCCCCTGGAGCAACTTGAAGACATTTCCTCTCATCCTATCACTTGTTCCTTGGGAGAAGAGACCAAGATCCTCCATGCTACAACCTCCTTTCAGACCCCTCAACAGCTTTGTTGCCCTTCTCTGAACTCTCTCTAGCACCTCAATACCCTTCTTGCAGTGAGGGACCCAAAACTGAACACAGTATTCGAGATGTGGCCTCACCCATGCTGAGTACAGGGAGACAATCACTCTCCTATTCCCGCTGGCCACACTATTCCTGATACAAGCCAGGATGCTGTTGGCCTCTTTGGCCACCTGGGCACACTGCTGGCTCACGTTCAGCTGTCCTCTCTGCCAGGCATCTTTCCAGCCACTCTTCCCTGACTGCCTGGGATTGTTGTGACCCAAGTGCAGGACCTTGGCCTTCATAAATAAAACCAGCAGAGCTTTGTGTTGTGTCCATATGGGATGACATCTAGAGGCCTAATGCAATACAAAGTCTAAAGTAAGAGGGGAGACTATTCACACAATCTTTAAACATTTCAGTTGAGCTTTTATTGGAGGAATGAACTAGATTTCAATATTAAGCTTTTTATTATTTATTTTTTAACTGCTTTTTGCATTATTCTATATTAAGACATTGGGGCCATTGATCAACAAGATGCTGTAAATAATTTTATGACCATACCTTACTCGATCAATTATTGCACCAAAATATTTGATAAGCTGTTTCAAAGGCTTTAGTTTGTGGGCATGGAGGTATTTGCCCCACCGAGTCAGAAAACTAAGATGTTCAGATAACGTTAACAAAAATGCACTGTTTGTAGCACGAAACATTGTCTTTCCACATCTGTAAATTATTCAAATAATTTGAGATTTTTTTTTTTTTTTTTTTTTAAATCTCTTTATGTTTGTGGTTGAGATGCTTTACTTAGGAAGAGGCATCATGTGAGTTATTGTATGTTGTCTGGTACTTTTGTATACTGGTGTATTTCTACAATGTGTAGAATGAATAAGGGTGATTGAAAGCCCCATGTAATTATTAGATTATCCAGATAGCTGTCCTGGAAATTATGGGTTCATGTGTCCTTCAGCAAACAAAAACTATCCGTGTTTCTTTGCAGGTGACTGGCTAAAGCCACTTTCCTCCATTTACAAAGCACTGGGTTAAAAAAGATCATTGTCTATCTTTGTGGTAGTGAGGGATGAGCAGAAATGCCCAGAAATAATGAAATAGAAGTTATTTCTGAACAAATAGCTTTTACTAGTTTGGGTTGAAATTGGGAAAGTTTCAAGCTGATACTACATTTCATGGAAATTTTGTGGTTTGTGAATAAGTTTTGCCCAGCTCTTATCTGTCTGCAAATCTAAGCACACCTTAATATTATTCATTCAGTTCTCATCCTGCACACATAAGTACAGAGAGTTCTCTTTTCACATAGGTGGCCAAATCAGCCTACTGAAAAATGTTCTCCTATGTGCAGTTATTCTCTAATGGTAATACTTCCTGAATGATCCCAGACAAAGCATAAACCTGTGAAGGGAAAATGTTATAGTTCACTGGTAATCACAATAGCAGAATTCTTGTTCCAAGAATGGGGGCCTAATTACCTTCTGAAATTCCAAAAAATTAGTCTGACTATAGTGTATTTTACATCATGTGCTGAAGTTATTTTAAGAGATGAGCAATTTCAATCTTTTTTAATGAAAGCTTTTTGCATGGCAATTCAGAAAATCTGTATATAAGTGGATTTACTGAATCACTTTCTTGGCATTTATTCAGGGGGATGCAAATACTGTTAACTGGCAGCTATATATAGATGTAATAAATGTACAGCCTTAATTTAATTAACTGTTATTTGTTTCTTTTTAGAAACATCTTTAAAATAAAATAAGAAAAAAAAATTCTGTGCATCATCTTTGTGGTAATTTTAAATAAGGTTAACTTACAATCCTTGGGCAAAGGCCTGCTTATATCAGTCTTCAAAAGTTGGATCCATTTGAATTGTTCTCCATTTAACAACAAAATAATTTTAAAAATACATCCTTAATTTCTGGTTTTTTCACTCATGAAAGGATTGAGAAATGATTAACAGAGTCCAATGGTAGTGGTGGAGACAATAACAAAAAAAAAAAATTGAAATTATTGAAAATTGTGACAAGTTTCATTGCTTGCAATACTTCAAAAAGAAACACCCTCTAAAGAGTCTGATGTTGGTCCCATTCAAGCTGATGGAAGTTCTTCAGTTAATAAATGAAAAACAGCACAGACGCAAGTTAAAATGAACTTGGTAGCTGGAGCGATGCTTCATATTCTGCCTCAGTAGCAATTAAACCTTTTACCTATGGAGGGAAATTCTCTTCCTTTACTTACTAAATTTTCATTGCAAAGCATATGAAAAGTAATATTTTAAGTTCTAATGAGAAGCACCCCTATCTTGTGTTTACTTGTGTTTAATCTTCAGATGCCCCTGTCCCTGTGGGAGGTACAGCCACTGGTGTCCTATGTGGAAGTCCATGTCTTGTTTACCTGTGAATCACCGGTGACTATTAAGCCTTGGATAACCAGACAGTGCTGATGCCTAAATTCATTATTTCAAGTCATACTACCTGAGCTGCATGTTGTCTGAATACTTTGGCTTTAATTCTATAACATTCAGTGCACCTTTAAAAATAGAGCTATGAAGTAGTTTGTGTTATAGTGGCTAACCCTAAAAATGGTTTTAAGATCATATCGGGCAATGCAAGTTCACTGCGCTTTCTCAGTGTGGTGGGTTGACTCTGGCAGTCTGCTGGATGCCCACCCAGCCGCTCACTCACCCTCATCCTGCACAGGGATGGGAGGGACTGTAAAATGGGGAAAACAAAACTAACAAAAAAACCCTTCAAGGGTCAAAATAAGGACAAGGGAGATTGCTTACCGAGGGGTGTTGGGGAATGGGGGTCTGCAGTTGGTCCCCCCCAGCTCCTCTCTGCTGCCCCTGTCCCCTCACACTGTCCGCTCCCCAGCATGGGCTCCTCTGCACAGACCACAGCTCCCTCAGGACAAACCCACCCAACACACTCATCAAGAAATGTGTGAGGGACACCCTGCAGACTGGTAGCAGAAAGTCGTGTTGCTCCCTCAGGTAATATTCTACTCCTGTTTCTCTATTTCCATCCCATTTCCGTCCCTCGTGTTCACTGATCTGACCCTGCCAGGCTAATCGTGTTGCCTTTCCACAAACTGTCTGAAAATGTTTGGTTAATTCTAGCTTGTGAGCTCTTCCCTTCCGCTTGGTAGCTTTTATTATAATACGGCTTCCCAAGAGCAGTTTCTGGTACACATAGTTTTCTCTGAATTGTCTAAACTAGCAGTGGGTTTTCCAATCTCTAATATTTTTGTAATATTTTATTTTTCATGGGATTTTTTCTGTTATACTTCAGGCTGTTGCCTTACAGGAATATTCCCTTATGGAGAGTACTGAGGGAAATGTTGTCTGGCTGCTGGGTAGCAGCATTGTCGCCTCTCTTGTAGGCCCCATCATGGTCTGCCAGTCTCTTTCACATCGCTCTTTTCAGAGCAATTTCCTAAATTTCTTTCTAAATGAAGAGATGCTGTACTGTGTGCGCCGTGACAAGATGGAGGAGCGCAGCTTCCTCCATGGTTCTCCAGCCTGCTCGCGTGAAACGCCAAGTTTTATACTTGATTAGCATCAAAACCGACATGGTGAAACGTTGATTTCTACAGGTATTTGCATGCTGTAAATGGTCTGGAGATTTTTAACAATTGTGACAATTACCATGAGGAAAAGTTAAATGAAAGTTACCCGTTAGAAAATTAAACTTGCAGGTGCAGTTTGGTTTTGAGGAGGCCTTTGGGGAAAGTGGTTCACCTTTCCCTCATGGCAGCGTACCCCTGCTGCCAGCACCTTGCCCTGGGGATTTTGATGTTTGTTGACAGAAATCTGCTGCTGCTTCCTGATCTGCAGCATGGGAGTAACATTTTATGTGGGTGGTGGCACTGAGTGCTAAGGAGCCTTAGAAATTCAAAGTATGTATTAAAACACATCCTCAGTGGTGTAGAGGCAGGCTAGCAGGAATATGCATGTGGATTTACAATTAGGCAGTTCTCGTTGTGGTGAGGGAAATCTTCCGTATTTCAGTACTTTTATTACATTTATCAAAGGTTTCTAACTTTATGGCAATGATGGCAGATCTGTGCACATGATTGTGTACAATGCTGGCTTCTACACTGTGAGGTTTTGGGGCCAAAGAGTCTTTGCTAATGATCACTTTTAAGGTTTGGGGAAGGACATGCATTGATCTTGATGAGATTCATCCAAAGAATTAGCAGAAGGAGGTTCTGAAGGATTTTTCTCCTTAGGACACCTATTGTGGTACATATTGAAGAGCAGGAGATAAATAAGTGGATAATGGGGAGGGAGGAGGAGACAACAAAACTTGTTAACAGTCTCCATTTGGAGTTTCAAAAGGCCTTTAAAAATGTGCTTCCTCCCCTCAAACCAAGTAGTTGTAATGTGAATAACAAAATGTTATATTTGAATATGCAAATTATTAGGTTACCTAACAAAGAAAAAAATGTAAAAAATGAAGTCATAAGTCTTCATCCCACTGAAAAGCTGCAATCAGAAGAATCTAAGTTGCCGTAGAAATATTGTACTGCTTTTCCAGCTTTTATTTATACACAGTGACAAAGGGGTGAAGCAACAGTTTGTATGACAAAATTTCCAGATGTTATGAAGGGCCTGTCTATGCTGTAATGGAAATGTTGAAGTACCTTAGTTAACTTAAAAGAAACAGTGGAATACTTCAGCCATCATAAACTGGCAGCTTATCAACACCTGTGATTTTTCACTCATATATTCCTCAGTTGGAAACAACCAGGGAAGGCAGCTTCTCATAGAGTAGGACAGTCCATGCTGAGATCTTTGTTTAAGTTGGTGAACTGCTACTGATACCCCAGTTTGGTCCTTTGAATGCAGCTGGGATGTCTCACTATTGCAGTGAAAGTCACGTACAAAACTATTTAGGAGGATTTCTGGGCACAGTGATATGGAACATGAAAGAATCAGACAGTCAGATGGAAAACAAACAAACAAATGAGAACAACCAACTGAAACCAAACAACAACAACAAAACAAAAGACATAGCAAACCCCACATTTTTTCAAATTTTGTGCTATTGAAAGACGAGGATCCCAACCTCATAACATATCTATGTGCCTTACAATAGTATATAAAGCTACAATAAGAAATTAGAAAAAAGCTTTGAAAGTTATCATTATCACTATATCACTTTTCGTGTTTAAAGGATAAACCAGCCTTTACTGTCTGAGGTCAGGAAGAAACTTTTCCGGGTTGAGGCAGCTCATCTTACGGCCACCTCTACTGAGTATATTTTGCTGCACCTCTTACTAAATGAGCTGGGACTGCACACTGTTGAAGAGAGGATATCAGGGTATATGAACCATTGGTCCCATCTAGCACAGGGAGTCTTTTTTTCCATAAAGTACAAACAAGGGAAACTGAAAGAAGTGTGGCTTGGTGAGCTCAGGTGGAGGTAGGGACAAGGACTGGTACTGCAGAGGGATTTTTCCATCACATACAATTAGCTTCTGAACTGAAAACATTTGGGTTAGTTTGTGCTTTGTTTGGGATTTAGGGGTTTTTTTGTTTGTTTGGATTTTTTTAATCTTTCCCCATCTGTTATTGTCTCACTGGTATCTTTTTTTTTAATAAAGAAACTTCCTATTAGTAATTTGCTCTGCTAACTATAGCACATTAATATACCTTCAAGATAAGGCCTTGACAAGGTCTGATGTAAAACAGATAGAGCTGTTTCCTAAATTCAGTCACTTTTGCCTTCCTGTTATCTAGTAATTACCTCATCTACAAGAAATACTGTATTCCTGTATTGTGCCTGTGAGTATATTAAGTGTTTCTATTGGCTTCTCTGCTGCAGAGAGCTCTTAGACTTATTTTTTTTTAACTTTATTTCATCTAAATAAATAATATCGGGGTTGCACTTACTTTACTTTGCATCATCAATATTCCCACTGGTTTAAGAAAGTGTTTGTTGTATACATTCCTTGTCTCAATAACTGCCTATGGAAGTCTGAGGGAGCAATCAGGGATTGCTCGTACACTCTGGAGTCTGCTGCTCACAAGCTGAAGTGCTTGAAGCTGGTGTTCTGGCTCTTTGTAGTTTCTGCATGTCTTTTCCCATCACTCCTGGGAGATGTGTTCGTTGACAGCCAGCTGAACATGAGCCAGCAGTGTGCCCAGGTGGCCAAAAAAGCCAACAGCATCATGGCTTATATCAGAAATAGTGTGGCCAGCAGGACCAGGGAAGTGATTGTCCCCCTGTACTCAGTGCTGGTAAGACCCCGCCTTGAATACTGTGTTCAGTTTTGGGCCCCTCACTACAGGAAAGACATTGAGATACTAGAGAGAGTTCAGAGGAGAGTGAAGAAGCTGGTGAGGGACCTGGAGCACAAGTCTGATGAGGAGCAGCTGAGGGAACTGGGGCTGTTTGGCCTGGAGAAAAGGAGGCTGAAGGGAGACCTTATCACTGTCTACAACTACCTGACAGGAGGTTGTAGCATGGAGGGTGTTGGTCTCTTCTCCCTAGTAGCAAGTGATAGGACAAGAGGAAATGGCCTCAAATTGTGCCAGGTGAGGTTTAGGTTGGATATTAGGAAAAAAATTTTCTCAGAAAGGGTTGTCAGGCACTGGAACAGGCTGCCCAGGGAAGTGGTGGAGTCACCACCCCTGGAGGTGATTAAAAGGCATTTAGATGAGGTTCTTAGGGACATGGCTTAGTGCTAGAGTTGGGTTGTGGTTGGACTCGGTGATCTTCAGGGTCTCTTCCAACCTAAATGATTCTATGTATATCTGTTTCTGTTGTTTAATTCCTGGGGTTCTTTTGTAGCAATTAGTCAAAGAATTAGTATAATATAAATAAATTTCCCCAGTCTCTGGCAGAGGTCTTTTTGTTTCCAGCTGCAACATAATTTCAGAATGTGGTTTGTTATTGTTGTTTTTTAATGTCCTCCATGTCTGAAAACGTGGGGTTTAATTTGTATATTTGTTCTTATATTTGTCACTTAAGCTTGTTATATAATTTGCAAGGTCATCTTGTCCTATTTCTGGCCCCAATACAACAAAACACTTGAGCACATAGTTATCTTTATAGGATTGAGTATTCCTATTGTCTCTGGTGTTCTTTCGTTGCCTTCCTGTAAAAAGGTATCTACTTCCTGGATAAAATCTGGTTTATTTGGCAGATTTGGTGTTACACTGTCTTCCCTTTGCAGATCTAGAGTCTCTGTCATGCTTTACAGAAAGAGCAAAGTTGAATACCTTTTTTTAATAAAAATTAATTTCCACATGGTCTGGTTTCTTTCCTGAGTAGAAGAGATAAGTGAGTCATACCATACAGAAATCACATTGAAAGTCTGATGGGGACATGCTTCTGCTTGCAGTAATAACCTCTGTCCCATCAGTCATTTGGTTCTTTCACACTGTGCACTCCATATCCTTCTGCTAATGTGATCTGATTTATTTTTCTCTTTCTCTTTTGCCTCGTAAACCTTTCATCTCAAGGATAACACTGACACCAGATTGAAAGTGAGGTTTACTGTGCAATTTCTATGTGTGAACTTATTCTAAGTTTTTGAAGTTTTATGTCATAGCTTTCCCTTGAATTTACTCACATGCCACAGTCAGTCCTATGGAAGAATTTTTGAAAATGGAAGAAAAATTCCTGAATCTGTTAATCATCTTTTTCCATGCCTTTCAGGGTATAATGGTTGCTGCTTTCCATACTGTAGGGTTGCAAAAGCAGCTCCTGTGCTCTGTCCTCTACTGATTCTTCATTGCAAAGATGACAAAAAAAGCCCCAAAACATTGTAAGATTAATTAGTTTTAAAAGCCTAACAGTCTTTGCATTGCTTCAAAATTAGTTTTTCACCAATGGTGTTATAGTTTAAAGATGTTCATGCAATGTTTCTCTCTACCCTATCTTCCCCAAATGGTAAAGCATGAAAGAAACCCATTCTGAATGAAGGCGGGTGACAAAATATCATTTGAATTTATAGCATAGCTATTTTCAGGATTTCCTATTAGCTTAAGGGCTTTAATTTACCTTTATAGGCCACTGAAAGAAACATTACTAGCTGCATTATTTTCTAGATAAGCAAAGGCATGAAAAGGCATATACTAACATTTTCAAATCTAAATGTGGGATGTGCTCTGGACGCCTAGGTTAAGATATCTGGTTGTCAGTATGAGTGTGTTTAGTTTTGCCTTTCAACTCTGGTAGTGCTGCAGATCGCTGTTCCAAAGCTGTATAAGTCTACAGAAAGAGCGAGTAAAGAAGAAACTGGCCACAGAAGGGGAAGAAAAGTACATGCCAGATTTTTTTTGTGATGTTACACTGGTCTGAATAATAGTGTTACTTCATTGAAGTAATTTGAAATTGAAGAGTTCATTACAATAAATATTTTGTGCTACAGTATTATATGTCCTGATTCTATAATGATTACTACCAATTCCGAAGAAACAGTGACTTGTTTGTAACATGTATTGACCCTTTAAAGGACTTTTAAAAATGGCTAAATGGGATACTAGCTATATTTGTGAATGTTTCAGAAACATGGCCTTAAAGCATACACAGTTCCCGTCATGGCACTTGAATACTTGTGAGAAGTTGCAGTTATAGATCACAAATAAAAATATTCCACCTTGATTCATCCACATTTCCAGAATTCAGGACATTGCAAGAATGTTGTGTCACTTGAAGTGATAAAGAATTCCAACTGTATTTATCGAGGGCCTTCCTTGGCAGGCTGTGAGTAAAGCCCTGTTGTACATTCTGCATTTTGTGTTCCAAAGTCCACACTCTGTGTTCATTTTTCCAAGTCATAGAATCTGGACATGATGTGGGCAAAATAATTTTTGCATACTTTTTTTACCCCTTGGTGATTCTCAGCTAGAAGAACAAGTTAATTTAGATGAAACACACAGTACAATTGAAAAGAAAATTGTGCTTCTTTGCCTGTACCACAATTCAAGCTTTTTTTTTTTTTTCCGATAGAGGATAAAGTTGAGTCTTTAACAGCTTTGAATGAGCATGCAAAGCTTAGCATAAAACCTGCCCTAAGTATAGCTCTGATAAGACACCATCTGGGCTTCAGCAAACACACAAGTGTAAGTAGCATAAATTGGTGTTTGAAATTTCTTGAGTAATTTCCTTCATCCTCCTGTTAAATAACTTGGCTGTGGATGGTCCATCAGTTTAAATGATAGCACAAAAGGTCCTACAGCTACAAAACAAACTATTTTGGCTTGCTTCTTGGGTGGCTGCTTATTGTTTTACAAGACAATGGGAATTGTCATAGTGTTTTGGATTATTTTCATAAATTTATTGAATATTTGTTGTCAGGATTACTCCAGTTTCGTATTTTGAAGCTTGATACTATTTACATTTTAAAGAAATCCTCTGGTACTTTTCCAGTTTTCCATGATTTTCCTAACCACTTGCTTTCAAAATCTTTTTAATTTTTATTTGTGAACTGAGTAAACAATCTGGAAGTCATTGATAGACAATAAAAATGGCACCCCACAATGCTATTTAAAAAAAAAAAAAAAAAAAGGGCGACAGACATTATTATCTTGTCTACGTTTGACATACTTTCCTAAAATTTCCCACAATTACTGGCTGGATTTCAGCTCTACTGGTGGTAGAAAATGTAGAAGTTGTTAGTAGATGCAGGGCACTGACGTGAGCTGGTGTTTCGGATTGTCCATTGTTATTTATTACTATTTATTGCTTGTGTATTACAGTGTCTAGGAGCCAGAGTCATGGACCAGTGTCCCATCGAGCCAGGCACCAGGCCAGCTCTAGAAAGCAAGGCTGTTGTTGCCACATTGGGTTAAAACATGATAGTTAAAATTCTGGTGAGCTGTCAACATCAAAATGTCTCTTTGGTTAGCAGAAACATAGAGGCAAACCAATACAGCTCCCAGGAAATTCAAATACTGGCTTGTACTTTTACAACAGCTTCCATGGGGAGGTTGTGCTTCCTTTACCACCGTAAGATCAAGTCACTTCTTGATTTTTGCTTCTACTCACTGCTACAATGTAAGTACTTTAGAAATGAACATAAAAATTGTGATGGGGAAGAAGGAATGGAGGCTTGTCATGCAAGACTTAGTGTAGTATGTAGCTCTTGTTCCCTACTGGCAGATGTAGGAATAACTTGTCCTTCCTGTATTTGCATGTAGGCTACTGGAGAGCATGAAAAAAAGTTGCTAGTAGGTTTTATCTTCTTTGTGAAAATTTCTTTTATACAAATATATCACTATACAAGCTGCCATGTTGTATAGCTTTTCAGGGCATAAACTGTGAATATTATTATGTTCACAATAGCACAGAATCTGCTGTTTCTTGAGAACTGAACATCTTTTGACTGACCCAAGATCAAGCTGTAGCCTTAAAACCCATTGCTTGCTCTGTTTGGTTTTGACCAGAGGAAGATATTCTGGTATATTTGTTCAAATGAACCATTGTTTCAGAAGATGTTTAATTGCTCTTTTAAAACAGGGACATGTACCAGAATAAATATATTCTTTTTGTGTAGCTTTTTTCTATGGGGAGAAGGCACTCTACTCTGTTTTCAGGAAAAGATAAGGCTTCAATAACTGTAAGACAACAGTAATTGGTGGACATGTTGAAGTACTTGTTTGTCTATAAACTTAGCTGGAAACAAACTGGAGTAGCATGCTGAATTAAGTTATTATAGCATAAAATATTAGCCTGGAGCATCTTTACTTATGCTGAATTACGTTAGTTCTTGATAATGCTTGGATTGTTTCTTCTTCGGCACCAAATACAGCATTGGTGGGAATTCACCATGTTGTGTAATGGGATTAACATTTATTTATGGATTTCATTCATCACAACTGAAGTCATTTCCTAAAGGCATTTTTTTGAATGCTTTATTATTATTGTATAAACTTTCCATTGTATCATCATGATATTTTTGGTAAAGAGGTGGCAAGTATGCAGGCATTTCAAAAAAAGGCATGAACTTGGAGCACAACTAGTAGACTTTACTTTGTCTGTCTTGCACATTGCCACTCTGCCTCAGATATTAATATTTCTTGGTATCAATTATAATGGATAGAGAAACTGCTTTTACTTTATTTCCAATTGTTTCACAGCAAGTTTAGACAAAAGAGTTTAAAGGCTCTTGTTGGATGTCTAGAGAGTAGGACAATGGTTGGGATGTTCAAACGATCTCTATAGAGGTGAAATTTAGAAGTTCTGAACAGGTAGACGTTACAGGAATGTAGTTGCTCTGTGTCACAGTCCTTTGGAAGTCTTTCTGCCCACTGTGTTTTGATAAAAAATACTCCCCTCATTTGTTTCTTCTGTGACACTCAGAAATAGAATGCAGTTTGCCCATTTTAGTATTTTTTTAATGTCTGTGTAATTTTTATGTTATGAGATCACAGTTTGCTGGAACAACACCTATGGAGAGATGGAACTGCTACTTTTCTTCTTTAGAAAGCACTTTGATTTAATATTTCCAATTGTGTAGTTTAATTAGCTATGGATTTTGTTTGTTACAGCCTTCTTAAGAATACCATTAATGAAACCTCACAGATCATACTATAAGAAGTACTGATATCATTAGTAATCTTCCTGGGATTCTATCTGTTTTCACTAAAAGGTCATTTGGTAAAGGCTATTGTTACAGATCAGAGGTGTCAAACTCATTTTTGCCAGGAGCCTAATCAGCCTTGCAGTTGCCTTCAAATGGCCAAATGTAATTTTAAGACTATTCCTACATTTATACAGTCCTAAAATTACATTTGACCCTAAGAAGGCAACCACGAGGTTGATGTGGCCTCTGGTGAAAATGAGTTTGACACCCTGTCATAAATGCCAAAATTGGAACTGAGACCACTCGATGAAGACCTACTTTTCTCCCTCTCAACCCCACCTGGGTGAAGATCCACAGCTGCCAAGCCCTTGTGGTCATTCTTCCCCCTTACAACTTCACAATACAACAGGTCGCAGGGCAGGAAAGGCACTGTGCCCCTGCAAGCCCCATCTTTTCCACGTGAGGAATGTTAGAAGCGGTGACAGAAATAAACTCTAGCTCAATCAAATGACATCACATTAGGAACTGCAGAGAAAAGACTTAAGAGTTTGGTAATCCATTAATGGGGATGTTTAACATCTCTTGGCTAGAAATAAGACTTTTAAGAGCTACAAGGAATGAGCATTAACCCTGCTTTAAAACAGGTAGGAAAAAAACTAATATCAAAACTTCAAAACAGATCCCAGAAGCCAAGTGTCATGATGCTTGCCTTTAGAATTTTAGAGACAGGTCAACTTCCTTCCTAGAGCAAATTGCACTAGTGGTCACAGAACATCTGGAAAAATATGCCATGTCTAAAAATACCCTAAATGGCCTGTTTTCAGAAGACTTATCTGTACAACATGGCTTGATGTTTTTCTATGTATGTGCTTTTGTTTTTTGTTTGGTTGGTTTTTTTCCAAAGCAGAATGTGGGCTTGGAGATGAGATATTAAAAAGTATTTGAAAGAGTACAATCTATTTATGTGTAGCATTGGTTATCAGAAAAAAAAACCAAAAAAACAAAAAAAAACCAAAAAACCAAAAAAACCCAAAAAAAACCCCCCCCAAAAAAAAACCAAACAGTTTTGAATGGAGAAATGAAGTCTTATGGCAAGTAATTTAAAATGAAAAAGGGTATATGGTGTATGTAGGTCAAAGAAAAATAATTTTGAAGATCTGCATTGTGGTTTTTACCTTCAATGATTTACATTTTGCCAATAGAACCTAGGTAGATCAGTTTGGTAGGTTTTTTTAAATCTGGAAAATTCTTGTACATGAATCAGTTGTTTTGTTTCCTTTAGGCAGAATGTGACCGAAGTCTTTTAAAATTGTAATGGAGTACTTAGCTTTAGTACAGAAGTGAACTCAACATGTTGTTTGGGTCAGAAGGAGTGGAACATACATACATTATTTTACATAACATCTTGTGGTTTACATTGTTCTTTTATTAAAGTATTGGAGCTAAAGCCCTGTTCCTGAAAATACCTTTGTTATTTTGTTATGAAAATCACTTTCTGATGTTAGTTTGTGATAGCCAAATTTGTGCATTAGAAATGCAGTTTTTATATTGGATTACTATTGTGCTTTCACTGGGCATTTGATGAGAAAAGTGGCAAGGATGTGGCTGTTGCAGCAAAACTGTCAACTGTCCAAGAGTTAGTTAGACATTAGGAAGTCAAAGGTTTCTAAATGTAGCTTTCAAAGAGGGTACCAACTTTTGCAAGGAATTAAGTGCTTGCATATTGAAGTATTATTAGGTGTGACCTCACAGTCTCCTCACTTGCTCAATGGATTGTCATAGGTTTATGTTTTTATCTTCTTATGATGGGGCTTCAGTTCCGTGGTGGCAAATGCCCAGGATAGAGTTTAGCATTAACCAGCTCCTTTCAAACCATTGTTCTGAACTGGAGCATGACTCTCCTTTTCATGTTGATATGCAATGTTGTCCCATGCCACTCTGGGTCGGGTAACTGGAATTTATAAGAAGTGTACCGATTGCTGCAGGTTTGGTAATGTTTGATTTTTGTTGCTTGAGAGTGTAAAGGAAATGTTAGGAGAACACGCTTCAATTTAAAATTTCCAGAAATGTCTCTTGCAAACACGGCCAGGATTATTGTTAGAACTGTCTGCCTCTTGTTATATTTGGACCTCTACAAGTCCAAGAAGAAAGAACAACTGTGATGTATAAAAATTGCATTGCAGTGTATATAGATGAGAAGTTATTCTCCGTTAGAAATGGTGCATTTGGGTAGACGTGCCACTTTGTAAGGCAGTTTAGGACACAGAGCAGGTACAAGGTCAGAGGCAAGCTGAGGACTGTGTTTCAATCAATGAAATACTTTATTTTCAAAGTATTTCCCCACATGTAATATTTCTTGGTAAGTATAAAATGTTTTAGAAACACAATAGTGTGAAGGAATAGTCATGGACCACATGCTGCAATCAAATGACTACTGGTATCAAATGGTCCTTTTAGCCTGAGCGGACAATTTGTTTGTTGACAGTACTATTGAAATATCTTTGCTTTATTGCCTTGCCACTATTAAATAGTAGTTTGAGATATTTAAGTCTCCACTCCATGTCTCACAGGGGCTAGAAATACCTGTCTCTTTTGTGTTGAATGCCCTTTTTGTTGCATCCATTTTGCTGTATTACTTTTATTAGTTTATTTGCAGAGGCATAGTTCAGGATGCTCATTATTGCCACCTAAGATGGAGACAGAAACCACAGCACCATCTTCACTGTAAGCAAAACTCCTTTCACAGCTATCAAGTGTCTGAACAGACAAAAGAGCTTTGATAACTTTCAGTCTCTTTTAACAAGGGACTTGTTTTAATTATAGAATGCTTTAGCTATTACTGCACATTTGCCTGGCACAGTTGGCATATGACATCATTTTGCAAAAGCTTGGGTTTCTTTAGAGCATTCCAGCCTTAGGCTGCTGTTCTTAGAACTAAAGAAGGAGCATTATTTTTCCAACAACTGAAGAAGGTATCTTTAAATTAAAGCCAATAAAAACAAGATGATAATCCGGAACCATTCCCAAGTAATGACCACAAAGCAGTAGTCACCTAATGAAGACTTATTCATATTCACCACTGCAGTATTACTGGTGACCTCATGACAATACAAAAAAATTTCCCATTCCCTCATGCAGGAAAAAAATAGGGTAGAATTTCTGGTAATCCCCCCACCAGTTTTGATTTTATAAAACTGCATTGTTCTCTAGGAAAAAAAAAAAAAAAAGAAAAATGCTGAGGAATGCTTTTATTTTCTTGTATATGTTATATACAATGTATATTAGAGAGGAAATGTCACATAAGGTCAGTATAATGTGAGAAGAAACTGTTAAGTCTGTCAATTTATAATGTAACAGTAAATAATATTTGATGTGGGAGTTTGATTGCATTGCAATATGCATAGTTTACATATAGAGTAATATTTGGTGTCACTGATATCTATCAGCATTTTATTTATTTCTTGAGGTAGAGTAAGGTATGATGAAATAGGTCTTGTTAGTTACATTTTAGTGATTTTTTTGGTAGAGCAGAATACGAAGACTCTTCTCAACATCATTAAGGTAATCAGCATAAATTCTATGCCTATCTCAGCATTTGGCCTTGTTTACTATTGTCTTCATTCAGTTTTATGACTTAAGTCAGGATTACTTTTTTCCTCTAATGAGATGTAATCCATTCATTTCATTTCACACAGCACAGTATGTTTAAAATTTAGCGTAATGTAGCTACAATATTATGATAGTGGCTATCTAACGTTAAAGTTTTATAAAAACTTGCAAATTCATGGAATGATTTCTCAGAAAGAAAGGGTGCTGAACAAAAATTTTGCAGCTCAGTGTTTGTCCTTTTTCAGTCTTTTCCTGTATTTTTGGGGAGTGAGTTTAGTTTCGGATGTCTCAGAGTCATCACTAAAGAGTGTTGCTTATAGTTAAACAAATATATAAATCCCTTACTGAATCTTGATATTTCTGCATTCCTGTAAGTCTCGGTTCTGAATTGAGTGACTGCAGAAGTGCATGGTCAGACAGGGATAATTAGTAATCTAGTCATAGGAATTTAACACTATTGTAAGTATTTCAGTCATATTTTTGTATTAATTCAAATTTCTTACTTCCCCAGTTACACACCTGAAGGAATTTATTTAGGTTTAGTTTCTATTTTCAGCAGTATAAATCCTATTCCAGAATGTTGTGTGTTGCCTGTGTGCATCACTACCCAGCAGTTCTTAGTGATCTGTAAGATAAGTTTATCCTTTTCCGAACTTCAATGTAAGTAGAGCCATATTTGCAATGTATGGCAAATCCAGTAAGGATTAGTATGTTTGGGGTATATTTATGTGAATTTACTTTAGAAAGCTTGTCATTTTGCCATCTGGTAATTTTTCTCATGGTAAGTCTGAGCAATTATTTAGTTTGGTAGCTGGTATTGCTAAATATTTGACATAAGAAGTCTTATTTTCTCAGAACCAGTAACAAAATACTCTGATCTGAGTTGGATAAATTTTGAATATTTTAATCTATCAAATCATATGTCCTGTATTTTCATGGCTTTTCAGCCAATCTTTAGCACACGTGATTTTACTATTGGTGTAAAGACGTCTTTGTGTTACTGTGTTTTTAATGTACATAATTTGAAAAGCTACAAATATTTACCTATACTGAACACATTACAGAGGTTATAGCTCATGATGTAATAAATCAGTGTGCAAGTTGTGTTTTACCACCTCAGGCACTAGAGTTGACATCAAGAGTCCAAAACCTCATTAAACTGAATGGGTGTGAATGTTATTCAATACCATTCTACATTTGTCAGTTTTAGACTTCAGTGTTTACGAGGTTGAATAACATTTTGTTTTCTTAAGCTTTGGATTTGCATGCCTTCAGAAAGAGAATCTCATTTTCTATTTTAGAAAAATTATCTCTCTGCAGTGTCTACAGGGAGCATCTACATGACAAAATTAAACAGTGGAACTGTAGTCATCTTTATCACACTAATCCTTCCCCAGAGATTAGACTGTGTTTATTCTGGTGTCTGAAGTCTTTCAGCATATTTAACATGAGTAGATTGATATTATCTTTAATTATGCTATTTAAACCCTGTTCAATTTAATGCTTGGATAAGTCATGTTCTTCAGGAGCCATTTATGTGTCCAGGGTCAGAAGTCAGTAGGATAACGTCATTGACAGTCATAGTAGTTCTGATTTAGCTCTATTAGCATGGCATATTGAAACCTTATTAAATTTCTGTGTTACATCCAGGGATGCCAGCCTTGTCAGTTGGTGAAAGCTGCACACTGTAACCAGCTGTGTCTTCAGTTCAGGGAAACCTTAGCACAGGCACTAGACGCAAATGCGAGCCTCTCCCATTTGTGTTCACATCGTAGATCCAAGCAGTTGGTGGAGGGCTAATGTGATGACATTTTGGGAGGGCTACCTGCATTGTGGGACACTGCCCCTTATATTCTGAGGTGTTGATAGGTCTTTGTTCCTCCAGCAAATCTGATCCAGTCCTGCAGCCCAGCTGCTGGTGCTGTGTGTTTCACGTAGAGAGCAGTCTTTTAAAATATTTTTGCAAAATATAATAATTCAAAAAGCAACTGTGTGCTCTTAGTACTATTATTAATGCATAGGTAGTGTTTGTAAACATGAAGTTTTTTATTATATAATCAAATAAATAAGCTTTGTGTCCAATATGATTTTGTTCTGGAATGGCACAGGGTCTGTGCAAGCGTTCATCCTGAGCTAACCACTTCCCGTATTACCCCTGAGAAGCAGTAGTGCAGGCCCACAGGGGAATGAGAAGGAAAAGAAATTATTTGGGAACTCTTAGGTTAGGTTTGCAGGGGTTCTGGGGTAATCCAAATGGACACTAATTGGCCTGAAATCTTCAGCTATGTTCTCTTCATGCAGTTTTACAAGCCATAAATTGGGGGGCGAGACGGGGAGGAGGGCTGGAGCAGGAAGAGAAGATGGAAAAAAAACCCAACTACAAACCACATTTCTCTGTTTCTTTCGAGCTCCCTGCCGTTCCTTTGGGTTGGCATGAGTCCTCTGTGTCTCTCACTCATTGTAACTGCTCTTCTTCCTGGAGGATGAGGAGCCGGAGTAGACTTTGCTGCTTTTCATTAGCACCCGCCCTGGAATGCCTTTGAACACTGGCAGGGCATTTTCACAGGGACACCTTGAGGAAGAGGGGCGCAGGGCTGCCAGTCTGGTCCAGCACTTGTAAGAGACTCCAAAGTAACACCCTCACAGGTGTTATTTCTCTTTCGCATGGAAAGGGAACCAAACCAGAGATTTTGTGAAATGTGACAAAAATATTTGTCAATGAAACTGACTTAAAAATGCTGATTTTTTTCAAAGCTGCTCTTAAAGGAAAAATACATCTCAAAGGTTGCTGATCTGGAAAATGTTCCTCCTCTTGAGATAAATAACTAGTTGAATAGAAAGGCAGCTGGTGCAACTTGAGAGGTAAGTGTCTACAGTATGGGAAGTTCAGATCTCACCTTTGCAAGGTATCAGGTAAATTCCCACACTGTTACACCCTTGACTTTCCTCCAGTGGAACTATTCTACTTTATAGAAAAAAAAAAAAAATAGTGAGAATTTAAGTCTGGTTCTTCCACAGGACTTTGTCAAGTCATTCCCTAACTCCAATACTGTTTAATGGTGATCTGCAGTTGAACATGTATAACAAGGTTGAAGAATATTTATCTGGGAATAGCAAATCTGATGCAAGCCTCTTTCCATCACTTTTTTCTTAGTCGAGTTCAGAATAGAGAGAATCCCGAGCCAGCACTGATTCAGGCTGGCATGCACACCAGATGCAATGTGATGCTACTCATGAACAGCACCTTGAGTCTTCCTCCAGGTTAGCTGGTGTGATGCAGTTTCTGCAGTGAAAAAACCTGCTTCCTGGCCCATGGAAATGCAGTTGTGCAGCTTCTGGTTACAGATCTCATGTGGTTCATGGCATGATCTCTGCACAATGGTACTTTACATAGTGAAGATCTGCCTTTAAAGAGCTGAGTCGCATTAGATGAAGCATGCCCCCTCCTTATATTTCTTTCACACCTAATGAAAATGCTTCTTTATTGCTAGTCAGTTTTTAGCCTCCATTCTCAAGAAAATGCATTTTAGTGGATGGCTCTCTACTTCTCTCTTTCTCCCTGAGGAACTTCTGAGTTTACTTGCATATAGAAGAAACCTGAAAGCACAACAAAAACAGATCTTTGTTCTTTCAGACTGAAGAATGCAAATATGTGTTGAAACTTTTGCTTTTCTTTGCAGCATTGTTAAAAAAATTACCATCTTGATCTAGTGGTGAGCCACTGCTTTTTTATATCACTACTTTGGCTTTCTAGTGAACCAAGATGTTCTCTGGTTCTGACTGTGGAATTGCGGGGCTTTTTGCTAACAATTATAGAATTTTGGAGTTAAAAGGGAGCACAAGAGGTAATCTAGTTCATCACCCTGCCCCAAGGCAGCATGAGCTAATCCTGACAGATGTTTGTCTAACCTGTTCCAAAATTTTACAGTTATTCTTTAAGGCCCCCAGGCAATCTATTACAGAGCTTCCCTGCCATTACTCTTGGGTATTTTTTGCTAATGTTTAAAAAACTTCTTTTCTACCATTAAGCCCGTCACTTTTGTCACTATGGATATGGGAAGCAGATTGCTATCTTGCCCTTTACAGGAGTTGGATTTTTTTTCTTTTTTTAGCTTAAAAATCATGTCTCTCCTGTTTTACTTTGCTTGACAGAACTCCAGTTCTTTCAGTCTTCTCTTGTGGCTGGTATTTTCTATAGGCTGTGCATATTGCTATTCTGTATACTTGTAAACTCTTTTTAGACAATTCTTGTGTTCCCTTTTTTTTCCCCTTAGTTCAGAATATATTCTACCAGTCAGTTTGAGTGTATTTTTCTCTACTAGAAAATTAGTTCTTCTAAAACTTCTGTTCATTTATGTTCCACCATTGCAATGATGGATAACAACAATACAGAGTTAGCATATGTTGATAGTACTTTTGTGTTGGGATGAGGGATGTCATATGTACTTACTCAGTTATCACTCTTCCCTCAACATTTACTTTAGACCAGTGTTGGAGATCTGAACTAGATGATGTTACCAAGAATGGCTGTATGCTCTAATAATCTGTGTTTTCCAGTGATGTTTTACTGCTGCTTATGTGAAACTTCTAGGGTATGTTTCTCTAAGGCTTTAAAAATTGGTGCAAGAACTGGGCATGTTAAAAGACCTATTGAATGCTCATTTTGTACTAAGCTTATAAACAGAAATCTGCACTGTTAGCTGTCTCACTGATGGTCAAGTATCACTTGCTGTTCAGCAGAAGAGCCAGCACATGCTGCGGGTCAGGGGGAACCCTGGCAGACAATCTCTATGGAAATAACTTCATCCTAGCTTAAAGTGGAAGGACTTGTGGCCCTCACATATGCATCCATGAAAGCTAGGCATTTATAGATATCAGAGGAACTGTGAATTACTTGTAATCTTTGGTAAAATCTTTAACAAGCATTAACCCTAACCATAATCTTAAATTTCCATGACTGTCTCTCCAAAAATGTGTCTCCTGGGGAAAATAGTGCTTTGGTTTTTATTCTGAAATTCAGAGTGAAGAGTTCAGTTATTTGTGCAAGACGGTTATTAAGTCATCATGTCTTAAGAGTTAAATGATTTAAAGCACTTTGGTACAGCAGAACTTTTATTCGTACCAACCTTGTCCTCCCTTGAAAACAGAAACATTCAAGGTGGGAATATATTTTCTGAGCAAATGTTCCTTAATACAGAAAATTCTGATTTTGCTATTACTTCATATGGAAAAAAAAATGCAGGGTTTCTTTTTGGTTTTTCTTGTTTGCTTTTTGAAAATCCATATATTGAAAATCCATATATTGAAAATCCATATTCAGCTCTCTGTCACTGTCCCCACTTATTTCTTGAATGCTCTGTTTGAAGATGTGTGCACCTTGTCTAAAAAGCCAGCTGGGATGCCACAAATAGTGTCTGTTCTATTTATGACTGCAAAGTAATTACAATGGAATTTAAAGACTTGGTTTATAGATCCAAGACGAGGATCTTCTGTGTACACTAAAAGGATGAATCCTTTCCAGACCACTTCTTATTTGGCTGAAGATGAACTTGAGGAAGCATTTTGGAGTGTCAGCCAAGGCTGCTTTTAGAAAGACCTGGGTGGGATTCATACTGTTGATATCCAAATAAAATGAGGCCCTGATTTTAATCTCTGCCGGGTTACTTTATTGTAGTTATGAAACCATGAATTAACTTTAAAGCTTTCAAGGATGAAAGGAGACATGTAAGCAAGTGCCTGTTATCTTTTTGAGATTCATGGGAAAATATTTTATCCAGTGTCCTAGTGGCTTTCTCTTGTGGACTTGTCTTTTGTTTATTCTGTTTCTCTGTGGTATGCATTTTAGTTTCTTTCCTATGAGAGCAAGAAACTCTGTGTGTGAGAGAAATTTTTACAGAAACAGCAAAAGCACTGATTCGAATGAGAATGGCGGGGCCAGTGTTTTGTACTTAAATGAAAGTATAGTAAGTATTCTCAGCATAAGGTGAAACTGAATATAGCTCTTCCTGGTAAATGTCACTGAAAGTTGGTGGGTTTTAGTCTTTCTCAGATAAAGAATTGTTTTCATTGTTTTCAGAATTCAGTAAAGACTAACAATATTGAATGATAAAGAATATAAGTATAATCATTTGAGCAATACAGATACAATCATTATGAGGAATATGTTTTAGACTGTCTAGAAACAGTTTCAAGTTGAAATACTGTTCTGTCCCCATTTTCTCTAGACATTTCAGCACCCCTTCTCCCCATCAATAAACCAAGTGCACATCAGGGCACAATTCGTAGGAAAGATACAGTTATTCTGCATAAAATTTTAACATTTAAAAATGAATAAATGTAATTTGGGGACAGGAGAGAAGAATACATCTGGATGGTGTGTGACAAAGAAAAATGTGCATTCTCTAAGCACCAGTTTAAATGATTTTGAGGTAGACAGGTCTCTTTGCCTTCAAACTAGGATGTATTTTGTTGTGAAGACAAAATGTATTTGGCTACATGACTGTACCTTCAAGCAACGGCTTGCATTTTTGTATCTAAAGAATAGGAAATGCTGATATTCTCAAACATATAGTGACAGTCACTTTCTGGTTTACTTCTTGTGATAAAGTCAAATGGGCTTCCCAGGTCTAACTGCAAGGCAAAAGTGGACCCGTCTAGTGATAATGACATTAGTTAATGAGTCATGGCTGATAATGTACAGGCAGTACAGAAAAGTGCAGTGAGATCACTTTGAATGTAGCCACTGAAAAACAGGCTTGCTTCTCCTCACCAGTATGGAAAACCAGATGCTTCAAAGTCCATTCTGCATTCTTTTCATTATGAAGTTATAATACTTGAGCAGAGCTACATGATAATGACGTTATTAAAAATGCCTTCTGAAAATGAAATTCTTTGCTTAATTTAGCTCTCTTCATGGATGAAGTATGAACAACACTTTCTTCTTTCTTCCATCTGCTGTACCCTGTGTTTCATATTTCCTTTTTTTCCTACAATGTTATTTTACAGCTGTAATGAATGTATTAGAATTCCTATATATAGTTAATCTTGAGTTCTTAGCACAGTTAGAATCAGACAGCGGCAAATACAAAATTAAAATACGGCGGGTGTGCCAAAAGGTGGTCTAAGTGATGCTGTTGTCCTTGGCTGTCTGCTGAGGAGATACTGTCAGTGTCACTAGTAGGGAGACAGGGCAGGGGATGAGCAGAAAAAGACCACCTACTGCATATTTTTTTACACTGGGATTATAGTTATTCTAGTCGCTGTGCCAAAAGTGACAGACCTTGAATGTGTGGATTGTTGTTTTTTTTTTTTTGGTGGTTGCGTAGATTTGCAGTACATCTTGGCAAATGGAGCTGACACCATCTTTGTCAGGAAGCAAACAGTAGTCAGTATGAGCCCTGCAAGTACTTGTATTCATCCTGACCATCTCAGCATTCCCAACCTACACCTTTTTTGCCTTTTCTCCCATTTTCAAAGAGGAAAAGGAACAGCCAAACTCCAGATATTTTAGTGAAGCTCTACAAATATTATTGCAACTGTGTTGACAGGAGTGAGAACTGCTTTTTGGGTCAAAGGCTGCTAGTTAAACAAACACAGTCATGCCCCTTTGCCTATTAGTTATGGGAGCACTATTGATTCTTTTTTTTTTTTCATGGTGGGACAGGGACATGACAAAATTAATACATCCAAAGGCTGGAAATTAGTTGTGACAGCGCAGGATGTAAACTTTCTGGAGTAAAGCATACTTCTCTATCAGTGCGATGCGAAAATTGTTGTTGTCCACACATTAGTGGGAATTCTTCAAACTCCCTACACCTTTTCTTTCTCCTAAAGCTATATGGTGGGACTCAGCTCCAATATCCTCCTCTTCAGCATGGGCAAAATGCCTAGTGAAATCAACAAACTCATAAACTGGACTTTTAAAGTATATCAAGATCTGAATATAGGAAGTACAACCATCATCCCTATTTGGCAGAAAAAAAAAAGTCCTTAAAATCTTAGCTGAGGCTAAATCATCATTTACTTAATTCAGTTGACATTATTTAATGTTGGCAGCAGCATGTGTGTATGTACCACTGCCCTCCTAGTCAATGAAAGATGTCATAACCATTCAAGTGATTTATCAGTTTATAATTGTTGTGCTCTGTAGTAGTCAGAGGCCAAGAGGAAGATAGTAGAGATTCTGCTTTAGCTCAGATTTTCCCTAGAAATGGAAACATCCGACAGAATGGTAGTAAGAATGAAATCAGTGCTTTACTGTGGAAACCTAATAGGATTATCTCATCCAAAAGCCTATATAATTTACTGACCATAATTACAATGCGTTGCTCTGTGGACTGTAATAGAATTGCTCTTACTATGGTATGATTGAGAAAAACAAACTACAAATTTTTTAGGTGAGGGTATCATTCAATAATTCAATAGTATTCTTCCAAAAGGATCCAAATAAATAGCATTCAAAATTAGCACAGTCTTCAAGATGAGGTTTTACAAAGGCAACTGCGCTACCGCAATCCATTTCTAACAAAGAATAGATTAGGATTAGGCATAAATAATAGGGCTAATCTAAAGCAATCTCTGCTCAATCTACCAAGCCACATGCACAAAACCTCATGGATTAGGTGGGTTTACTCCCTGGCAGAGTTGTTTCTGCATATTTTGCTTTTTATTCCAAAGCTGCTACAGAATGCTCAAAGACATCACTAATTAAAATCTCTTAAATCCACCTGTAGTTCCTTGGGTTGTAAAGATTACCTTGCAACTATGATATGAACAGTGTTAACCGACCGAGGTCTGCCTGAATCTGCAGATGGCCTGAGTCAGATCTTGAAGCTGCTTTCTTCCTGGAAAAATGATGATACGCATTGTTGTTCCTATTATTACATGATTCCATTATTGCCCTTTTAGCAACTGGTTTGCATACTTCCCCAAGAATACAAATGGTCTCTCATCACCACGAGCGCAAAAAGTTCTGAACTTTTGCCATCTGGTCATACATATCCTTAGCCTTCTCATCTTGCATGTTCTAAAACATAAATTTCCATCATGCCTTTGGACTTCTTCCTCTTGTGCATTTTTCAGAAGGAATGGATTGGAAGAATAATGGTAATAGAGTTGCCCTTACAAAATAAAATATCAAACTTTCAGTCGGAACTGGTTTTGGAGATTATTTGATCAATTACAGAAAAATCTCCAAGAATTTAGTGGAGAAGACTAGCCTACTGTAAGAGTATTTTATAGCTTTTTTGATTTTAATTTGAAGTCTGCAAGGCTGTTTAAAGGGTATACATTATAAAAGAAAAGAAACTGCTGGGACACTGGGGACAAGTTACTGGAAAACTTGAGCCCAGCAGGTAGCAAGTTGAATTTCATAAGAAATAAAACAGAAAAATAATCTGTGTTTTGTAAATAAATGTGACTGTTCGTATGATTCCAGTAGTCAGAAAAACAAAATTAAACTTCCATATTCGGCTCAGCACGGCTTCAATTTTCCGTTCAGCATAACTGCCCCTCTCTGGCACCAAGCCATGACAGGATATGGATGCACTGCATGTAATTAGGATCCCATCAGTACTGTGCCTTTTTTCGTACCTGACACACTTTCTGTAAGGTATACATGCAGCTTTTGCACTGTTGTGTAGCAGAACTAGCAAACTCGTTTCAAAAACGCAGCTTTGATATATGGACATTTTAGGGAACTGCTGGAGAGAGTTCAGTGCAGAGCCACAAAGATGACTAAGTGGAGCACCTCCCTTATGAGAAAAGGCTGAGGGAGCTGGGTCTCTTTAGGTTTGGAGGAGACCTCATTAACGTTTATAAATATGTAAAGGGTAAGTGTCACCAGGATGGAGCCAGGCTCTTCTCTGTGACAACCAATGATAGGACAAGGGGCAATGGGTACAAACTGGAACACAGGAGGTTCCACTTAAATATGAGAAGAAACTTCTTCACAGTGAGGGTGCCAGAGCACTGGAACAGGCTGCCCAGGGGGGTTGTGGAGTCTCCTTCTCTGGAGACATTCATAACTCACCTAGACACCTTCCTGTGTAACCTCATCTGGGTGTTCCTACTCCGACAGGAGCATTTGACTAGATGATCTTTCAAGGGCCCTTCCAAATCCCTGACATTTTGTGATTCTGTGACATTTCCACAAATCTCCTCTGTCAGATAGGAGCTCTGTGGCAGAGTTTAATGTGGTCTCAGGCCAGCTCATTACACAGTGAGGGTGATGCCCTGCTGTAGCTCAGCTGCACTTGGGCAGGAAACAGAAGGGGCAAGAGTAGCTCTTAGACAGTTTTGGAGCCCTCTGAAGTTTGGGGCTGTCCTCAAATGCACCCAGTTCTCACAAGAAAGCAGAGCAGCCTCAGGCCCTCACTGGCTGTCGCTGTGAATGGAGTGCAGCAGCGGTCAGGAAATTTGGTCCCTTGTCCTGTGTGGGAAGCTTTATGCAAATGAACCTGGGGAAGACCTCGAGAAATTCTTTTTGGGGCAGGCAGGTTATATTTTAACTTTCCCTTCTGCTGCTTGTGTGTTATGAAAGGGCTGGGACATTCAAAGCAGAAGTAGGCCCGACACACACTGGAACCATTGCATACTTCCATGCATAAAACAGGAGATTCTCCTGACAGTATAAGTCTAGATTGGAAAGGGATAAATTTCCTTGCACCCATGCATAGACTATACTTAAATTGTATATCTATTTTTGTGATATAGATTTTATATTACATGTTGCATCACTTTTATTTAAATGTTAGTGTAGAAATTGCAATACAGGAGGCCACCAGGTCCACGTAAGCAGCAAAGAGTTAAGAAAATTAGACAGTAAAAATATGGAGGAAAACATAAAGACATGTTGCAGTCTGATGAAGATTACCAGACCACCACAGAAAAGCCCCAAAGCATCCTTCAAACCTCAGGAAAAAATGCACTAAAAAGTTACCATGGGAACAACCGATTTAAAGAACCAATAAAAACAGACAGCTATCTACACCTCAACCAAATTATACAAACAAACAATAAAACCAGAATCATAAATCAACTGAACTCTATAACTAAGAAGAAAGTGGAAAAACTAAAATATTAAACACAGGAATAAAGTGGGGGAAACCCAACAATCCAATGCTAACTAAGATGTAAAACAGAATATACAAATACTGTATAGAAAACAAAATTGAACATCACCACAAGGCAAAATGTAAAACTAAGTAAATGCTTCTATCTAGATAAATGTTAGCTTTTTTTTTTTCTTTTTTTTTTAAATCTCTACTCATTTCTTCACTGTATCATCATTGGATTTTTCAACATCATACATGGGCAGCCCCTCTTCACCCACTGTTCTGGAATTGGTATGTTAGACTGATTTCATGAGAACAGCTGTTGTCCAACATACTGGTATTAATGAAGAATATCTTGGATATTGATATCCAGTCTCCTATATCTATCCTATACAGGATTTTGATTAAAGGAATGTCAATCTATATCTTCTTAGACATTCGGGTCCCATTAGACTCAGACCCCTCCAATATTAGCCTGCTTATTGTTAATAGCGAGCTATGTGAAAGTGGTGTTGTAAAGTAACATTTATTTGACAAATCATAATAATTTAAAAGGAATTTAGCACCTATTACTACTATCAAGACCCAGTTTTTAAAGAGGGTAGAAAAAACAACTCATGAGGAGGAAAGGCTATTAACCTGGAGCTGGAATAACTTTTTAAGAAGAATTTGGATGTGATAAAAAGAGAAGTGACACTAGGCCCCTTAAGATTAATTTGTAAGTATCTTGGACATGTTCTGTCTTCATCAAGCAAATGGTTTAATTTATGTAAGATTTATGGATATTATGTCAATAAAAATTTATGTTGTAAAAAAGGAAAAAAAATAAAACAAACCATGCATCAGTGTGTCGGAAGCATCCTTCTTTCTATTTTACTTATGAGATAAAATGTAATTTCTCAAATTACTGGAGTCCATTATGGAAGAACAAGTCTGTGTGGTCCAAAATCTCAAAGGGATTCTGTTTAATGTTCGGGAAGCAGTTTGTTCATGTTCTCCCAGACAAATATTTGTTACTTAGCTGTTAAATCAAAGATGGGCCCATGCTGCCAAATAGATTTGGATTCAAATCATTAGAGAATTTTGGGTTGTGCCCATCTCTTACTTACGTGAGGCTTTTAAACTTCCAATGACTTTGCTAACATTAGTTAACAGATGAAACCGTGTGAACATTGAAGGGGGGGATTGGTGCATTTTTGTTTGAAAGTTTCTATTCATTTTCTTTGGCCAGCTTTTGAATTTGACTCTTTCCAGTTTCTGGCAAGGTCATGGTTCTCACAAATATTTGAAAGAGTAGTTGAATTTGCATATGAGAGAACTTATAATGGAAGTGGGTATTTTTACATTCTTTTGACTCTGCGCTATGGACAAGTAACACAGCACACATTGTATGTTTGTAGACTCCACTAGTAGAAGAGAACCTTTTGCACTTGAAAGTTGCAAACACCTCTGCTAAGTGAACTTGAGTAATTGAACTTGTTCCTGATCATTGTTCTTACACAAGGAGGGAACACGTTCGTCAGATGAATAATTAATTAAAATAGGTTTTGATTCTCTTGATCTCTATTTTAAAATGGGAAACCACACCCCTTGCTGATGAAAAGCAAAATCTTTCTCTTGTTCGAAGGCAGTCACCAGTTTAAAATCTACCCAGTCGTATCAAGTCAGAAGTTAGTTGTTCACTTCAGATATCGATTAGTGTCTGTGCCACAGCTGGGAATACATCTCAACATTTCTTACGATCCCACCCTATGATAGCATTCAGAATTATTCCAAGCAGATCAGGGCCTTCCAGAATAGTCATTGAATATAGGAATCTGTGCAAAAGCAGCAAACTGAGTGTTATAACAATGGTATAACATTAGCAGCTTCGAAGCAAATTAATCATGTTTCTCTTCTAGAGATATCATCACTGAGGTTAATATTAAGCGAGTGAGCTGAGGAAACAACACGTCTTCCCCAATCCAGTCCCTTTGTTTTTTTGAGATTAATAGCAGACATAACATATATTTTAAGTGTCTTGCTCATGGTTCTTTCTTTTTTGTTACGTGCTCTCTCCTACTGCCATGCTACCTTGGTCTGGAGACTGACCGTGCATGGAGCCCCCAATTTTTGACATGCTGAGGTTGGTTATATGCCTAGGCTGCATGTGAGTTAGGGAAGATCACAGATGAGTTGTTCTGTATTTCCAGTCATCTCTTTGTAAAGTGCCTAAACCAGGTGATTTTATCACTGTGTTTACCATATCTCCTTATATAATCAAGCACCGTTGTCCTAGGGAAAGCCCAAGTTAGTTTTCTTTAAGACAGCTCTTTCTCCATCAAACAAACTTGATGCTGTAGTTTGTTAGTTGTCTTTTTACTCTACCATCTGCAAATCTTCCCATACCACTCTTTAACCCCTCTAACATCTGTAACCTACTGGAACAGCACCATGGTGATCCTGGGAGAAGCCTTCTCCAGAAATTTAACAGAATCAAATTAAATGCGAGTTGTCTGGAACTGTTGAAGAATTTTTCCCATAGGTTAAGATGCATTGGTATATGCTGTGAAGCTACCTCTCTGTGCAAAGTAAGCACTTTTTGTTAGCATATAAGTGACTTTAGTCTTTCCCAATATGCTACCAGTATTTTAGTTGAAAAATGTGGCATAATCAATAGAAAAAAGTAAATGGTGATCAGTGAAGATCTGTTTGTTTTACTGCTTACTGCATGGTTGCTAAGGAATGACTTGGAAGATAGAGGCCAGATTCGTGAAATTAAAGTTCTTTATCCATTACAGATTTTGTTCCTTGTGTGAGTCTGCGTCAGTAGTACACAGTGAAACTCAAAGTTATTCTAGTCTCCTTCATTGCATGTGTGCTGATTGCTGCTGAAAAACTTGTATGATTTTAAAACACATGCTACACTATAGAATCTCAAAAATTAATGCAATTGTTTGGAGAATATTATTTGATTTAAAAAAAAAACAACAACAACAACAACAACAAAGCAAGCCAAGCCAAACACCCTGTATTTGTTTATTTTTATTTGTTTACAAGGATATGATTGTGAAACATTACTAATAAACTTTTATTAACAATAATAAACGGCAGCTGTGGGTAACATGGATAAAAAGCCTGTTCAGAGATTCATTCCTAGGTTGCATGTCATGCTTAAAGCTATAAAGTATAATGACCTTTTTAGAGATCAAAGTCCTTTCTTTTTATTTCCCCTGAAGAGATGTTTGAAGTTGTATGTGAACTGAACACGCTGAGTGAAGTTTCAGTTTCTGCCAGAAGTTAATTAACAGAGACGTTGAGAAAGATAGTGTCATGGGAGAATAAGGGGAAACAAGCCAGGTGGATGGGCAGGTGACCACATGCACTTTTCCTTATGCACCACCCAGTACATTAGTTGGCTAACCATGCTGCCCCTTCCACGGGACTGTGTAATGAACCTACCATAGCTGGATTTCGCAGTCTGTTTTGTGGCGGATTTGTGGCAAGACTTTGCTGTTAGTCACCTTGCTCTGCTTTGTCACTCGGAACAGTGCACTCTCTCGTGCCTGCACAGCAGCATGGCTAACGTGACACGTTTGATGCTCTTAGTCCTGTGGAAAGTTTTCTTCCAGGCTGACTCCATTCTGCTGGTGTAAGCCTGCCAAAGGATAGCCTCATCACCTAGATGCACATTCCCAGATCTTCATCAGTGTTGTCACAGGCCTTGATAGTACTACTTATCTATAAAGAATCTGCTGCAGAAGTAGTATGTGTTTTTCCAAAGGCGTGTACCATGTACTTTGCTTTCCTTTAAACTGGTGGTTGTTCAGAAAGTTATTGAAGAGCTGATTGGCCTCTCATTTTCTTCAAACCTGTCTCGAAATTCCTTAGGTATAAAGTGGCAAAACTGATCTTCAAAGCAGAGAAGATGTTTAGAATGCGCTACAAGGGCACCACCACAAATACAGAAAAGTATGTTCTGTTTGGCTACTTTTGGCCTGGTGTCCTCTGGAGAAGCCAGGCAGCCTTTCTACAACTCAAACTTATATCCAAAGCTTGCAGGTCATATCGTCCTCTGCTGTAACATGGAACAAAATGAGTAGCATAGACCATATAACGCAATGTTGCTTACCAAGACTTGCTCTTGTAAAAGTCAGGTGCAATTCTTCCAGGCTTTTCTCCATTGTGTGAAGGACTATGGGCTCTGTTATGAATTGTTTTAACCATAAGTTTGCAAATCTCAGATAAACTCTTTTTATCAAAGTCTTCTGAGAAATAAGTTAAAACCATACTGAAGGCAAAATATTTTTTTCTCAGAGTTTTTCCTGAATTCATTTTTTTAGAAACCTTTTCATGTTTGCTGGGGAGATCTCTATGGCCTTTGTGAAACTTCCTTTTCTGCAAAATCCAAAATTGTTTGAGTAGAGGCCATGACTGAAGGCAGATCTTTCTTGTCGAGTTTTATCAACCTGGCAAAGTAAGATTTCCCCCTCTGCTGTCTTTCATGAATGTTACATCACTGATTTTGTCTGTAACTGGAAGATCATCCTAAGTGAAGATAGGCTTCCTGAGGAATGTATTCAAACTCCACACTGATGACAGCTGTGCTGATGCTGAGCAGATGTTGAAAAGACTAGTTTCAGTGCTGACTTGCCCTTTAACAGTCTTTGGTCAATATTTTTACTATCTACGCTCTTAAGTAGCATTGTCTTGTCCTCCATTGGTTCATAAACAGCCTTTAGCTGAGCAGAGAACCAGCACATGTGGGGTTCATAATCAGAGGTATCAATAAAAATCAAAAGGTATTTCAACACCTGTCTTTCATTTGGGTTTATTTGGACTTCCTAGCAAACCTTTCTATAAGCCACCTTCCCTGCAGTTCGTCCTCAGGTTACTTACAATGTCAATGTCATAAACATCCAATTTCTGTTTGTGCTGAAGTTGAATGTCTTCCTGATTGCCCCCATTCCTGTCCTGATATTGCTGTATATACCAAGTCACTGTTTTGCTTGCAAGTGCTGTAGAGCATGTCAGGGAGTTTGCCCTTCTCTGCTCGGGTTGGTATCATCAGTGATATCTTAGCAGACAGGTTTGGAGGGCTGCAGCTCAGAATGAGGAAAGGAGCTATTTTGGGTGGTATTACTCCACTGCAGACACAGAGACTGTGGATAAGCGCATATATTAAGAAGGGTTGAATTTTGGAAGACACCAGATACTGTGGTGATGAGTGCCATACAAGTACCTAGATAAAATATTTTCTGGGAGGCTGCCAATGTAACATCAAATGAAGTATGAAGTTAACACCTTGTGTTGCATGGTGGCCATGAACATTTCACTCTGAAGAGGAGAAATTGATAATGTTGTGCTATCACAAACTTTAAGTTTTACTATAGCCTAATGGAAAACCAAGTCCTCATAGTGATAATGTCTCGCTGTCAGAAAAATGAGGAGATGGTATTAAATAGAATGAAGTTAAGAGAGGAGTCAATAATAAGTACAGGTTAATCATTAAATAAAGATAGCAGTACGCATTTGGATGCAGCAATATGTTGTGTGTACAGAAGCATCTTCCAATCAATAGCAGTCTTTGCCACTGGGTTTGGATCAGACTGGTAAAGCAAACAGATGGGTACATAAGTAAGTTTTCAGAATCATAGAAGCAATTAAGCTAACCAGTATATCTTTGGTACAGAGATAAAATGACAAGGCAGCACCCTTATCTCTGCTTTTGGTCACAATATTGTTCATATATATTTGTAGTTCCTTTCTCTGTCTCTCTCTTTCTCTTTCCTTCTCTTTGGTAACATTGTCCAGATCTTCTTTCCTGCCTGTGGGGCCTCACGTTAGGGTATCATATTTTTTCCTATCTGGTGGCCTGCGATTTGTCCATTCCTCTATCACTTGAGTGTTTCTATTTTGGTGCCAACTTATAACATCCCAGACTTCAGATCAAGGGTTTCTAAGAGATATTGTGCCATGGACCTTTCTTCCTATTTGTGATCATAAAAACCACCCCATTTGTTCACACAAGGCCCCTGTGACAACTTTAGGAGTTCTTACATGGAAACTGTTTTAGTGGGTTTCAATGGCTACATTTAGTGTAATAAATGATTTATTCCTTCACCTCATCTTCTCATTTCTTCCTGTTTCTCATGACTGAAGATAAGGAGGTCTTAAACCATATGACCAGTCAGTGTTCTGAGGGTACCATAAAATGCTCTACAACGTAGGATATGGCATATCTTTGATGTGCTGCAGAAGCTAAGTAAAGGTACGGTGAGAATTGATTCATAGGCCTGAGAGTGTGCTGCAATATACACCACGTGAAGGGTTTTCTGCTGTTGGAGATATGTGCTCTAAAAGGAAAACGGGAGGTGATGAGAAGGCAGAATGTGGACAAATAACTTCAAGGACAATAAAAAGTTAACGTTGCTAGGTGACAACAGACTTAGAATCATAGAATAGCTTGGGTTGGAAGGGACATTCAAAGGTCATCTAGTTCAACCACCCTGCAATGAGCAGGAACATCTTCGGCCAGATCAGGTTGCTCAGTGATGGGTCATCTACCACCTCTCTGGGCAACCTATTCCAGTATTTTATCACCGTCATTGTAAAAAATGTCTTCCTCATGTCTAACCTGAATCTCCCCTCTTCTAGTTTAAAATCATTACCCATTTTCCTGTCATAACATGCCCTTCTAAAAAGTCTGTCCCCATCCTTCTTATAGGCCTCTTTTAACTACAGAAAAACTGCAATAACATGTCCCTGGGTCCTTCTGCAGGCTGAACAACCCCAGCTCTCTCAGTCTGTCCTCACAGCAGAGCTGTTCCAGCCCTCTGATAATTTTTGTGGCCTCCTCTGGTCCCTCTCCAACAGGTCCATGCTGAGTGCTGAGGGCTCCAGAGCTGGACACAGGACTTCAGCTGGGGTCTCAACAGAGCAGAACAGAGGGACAGAATCACCTCCCTCCACCTGCTGGCCATACTCCTTTTGATGCAGCCCAAGATATGACTTAAATTTAGCATTGTATGTTATAAAAATCAAACTTAGAACAAAATGGAAGGATGAAGGCAGCATAACCTCTGAAATGAACAGCTCCTAAGAGCAAAAGAAATTCTATTCAGAATTCTCTAAGTATGCCTGGATCACCTTTTACTTAGTGACTTGGATACTATTGTAATTTTGTTAATGTAGGGAATGACTGAGGGCAAGACAAATGGTGCAAAATTGAACAACAGTTGGGTCAGATAGTGTTGTCATGCAGTTTATTTGTATTTTTAAGCTATTCCATGCACCTACTATGCTTCTGTTAAAAAGACATTGCCTCTCTATTGTGCAAGCCTATTAGGAAGTTGAATTGTTCCTTGGGGCACTGCCGTTATCTTTGACATAAACATGATTACCCAGGAATAAAGGAAAACCTGCAGGGTTTGAGCCCTGTTGCAGAGAGAAGGATGTGGGAGATGTCCCTCTGAAATAAAGGTCATGCTGGAGCAGATGCAGACCCATCCACTCAGTGCCAGCAGGGACCTATTCTTTTAGTCTGAGACATGCTATTAGCTGGTGACTTGCCCCAGACCCTCCACGTTTTCAAGAAGAAAAGAAATGCTAACATGATGGAATGTCACTTTCAGTTATTAGCCATTTAGTGCTGGCAGGCTGCCTGATTGGGAGAAAATCCATTCAGATTTTCTTGCATTTTGCCTTGGAGCTGTGTTTATCTTGTCTTTGGCTGCAGTGTCCACACTCACATGCAAGTTCTTCAGCTAAGTGGTGCATGCTAATTGCATTCACACTGCTGCAGCTTTGAGGTCCCTGTGGACTACAGCAGCCATGTCCATACTGCCCACAGGAGAAGTACCTGGTCGTGCACAGAATTGAACTTCGTGCTCGAATTCCTTTGTCACACTCTTTTATTTAACATAACTTACATGCAAAAAAGTTTAGATTTTATTTAAAGAAAACTAGAATTAAAACTCCAGGTTTTCCAGTCTCTTGTTTGTCTGCTGCCTCCAGATTTTGGTCAATGGCAAAATGAGAGGGGAAAAAAAGATAAGGAAAAGTAAGAAAAAATAGAGATTGATGAGGAAGAAAGGTGATCAATGAAGGCAACATGAATAATACCTATTTTGGGTTTTCTTTTGCAAAATATAAAAAGTAAATATTAATATGGCATTTTCGCACACACAGACAAAAGGGAGAACTCTTTATTACAAGCTTTATATTGGAATTCTGATATATACTGTTTCTTTGTTTCAGACTACTGAAGTGCATTAATATATTTTACTTGTCACATGGCAGGATAGTTTTGTGGGTTTTTCCAGCTTTAAGCTACAGTGGTTTAGGTCTTACTGCATCACTTTTTAAAGCTTTGTCATTTAACAGCTGCCATTGTATTCCTCAGAAGCAACTCTGTTGAAGTGAATATATGGCACCATAATCAGAAACTACTGTTCAAGAGTTTTATTAAAAAAAAGAAAAGAACAAAACCCCAAAACATAAAACCACTTTGATTGACAAATCCCACTTAGTAATTTATTGTAAATGAATTATTAATTGAAATCTAGATAGCAAAAATATTAGACAGCTCCAGGATATGGAGCAGGGCTCTGTGTGCCATAATGAAATATTTTCTTGAGAAGACTAACGTCTTTTTGTCTGACTGTGAACTATCTAAGATTTATGATGTCCTTAGTTTTTAATTTCTGTGTTTTTATGTGTTTGGATTTTGTAAATAATGATGTAGTAGGTAACTATAACATTGTCCCCTAGCAACTCTAACAAGTTTTTGAAACAAAACTTTTCAGGTTTGTGACATAGATCAAATTCATCTGAATTCTCTTGAGTAATTTGGGATAAATATGACATGTATATATTCAGATCTGGATTGTCTGTTGTGGTACTACAATGAAATATTCAAATACATATAGAAATACCATTGAATGGGTGACTCATTTGTCCTAAGCAATATATTCGGGCTTTATAGGACCCAAAGAATTGTAAGGCATTTTTCCTAGGTAACATTTACCAACTGCAGTATGTACTAGTTTAACTCTCTATGGCTCTAGCTTATCTGAATTGTCTGTGATTATACTGTTTTACATCGGTGACTGTACTCAGGCATCTACTCACTATCTCTGTATCTGTCTCTCTAGCAGTATGAGTTAAGTGAGCATCACAAGCTCACAGATATTTCAGGTGATCATTTTGGCCAGTGATGCCACAGTTCTGGGGTCAAAGATGAGAACGCAAGGAAATAGAAAAAAAACACTTCGCAGTCCCTTGGAAAGATACTCACTTTACGCTGCTCAGGCAACCAAGTCCTGCCCTAACAAGGCAGCCAGAGTTTCTCCTAGTGGAAATGGAATAGATCCCATGGAGTCATCTATATGCTCCACGCTTTCCTCACCCAGGCGTGTAGGAGTTGTATCTGGGCAGACTGGGTACAGATTCATTCTGTTCCACAATTAGGAGAGCAGATGGGTGACTTAGAGTCATGTTTCCCTCCCATTTCTGATCCTGTACTGAATCCAGACCAACATCTCTGTTTTTCATCTCATCACCCTAATTCCCTTCTTCCAGCTAGGCTAATTCTTTTTTCTCCTTCCCACCCTCTCCAGGGATATCTTGTCTTTATTTCAACAAGACACTGTTACCAAAAGTTTTCTCTAGGCATTGTGATAAAGGATGAGTGTTGGTCCAAAGTTAGGAGGAGGTACGGAGTATTTTTCTTTCCTCCCCTCATTGTATTCAAAGAGAATGGAAGTAAGCTTGTGCTAAAAGCAGAACTTACTTGTTTGAAATCCATTTTAAAGGGAGGGGAGATGGTTTGTTAGGGTAATCTTGTACCCCAGGGATGACAACATTATCTTAATGGGGGAGATGCTCATTTGAGCAGGGAATTCTGCCCTCAGTGTGCCTGCATTAGTCCCCTCTCAAAATTGCCACTGCTGTCGCTTTTCTGAACTCCTTTGAAGCATCAGAAGGTTTCTGTTGTAACAATTCGATTCCAGATTATTCCTCATGAGGAACCCAAAAATATTTAGATGTTCATGTGCCTTTTTTGTCTGTTTTCACATTTTCACAACACATTTTTCACCTTTTTGATGCTGAAGTCCGATGGGGAGAGCTAGGGTTGTTTTATTCTTGGCTGTAGCTTTTTATTCCATAAAGCATATGAAAAACCTGAGGGAAAAAATGGAAGTACAGAGTCTACCAGTTATCTATGCTTTATCCATGGAGACTGTTCCTTGCACGTTCCTATTGGGTGCTTGTTTTTCTCTATGTTTACCTGGGTCTTTTTTTTTTTTTTTTTAAACGTAAATCATTCTTGTCACTATGCTGTCTAATCTCCCATCAAATCTATTTAAACAACGTGCACTACAGGGCAACTCTTAGCTTGGAAGGGCTCTAGAAATGGAATCTGTTAAGATCTAGGTTGAATTTAATATTAACATTATGACTAAACAATTTAGCAAGCAATCAAAAGTTACAGTGAGATGCCTCACAGGCACTCAGCAGTCACTAACTTCTCTTGCATGCAAAGTAATCTGTGCCATGTAACAAGTACTATAGAAATGCAACTGCAATTTAAGGATAATGCGTTGCGTAAGAGTGTGTACTTCTGCTATCAAAACTGGCTTTTACAGCCTTAAGCCCAGTCCTTAAAAGTAAGGTTAAGCAAGATTATGCTATCTGTGATATTGATGCTGTTGTTTTCCTCTGGATGCTAAGTAGTATCTTTTCCCCCTTAGATTTCATTCCTCTATCAACCTCACTATGTGATAGTTTATTGTTTCTGAGACCTGTTGTGTCTAACATACTTTGATGCATGACCACTATCCTGAACTTCCCTTTTAAGGACACTCATGTCAAGGGTGTATCAAACATGCCTTATGTCACAGGGGGATGCCAGTGTTGTATGAAGTAGAGCCAAGAGAGTGTAGAAAGGGTCCCACTGACAGAAATCAGGGCTCTTTCCCAAGCCCCTAACCCTGCTTATTTAGTCTAGCAGAATATAAGAGCATACGCACAGACAAACTGGCGTCCCGTTACATTCCTCCAGGGTAAATAATTTATCAGGACTGATGCTGATTAAGTATAAATGCAGAGGGTGTCAGGAGTCCAGGTGACACAATGGTGTGTGCTGCTTTTGCCTCCAAGGAGGGCAGGTCACATTTCACCCTTCATATCCACATCTTCTTTTGGGGAATGTTTGTGGTGATTGTGTGGCGCTTTTTTTTTTTTTTCTTGGTGTCTGTGTCATAGCACATGTTTGGTCCTAGAGCATGTATTCAATAGTAGATAATTACTTTTGGTTGGATCTTCAAAGCATTTATTTTGTGTGCTTCTCTTTTTTTTTTTTTTTTGTTAGTTTTGTTTGTTTGTGAACAGAGCTCTCTTAGAAGAAAACAAAATGTATTCATTTGGGCTACAGTGCCATAGCACACATTTGGCCTTAGAGCATGTATTCGATAGTAGAGAATTACTTTTGGTTAGATCTTCAAACCACTGATTTTATTCCAGCCTCTTTATAAATCCTACTGTTTCAGTCCTCTCTCCTGAATCCGTTTTATTCTTGAAATTATATCTGTTTTAAAAATATTCTCGTTTATTTCTGCCTTAAATCCCCAGACTTTAAGCAAGCTAAAGGCTGTGTCCATGTACCTCTCACCAGATGGCAATTGTCACCGCACTGCATAGGTATAATACATGCATTGAGGCAGGCCTAGTGACTCCAGTAGTTCTCAGGACATCCAAAAGCTAGATTTGATAACATCCGAGGTCCTGATGTGGATGTAGTCAAAATATCCAAGCCACTTTTCAAAATGGATCGCAGTTGAGTTACTCATTTGGCTCTTGCACTGCTGGGATAGGAAATGCCAACTGCTCTTTGCGATTCTAGACCTAAACCACTGCACATACATACAGAACATGTCTGAGCTCTGCTGATAGTGCCTACTGATAAGATCTTTGTTAAATATACATTTTAATTAGATCAAAAGTGTATGCCTTACAGAGAGGGCAAAAAAGGTCTGGAGGGGAAATTGGAGGAGTGCTCTTTTCTATGGAGAGAACAAACTTCAGCAGAAGCTTGAGGTACTAATGGGTGTCTAGAGTCATGCGAGTCTTGTGTACGTGTGAATCAGCACGGACCCCAGCTGGAATGCAGAGCTGCGGAAAGGGATGGAAAGGATTCTAAACCTCTTTCTAGAGCTCTGCTGATCTAGGAGCTCTAACCTAGTGCTCCCAGGCTCATTCTTGACACACTTCATGATGTGGCTTCGATCATCCTTAAGTCAGTCCTGCTGTAAGCAGAAAGGAAAGTGCCTCTAATGCACTGGAGTATCCTCTGCTGTAGAGGAACTTTGGGTGGAGGGATGAACACAGTGATTTTTAGTAGATGATATTTGCTAGGTGGTGTGCCAAAAATATATCAGTCTCAGAGGACCTGGCCCTTTTTAAAACCAAGAAAACTATCAGGAGAAAACATATGATGTCTAGTATGGAACAACTGATAATGGCCATCAGAGAATTCCCCATCACAATAATTTTGTGACCACCAAAAAAGACTACCTGGGCTCTCAGCTGTAAACTGCGTCCCCAAATCAGATATCAAAAATAGCTCAGCATTTTCTTACAGGAAAAGAGAGATGCCCATTTTCTTACAGACCCATGGTCCAGGCATGCTCGAAGTACATGTCTCTTGGAGTCCAAGACACTGATCTTTTGAGTTACCTTTTCTGTTTCCCATATAGCTCCATGTAAGTGCATTAGCAAGAAATCCAGTGGATGTGTAGAAGCAACTTCCAGACCTGTGGAAGAGAACACAATCATTTTTTTTCTGGCATAGAATACATAGAGTAAATCAAAACAAAGTCTTTAAACTAAATGAAAATCTACCAATGGGTGGGGTGGGGAAAAAAAAATCATCACTTTGGCTAGCTAATGTAAGCATAGTTGTTATAGAATAGAAATGTGTGACTCTTGCACTGGACTGATTGGATTGACTAGTATTTTTAATCAGACTGTATCTGTACTGTTCCATTTTTTGTTGTGTTAAACTGTGTTGACAGTTATACCAGGGAAAGTATTCCAATGCACTCAATAGATGGGGAAAAACACTAGAGCTTCCCAGAGAATAACAGGGAAGAAATCCTTTAAATAAACATAGAAATGAGCTTAAAACCACAATTTTTTTTTGGAGCTAGTCTTTACTTTTCTCAAATATTAGGCATATTCAAATCTAAAGTCCTGATCCTTCTCTGTTTAGAAGAATTGACTCTGAAAAAAAACCAAAAATCCTGAGAGGTTTAAATTTTTCAAAATGTGTTGATGAAAACATTTTTGTTTTCCAGTTTTATTTTAATTTAATTTTTCAACTCGAGTGCAATTTCATGTAGGTTTCTTTAAATCTGAATGCCAAAAGAGTATTTTATATAAACAACAACATTTTTGTTTGAAATTCCTGCATAGGCATTATTTTTCTGTCCGAACATTTTTTCCCCATGAAAAGTGTTGGTACTATGCAAGCTGTTTTTCCTTTTTGCTGGACAATTTTACAATGCTAATATTTTTATCCAGCCTCTGAATTACACAGCTGCTGGGCTTTACTGTCAGTCCCCCAAATTAATTTTTTTGCTTCGTGGGGCTTGATTAATCAACATCACTATTTTAAGTTTATTGTGAAATGAATATTAAGTCTGGCAAGCATTGCAGCCTAAGTGAAGGGTAATGTTCTCTAAACTTAGGATAGAAGACTGTAAGAAATAACATCTCGATGAAGGAAAACATAGACTCAGAACTTGCTTCTGAAATGTTTCTTCATTTTTGTGTTTATATACAGCAGTCATGCTCATCACAGGCAATTTAGAGGATGGGGAGAATACTGGCTCCGCTGTACATGTCTCCTTGACAAGGTGAATAAGAGAGTGTCATTTCAAGCTAGTTGTGAAGAGAGTGTGGAGCCCTCTTGGAAGTGGTACAAGGAAAGTCTGCGTGCTGCACAGGAGTCAGTCTTCTTTGGAAACCTTTTATTAGGACCAAGCAATAAACTAAGTAGTGTGTGTTCAACATCATGAGTTACAGCTTGAGTGTTCCTCCCCCTACTCGGAGACTTGCCAGTAGGAGCAACAATTTCAAGCACTAGACGGCCGTGGAGCCGTTCGGGCCTGATCCCACAAGGTCTGCTGTCGAATGTGGCCTGTTATTCATCTCACGTAATGTACAGTGTAAGGCAGTTTGGGTCAGTGCAGCCAACTTACCTGATTTACCCTTTATGTGGGTGGGAGAAGTGAGAAATGAGCACATTGCAAATGAGACGCAGCAAGCTTCCTGTGTTTCTGTGTATTTTGCTATAGCTTGTAGCTGGTTAAATGAGGCTCTGTCAATAGTCACCCGATGATGGTATATGCCATTGGCATTCTCTCAGAAGCCAATTCAAAGCCAATGCTCCTTGTGAAGGACTTGTAATGCAAAACCAGAGCTGTGTTGAATTCGGTATTTGAGTGGATTTGGAACGTTTTTGGGGAAAAAAAAAAAAAAAAAGATAAAACCGTGACTCATTCTACGGCAGCCATAAAATACAGCAGTGCCAGAATTATAAACTGTTGTCCGTGAATGTATCATCCATCTATTAGAGACAGAGTTCTGCCAATAAGTGACAGACTTTTGCCAATATTTTTTTAAGGTGGAACGTGCCAATATTTATCACAAAACTAAAGTTTGCCACTGGAAAGACATGGTGACATTGTTTCAGATCATTTCCTCCTCCTTTCACAGCAGCTCTAGATACTGTGCTGTGGAGCAGTAGACTTCTTGAATATGCTTTGTGGACATCAGGAGCAATAAAGGAAACACAGGCAACTGTTTCCAGAGTTTCCCAGAAGTCAGCACTGAAATGAGAGCACCAACAAAAAGGTAGTCTAAAAAATAGAGCCATGCTTCAGTAAACAGCATATTTTGACATATCTGATAGAGGATCACAGAATCACAGAATGTCAGGGATTGGAAGGGATTCGAAAGATCATCTAGTCCAATCCGCCCATCGGAGCAGGAACACCTAGATGAGGTTACACAGGAAGGCGTCCAGGTGGGTTTTGAATGTCTCCAGAGAAGGAGACTCCACAACCCCCCTGGGCAGCCTGTTCCAGTGTTCTGTCACCCTCACCATGAGGAAGTTTCTTCTTGTATTTAAGTGGAACCTCCTGTGTTCCACTTTGTACCCATTGCCCCTTGTCCTATCATTGGTTGTCACAGAGAAGAGCCTGGCTCCATCCTCGTGACACTCACCCTTTACATATTTATAAACATTAATAAGGTCATCCCTCAGTCTCCTCTTCTCCAAGCCAAAGAGACCCAGCTCCCTCAGCCTTTCCTCATAAGGGAGGAAAGGCTGAGGCTCACTCATGAGGCTCCACTCCCTTAATCACCTTTGTTGCCCTGCACTGAACTCTCTCTAGCAGTCACCTGTCCTTCTGGAACTTAGGGGCCCAGAACGGGACACAGTATTCCAGATGTGGTCTCACCAAGGCAGGGTAGAGGAGGAGGAGAACCTCTCTTGACCTACTAACCACCCCCCTTCTAATACACCCCAGGATGCCGTTGACCTTCTTGGCCACAAGGGCACAGTGCTGGCTCAAAGGATGTTCTGATAAATGCAGAAAAATACTCTTATTGCTTCACTGTCCTCTCTACTGCCCAAAAGTCAATAGATTCATAGGACCTGATATTTAGCTGAATCACCCTAGTTGCAAGCAGCAAGCTGCATTTTGCTGAGGTGAGTTCAAAATATTACCAGTTCAGGACTCAATGGGACAGATTGTTTTAAGTGTTACATGTGCTCACACAGAAGAAGCAAAAAAACACACATCCTCTTCCAACCTGTGATAGTCTGTATGAAGCATGCTGGAGAGTGAAGACTGTGATCATTTAAAGCAGCTTAAACTCAACTGTATTTTCATAGTGCTTCTGTTGGTTATCGTAGTCTTTTAAAATATATGGTAAAGCTGAGAATAACAAGTGATAACTGTAGGAGGGACAAAAAAGCAAGTCTGAGAGCTGATGTAAGGATTCCCAGCTTCTTAACTTTGCAGATGACATAATTGCCGTCACCACAATCCATGGATGCAAAGAGGCTGGAAGCAAGCTGGCAGAAATACAAATTTTTCAGTGACTTGACTGGTGGAGTCATTTATTTAACTGTCCTTTTGAGCAATGTTAGGACTCATATAGGCTCCCTGTAGAGCACATACTGTATATCCTCCCTATAAAATATGATGAAGCACAGATCTTTTTGAGCACATTAGCAACCAGATCCAAAACAAGAGGGCTATAATTTTACAGTTACTGTGCACGATCCATTCCCCCACACCGCCCCAACCCTTTTTTGGCTGTTACTTTTTAAAGCATGAAATATATCCTGTAGTGCAACCCTTCCTGAAAGAATATATTATCAGTGCTTCTGTGTAGTGGATGGAACTGTCTAAAGATTTCTGTTATGTTTCTCATTTTTCCAGTCTTTTTCAAATTGTTTTGAGAACCAGACAAATCAAAATCACTTGAACTGGGAAATGGAAAAGGAGGAGCTAGAATTATGAGTGCTATATAATAAAATGTAAGTGACTATTAGCACTTTCAGTAGCTTAAACAATTCTAACAGGATGCTGGCTAAAGCGCTTTTGACATGAGGAAATAGAAGACTGTAAATACTTTAATTACCAAAGCCAAGCTTCTTCTCTGCTCTTGATTGTGAATCAGGACCACCTAAGGAAAGTGAAAGTGTAAGTTATGATGACAGATGTCTCCTCAAGTGCATAACGAAGGAAACATTGCATGAGATGTGGAGCTATCATCTTGTTGTATCACCACTGACATGGCTTGAAGAGTTTGCATGCTCTAACGCAGTGAAGTATTTTGTCACTAAATCTATGGTACTGGCAGGGCAGCAAAGCAGACTTTTTCAAATTTTCTTTTTGTACATTTATTCGGGGTAGGGGGGAGGGCGGAAATGAAGCAGATAAGCAAGAAAACTATCAAAGGAAAAAGGTTACCTGTCTGTTGTACTATGTAGGAGTGTTTGTGCTCCTGTAAGCAGCCTGAGAAAGTGGGAAGAGCTGCTTTGCTGTGGGATCTCCAGAGACTGCCAGTTCCATTTCTACTCCTAACAGAGCTTTCCAGAGGTCATAAGCAAATCAATGGGTTTTCAAGTAAGCAAGTATTAAAAGAGTTTTGTCTGAAGCTTGCTGCCTTAGACAGAACCTGTCTCCTTTGGCTGGGATTGTGATTCCATTTTCTTGGCAGCAAGCATGAAGACCATAGAGCTTGTGGAGCATAGGGAAACTAATGCCTTATTCCAAAACAAGCTGCAGAACTGGTATGGCAAAGCTATAACTTCTCATGTCCCTTAGAGAAACAGACTGTTCAACAGACCTGACATTGATGCATCTGGGAAAGGAGTCTGACAGAGAGCCCACAAAATATGCAGTATTTGATGTCTGAAATGACAGGTGGCCATCTGACTGAAGCCCCTCCTTGTCACAGGCCATGGGGACGATGTCTCGCACACTTCAGTAGTTAAAATTTAAAAAACAAGCCATGTGGTTCTAGTCAGGAGATATTTTGATCCGTTGAGTGAATTACAAAGAACAATCCAGTAGGAATTGGCCTGAAATTCGCTCATCTATCATTCAATATGCAACATGTTTTTTGCATTATGATTCATGCTGTCATTGCAATTGCTGTAACTATCAACTGATAGCCGACAGTGGGAGCCAACCTAAATCTCAGGGTAAACAGGGAGGGTAAACATTACCTTCAGAGCAGTTGCGTCTGCTCCTCTCCATCAATTAATTTAATTAGCTTCATGGAAAGCCACTCACCATTCATTGTTGTGTTGTCAAGGGAAGATGGGGATTTTAAAGGATGTGTGAGACTTTCCTTCTGCTTTGTGGCATAAATCAACAGAAGAGTTGTGCTACAGGGGGAAAAATAGGCTCCTAGAGTGAAATCCTAGTCAGTGCTAGAAGCTCTGCTTCAGTGAGGGAAGTCTCACTCCCTGACTTTCAGAACTGGCAACCAAAGTATGGACAGACGTGGAAGTTGACAGTAAGGATTATCAGTTACATGTAAAAGATACTGAATCCTGGCATTTCTGCGGACAAACTGAGATAATTGCTGTAATGAAAAAGATGAAATGACACTTTAGTGCTTACCGTCTTTTTTTACTGTGCTCCCTTTTTGCACACAAAAGCCCTATTCGCTGTGAGAAGAACTTTTGAAAGCCCAAAGAATGCAGGATCAGCTACAAGTTAGGCATGGACATACTGGCTGTGTTTTTGAAACATGATACATCATTCCCATGCTAGTTTCTCATAATTCCTGCCTCAGAGAGTACACTTTATTCAGAGAAAGGAGTGTAGCTGGTGTGCGTTTTTGGGACATAGGCCAGATGTGTGTGGAGGACATGCAGCGTGCAGCACTCTGCTATTTGTTTTCTGTGCGCTTGTGTGTCATGGAACTGCCCATACATAATTCAGATATAAGTGAAAGCCACTTTCCTGAGCTCCCTTGTTGATTCATAGGGTCTTTTTAACTTTGTAGAAGCTTGCAGTGACAAAGGGCAAAGGTAGTTAGAAATGCCCTTCTCTTACATGTAGGTTGCATTTGTTTAAATTCCAGTTTCTAATCTGACATAGTGTTCTCAGAGGCATATCTTTTAAAGCCTTCCAGTAATATTAATAGGCAATGAGGCTAACCTATGTCAATTTTACATAGCAAAGGATTTTCTTAGATGAACTTTTAAGTATATATAGTGCCATTTTCTATCACTTATCACTGTAGCATATTTGTTGTATAAGAATGATGTCTCTCCATTCCTCCCACTGCTACCTTTCATTCTTTGCCAATCTACTTAATGATTTTGGAGAGTGAATGAACAAGCCCTGTCTGGACTCTTAATGAAAGCTCCCTTTTTATCTTGTACACCCTCAAAGTAACTTTCTGATAAGTTTGTTTTTTAGAGAGGGTAAACTGTTTGCTTCAGCTCTGGTTTAATTATGATACAGAACTGTAAAAAAAACCTCATGGAAAAGGATGCTTGGTCAGTACCAGAGCTGGAAAAGTATTCCTGCATTTCTACAATTACTTAAAACTTGCAATTAACTTCACCCTTTGGGATTGCTTTGTACATAGAATCCAGGAAAAAGTTTATTTGCAGAATGTTTGCAAAAAGAGCAAAGTTTGGACTTAAAATAATTCACTTCAGTTCAGGTTTTAAATAGGTAATCTTATTGGAGGTTTTCTGCCTTCTTTTTTGTTTGTTTGTTTGCCTGTTTGTAGAGTGGAGCATAAGAAATCCAGTCACCAGAGACTGCACTCCTCTGCTTAGTGCATACATGTAAGAAGATAATGGTTCCTTCCACTACAAATCTAAATTTAAACCTACCCTCTGTCTGGGCATCTCTGAGTATGTGTCCTTTTTCACCCAGAAATCTTGCTGAAATAGAAAGACTTTGGACTTTGGTCCAGGATGTCTGAATGTCCCAGTTGCAGTGGTGTGATCAGTCCATGGGGTGTGGGGAGAACATAGGCAGGTATGTGCTGGTGCTCTGCATTTATCCAGTAAACTGGGCTCAAATCACCAATACAGTGCAACTATGATAGGTATTAGGAGGTTTTGTGCATGCACCACTAAGTGTGAAAACAAACATCCCAGCCTATGGAGTTGAAGTCTTGGGACCATGGTCTAAGACACCACAACAACAGCTGAAGCATAGAGTGACTTGCAATGAGCAGTTCAGAAAAAATCCACATCTAGCCAAATGGTGAAATTTATTCACGAGCTGAGAGACAATATAGTGCTTTGAGACTTACTTGAACCCTATTCAGAGGACTGACGTGATGCATATGTCTTATGCTGGTCGTCCACAGAGGAATGAAATTCATCCAGTGTGAATAGTTTTGAATAGAGAATGAATATTTAAACCACATGGAGACAACTGATGAATAGAAAAAGAGGATAAATTATCAAATTAATTAATATTAGTAGTGAGTGCTTACAAATACTGCTCATCAAGGACTAGACCTTTTGTTGCTCTGACTGGGTGGGCCCTTGCTGGTTTGAATTATCTTTGCAAGAAAACAATCATCAAAGAAGGCAAAACATATTTTAAGAAACCCTTTTAATACAGCATAACTCAAAACAAAATATACTATTGTTTAATACAGCTATCATAGCCACAATTCTGAATATATAAAAGTTAGCTTCTTGGCTTGAAAACAGAACAATATTCTATTCCAATAAATTTCTTCCATTTATTATGGGGATTTTTAGTCAAATATAATGTATTTATTTGTAACTACCTGGAACATAGCTGGCCCATAAGAGTGGAAGAGAGAGCAGCAAACCACACACTAATGCTTGAATTTTATGAAGTACTGAATAACCTATTTCTTTTATTTTTATCAGTAATATAACATATGAAATTAACTCTTCAATGTAAACCAAACAGAAAACAATGTAGCAGGTCTACACTGTAGTCCAGAACATTTTGATGTTATCATAACTGCTTTTCCTGAACATTGTGCACACCCCCTGATTTCAATCACTTTCAACTGCTTTAATATATGATACTCTCATTTTAAATGTTGAGATCTTGTTTAATGCCAGAAGTCAATAAAGGAGAGGCTTTAGAGGTACTTTAAATAATTGACAAATAATTTTTAAATTTGTTGATGAAAAACTTGAAAAAGACATTTGTACTTAAGAGCAAAGCGAACATAATTTTTTAATTATAACCAAAAACTTCTGCAGTGTAATATTCAGCCATCCACTCTAATAGTTTCAAATTCAAGAACTATGTTGTTTCATTGAAAATATTTTTGCAGTTGAAATTTGTAATTTTTTGTAGCTTAACAAAGATTTTGAAGTATTTAAGTGCCCTCAGATCATTAGAAAATTGGATAAAAAGGAAGCCTGCAATCTTTGGTTTTATGAACCGCACCCAAAAAAAAGTATTTCCAGATGGAACTATTATGTTTATTTGGCTTAATTTTTCACTAAATAAGTCACTCAGCCCCTGTGCCTGTCTCTAGTTTTCCCAGCTTTAGTAGTGATCTGTCTTCCTCAGCTGATCCCTTGTAGAGTGTGATTTTATTTCAAGCTGGTGCTTAACTGATACTCAAATGCTCTGTACTAAAGCAGAGTTTTCAGTGATGTCTGTTACTGGACCAGCTTGATTCCCACTGAAGTCACTGATTCTTCCCCACTCCTTCCTCCCCCAAGTCAATAGTAGCATTTAGGCCATTATCAATCAGCTCTGAAAATCTGATGTCTCTTTTAACTCTATATTGTCAGAACAGTGATCCTGTCCTTGATATATCCTAAAGAAGTAATATTTGTGTTTAGTATAAATTAAAACTCTAGTTTATGTAGCCACTTAAGCTTTCTTCACAGCCTCAGGCCACTTGGGTGAGAAGAGATCTTGCTCTAGCCTGTTAATAGCTTTATTTCTCCAAACCAGTTTTCTTTCAGCTAGATTTTGGGGTGTAATACAAGCCTTTGGTTTCAATATAACGGTGTCATCTTGTCAGCTGTTAGCATTGTTAGTACTTTGGATTTCCTTGTAACAGCATTGCGATCGATGCAAAACATATCTTCTCAATTGCAGAGAGACTCTGACCTGTAAACTAGGAAAAAGTCCACGTGCTGTGGTCTAGAGGATAGAGATTACAAACATTGCAAATAAATAGGTCAGAGATAAGAAATGTGCTCTGAAGAGGCTGTAACCCCTCCAACACTCTGGAAGGTGAGGCAGAACTGAAGAGGCTGGAAATGTTTGCAAAAACAAACAAGGGAGGGAAAGTCATTTAACCTTCTCAGGGAAGGAAGCATGGGAGCTAGCAGGGCATTAACAGCTGGTGTGTGGATCCAAAAATCCTGAAGGAGCAAGAGTACAAGGGCAGTAAGAAGAGCCAGGAGTGAAAGTGAAGGTCAGAGTCTTCTCCTCACCTTCCTGTCCACTGGCTGTGGGAATCCAACCCCCTGGGCTCCCCCCAGCCCATGCTAAGGCTGCACAGACAGTATCTTTACTTCACATGGCCCTTTTCTTTCACCTGCTCCTGTTTTGTTCTTTTTCATCTTAGGCACTGACTTTATTCTTCAAAATTTCTTTTTAATTGTTCCACGTTTAACTTCTGCATGTCTTAAGTCACATGCTCTTCTGGCTCTTCCTCCGCTGTTGGAAAAGGCAGCTTTGCATAGTAGGTCTCTGATAAGCTGATAGCCGTGTGTCCTGAGTCAGCGATGCAATATTAGTCAACCTGCATTATGCAATGATTACGTATGTCAGTACAGCACGAGTCACTCTTCCCCAAATAGCACACACTTTCACCTGGTTGCTACCTTACAGCTTTCTGTCCCTTTATTTTCTTGTTTGGGTTTTTGGTTGGTTCCCATTTTGACATTATGATGTGAGACTCCATCAGATATACCTTTTAAATGTTCTTCTTAATTACTCTGTTCCTTGGAAAAGTAAAAGAATACAAACTTATACAGATGAACTTCCAAATGTCTATGATGCAACAGATAAAACTTTCTCAAATAGTCATAGAAGTTGCCTTTTCTTGTAAATTGCATCATGACTGCTTTGAAATCTAGTGGAAATAATTAAAAAGTGGCGAGAGGATTTGTTGCAAGCCCATCTTTAACATATTAAAATCACTCCTGAAACAATACTGGCTGTGGACAAAAGGTAGTGTTTCAAGAAGAAAATGCAGAAGAAAATAAAGACTTGGCCTGCCACTCCCAACACATTCATGCACAGACTGCCACAACATTTTTATAGATTGTCCCATCTTGAAATCACCAGAATGCAAAATAGACACTTGTTTTACTTTCCACATTTGATGTAGTGAGGTGATATCAGAGACCCCCTTGTTAAAAATGCCTCTCTCTAATAACAGAGTGAACTAAACAAAAAGGCGAATGCAACTCTGGGCATCACTAATTCGTAGACGAATTTACCACTGGTGGATTTGGGGAGATATGGTACCCCCAGCTTTTTCTCTGGAGTTTTGCAATTAGTACAGGAAGGTACATATGAACTTGTGCGTGTCAAGGAGGTTTTTTTCCTGTGTGCAGAGCAGACGCACTTTCCCAATGCAATGTGCTGCAATACTTGCTCAGAGGTGTAGGACTTCCATAGATAGATTTATCACTGAAAGACAGCCTATGGCACTACAGAACAGAAAAATAAAAAAATCCCTTCCAGTTTAACAGCAAATCTATTTTTAATGGTTTTTCTATTGATATCAGTGGCTAATGAGGTCTCTCTGTGGCTTGAATTAACTAACTCCTCATGAGGTTCTGACTAGGTGGGAAAAATATATTTATAGATCTGGAATAATAACTGTGGGCAACAGTTCAATATTTAATTCCCAATAGTGGAAGTATAAAGGTCTATAACTGGTGAAGCCACAAGAACTGTAAATGGCAAAAATCCTAATATTCACATCTGAGGAGGAATATGCTTTCTTAGCAACCCCACAAATTTCTGGACTCCATCTCTTGTGACTTTAAATATGGAAATTAATTTTTACAGTTTTGTACATGGTTCCATATATTTGGCTAGTGTTGAAGGCAATGTAAGAAAGAAATAAATTAGCTATGCCCCAGTGAGGTGTATCATTCCATGTGTTAGGGTTTGGCTTTTTCTATGTTTTGCAAAATAAAGATTATCTGTTTCCTCAATTTTCTCAATTTTGTTGTTGTTGTTGTTTTGGGGTTTTTGTTTGTGGAGTTGGTTTTTTTGCTTTTTCTCCTGTGGGGACATGAGGTCATAGATATTCAATCCACATTAAGGAATTTAACTCTCTAATTTAATCAGATCTCCCACTGACTGCTAAGGGGAATCTGCAGATTAAGAAAACCCTTGAGTAAACTAAGAAAGAGGACATTTTTGTCTCAATACAGCCACCTACTCTCTAACTTGGCCTTTGTCTCTTTACATGATCCTGTTTTGAAAACATTAACGAGATCTGCAGTTGTGATCCTGTTGTTGCCTTTCAGAGCAATAGGTATACTTGCAGGCCTGAAAGAGGTGGCCACTCATAGATACAGACCTGCTGTGTTTCCAGCTCCAAGAGGTGTAACCAGAAATGTAATTTAAAGTTAATGCAATTCCAGGTGTGGGCCAAAGTTTGCATTTATCTTCTTTTCTGAAATAGTACTTCAACCCACATTTGTGTCTGAAGATGCCTGATATTTTTGATGTTTTAAGTTTTTGATGTTTTAAGTTTTTGTTGTTGTTGTTGGTTTTGGTTTTTTTTGGTTTTGTTTTCTTTTTAAGAAAAGGAAGAAGAAAAGTCATGCTGGAATATTAGGCTTTATGCTTTAAAACAGCCATCCTCTTCTTTCCTTCTCCTTCCCCCTTCCTCAGTCAATAGTTTTTTTTTCCTACGTAAGCGCAACAGACATGACTGAAAAAATACGGAATGCTTGCTCTATAATTTACTTTAAAACAAAAAAAAGTGCCAAAACTAATAGTGCAATACCCAAGATGATTACCTTTTCAAAGGGATGTACTTTCACAGTAATTACTGCGTGTATAAAAACAAAAGGGATTTCTTACAGAACAAACTAGATGATTGTTTAACATATCCCACACATAATGATTCCTCTGAAATCTTAAAGAATACAGTATAGGTCACATTATACTGCTGAAAACATGCATGTGAATTTTACTGAGGTAGTTATGGAGAGTTCATCTCATATCATTTCACAGTTTTGAGTTATGTTGGTGATTCTGACTGTGAATGCTCATACATCACTGTGAACATGATTTTAATTTGACATGCTACTCATTGTAATCACACCCAACTGAAAACAAAGAAACATACCTGTCTGGTACCTAATGGAATATATTGCAGTTTCTCTAATAGATTCCTGTAGCTAACATAAGAGTTTTATAAGTTGCTTGTGACTATTTGATATACTGCTGTGCTAGTCCCTCAGTAATGGGATAAACACAGATAGGATCTTGTAGTCGTGAAATATGGCTCTCCAATAACCATTTACGGAAAATTAATCACATTAGCAGACAGTACCATATTTCATAATCTTCTGCATGTATGCAATTCGGTAGAATCTAGATGGAAACCCAACCAACCAGAAAAAAATAAAAGAAGAAAAACACCAAAACCGAACCAAACCAAACAAACAAACAAAAAAAACCCAAAACCCTAATTCAGCAAGAATATTCACTTTTCAGACCATTGCTGGTATGATCGAACTTCACAAGTCTACAACATGAGATAGACTCTACATATCAATAGCTGCATTACAGAAAATCAGAGTTTATTTTCTGTTACAGAAAGTAACTTGATTAGAGATAGATTATAACACATAATCAAGGCCATAATTAAGATGGACTGAGGCAGACATAATTGTTTTTACTGCTGTACAGAAAAAGACATTCAGATCTGGTGAAAACACAAGAGTGGGATGGAAAAATCTGAGGAAGGTGAGACTGTGGAAGGATAACAAGCTGGAAAATTGATAAGAATGGTCAAGAGCATGCTTTTCAGCCTAAAAGAATTTTATTTAACTAGCAACAATGTCCAAGGGTTGTTGTCATTGTGGGCAGCATTAGATGTAATCCTGTGCTGTATAAATCAGATGTGGTTCCAGATTTGGGTATAGATCTGTATCCACATTTTCCTAACACCTAAGGAGAAGCAATGACTGAGTTTCAAACTACAGTATCTTAGGGCTCCCGTTCTTTATTGTTCTTTCTTACCAATAGAGAATTCGGTGCCACTATTCCCCATGTATGGCAGCGCACAACCAAAATCAATGCCAGTTTTTTTCTGCACTGTATTTTAAAGAAATTCTTTTTATACCCTAAATATCTGTCAGCTCTAGTTTCCTTCCATAAGGTAACTTGACATCTTTTTAAAGTATTACCATGCTGTAAATATTTTTAAGACATCTGCTGATATTTCAGCCAGTTGTACCTGGTAATTTGAGAATGAAGCATGTGAGAACCACAGCACTATTTCGAACCAAATCAAAAACTTATTAGTTCTTAGTGGTTTGTAGGAATTAAGCTGTGAAGAAAACAGTATTTTTAACTGATAGAATCAAAGTAGGTAAGATTTTTTTGTTACAACAGACAAGAAATAAGGAGTATCTTGCTAATTATCATCAGATCTCCTCTGTCTTGCCTCTTTCCTTTATGTAATAAATGAAATGTGCTTAGTAAATTCTTAGATGCATACCTGTTGTTCTTCTCTTCAGTGTCCTCATGTCAGGAAATAAGGAAAGTACTAAAGGTAATTGTTGCTGAGAGCAGTGTCAGTGACAGGACCCAGCTTTGGAAGCCCTTTTCTGGGCCTTTTGCGTTGCTAAATGCAGGCTCCTGATCAAATGTTTGTCTGAAACAAAGATGTCTTTTTAGATATTTCCTACTTTTTGGTTGTTTTGCCTTTTATAATCTGTCTGAATTGAGGAAGAGATTTATTGGTAGAGGCACTAGGCTGACTGTAACTTTTTTTTTTTTTTTTAAAGGTGTGTATTGACATTGTTTCTTTATTTTTTAAATTCCATGTTTTTACAAAACAGATCTGTTTTTCAAGATGGCATAAAAATTGCACTGTACAGGTAAATAAACAGAGGCTTGTTTGAACCTCTTTAAGTCCCTATGTATTTGAGAATTTCTTGTTAACTTTATTATTTGGTTTCCACTGCTACTTGAGATTTTTTGACTGCTGTACAGAATCTGGGAACATGTTTTTCTCAGTTAGGAATAAGCAACTGTCACAAGAATAAATATATTTGTATCTTACATCAAGGGATTGGTGGGCTATTTTCTGTAACTATTTTTACTGTGATATTTTCTTCTATAATAAGTTTGCTGACAAGTTATTTTCCCCCATAGGAGTAGTAGATGCAGGGAAATTAGAGATGGAAAAGACCTATTAGGTCATCTTGTCAATTTTCCTGCCAACACAAGATTGCTCCTTGCAAAGAGTTTTTTCTGTCTGCTGAGCCATATGAAAAGAGTCAGTACATTTTCTGATGTAATCGCAGCAGTGAGCAATGAGGAGCTGCTATTTCAATTCATTTCTTCGAGACAAGGATGGTCGGAACAAGCTGGCAAGAAGTTCAGGGCAGTTCTTTACAGAGTAAAGGATATTTAACAGTGAAGTAGGAGTAAGGAGTGAGTTTTTATTAAGTTTCTCTACAAATTGCTGGCTTGGGGTAGTCAGAGTTGATTATTTTTATTTGCAAAATGTGCTTATTGCAAGGTTCTGGCTGCACGTACAAAACGTACACATTGGGCCCCATTCCTCTGGCCATTGCTCACAACAACTGTCCTTACTTTGGAATGTAGTACCACAGATTTCACTGAGGCCTGTCATAGGAGTAGGATCTGTCTGTCCAAATAGTAGTTTTCAGCAATGATTGTATTAGCTGTGGAGAAAAAGTAATATCAAGAGCCGGGTAGCAAATAAATTTTCTGTTCTGGGAAACTTTTCCTGTAGTCGAAAATGTTCTTGTTGCATAAGGGGGACGGGAAGCAACTTTAAAAGTTTTCCATCTTGCGAAGAGCGTGTGGGTGTACTTGTGCACCAGCACAAACACGCAGACCAGCCAACACCCCTGTGCTCGGGGCATGAGTCCAGCTCTGCGCTATCTTTCAGCAGCCTCATGAGGCTCTTCCAGGGGAGATCTCTCTCAGGCTCTTCTTTGCATCTATGGGAGTTCTTCCATGGCACTTTTTGTTTGTTTGTTTGTTTGCTTTTCTTTTTAATTTGGAATGGGGCAGCTGCAGTGAGAGCAAGAGCCCCCAATATGGTGTGATTTAAGAGTCTTACGTAGGATGTGAGCAACTCTCTGAAAAGGAGCTCTGAAGCCAGGTCTCGCATCTGCAGGGAACACTGTAATCACCTATGAGCTGCTGGCTACCCTTGGTCCTCACAGTTCCACACCGGGACTCCAAGGCTGTTCTTTCCTAGAAAATCTCATGAGGATTGGTATGTGTTCCCACAGTGCATTTCATCTTCAGTGAACTGACACCATTTTTCCATTTAAAAAAAAAAAAAAAAAAAGAAAAAAAAAGTTTTCTTTCTAAAACTGAAAGCAGCGGTACATTCTACAATACTGAGGCATCAAAAGTACCAAGCAGGTCATTATAGGGTGACAAAGATGATTAAGAGAGTGGAGTATCTCCCTTATGAGAAAAGGCTGAGGGAGCTGAGTCTCTTTAGCTTGGAGGAGACTGAGGGGTGACCTTATTAATGTTTACAAATATATAAAGGGTGAGTGTCATAAGGATGGAGCCAGGCTCTTCTCTATGACAACCAATGATAGGACAAGAGGCAATGGGTACAAACTGGAACACAAGAGGTTCCACTTAAATTTGAGAAGAAACTTCTTCTCAGTGAGGGTGCCAGAGCACTGGAACAGGCTGCCCAGGGAGGCTGTGGAGTCTCCTTCTCTGGAGACATTCATAACCCACCTAGACACCTTCCTGTGTAACCTCATCTGGGTGTTCCTGCTCTGGCAGGGGGATTGGACTAGATGATCTTTCAAGGTCCCTTCCAGTCCCTGACATTTTGTGATTCTGTGACTCTGTGATTCCTGTGACTACCCCTTTCCTCAGGTGGTATTTCTGGGCGTTACAGTGTATCACTTCATATAATTTATTAGGAAGGAAAAGGAATGTTAATTTTGCAGTGACTGGTTGTGCTCTCCTTGCACATAATGAAACAATGGATCTGGCTGCTGCAGACATATTTGTCTCTGAATGGATTCCAACACCAATGTTATAGCTATCCACATCATAACAGATTTTTTCCTTACATATTTACCATTATGTGACACTTTTAAAACAGATTAGGGAAAAATATATATCAAACTGAAACTAATTGCTGTACTTTTTCACTATTACAACCTCATTCGGAGTGTAAATGCATCTGGTTGCATCCTGCTTACCACCTGCTGTATAAATACTGTTCTGCTTTTATTTGCTCTCTTTACTTACTCAAGAACAACACGATATGGCATAATTCACGTTATTGGTTTTTTTCTTGTCCTTTTAATAATATACATACATTTTTGTTACTGGTTATATTTGTTAGTATTAGCTTCTGTGGCTTGTAATGGATTTTACATCCCAATCTGCACTGTGACATTGAAATACATGTGCTCTAACTCTTTTTCTTTGTCAGCGTGTGATTTTGTTTTGTTTTTACAATTTGTAAGTACATGAAAACATTTATGATAATATAAAATTTGCAATGAAGTTCTGTCCAAGTTCCAGATGAATGAGTATCAAAAGACACTGTGTAAAATACATTGTAGTCCTCGTCTAAAAGTAGTGGCTTGCTTGGTATGTAAAAAATTTAGGAAACAGTGCAAATATTTAACATATTGCTTCTTGAGTATAGCATGTCTCAGAATTGATACCTTATAAAGAAGATTGTTGAAAAGCAAGAATTACTAAGTTTTGCCTATGACCTTTACAATAAGGATTGATTTATTTGGTCTTAGCTTTTACTCAGGGCTTTTCACCACTTAATATTCTGCAAGAAGTTTTAAATTCTTGTTCTTGTCTTGCAATGCCACTTGATCAACAGGTAGGCAGTATCTGCTTCTGGCTGTCTATATATTCTTCGGTTGCTTTACCTTTGGGATCTCTTTAAAAGATCTCTGAAGAAATCCAGCTATAAAAGTAGCCTCTTTGCCTGTTTCACTGGTTGGTTCTTAATGCTGTTCACCTGCAGGGTCATTTTGAATTCAGTAGGAATTCCTTACCCTTCCATGGAGAAGAGGGTGCTGGTTTCTTCTAAATAGCAATGCTCAAACACATGCATACACATACTCCGTACACACTTGCACTGCTTTCAGCAGTCCAGAGCACTGGGTAACTCAGAGTAAATGAGAATACAGATTTTTGTACCACTGATTTGTGAAATTGCCAACATGGATTTTGATAAAAGGGAAAAAGCTAAGATTTGGGGAAGGGAAAATGGAGGGAAAGGTAGCCCTGAGTCTGGCAAGTTAAAAGTGCTAGATCCTGACATGCTAATATTACAGATTTCGTTACTAGTAATGCAGTAAGGAAAGTGCAAGATCTGTGTTCTCTGAAAGAAACATTTCTAGAACCGGTGATGTATAGTGCCATGCAGCACATTCTGGATTTGTCCTGATTGTGAAGCCATGTAAACAGCTGTAAAGCCTCTGCCACTATGTTTGAGGGAGATGGCTCAAAACCAGAACAAGTGCAGAAAAAAATACGTCTTTTTCCAGTTTGAAAAAAAAAGAAAACTAAGCATAAATTACTAAAAATGCATGCAGTGGGTAAATGAAGCAGAAAATAAAGAACCATGCAAGATACAGATAGGCCACAGAATCTAACATTATTGACTGAGGATAAATTTGGGCAGGAAATTAGGTAAAATTTCCTGACCATTATAGCACTGATAGTCTTCCAGTATGAGAGAAGGTAGAGCTACACAAGTTTATTAACATGAAATTGCAGAAGTTTGTAAACTTACCTCTGAGAGTTGGGGGACTGGACATGATGGTGCAGGAAACTGCTTTCCACCTTATGTTCCCCTCCTTATCTCTCACAAGAGGGAGAATAAGGCAGGATCGCTGAGGACAGCAGGGACCTCTTGAAATCTCCTGGTCCAACTGCCCTGCTCAAGCAGGGTCACTTAGATCAAGTCACCCAGGACTGGGTCCAGTCAGGTTTTGAATGTCTCTATAGATTAGACTTCACTACTTCTCTGGGCAACCAGTGCCAGTGCTTGGTTAGCCTCACGGTCAAAATATATTTAATGATATTCAGACAGCACCTTCCAAGTTTCAGTTTGTGCCCGTTGCCTTTGATCCGGTCACTGAGCACCACTGAAAAAAGCCTGGCTCTCTATTCTTTGCACTCCTCTTTCAGGTATTTATATATATTGATAAGACCTCCCTAAGCCTCCTCCAGGCTGCACAGTCCCAGCTATCTCAACCCTTCTCATAAGAGAGATGCTCTAGGCCTTTAGCCATTTTAGTGGGCTGACTCTCTTTGGTATGTCCATGTTTCTCTTGTACTGTGGAGCCCAGAACTGGACCCAGCACTCCAGATGAGTTCTCACCAGTGCTGAGTAAAGGGACAGGATCTCCTGTCTTGACTTACTGGTGATGGTTTTCCTAACATAGCCCAAGAAGCACTTGGCCTCTCTGCTGCAAGGTTGCATCAGCCTGCACAGACAGCCTGCTGTCCACCAGGACCCCAAAGTCCTTCTCTGCAAAGCTACTTTCCAGTCAGTCCTCCCTCAATGTATACAGGTTTCTGGGGTTATTTCTCCCCAGATTCAGGACTTCCCAGCATTTTTCCTTGATAAAGTTCGTAAGATTGCTCTCAGCCCACTTCTCCAGTCTGTTGAGGTCCTTCTGAGAATCACAACACAGCCATTGGGTGTGTCAGCTGCTCCCTCCAGTTTTTCATCATCTGTGAACTTGCTGAGGCTGCACTCTGTCCCAGTTGCCAGGTCATTAATGAAGATGTTGAACACTATTGACTCTAGTGTCAGCCACTAGTGACTTGCCTCCAAGTGGACTTTGTGCTGGTTACTAATCACAATGCTCTGGGCCTAACCATTGAGCAAGTTTTCAAGCCACCTCACTGTCCACTTATCTGGTTTTTTATTTTGGCAGCTTTATTACGGGAGAGAGCTTCAAAGGCATTACTGAAGTCCATGAAGACAACATCCCCTGGTACCCCCTCATCCACCAAGCTGGGCACTTTATTATAGAAGGCTATGAGGTTGATCAAACATGATTTTTCCCTTATAAAATGCATGCTGACTACTTCTGATTACTTTCTTGTCTTTCATGTGTTTCAAAATGCTTTCCAGGACGATTTTCTCCATCGCTTTTCCACAGACTGTGGTGAAGTTGACCAGACTTCAGTTTCTTGTATCTTCCTTCTTGGAGACAGGAGTGACATTCTTTTCTAGTCTTCAGGAACCTGTCCCACTCTCCATTACTATTAAAAATAAAATTGAGAGTGGCTTTGCAAAGATATTGGCCAGCTCCCTCAGCACTCATCATTGCAACCTTTCAGGCCCCATGGACTTACATATGCCAGCTTAAGTGCTCCCTAACCTGAGCCTACTCCACTAAGTCCTCCTTGTTCCAAGCTTTCCCCCTGGTCTCAAGGACAAAAGAGGGAGAAATGTCAGTATTGCAGTACTGTGTCCATCACCTTCGCTGGATTTTGCAGGAGCTCCCCAAAAGATCTGGTATTCTACAGGTGGTGAGGAAAAGGTGTGGGACTAAAGCAGAGGCTTGATGAATATTAGTTATAATTTCTCCTGTGTCAAGGAAGACACCCCATTGCAAAGATTGCACCCCATTGTAGTTAAAGTTGATTAGCACGTGTTGTCTTCCTCCTTTGCTCAAAGTGGTAGCTACAGTAACAGTGAGAAAACAAAGCAGGTACGGCCATATTATGTAAAGGACATGCCTAGGAGATAAAAAAGAGGTACCAAGTAGAATATCTGTGCAAGTTGAACAGGCCAGGGGAAACTCCATCAAAGAACATTTCAAAGTTCCTTGTCAAACATCTATATTGCTGCCAGGTTTGCATAGAGTGACTCCAGCTCTTTAAAATCCAACCCACATATATGTTTGTGTAAGATGAAAAGATTATTGGAGCTGTTTTATATTTCAGAACACAGTTTTGAGGATTGCATGTGGATGTTGTGATTCATGATCTTGCATTGTTTCAGACTTGGCAGTGCTTTAGCTGTAGATCTTTAATTTTCTGTTGGTAATTTATCATATTTAAGATGTATACCTCAAAGCTCTATACTTAAATTAGTGGGAGTCCAATTCAATTTAAAGCTTAGAACAGAAAGGAAGAAAAAAAAAAAACAACAAAAAAAGTTCTTTTTCCCCCCTGAAAAGTTCTAAAGCATGTAAAAAGCAGAAGTTGTCTAGTAGTGACATTGTTGTGGTCCAGACGTTTCTGAGATGTAAAACAGCCTCTGTTGAAACAACACAGCAGTAGTGCCCAATTTGAATTACATGCAGAATTTAGGTCGACAGCATGGAGTTTGGTTGAGTCGTTCAGGGCTAAATCCTGCTTTTCTTGCTGATGCAGGTGGCTCCTGTGACTGTGTGACTGTTCATGTGATTGAGGTAAATTTAAAAAATGGACATTTGAAGATAATTCTTTCCTCAGCAAATTTCTAAGAGACACTTTAAAAAAATTGCTAGATTTTAGACCAATGCTTTACTTATGAGATATTTATGAAGTGCTATTGACATGGCATTTGTGAGATGAGACACAAAAAAAAGCTGTATGATCTGGGTTTGATCACCAAAATTTACTTCAAGAGCACTTCCTTTCTTTTCAGGGGATTTGCAGATTCAGTATTAATAAATAAATAAATAAATTAAAAAGAGCTGATGACCAAGAGCTTACTTGAATAGTTAACTAAAATATAAGCATGCACTACAAAAATACAGCATAGTAGTATTTTGCTTTTTAGAAGGTTTGAATTTTACCTAGGTCTTAATTAGTAGGTGCGGTTCCTTAATTCATTCTTAAATCATCTTGTAACGAGCACATTCAACTCAGAGCTCTAGAATCTAAAGTGCAGTTCTGATGATAACGTATTTCCAAACTGAAAAGACAAAAGCTGAGTAAAGTTGATTTCTTTCAAATTACTTGGTTCAATGTGAATGCACTATACTGAGCTTATTGATGCTTTGTACCCAGCATGTCAGAGCAGGACCCATTATAACGGTCCTGCAACCTCACCCATTTCATACTGAGATCCAGAGAAAAGCTTTCTTAAGGTGCCATTGCAAAGTTGGGTCAGGTATTACTTTCCAGAAAACTTCTGTCTTCTGAGAGGAAGACCTGCTGATAACTTACCCAAACAAGCTTGATAGATATTCCCTTACCATTATTCTAGTAAGTGTATTTACAAGGTCAGGTTTCTAGCAGAGAAAAGGAAGTTTATCTGGTGTTGATAGTACAGTAGGCTTTTACAGGGAGGTATTGGATTTCAGTATTCCCCTTTCCACCTGCATTATCTTTTATAGATACCAAATGACAATTGTTTGCTGACATTTTACTGAAGACTGAGTGAAAAAGTAAACAGTTGAAGGGAAAAATCCTTTCCTAGAGCAGGCAAAGTGGAAAGGAAAAGATAGAAAGAGAGAGAAAGAGAGAAAGAGTAAGGGAGAGAAAGAAAAAGAGAGAGAAAGAGAGAGAGAAAGAAAAAGAAAGAAAGAATGAGAGAGAGAAAGAAAGGGAGAAAGAAAAGAAAGAAAGAAAAGAAAGAGAAAAGAAAGAAAGAAAAGCAAGCTAGCTCTCTTGGAGAGGTAGTGGGTGCTAAAAAAAAAACCCACAAAAATAATTCTTGCAATTGAATGTTTTCCCTGATATTTAAAAAATGTAAACCATTGCAATTTTACCTCTTAGCTCATCTTATGATCCCAATCTTCTGTTCTTCCACTTGTTTGGTCTTTTGCTGTCATTGTTTCTTTAAAACCTGGGATTTGTAGCCTTATCATATCTCAGGGTCTTATGAGAGAGCATTTTCTTGACTGTGCAGAGGCCTTTCTAGCCTGACAAGGCCGGCTTAAAAGGCCCTGAAATACAAAGGCAATGTGGAGGGTGCAAAAGGCTTCCAGAAGATAAAATTTTGAACTCTGCTTTTGTTTTGTTCTGCTACTTTACTTTACCATGGCAAGATGCCTGGGCTCTTCTTTTGCTAAATGTGCAAGTAAAGCTAACTTGGCATTTGCAGGCTCTCTTAAATTTTGGGCTCCATTTGTCAGCTGCTAGACACCTTTCCAGGGTGATGAACTGACAGACAAAGAGGGTGAAACTGCAAATGCTGGCTGCAGAGGGAAGCATTTATCCCATCACAACAGGCCTTTGTTTTTCTTGAGTTTGGACTGGGTATCTGGTTAAATGTCTGCATACACTAGCCACTGACACCTAACTTTCTCAAGGACAAAACCTGGTGAAATGCAAAGGTGTGTTTAAACCTCTGGCTTGATGAAATAGCAAGGCTGTGGCTGGCTGCTGCTAGTTAAATCTGTGAAATCCATAGACTGAAACTCTAGTTAAAAAAAGCTTCCTCTCATAAGACTACTTTATCTCTTCTTCCAGTCCTATAGAAACGAACATACACTATACACTGTACTGTATCTTGATATATAAAGTAACATTCGATGCTGCTGATTTCCAAGGGCAGCTTCATGAAAAGGCTCATTGTATTTTAAAAGAAGTCAAAAGTTAATACTGAAGATCTTGTCAGAGTAGCAGGGGGCTAGAGGTCACCTTCATCTTTCTCAATACTCCCCCTCTCCCCAAAGGCAGAACAGCACAACTGAAAAAGTTGTGCAACACCTGTTTTTTATATTAATATTGCTTTCCATGCCATTCTGTAGCTGTGAGCCTGCAGAGGTCTGTGCAGCTCACCAGTGCCTGAGGCTCAGCCCCTGCATGGAGTTCTGTCTCCATCACGCCACTGGGCCGAATCCAGTTCAGCAGAGGTGACTGCAGCGTTTTGCTGCTGGTGGCTGTTGGGTTTCTGCTTCACTTTCCTGGGAAATTATGAGATTCCTTTGCAAGAGTGTAGAAGGGACTTTATTGCAAGCTGCTGGGTTGTGCTGCTAGACCATGCTGTGGAGAGAGCGATGCACAATTTTGAGGCTGGATGGGGAGCGGGGCAGAACCTCCCTGAGCATTGCAGTCCTGTGTTGAGCATTGTACAGCCAGGCTGGGTAGTGAAGCCTGCTACATCCTGCTGTATGTGGCATTATTACAGGACCAAGCATCTCTGTTCTTCGGGATTTAAGTTTTTGCCATATCCCTGTCTGATTTGTTACTTGAGGTGGCTCCCAGGATTGCAGAAAGGAATAGTCTTTTGCATGTGATGTCTGCTATTGATTTTGGATGTTGCATAATCTTCCTTTCCCACCACTCCTGCTGCTCATACAAAAATGTTTCTTAGGGGAGAAGGGTGATCCAGTAAGCACACAATTTGTTTTATAAACTGTGGCACTAAGGTTAGCTGTGTTTTGGCCTAGCTGCTCCGAGCAATAACCTCGCTCCCTTCTCCTGTATTCCTGGTGGTCTCTCCCACAGTATTTCCTTTCCATACACCCCAGAGCTGAAACTTGTGGGCATTTAGGAAAGTCACTGGGCAGCTTCTGTGGGTGTCCCTGCTGTGGAGACACAACCAGATTCTCCTCCTGCTCTCCTTCCATCCTCAGCTCTCTCATTATCTTTGTGACTTCTACCTTCCCTCGCCCTCATCAAGCATAGTTCAGACCAATATATAGGTTCAAACCTAGGAGGAGAGGCAGATGGGCAGACAGCAGAATCATTCAAGCTTATTCCTGCACAGAACTCGAACTTGTTGAATTTGCAGAGTAACTGGTGTAATGTTTGTGGGTAAGGGGTTAGGTTAACCATTAATAGGGGAATGGGGGTTCATGTTCTTCCACACGAATTGTTTTGCTCAGCTGTGCACGTTGCCTCTGCCTCTTATGGCCTGTTCTCAGACAGTGGCAAGCAGCAGCACTATGCAGAGCCCCTTCACCTAGGAAAGAACACACAGGGCTGCATGAGGGTTCCCCTTGGCGCCTTTCCAATTTTGCTTCTGCAAAGCTGGACACCTATGCAATTTCCATTACACCAATATAGTGGTTGTTACAGCAAAACACAGATCGTTCAGCAGTGTTACAGAATTTGTTTGCACTGCCTTTTTTTCTTTCTTTCTTTCTTTTTTTTAAATTTTTTTTGGTTGATAAAATAAGCAAGCTGCATGGAAAGGGTGAACATATACCCAGGAAATAGTTTGCTGATAACATAGGAGCCTTCATGTCTGCTGGGTGGTGCCCTAAGTTTTCTTAACAAAGAAGTGAGTGTTAGTTCTTCAAATAAAAGTTACTTTTTGCACTCACGTAACTGAGGCTGAGAATTTCCAAGATGAAAACCTTGGCTTTTTATTTATTTTTCACTTTTTTTTTTTTTTTAATGGGGCATAATTTGAGTGGGATCTCTTCTCCCTTCAGCAAACCCCTACCCCCCACATTGCCCTCCCCAACTTATGAGGTTTACAGTATCCCAAAAACTCTTTAGCACTGTAAGCAAAGGAAACAGAAATGGCTTTGCATTATGAACTGAACAGAGATTAAGTTATTGGCGGCCTTGAAATAGCTCTTTCTCAACTTCCATTCCCATGAGGTTATCCACATAAAGTTGCTGTTTAGTACAGGGTCAGCGTGATGAAATTTATTTGTTGAGTCTCTTCGGTGCCAAAGCTTTTGCCAACAATCTGATCTACCTGATAGTGGTACTATTTCAGAAATGTCCAGTCAGTAAAAGAAATGCAGTGTCTGTGGAGTTTCAAAGACAGCAGTAATAAGTGGGATCAGAGCAAAGAAATCAAAACAGAAATACTTCTCCTTTTAATAAAATAAATACATATAATAATTACTTAGACCATTTACAAGCTATGGAAAAGTAGGCAATATTACTTTTTCATTTCACATGCCGCCCCTACCCCTAAGTATGTGGAGGGTTTTTTATATGGCTTCGCATTATTGGATGTGCTTGTGTCAACTGCTGCTAAAAAATTAACTGTTTGGTGGCCCTTTCAGATAAAAATTGATAGCGTTGGATTAAATTGCAGGGAGGAGGGTACAGCACCAAAGGGTTAAGGCAGTGTGTACTGTGGATTTTGTACATGGTATCTGTTTTGTTTCCTTTTGTTGTACTACATTTAAAGACCGCTCTGCCTAAACATTAGCTATACCAAAAAACCCACAGTACAGTATATCTACATAAATTATACATTAAATAAAAGCTTGGGAGATGAAGTCTTGCCATTTTAAGTGCATGTGTTTTTAAACTATATATGTTTTTACTTAGTCTCCAACTGCAACAGAGAGTTGTCTTTCATTTTATTTTTAAAAACCTTTAATTACCAACATCAAATGAAATGATGATAATCTCCTCTTTGTTTAGTCATCTGTGAAATGAGTTTATGGCAATAGTTTCCTCTAAGTCAGTACCACATCAAAACCCTACTGTGTATGGGAGTAGTGAGACTGTTAACTATGGGCAATTCAATTTCCCATTGTCCTGGTTTCAGACAATGCACCCATTTTACATGTTATACGGAATATTTACACAGATACAGGGATACCAGGAAAAGCTTTCCACTCATCAGCCTGCATTTATTTTGCTGCAGACTAACATGAAACCTTGGGAAGGGTCCATCATATACCTACCCACCTCTGCATCTTCACCTCAACATGACTAAAAACCCCTTGGCAGTAGCTTCAATGCTCTGATGTCTCCTGTCCTACTAGTACTCTAACGTACTGTGATTTGACCATCATGCCTTCCACTTACATGCAAGTATTAACCAAAACCATTAAAAACAACAACAACAACAACAAAAATCAACTAATTTGTTACTTGTTCTCAGATTCATGAAATATGGCGTTTGCAATGCAAAGGCCTGTTTTCATTTGTAGTATTGCAAAATATGTGTCTGGTAGGGAGTACAGTTAGCCATCAGTGGTTTCAGATCTCTACATGCCTGGTGTGGTACACCAGCCGATAACATTATGACAGCTTCTTGGCCACCTCAGCTGGACAGTGTGCTCTAAGCTATATGGAGGGAGCATTTTACCTGTAGGTCCACCTCCCACCAAGGGCTGCTTCTCTACAATGGCCTGTTGCAGTCAGCAGTTTTGCAAGGTAGGGAGGGAGTAGCAGGGAACATAATTGCATTTCTGAAGTTTAAGGTTACCCCTCACTTGGTGAGCATGGATCCTGCCTGGAAAGCATGTCTTGCACTTTTTCCTCTGGCCCTCTGGCATGGGCTGCAGAGGATCTTCTTACTTTTGAAGGTCTCAGAATGGCTTTGGAGGGTTTTTGCTCTGAGATGATGTTTACTAAAGATAATACAAAACACATTAAACTGCCAATACTTTATGCCTCACTTTTTAGAAAGAGCAACTGTATAACAGGACATTCTTTAGACTAGAACAAGGCTAGACACTAGTTTAAGGAAATCAAAGTCATGAAGGCAACAAAATTACAGAGGTGGTGAGTTGAGCCCTGACCTTATCGAATGGCACAGGTCAGTGCAAGAGACCGAGCTGCCCAGCCTTGTTCTTGGGTAGCCGTGTGTCCCGGCTGGTGGTGCATTCAGTCCTAGTTGATGCCTTGAGATATTTCTGCCCTGGTTCTTGCTTCACCCACGAGATGGCAAAATTTGGTGTTGCCTACATGGCTGAGAAGCTTGCAGCTGCCCTTTTGTAAGGCTGCACATGTTCAGGCAGCAGATTTTGAAAACAAGGTGGAGAATGTAAGTGTGTCAAGTGCCTGCAAGGTGTACTGTAAGTTCGTTTGAGACAGGTTAGGGTTCAGGGTGGGCCTCATAGTCACGGTTCATGCCAGGACTGTTTGTCATAATAGCAATGCAAGGAACAAGTAGAGTGTTGTCAGTATTATTTTAGGAATTTAATCAAGGGCCATGTGCTGACTCAGTCACAAGTGGATGATACAGATGTCTTTTCAGTTCTAGTCTCACAGACATTTTTCGCCCTCCCTCTCTCCACCTATTTTACCAATAATTCCTTTTCTGTGCTGTCTACTGTGCTATGATTATATTCTAAATGATTTTATTCTCCTTCCATGGTGTCTTGATTATCTCATTTTTTGTATGTTCTTTTGATTAATTAGAAATCAATGACACCTTATTCAAACTAGTGGTGCTAGAAGGTTTGAAAAATGTGCACGATGAATTAATTCACATATCCCTTATTCAAATAAAGAGATGTCAGGCATCAATTTTTTTAAAAAAATCAGATTTTCAGGAGATTTCAGGATTTCAGTTTTCTGTATTTTACCAGTTAACATCAGAGTAAGACAACAAAAAAATATTACAAAATAAGGCTTCTTTTAGTCAGTCTCAGAATGGACACTGGTAGCTCAAATAGATGTCATCCAAACCTTCACTCCTTTGTCTTAATGACAAACTGCTTGGTATTTTCTCCGAAAGCTTTATTTAACCTATTGTGTGTTAGGTTTCCTGTGCCAAATCCTCTAGGCCTATTTTCATAATTTACGTGATAAGATAAACAGTATTTGTCTGCTGAGGAAGGTTAAATTGCCTGCCACTTGCTTTGTGTCTTATCTGTTGCTTCAAGTAAGATAGAGGGAGATTCAGCAGATGAATAATATCTCTTTTTTTTTTTTGTGGAATGCATATTCCTGAAGTTTTAACAAAATAAACATTAAATAGTCTTGAGTGAAGGTTATTGATTTTAACTGTTTTAATTCTCTGACTTCTGTTGTCCTTTTTGTAAAGGCCTCTGCAAACAGGCGCATGTTGCCCAGCATCTTGGTCTTGTGCTGAGCCAGTGCTTCACTGCACCATGAAGTGAAGCGCATTTGACAAGCCAGGGACTTCCTGGTGAGCACCCTTGCCTGGCCTGAGTGATGAGGTGTTTAAAGAACATGCAGATGAGGTTCTTAGGGCCAGGTGGACTTCGCAGTGTTAGGTTAATGGTTGGGCTTGATGATCTTAAAGGTCTTTCCCAACCAAAATATTTCTATGAAATGCAGTGAAACAGCAATAGACCTGAGGTGGCTCTGGGGAATATAGGAGGAGAGGTCATATTTTCTTTAATTTGACTGTAGGCTTCAAGGACAGCCCAGGCAGAAACAAGCTGGCGCTATGAGGCCAGGCACACTTGGGGATTCACAGCCACCTGACCTGCAGAGGCAGGAGATCAGCAGCTGCTGCTTCCCAGACCTGCTCCAGCTTGTCAGGTTCCTCCCTTGCCATATGGAACAGGGGTCCAGGCAGCACCAGTGTCACCTTAGAGAGCTATAGAGACAGGCCAGGCGACATGCAGAACAAACCTCAGAGAGTCTGAAAGATGGGCTGAGGCTGGTGTCAGTCAGGTTGTTCTTTGGTGAATTTGGTTGTGTTCGTATTCCATAGAGGTGGAAAGAGAAAATGATCCAAAAATACAGTGTATACCACCAAATGGATAAGCGTTAGTGTTAAACAACAGCTATGCAGCTAGAGTATGTTTCTTGGTAGAGATATAAACTCTGTGAAACTGCAGTCCTCTAGATGGGAAAGTCTGAGGTGGAGGGTGATTTGTTATTTCATACTACAGTGCACTTTGATGGGCAGCAAACCAATGTGGTGAACTGTGCCACTAATATTCAAATGTGCATTAAGCTGGAAAACCACAAGTAGGTAACTCTTAACTCTGTGCTTTCCTTCTCCGTGCTCGAGCACCTCCCCAGAATGATATTACATTAAGAAAAAAGCTTGTTGAATACTGCAAGTCCAGGTATTATGGTGTGGCGACATTTCTCCTTGGAATGAGCTAACAAGTTTTGTATCGAGTACAAAAGAAGCACATTTAATTTTGTATTCCTGGGACAGTATATAGTCATGGTTTGGATTTTTCCATTCTTCATAAAACTGATAAGTAGAATTAGTTCAGGAGGATATTGTGCACTCTTCCCATTGAAAGATTTGACGTGAGTACTAACAGGAAGAGAAAATTGGGCAATGCGACAGAATAAGAATTTGAAAAGTAGAAAGTAGCATGTTGGGTTATTCAAGTCAGAACCAAACAAATGGTAGTTACCAACTCCAAGTACAGCAATGAAGGGCTAAATTTCATTAAAAACAAAACAAACCCCAAAAAACCCCATGCAGCTGTCTGTTGATAATTGATCATTTCAAGACTGCAGTTTCAAAATATTTAAGAGAGCTTTGCCCTTGTTCTGGAAAAAATCAGGTTTTAGCTTTGTTAGTATATATCTCACACTGATTTATTGCATTGCAATTGCTGTAGCTTGGCATGTATGTAGCTGAAGGCCATATTTAGAATTATAGTGTTTAAATGTTTTTATTTTAATTAATTTTGTGTTAAAATCATTTAGTGCTAGTTGGCCTGGATGCCTTTGCAAAAGAAGACTTCATTTGTCTGTGTGATATTTCCTGGTAAAAGAACGGTTAGATAAATTAAAAAAAAAAAAAAAAAAAGGCCAAGCACCAGCCAAGTTTTCATACTGGCATTCCTTTCTAAGTTCTCATCATCTTCAGACATCCCCTCAAGCCCTGCCATGGTATTGTTGATTTTGTATTATGAGAACAAGACAGGTGCCTGGAGGTGCTGCAGATACCATAGCTGGATTAAGGAAGCCTGCAAACTGCAGCAGTAATTTCCATTAAAGGTTCTTTAATTACCACATGGCTCATGCCAAGAAACTATTGCAAAATATGGATAGCTTGATTTGTTTCATGTCTCCAGGGTGTATTGTAAAATGGGATTCTGGGATTATTACCTTTAAAAAAGAGTAACAGTCACAGACAGACTAACCTAGGATGTTTGTAGTGCCAGTGATATTCTGCTAGGCCAAGAGAAATGGCTGGCGGACCCTAAAAACAAGCTAGTTTATTTTATTTGAGTGGATAGGGGGACTTTCTTCTCATTTGCCAATTTCCTTCTCCTGCAGAAGTGCCTTTTTGGAATATTTGTTATAACAAGATGCAGCCAATGTCTGAGGTATCCCATGTATCACTGCCTGACTTTGTAAGAAAGATATAACACGTAACACTTTTAAGGGGAGGTTGTCTCCACCCTGAAGAGTGAAGAAATATGCATATCAGCAAGGAGGCAGCTGAGATTTCCCAGAAACAAAGCCCTGTGTATTGTCTCCTCATCCACTATATTGTGGTGGGCAAACACAGCTGGGAAGCTGAGGTATTTTTAAAATTTCATCTTTAAAACTTTAACTGTTCAAAACAGGAGTTCATGGAGTCATCTGCCTCTCTTACCATTAGATGAATCATGGCTCTGTGTTATTTGGGGGCTTTTGTTGGGTTTTGTTGTTGTTGTTTTCAGTGTGGGAATTTTGATTTATCAAAATTTTTGACCCTGTCACAGAATATTCAAAATGCCAGGGACGTACATTTAAGGATTATGTTGTCAATGTTTTGTCACTTAGCCTAGCCTTAGGTTGGGTACAATTGAGAGGTTTTAAATGTTTCACATCTGCTGTGTCACAGCACAGGAAAAAAGAACCATGCCTGGAGTATAAAGTGCGGTTATGGTCGAAAAAGTGACTATGTGAAAATGGCATGTTCTTAGTCAACAGATCTGTTCCCTATGTGTATTACCACTTTCATATGCACGTTTCACTTGTGAGAGTAAGTCTGTCATTACTTTTCAATCTTTTTGCCAGTGGAGCGCCAGCAGGACTATGGAGAGCAAACTATATTCTATCCTGTCTCTCATGTCATAAATGGAGTTGTTGGTGAAATCCCAGTTGCAAAATCTTTGTGACTTGCAGTGGGGACGGTGTCTGAGCCAGCCCGACGTCCAGAGACGTGGCTGACAGTGTAATACTGGTTAACCTTGCTTCCGTCTCCATTCTACCCTCCCCACGCCTAAAAAGAAACAAACCAAAACAAACCCCAGCCCAAAACCAAGCACACGTACCATCTTCTTGGCTTCAAACTGAATAAATTTGATCTGGAAGTCATTGAGAAACAGTAAACATGAAACCCTACTGTGACATATTTACAGAGTGATATATTCAGAAGATGACCGCATTTAAAATAGTTCAAAGACCAGTAATCAAAAACAAATATGGTCAGTCCATATTCCAAAAAAAAAAAAAAAAAAAGCTGAAACTAGCATTTCTTGGGTTGGATGGGTACTGGTGTATGAATGGTAGTGAACAGATGATAAGCTGGTATGACTGAGTATGAAGAGGAAAAAATAGCATTACAAGAACAAAAACCTTGCGTGAACAAAAAAACAGAAGGAAAACTCATCTGTTGGCTTTCATTGTTCATGATATTACTGTCCTAGGCAAACTGAGCAAAGGGCCTCTCCCCTTTTTTCCTCCTTGGGCTGCTTTAACAGTTTGTAATGCAGTAGTGGGGAAATCGTAGTGCCATAATTCAACCCTAGTGCTTTTCCACTGCTGCAAATGGCCAGCCCAGCTAAGAGTGTGAACTTGTTTTTCATGGGGCAGAGTGGGTGGGTACACATTTCTGCAATCCCAAAGGTCAGTAGATATGCTGTGTTTTGGGCTGTCTGCTATTACCCATGTCAGGTAAGGATTGAGACCCTTGCATTCTTGCAAACTGTGAGCTGTATCAGAGGTGATGTGTAGGAGGGTGAAAATTACATCTCTGGAACTTTCCAAGTGAATTTCCACATGTGGAAAGGCTGGAAGAAGCTGTAAATTGGAGAAACTTACATTCACTGAAGCCCTTTTGAACTTTCTTCTAAAGCCATTTCTATATCCTATTAGGTAATAAAACTTGGAACCCTCTTTCTTATGCTGACATGCTACTAGTTTGTCAACTAGTGTATTTTGGAGTGGGTGAGGAAGGAGGAAGAGAATAACTAGCAATTTTGATTAATAACTTTCATCTTCCTTTAGAAATTATTACTCTTTGGTTGCCATGTGTTCTTTCCTACAATATTTCACTTGCACTTGTTCTGTTTTCTTCCTGGATGGGAGTCTCAGTGGAAAGTAGTGTGTCATGTAAATAATATACACATGACAGTCTATTATTTTGTGTGGTTATTAATCCCTGTGGAGTTGAGAGCTTTCTGGTTTGCCTTAATGTAAAATCCACGAGCATATTCCCATACAGGAAAAAGTGTATGGTTTTCAAACTTAGATTTCATAAAGGTTAGAAAAGATCTTTCCTGAGATTGCCTGAGAAATTTTAAGGGTCCTAAAATCCTGCTGATAAACTTTGAGATGCAGATTAGGATACAGACAGACTTTTTAGCTCTGTGTACAGCACTCAAAGATGTTTAAAACATACTTAAACTCCTGCTGTTTCTAAGTTTAGTGAGTGTTAATGAAGGTCTGAAGAAATCAGTTTTAATTGGAGATGGCCCCGAAACAGTTGTCATTCTCAGGAACAGGGAAATATTGAGGTAGGGAATTGGAATCAAGCCATCATGGAGTACAAAAGAGGTGTCCTCAAGGCCTCTTATTTGTACACAAGTAATGCCTAATTCCCGGCTCCTTTATTGTGTATCCTTACTAAGTTCTTCACAAAGCTGCTAAGTTAGAAATGTGTGTGTACATGCAGAGTTTATCTAGATCCGAGCTTTTCCTGAGAAGAGGTCCAAGTCACACCTGGTTTACTGTACAAGCACAAAATGGGATTTGCAAATCAATGTAGGCAAAATCAAAATAAAATGGCACTGATTAAAGCATTTTACTAGGAGCCATTTGCATTCCAGGTTTCTACTTTCTAGCTACTTCTAGTAAATCTTGCTGTTCTAAAATGGGAAATAGTTTTTTTCTTTTTCCTAGAGTAAAATTTTCCTCTTTCCCCTGTACTTCCTCTCTTTGTTATTACAACGGCTGAAATATTTAGTCTAAAAAAAAAAAAAATTGAAAGTCATTACCTGCAACCAGAGGCTCAGAAAATATAATCCTAAGTGGTAGCTGTCTGAGAACTCTGTCATTGACTGAATGCAAGAGCCATGCTGTTGACTTCTGTTACCATTCTTGAAGCAGTTCCCTTTTCTGTAGGATCTATACTTTAAGAATCTTGACATTTGTAATAACCATTATTAGATAAACTTGACAATATCTCCCTGAAAGAAAGAACTCAGGAGAAGTAAAATGAGAAGACTGTAAAGCAGAAAAATAGGCAGCCCACTTGATGGTCACTAAAAAAAAATAAATTATTTGCGTAAGGTTGAACAGAGAGAGCCAGTATGTACAGGGGGTGCAACATTTTTACTTCAAATACATGTGAAGTCCATAATCTCTTAAAAATTCTTTTGCAAGCAAAGAGAAGATTGTCAGGAGGCCTGCATTCCCTTGGCTCTCCTGTCCCATGCAGCTCCAAGCCCTGCATTCCCTGCAGCTAAGGAGGAGAGGGCAAAGTGGTGCAAAATCTAGGGCGGTCCCTTTAGGACTTAGCAGCCTTATTCCATTAACCCCAAAGAAGCAGTTAATTTAGACAGTGAAACAGGCGTCAGAGACTCCCAAGAACTCTGCTGTTCCCCTGCAGGCTATCCTTGCAGCAGTGGCAGGCTCTCTTGTTGCGTTCTCCTTTGTCTGACACACAGGTAAACCAGCTCAGGGCTATTGCAGCATCAGGACTTCACAGGCTGCCTGGAACACATTTAGCAATCTCTTCAATACCGCATCTACACCATGCTGAATCCAGCTCAAGAAAATAAGCTTGGAAGCTGAGTGCCAAACACGTTGTCAAGAGCTTGAGGACAAACACCAGAGTGCAAGAAGCATCCGAGAAATAAGAGTGGGAAAGCCATGTCCAAGCTGCTGGCAGTGGTCTTTGTAAACACTGCACTTTGCATCCCTAAGTTTCACAAAGATCACACAGTAGCCCATGCCACAGTAAATCTTAAAGACCAAATAAATGTGTGGTTTACCTCCCAAGTTCTCTCCCCTAGTCTTATTATCACCAACAATAGGGCCAGTGTTATAAAAAGTCAATGTTGGCTAAGCCACTTGAATGCTGTTAAGAAAAATGTCTCCCTCCTAAAAGGTTTAGAAGATTTGACTATTTATTTATTTATTTATTTATATGTTTATATTAAAATTGTGGTAAAATTATAAATGGCCCTTACAGTAGTAGTAGCTCCTATGTGATAACGTGTAAACCATTAGCTGTGAACAAACAAAAAGAAGATATAAAACGTTTTGGAAGAGAATGTACTGTTCTTGTCAATCAGGCCTTTAATTTTCTTTTCTTTCACAGTTTAATCTTTCTGCTGGGGAGAAAGATAGTGCTAAAAATAGTGGTGTAACACCTGCTTTAAGTGAGTTAAGTGTCCTGCCCATGGACATGTATTCACATTTCTATTGGCAGAAACAGTATCAATGCTGCACTGACCTCTGAAATTCTGCAATTTTCTTCTTAGCGGCAGCATGAGATCTTCAGGAAAGCCCCACTGGGGAATATTTTTCCCCTTCTTTCCTCTTTTTTCTACTTCTGACACCATCTGGTAAATTGTATTTTGGTATTTTTGCGTAGCCACTCCTCTCATACTCTCGCTTCATACTCTCAATTTTTCATGCCAACATACTCGGTGCTCTCCAATGTTCATGCAAGCAGCTTGGAATTATTCTTTTTTATTGGGTTACTAAGCACACCACTGAGGATGTTTACCAAGGAAGGAAAGCCTGACATGAACCTAATAGACGAATAGAGAACTGGTCTCAGATTTTTTAAGAGAGTCTGGAGGGATTTATATTCCAGAATTTCATCTCTGGTGAACAATGCACTGCACTTTAATTGATTCCTGCACAGTGTCTTTGATTGATGAAAGGGACACTTCCCAAAGAAAAGCAGCCATCAAAAGTTTCACATATGTATGTGCAAATGGCCTTGGAACAATTGCAGCGAGACTTCAGATCCTGCCCCAATTCCATGTTGAACTCCAATTAACTGTTTTACTGAATCCCATCTCTCATGATAATCATTACATCAGTCAGCTACACCCTGATTAATATTCCTTACCTCAAACTGTATCTGAAACAGATTTTGAGTAATGCAAGGGAAAAGTCCAGTCTCATTCTCAAGTAATATTGAGATCCTTTATTTAGCAAGTTAAAACAAATTCATGGAAAGTTAACTTTTAGGGTTGGAGTGTATACCTCATTATTGAACTGGATAGACAGAAATTACCTTTTCTCCACACTCCATTTTTTTTAGGTGAAAGACAAAGGCCTTTTCTCCACACTTAAGTTTTTTTTCAGATTAAAGATAAAGGCTTAATAAATGTGTTTCATCTCTGTTGTGTTATAGCTTGGTACCTGTAAGACTGTGACCTGAGTAACATCTATTACAGCATCTGATCCACCTCCTCACTGGTTTAGATTTCTAATTTTTATTTTAATTTGCTTATCCTTATAGTGAGACAAAAATTAAGTAGCCGGTCTGCCTGTACCTGTTAGTCTTCAGATCCCTCTGCTTCCTGCTCTCCCCCATCCATCACCCTTCCTAAATGACCAGAATCTATCACCCTAAATGACCACATTTTTGGTCCTTTAACTCTCAGTTTTACCCAGCCAGGTTTGGAAGGGAAATAAACGTCTCGAAGATGGAGCCATCTGTGCAGGTTTCCAAGCGTGACCCACTGAGCTGGGTAGCAAGTCCTGAAGGAAGGCGCAGTGAGGATGCAGCAGGAGAAGCAGATGTTGTGGCCTCTGTCTGGCCACGCTTTCAGACCCTGGTACCTCTCTGGACAAGTGGCAGAACATGGCACCTCTGATGGATAAGAGACACCATTTAGGGTGCCAGTGACAAAATGGGAGGGAAGTGGGTTAATGCAAGGGGAAAATCTTCAGGGGACAAAAGGGACACATCTGTAGGACGCAGGTTTCACTATTTAAAATGTATGAAAATGACTTTGAAGTATTTGTTAAATAGGACTGGGATCCTAAATACATCAAAGAACTCTTTTTTTCCCCAAGATATTCAATTGCTGCTGTTGTCTTTGTGCACAGATATCTTTCTTTTAATTAATTTTCCTTTACCATATGAAGGCTATTAACATAGTCAAGTACTTTTGCTCAGTATTTCCATCTCAGAGACATGTATTTTGCTGTCAACCAGAAAATTACTAGAATTCAAAACAGATCAACTTCTTCAGGATTACATTTTTTAAAAGATAACATGCTTTTTGATATTAAGAATAAAACACATGCCACAACGACATTTTAAAAGCAATTACTGTAAGGTTTGAGAAACAGGTCAGGTTGGCAGCTTGGTAAAATAACATAAAGCTGTAAGCAGGCAGTTTTCACCATTTGATGTATCAGTGCTTCTCCATCAGTGGAAATCCAAGAGGTAGCACATCCACTGTGATTTCTCCAAACCTTCTCCTTTCTGGTAATATCAACAAGAAGAAACAAACCAGAACGATGTAGCACAGTTAGCCTTGTGATGCCAGGAGTGCTGTCAGATGTCATCTGAGTAACAATGCAAATACGTATCTTCATAGCAGCCAGTCAGCAATTACCACTCGGCTATTATTTCTGTTTCAAACTGTTTCAAACTCATTCTCTACAGATAGAAGTCTTTACAACCGATTCCAGTAATATTTTGTTAATTTTTCTATGTCTTTATTCCTCACACCTACAATAAAAGGAGGAGATTTTAATCCAAGAGAAATTTTCGTAGTGCAGTTACACTTAAGTTAATGACTTTACATTCCGGATAGGTGGAAGATAGTGTCAATTGTGAACTTGTCTTTCATACTGATGAGCAGTTATTCACTTAGTGTTAGTTCCCCAGAATGGCTAGACCTGATGGAGTAATGTGTAAAAAGTCAAGAATCTGGTGTTCAGTTTTCTGCAGAAATTTGTTTCTCCACCTGAACCTTTCAGAGATTCCTGTCATCTCTATTAATAATAAAACAGAGGTTTTTTTCTTCTTTCCTATTTGGCAGAAGTCTTAATGATTTTTTCCTTCTCTGATATGAAGTATTCTATTCAGTAAAAACTTTTTTTAAAAATACCTCAAACTACATCTTTGCTCTCTTTCCTAATTTAGCCACATTATGAGTTACTTAACCTGTAAAAAAAGAAACTGCCTACCTCCAAGTGACTTTTTTTTTACTGACTGATCGCACTAATTTTAAGATTCAGATCTGAATATACTTAAAAATCTGTGTTCCAAATGGCTACCAGCAAGCAGCCTAAATTTTAAAAAGAGACTAGTTAGATGTCTCATACTTGGGTTGTCCAATTAAAAGCTTTCTCAAAGAAGCAGGGGGTTTGGAAGGTGTTGTCCCTTAGGAAGTTTCTGTCCTCTTCAAATTAAGCATAAGACACTAAGCTGCTTTCGAAAATTAAAAAAAAAATAATAAAAAAATAATAAAAAAAAATTTTCCACTTGCAGCTAGAAGCAGACTTCCCAAAAAGCTTGCAAAGAACTGGTACTTGTGAGATGCTTTTTGCTGGACGCTGCAGGATCAAGAAGTTCTATCTTTTCAGAAGCATCTGAATTTTGGGACATTGTTCCAAAGTTATGAATTCCAAGCTTTTGGCCTTTTTTAAAAAAAAAAAAAAAGTCTTGGTGTGAGGTGATTAAGAGACTAGATTGCATTTTACTGCAAGAAAAAAAAAAATGTATCATTCATAAAGTAGTTACTTTCAGAGTAGATATGTCATCCTTATTGCTGAAGCCCTATTTTAACACAGTGGAGTGCTGTTCTGTTCTGTGCAATGTGATTGTATGGTGTTTATTCAATCACTGTGTGTCCACATGAGTTTGATGCTAATCAGCTGTAATTGCATAATTTACAGATGATTACTGAGAAATCCTCTACTGGTCTAGCAAAGACCTTCTGCATTGCTGGGCTCTGTAGTTTCAGGCCATCATTCTTGTGGTCCTGCCTTTCACAATCCCATCGGTTTGGCAAATGCCCAAAATGTATTTAGTCATGAACTCATTACTGATACAGCAGGCAACACAGTGCACGAAACACCACGTTGCCCACAGCATTCCTAAATAATATGTTCTGGAATGCTTATCTTAAATTCCATCTTGTTATTACTTTGGCACATTTAAATAAGTGGACTTGTCAACAAATAACAATCAGAAGCAATAGGCAACGTTTCATTCAAGTTATAGCATTGCCCTTCAGGTTTCATTGTCCATATGTGGAAAGCATTCCGTTCTTGGGATGTAAGAAACGTGGGGAAAAAATAGTGTGTTTTTATTAGTATTTGACAGCAATTCACGTGTGTGATGACTAAAGGAGGCAGCGATACCGATCTAACACAGCAGCATTATGGTAGTCAAGACCAGCAGCTTCTACCCCGTACCACACCAATGAGTCATTGCATGATCTTATCCAAATGGCCGCTTGCCATCAAGAGAATCCTTTGGCCCCAATTTGTGTGCAAGAGCAGCAAGAGGTGGCCATCCAGAATTTCAGAGACAGATATTAAGAAGCACTTGTAAAAAGTATTTTTATGAGGTTTCTGTGCTTCCTTGCATCCTTCTGTATAGTATAGAAAACAATCCTTACTTGTCTAAGCATTTTGGAACATGGTTGGTTCATTGGAAGTTATTGAGAGTGCACATCTGTAAGAAGGACCAATGTGCTCTTCATATACATCGCTAAACAAGAGTACTGAAAGAGGGCTAATTTACTTTGTGCATGAAAAGCAGCAGAAATGTATACTGTGAACTGTGATCATGAAATTTTTATACAGTTTAGAGATTTAAAGATCTTGGTGAGATTAACAGTCTAAAATTTAAAGTGAGCCTTCACAATTTTTCATGCTTTAGGAAGCAGCTATTCCAGTCATAGGATCTGTGTATGTGGGAAGAATGTGGGAGGGGGTGTGTGCAGAAATGAGGGCCTTCTGAAAAGAGCAAGAGCTTTTTCTTGGTTTACACATTTCTAAAGAATACAGTGTGGTTTTAGGGTTTTGTTTTAAAATCCATATAAGAACCCCTCTGGGCACTGGGAAAGGTACATAGAAGAGTTAAATATGACATTGAATGTGTTATGGTGAAAAGAGAAGGCATGAGTGGGTAGTAGATAAGGCAGAGGCAATACTGCTGATTGTGGGTGATGTGGAGTGTCATCAGTTAGAAGATAAATAAATAAAATGAGCGCTCTCTGAGCTATCCCTCTTTTTCTGTTGCTAGGAGTTATCTCCAAATGCAGAAATATTAGCAGCAGGAAATATTCTGGTATATCCAAATAGATGCTGTATCTTGGTACATCCAAATGCACTCTTCAGAAAAAAAAAAATAGTGTAATTAAGTATTTTATTGTTAGCATCGTGCTATTGCTACTCAGAGAGGCAATTGCCTACTTTGTCTTGAATTTTAAGTGTTCCTGCATTGCTGTACTTTCCTTATTTGAGACTTTGCTTCCAAGTGATACGAATTTTGCTGCACTTAATCTCTATTTATGGCCAGTCCACTGCTGAAAGGAAGATTGACATTTTAAGCTATGCTAGGTATTTCCCATTGTAACAGCCTACTGTTTCCATAGAAATCCTTCTAAGTGTTTTAATAGAATGTGAGTAAAAAAGGAGTTTTGTTGACACATTTATTCTGCCAGGTTTTTAACAATCTGATTAATGTCTTCTCTCAATACTCACTTCTTAATAAAAAAAAAAAAAAAAAAAGGCAGAAAACATACATGGTGTTTCCAGGGCACTTTCACCATCCATTTCCAGGACCCTTGAATTCATGTCTCCCTTCTCTTTTTCTCCCCCCACTCACCCTATCATCCTTCTGTCCCTGAAAACCCTTTTCTACATAAAATTAGCACTAGCAAATCTGCAGTGGTGATAGAAAGCCCTTAAATCAGACACTGAGCATTTAATGATTCATCAGAAACTCTCTATGCCTCTGAATCAAGTTACTCACTGAACGGTGGCTGCGTTATATGCAGAGCAAGATGTGAGTAACCCATGCCACGCATTGTCAGAACTTTTGGAGCCCGCTGGAGATACCCACGTTAAGCTGAATACATTTTGTTTTAAGGGGGTGTTGATTTAAATGTTGGATGATTCACTGCCTCCTGCTGTCTCCTGCAGTGTGGGCATAATACTTGTACATTTGAATGCAGTGCTTTTTAATCTGTTTCATTTAATGTCCATCCTCCTCCTCTTTGCCACTGCACGATCCCAGTTACCTTTTGAAATGTTCCAGCTACTCTGTTTCATACTTGCTCCTTATCAGGCTCCCAAGTTGTATGCCAGCCTTCCTAGGAGTCATAATTCTAGCTTTCAGCATCTTTGTTATTCCTGCAAGATATTATTACATATAGCCATGTGAGTCCTTCTCATGCCTTGCCTGTGTTCACTCAGTTCACACACAGAAAAAGGATCAGTTGTCTTTGTTTATTATGAACAGAAAGAGAGAATGCTGGCAATAACATATATTAATTTGTATTATAATTGTTTTCTGACATCTGGAAATAAGGTTTTAGTGAGTCTGATGCTGATCAATAGAAAGTGATCTGCTGACCTATTTGTTCAGGGCAGCAATGAAGTTATTTTAAGTGACTTGTGAGTGTTTGTTCATAAACCTGAAAGACAATTTGTGTTCTTCTTGCACAGAGTGAATGGGTTCTCATTTTTTAGTACCCATTCTGTAATTTGAAAGATTTCAAGCTAGTAACCTGCTAAGCAGAAATTCCTTGACCTGCCAGGCCTTACAATGCCCTCAGCCAGTGAAGTGGGAGGAGATTCCTTAACTAAGCATATATCTGATTATCTTTCTTAAACAAAATGCTTTTCTCATTTCTGACTGCCTTCAATGCTTGCGCATTTTACACAACTTGAGATAAGTTTCTGGGTGTCTCAGTATAGACATTCATTGTCTGTTTAGATGTCTCCTGTAAGTCCTGAGTCATATTGCCCAGCATTTTGCAAGTGTCTCAGATAACAGAGTGCATCTAGAATGACATTAGATGCCTATACTTAAGCACCTGAATCCCATCCGTTATTAATTTTTAGCCAACATAAACCTTCCCTCACTAAACACTTTATAAATTAGATAAATATAGGGTTCCTTCTTTGCACCTTCAAATGACTTGTGATATGAAGCTACCTCTCATATTTGGATTCCCTTTCCACTGGACTGAATAAGACCCTTTTTATAGCATGTGTGTCACTGGATCACCAATGCTTTGGATCCTGAACACTTCTTTGACTATCCTTTATTATTTTCAGTGTTATCAGAATGAATTGGTGAAACTAGAACACAAACCCTTCTGGCCACAGAGATTGCTTCTGCCTATCAGTTGCTAAATTCTGTTCAGTGTATGTCAGAGACCAAAACTGTAGCTGACACCCAGCAACGAGGAATGCTCTGTGCTTGTCCCAGGAAAGACAAGATTTTAATGTCTGTCACTCAAGTAAAGTGTAACTATTGCTAGGGGATTTCCACAAGAGTAACAAGCCTACCAGATATCCCACAGTCACTGTCTAAATAGCACCTTCATGGTGCTCATTTAGGGTTTCCTCCATATGGCTTGCTTTGGGTGCTCGGTGACAGCAAGTAAATATGTGGAGTGCTTTTTAGTTGCAGGTAAACTAAACAAATAGATTAATGGGGAGGCTAAGTGAGAGAAAGCACAAAGTAGGAGAGCCTAAAAATACTTGAAAGAAAATTGAGAATAGAAAGTCAATGGAGGAGACTATCAGCAGATGTAGTTCTGGAGAAAGATCGATGCATTGTGGTTTTGCAGCAAGCCAATCCAGCAAATCTATGCAGCCAGTATATTAAGAAAACTGGGGAACAAATTAGTAGGTGAAAGATAAAATATTGCACCTCTGTTCCTGTTAAAGTAATTGTTGCCCTTTTAAATACTAAACAACACAATCTTGTTTTATACATGAGCCTAAGCATGCAGCCTTTTAAAGCTCTTATATAATGAAAAATGTCTAATGAATGACAGCACGTGAATGGTATAGTACAGTATGGGTGGTTATGAGAGCTTTCAAAAACCCACTTAGGGTCTTCTGAGTTGTCTTACAGTTATTCTACTGCTAAAATTCTTTGCTTAGGGGATAGAAACAGCTCATTAAATGCAGCTTCTTCAAGATGTGACAGAACATAATGAAGTTAATAGTGATTTGGATTAAGGAAATTTTGATACCGATATTTTTGCTCTGACTGTTGGCATATATTGAATGACTGGATAATTCCTTTGCAATGAATAATGGATAATTTTGTCTAGCATACTGTAACATTATGCAAATTCATCACACACAGCAGCAGTACAAAGTTTGCTATTCCCTCTTGTTACATCTGGCCTGTGCTGAAATAAGGGATGTCGAATTCAGAGAAGAGGGAACAGATTTGTCCAGGATTGCGGGTTTTTGTAACATCTTTGCCATTAAGATCATGTCTAAATATAATATTTGTATGAGTGTGTCAGAGTTTCTGCACTCAGATCAGCATGGAATGCAAGTTTTGCCTGCTTTTTGCTGTTTAAGCAAAATGAAGCTCATGTTTAGCATCGGTGCACAAAGTTGCTTCAGCTGAACTGCAAGCACAGTGGTAGTTACACAAGTCTAATGTCTCCTAACATAGCCTATGAATGTAAACATGCTGTGAACTTTGCTATGCCTTGGTTAATATTGCTGTAGAACTTACACTGCAATGCTTACCAGCAGCATGATTACTGAGAAGTGGTTTTAGATTCTCAAGTGAAAACACACAATAGCAATGTGGAGGATTGCTGAATTGTACAAAAATATTGGGAGTGGAGAGCATACTGATTTATCTCTGTTGCCTGAGGAAATATGATTTTGCACAATTTCAAATTATCTATCCAGAAATGAATAGAAATTTTAAAAGCCTGTCCCCAAAAGGCCTGCAGATGAAGGCTGTAATTCGGAAGCTCTGAGGAATGTCACTAGTGAGTATACTGTGAAAGTGCAAAATTTTCAGGCCTCTTCTATTCACAGTGTGGGAACTCATGCTCAGTTGAAGTTATTCACCACAGAGGGGGAGAAGAATGGATCCAGCCACTAACTGGGATAATTAGTTCCTTCCTTATACTATTATATTGACTTCCACATTTGACTTACCACATAAAAATTTTTGCCCAGTATCAAAAAATGTCATAGTTTATTTGATGGTTAGCTAACCCATGTTGACTTTAAGCTAAAAGCAGCATATACGTTTTCATATGTGGAGAATCACAAAGTTCTCAGAGGCTCTTTCATTAAGTAGTCACTATCAGGGGTGCAGAACATCCAAATCCAAATGTGTACTGGAGGGGCAGCAACTTTAAACACAGGCAGTTACATGTGTTAATTATGTCATCTTTGTACAATGCTGAGAATGCTGATGCTACAGCTCTATCAGCTGAACTGAGGACTCACAGCTAGGAGGAATATAGCGTAAAAAAACACATTTGGGGAGGGAATAAGAAAAGAGAAAACAATAAAATGGGAGCTGGGTAATTGTACTGTTTTCTGAAGGAGAGGATACTTGTGTTTGCACAGAACAGGTAGGTAGTTGATAAGCAAATTCATCGTTTTCTGGTTTCTTCTCAAACAGCACAATAAGAACTCAATTACATATTCATGAATGTAAGTATTCTGGAAGGGGTAGAGAGAAGCACAGAAGACTATTTCTGTTCCTAAGAAACTATAGCTGTAAAGAGGTGCCCATCCTTGTGCTACCAGTGCTTTCTTTGAGGAATGGCAAGTACTGCCAGGGGGTTACAGAATCACAGAATGGACTACTGAATGGGCAGGGACCAAGGTCTGTGCTGCTAGGAGCTCAGTGGAAGGAAAGAGTTTGGGAACTGGACAGAAAACTTTGTTTTTGAAGTAATACTTAAATGAGAGCTGTTCATTGTCATGCAGGCTCTCTTGCCTCTCTAGAAGTGTTTCTTCCTACACTGGGCAGTGCTAGAAAGGCTTCTGGGGAGGAGGAAATGTCTGTGTCTTCAGAGAGTCATTGTCATCTATCCCCAAAGGGCACTACCTCTTCAGAGACACTATCTGAAACTATCCCTCAAGGCATTGATTGCTTTCAGATGCTATTGCTCACATGATGCATTCAATCCCACTCTTCAGCACAGCTGTGCCCCTTGCTAGATAGGATTAAGTCCTTATCAAACTTTGTGTACTACAATGGGCCAAGACTATTTTAGGAATCTTTTCCCTTGTGTTGAATCCCAGGCTTTACAGGAGCCTCAGTCTAAGTGCAGGAGCTGCTGTCTATGGCCTTTTCTGACTGCAAACTGGTTTCATACTCTTAACACTTGTTGTTGTCTCTTCTCTGTCTCTTCTCCCTTCTGAGATCACTATAACCTAATGCTAAACATTGCTGTAAGTAGTTATGTTAAGTAAGCCTGACATAAAGAACATCATGAACTAGAGCAAATTATATTCTCCACATTTATTGTATGTTACTGCAGATACATTAGCTTTCCACTATTATTACCAAATACATATGTGTTTTACTTACACCTTTTTTGCTTTGCTTGCCCTGAAGTGTCTGATTTATGTGTATTTAAATAGTTGGTGTAAACAAATGCAGGGACATGAGGCCTTTTGCAGCAGTTCTGAAACTCCTTCCAAGTCTATCTGTCCTTTGCAATTGTTACAAGGCACAGAAAGCCGTGTGTGTATGTGCTTGTGTGATTATGTGCTTGTGTGTGTGGACAAAACTATATATGTAGCTTAATAATAATAACGCCTATACTTATCCCATTAAATTATACTGGAAACATCTCAGTTTAAAATAACTCATAGTTTCAATACAGAAATTTTTTTACCTTTCCACTAAAAACTAATAATGAAAAAAGATATGGAAAGTTACACGGTTTGCCGAAGAAGTCAGAAGTGGGTGTCATAAGGGATTGCACTGCTTCTTGAACTGCGTTAATTTATGAGAAGGATGGGAAAATAAACAAGGACTGCAAATGGGGCAGTACCTCCTTTTTCTTTTGTAGTAACTCATGATGTCGAAATACCAGAAAAAAAATAATCTTAATGCCCCAATCTTCCCCTCCTTGCTCTCCAGATGTTCCCCCCACCCAAACAATAATGCATAAAGAAGGTTCTTAGGTATATGTAATTCAACAAGTGAGCAAACTTCTCTTTATAGTGTGACAGTTGCATTCAGATATTTCCTTTCTGAAATTTATAATTTAAATAGCAAAGCCTCTTCAATATTTCAAATATTTGAATCAGAGTGTTGCAACTGTGATGAAATGTTTATTGAAAATGTGTTTCCCACTGAAACTTCACTGCTGATGAAAAACATTGCCACTTTTTTCATCAGATCTACTGCCATTTTATTTAAAATGAAATGAAACAGCAAATTCGTTACTACTTTTTGGATTGTTAAACACTATTTAATAGGTTGTCTCAGCTGCTTGGGATTCTGAAGTTTTGGGGTTTTTTTCATGTCTGTGTCTTTCCAGTATGAGCGTAGACCCCTGTTTAGGCCATGCTTTAACATAGCTAGTGGCATTTTGGGGATGTGCCTAAATACGTTCTGCCACAACTGAGTTACACTGTTACAAGGTGCTGTTTAAGGTCTCTCTGTGATACTATAGTATTACTACTTCTTTACTACCTAAGAAGTGACAGTTCTGTACTTATATATTAATTAATTTCCATTCTTACTTCCTGTGCTGTGCAAGCTCTATGTGAGCCACAGTTTTTGATAATGTTAGGACAACTCTACTGAAATACTGTTAACGTGTTTTTGGAGGGAGTTTATCGACATTTCTTTATGTGTAAATAGCATGCAATGAACTACAGTCACTCTTCCCTCCAGATAAATGATAGAAATGCAAATAACAATGTTGGGAATTGTTTTAATCAAGCATTTACAGTATCCTCTTTTCTGCAAATCTCTTGTTAATGTGATTTTAGTGATACTTCTTGTTTCAGTTTTCCTCACATAATGCTGTAATAGAATGAAGCTTGGAAATGCAGAGGGAGCATTATGAGAATTACATCATCTCCTGATGAATAATGCATGAATACATATTGCTACCTATATATACTTATATACTCTGTCAATACACAAGTAGTTTATAATTCCCCAGGAAGGTTTTATTAATAGTACAGTGTTAACCACCTTGGTTTGAGTCATAATTAATTGTTATTGTATATTTGTGAAACCCAAGGGAATGGAGACAAGACGAAGCAGAAGACAAGGGAAAAACAAACAAACAAATGGCAATTAAAAAAACCCAACAAACCAAACAAAAAAAACCCACCTTGGAGTTAGTTGCATTAAAATAATAGATTCTTTTTTAGTCTTAGCAGGAAGCTGGTAATACTTGTTAATGTAGTCATTCTTTAAAATAGTCTTTCAGATGATTCAGTTAGAAATCTTTGTTGTACTCAAGCTATTAACAGAAACCACCTGAGTTTCTGGATGGAAGTCCAGTGGAAAGAGAGTTATAATATCCAGAAGCCTCTGTAACGGCATGTTAACTTTTGCACTGATTGATTTCAACCCTCATATTCCCTTTTCATTTTTAAAATATAGTATTAAGGAGGGGTTGAGGGGTGGGCAAGTTTGACATCTTACCCATATGTTGCTTCACAACCTATTAAAGAGAAATATATCACTTACTTAAAAATAATCTCATCAGTTACATTAAGTTGTGTGATGCACACCTCATTAACCTTGTGCTTCATGGTGTCTCCAGAAAGCCTACATAGAAAGGTGGTACAGCAGATTACTAACAGGACTAGAAGTGAAACCTGAATATGGAAAATATAACTCAAAGTCCCTTCATCAGTGTGCAAACCTTGTGGGTGATAAAATCCAGGGGACCTCTGGCAGTGAAATAGAAGGAATTCTCTTCTGAGTATAGCTGCGTGGATCAGGCAGGGAAAAAAATCCTAGTAATTAGTGGAAAGCACCAGTAAATAAATACAAATGTAATCCTCTGAACTCTTCTGACCTCTGACAGTGGCAATTTGTTCCCAAAGAACACCTATTTGTCATCCCACCCACTGCTGTGCTATAGCCGACACTGAAAACATATTAGGAAAGTGTATGTAATGTTCAAGGCATCTTCAGGCTCTTTCAGATGTAGGAAAATCCAGACTGGGTTGCTCAACCACCTTTTCAACCAAAACACCAGCTGGAGAGGAGTTCCTAATTATTTGGAACTCAGTGTGCTAGTATGAGCTTGAACAGATGAAGGCTGCACTGAGCCAAATTGCCCTTTCACACCACCTTTACGCTGGTATAACATCACTGACTTAAACACCATTAAGCAACAGATGAGTGGGTCTGCGTATCCGCATGCAGCATGCCGAGGGAAATGAGAACTTTTTCTATAAAGCAATCCGTAGGAACCATTGTGGGCAAGGGAAGGAAGAGGAAACACAATATACGAAGTGGTCAAAAAAATGAAAGCAAGCAGTTCACGAGGGAGAAGGAAGGTAGCTCACAAAGGGGTGCGAGCTCCCATGTTGAGATACCTCTGTGCACAGCGTGCTATTCTTACTTTAATGCCTGTAGTATGCAGCAAACATGGAAAAACACAGTCAGTATTTGCGACTGGCGATTTATCATTCCTGTACTGTGTTATGTCCAGGTTAAGCTGTGTGAGCATCGAGCGTGCATGCCGTAAGTAATGATGTTCATTCAGGAAGCTGCACAGGTTTTGGCAGCCACTTCAAAATGAACACAGATACTTGGAGGTTTAAGGGGGTATGGAGGTATCTTACTCTCTGTGAGAACAACACTCTATTATCTCTTGATGGGAACTGATTCTTGTGGGAATTTTCACAGAATCTGTTTAAGGAAATAGGAAATGAAAAAGTGAATCTTTCATGAATTTTAATGCTGCTGATTTCACGTCTGCTTCAGCACACTCTAGCATGGAACTGGCTGCATTGTACCACTTCACTCTTTAGATCAATGTAGCTCCAGGCAAAATCTCAGGCAGAGAATAGGTATATCATCCCTGAAAACACTGACAATAATGTTGACTTTTCAGTCTTCATATATTCAACCAGAAAAGCTAACAGAATCAGACCACTTCAGTAGCAGAACAAAACTGTGAGCCTCTGAAGCATAAACATCTCCTTGCTGACTTTATCTGGCTCTCTAAGCTACAGAGGAAGTGTTATCAAACCCTTTCTTTACACTGCAGAGCAGCATTACTCTCTGGAATACCTCCAGCAGATGCTGAAATGAGCCCTTTGGGGATGGCTCTTCACAGCTCTTGCAGCTTTCCTCTTAGTGACGTGGAGTATGAAGAGAGGACTGTGCACAGGCAAAGTTTAGTTTGCCTCCACGCAAAAGCCTTTAAGCTCCCTGAGAAGAAGTCCTCCCTCCTCTAAGACGCCCGAGAATGAAAGCCCTAGTTCAGTCAAGCTGCTTGTTAAATCCCTTCCCCATCAGTGGGAAGCTGAAAGCTCGGGCAGCGAACAGTACAGTATTGTTTTTTTCAGGCACTGTAAACAGGTAAATAAAAATTCAGCAATCTGTAATTTAGAATATAATCTCAGTACTATAGCCCTGCTGCCATTATTCAGTATACTTGTTAATTTACATGGAAACGGTATAAACAGTGCACTGAATACACTCTTCAGGGCTTAGACTTTCACCTGTTGAGAACTTACAGCCCCCATGTATGCCAAGAAAAAAACATCGTTATTATATATAGGACTACAAGGAAGCTTGTACTATCAAATAGGCAATAGCATGTCATGTATTTTCGTTTGTAAAACTGGCATTTTTAAGAAAATATTTCAGTTTGATTTAGAGCTTGAATAGAGGACATAAGCAAATACTTTCCAATTCATTAGGCCGCAGGCCTAAAGCATAGAAATAAATTCTTCTGATGAGTCCTGTCACCACATTGTAATTCCAACACTGCCATTTTCTGAAATTAAGCAGACCCATGCCACCCTTTGCTCTACTAATGTCGTTCCAAATGCTTCCCAAGAGTTTCCCAGAGCTGGCTGTGGGGCTGCATCATAGCGGGAGCCATCGCACCGGAGGCGCACAAGGAACGCAAAGGGTTGCCCTGAGTAACTGGTTTAAGATAAGTTATGAGCTCATGAATCAGGAAAACAAGCTATTTTCAGTTCGTGCTCTCTGCCAGGTTCTCTTCTTGATGCCCACTCATACAAACGTAATTATTCTGTGTTTATAGCACTGGAACAAGAGCAGGGTTTGAGAATCTGAGTATAAGCTGTGGAAACTGTCTCAACGCAAGGATGAGGAAAGAAGAAAGTCACAAAGTAAGTGCTGCAACTTCTGTGTGTTTAGGAGGGAGGAGTTCTATCATGTGCTGCCTGTTGGAGGGGTTTCCCTTCTTTATTGTGCCAACTGGCAGAACTCTTACTGAAACTTCTGTGTCAGTTTTCAATATTACTACCAAAAATCAGTTGGCTGTTGTAATCCTTTTGTTTAGATAATTGTGATCCACTGTAGAACAAAAGATTTACGTCATCAGCAAAAGTATGCCAGTTTGTAGAAAGCGCATGGAGTTTGACTTTTTGTTATTGTTGACATTTTCCTTTCAGCCATTCATATTTATAAAATGGATAAAATCTCTTGGTGCAGCTTGCCTTGTGATTGTATTCAGGTGAGGCATTTAGAAACAAGTATTGCTAAGCTATAGCACTGTTGCTAATGGTAGATGAAGGTTGTCTTGTGTGGTATGAACTAGTCACAGGGGTGGGCACATACCTTCTGCATTTTTCCTCTGTTTTTACAAAACAATACATTGTGAATTGGAGAACACTTTGTTTTGCATTAATTGTGCAACAAAAGGCTCATCTAAGTGAAACAAAGCACACAATTTAACCATGAAGATTAAATTATTTTTTTTTTCCATTTTTCAGATCTGGCTAATAATTACACAATGAATGGTGTCTTTGTTTCAGCTACATATAGATACAATGTCTTCATGCAGGTATTTGAGAAAATACCTCTGCTCTCCTAGGACCCCACCTGGAGTACTACATCCAGTTCTGGGATTCCCAGCACAAGAGAGACATGGGCCTGTTGGAGAAGGTCCAGAGGAGACCACAAAAATGATCAGAGGACTGGGACATCTCTTCTGTGAGGACAGGTTGAGAGATTTAGGGTTGTTCAGCCTGGAGACGAGAAGGTTGCAGGGAGACCTTACTGGGGCATTTTCAATATATAAAGGGGGTTTATAAGAAGATGGAGAATTTTTACCTAGGCCTGTAGTGACGGGACAATGGGCAATGGCATTAAACTGAAAGAAGGTAGTTTTAGATTGGACATAAAGAAGGAATTTTTTTACAGTGAAAGTGGTGCGACACTGGAATAGGTTTCCCAGCGAAGCTGTGGATGCCCCATCATTGGAAGTGTTCAAGGTCAGGTTGGATGGGGCTTTGAGCAACCTGGTCTAGAGACAGATGTATCTCTGCATGGCAGGGAGGTTGGACTAGATGGTCTTTAAAGATCCCTTCCAACCCAAACCATTCTGTGATTCCATGAGAATTAGACTTTTCTTTCATTCATTTCTGCCAAGATACTGGGTCCAAAAGGAAAACCATGTGATCCAAAACTGGGCACAGTTGTCCTCCCTTCTGCTGCCCAGCTGCCTTGGCCTCAGTGTGAGTTCAGTCATTTTCTAGTAATGTTGCTAGAAATGGTCTTCATTTCATATTAAGAGAGAAACTTTAATAAAGTGGAAATGAGAAATGATGATGCAACAACGAAAGTGTCCTGGAGGGTGAATTTGCAATTAATCTTCTTCCAGAGGGTTTATACTGTGTCCATAAAAAATAGCACCATATACACATTCTTTTCAGCTACTGTGTTTCAGCAAGTAATATAAGAAGATTTGGAAATTAAAAAAAATAAATAAATAAAATAAAATAAAAGGAAATTGTGTATTTCATGTAATTCTCTCCTGTGCTTAGGAAATAAAAGTAAGCTTATGTGTAAGAGTACTGTTTCCCATTCTCTTTTAATGAAAAAGACTCAGATCTGATTGCTGATCAAAATTTTCAACAATGCTAAGTACTAAGCTCCTAGTTCTTCCTAAATTCTAGAAGCAGAAATTATTTCTTTATCTCTCTTGAGGGAAATTTTTTCCTAAGGTTTTGACACAAAAGTTTTTTAATTTGCTCCATGATTTCAGTGCCATGAATAATGGAAACATAAGTAACATGGCTGTGGTTCCAGTAGTTACCAGTACTATGTTAAATAATACAGTTGTCATCCTCATAAGTATTTTAACTTCTATTCTGGCATAGATCTAAATAGCATTACTCCCCTAGATCCCTCATAAATATTGAAAATATGATAAATAGGATTACGTTAGCTAGCCCACAGAGTAATCACTGAATTTTACACTGCTCAATCTAATATTATTATTATTTACCTGTTGATACAGAAACAATTCACTATGGCTCCTGGTTAGCAGGGTTCATATTAAAATCAGTGAAAGCACACAAAAGCTTAAAGCTCTGTATTTTGAAATACTTTCCTGATACAGACTTATGCACCTTAAAGCAGTGAAAGTATTTTCATTGGCACTAGTAAGAACTGGATGGAAATACAAGGTACAATAATAACAATATTTTTCCCATCAGTGATATGTAGGGGACCCATACTTGCCTCAACTGGTTGTACATGAACTGAATATGCCCATATCTTTTTGTTCTATTCAACTCTTTTGCAAAAGAGTTGGCATAGCTGTGCTAATATATTTTTTGTGGGAACAGTTTCAAGGAAGGAGATCTTCTTTAATTGTTCCCTCTTAGAGCAGTAAATAGGTACTTCCATCTTGGAGCAAGGAGTGTCTGGTTTTGGTTGGTTATATTTTTCTATCCCCTGGCCAACATACGACCTCAAATATGCATATGCATTATGTATAGTGATTAGGGTTTACTTAGTAGATAGCATGAATTATATATCCAGTTCTGCCACAAAATACAAGCCCTTTCTTCCAATGGAATGTCCACAATTCTGCTATGCCGATCTGGTTAAAGGGCACATGTTTTCCTGTAATTTACATGTTTTGTTGTTTGTTTTTTTCTTTCATCTTTCTTTGATAGTTGTAGAGAAGCTTTTCTCCTTTCTATTTTTACATACTTCCTGGGATAAACTAATGGCATGCAAGAAGGAAGTTTGTCTTATTCAGTAGCCAAAAATAAACATAATTGGAAGTTTGTGGAAGGACATCTTATTGGTCTGAGTCTGGATCCGGATTTGTATTATAGTTGTTGATGTGGTGGTGTCTCCTGCAGCGTCAGGCAAGTAGGTAGAATGGGGCAGGTGGTGTAGCTAATTGCCTTAGTGTTTATAATGTCTTGCATGAGGTTTTTTTTATATCAAGACACAGGATCATTAGAATTCTGGCAGGAGTGTCTTGTAGGAAGAGTAACCTAGAAGGAATACCACTGTAATAAACACAGCATGAAGTCTAAAGGTAAGTAGAAGAGAGAGCTTACAATGGCAAAACACACTATTTGCGTTAGCTTAAACATCTGAACTCATAACTTGGAGAACTGAGAGCAATAGTTATTATCTGTTTGGGATCTGCGAGGGTCAGTGAAATCTTGTACCCACAGTCTGTGTGCATACAGAATTGTCACTGCTTTTCATCTAATAGATGGAAGAACGGAAATTTCAGGCACTGTCATTTATCTTGCTCGATTATGTTCACTGAGGTGATTTCCCAATACATGATGTGGAGCGGTTGGTCATTTCAAATCCTTTTTAACCTTTTTCAGTCATTTTGAGGACTTCATCTACAAAAAGATTTTGCATATTATGAAGTAATTTCTCAGCTCTATTTTTATCTTTTCATTTGAGCAGCATAGAGGGACCCATCCTAGACGTCTGCTAGAAATCTTTTGCTAGATGTTACAGATGCTTTCAGGAATCCCAAGCATAGCAAGATCCAGCAGAATTCAACTGCAGAGCCCCGCTTCCTCCCCTGGGAGCTTGTGCCTGCACCCTCCATCAGCCGACCTTAAATATCTGCTTGTACCACAGTTTGGCAGCATATATTCTTTCCATAACTTCTGCTAGCAATGTACCGTTTAAACATTCTTCTAATGGGGAGCTTATGGCATTTTTATGGAAGTTGTTGTACATCCGTGATTCTAAAGAAGAACATTGTTTAGTTTGGGCTTATTTTTTTCAGAATGCTTCAAGTAAATTCTGGTGAAGACCTTCACAAGCCATTCCTTCCTTAGTCAGGAAATCTCATATTGTGCTGGCATGAGTGTTGTTTTTTTGGGGTTTGGGTTTGGGGTTTTTGGGGGTGGTTTTTTTTTTTAACTTTTTAGTTACTTATTACTTATGGTGAGCATTCTTGCACTGTTATCACACAGTTGACAACAGTAAGTACTATCAGACCCAATATTTATAAAAGCCTGTTTCTCAAGTACTTGCTCATTCAGTTTTAAGGTTATATCGGCAGAACATGAAGTATCATACAGTTGGGCCGAATATCATATCTACTGAATTGCTGGTTCTTCTAAATATTTAGAAAGTACATGTCTATGTGATCTCTAGACATTTACCCCTTCTCCATTTTCCCTCTTTCTACAGCTGCTATCTTGCCTCTCCTAGTTTTGTTTTTGATTAATCATTTCTCTTGGAGAGTTAAGTTTGGACTCCTATTGCTGCTTTTTTTGTTTGTTTGTTTGTTTGTTTTTTAATTTTATCTTCTGTGCTTTTGACACAGATATTCTATTTATAGCCATCTACTTCATTTAGTATTATTTTAATGAAACCCATCTTGCATAGCTACACAGGAATATCCAGCATTTATGACATTTTGACTTACTGAGATCATGAACAGTAACAGAGGTAGCAGACAAATCGCAGACCCAACAAAAACAATGGAAAATAGGAGAGAAAATGTGCAACAAACTGAACAACTGACTGTCCCTCCCATCCCCTGCAAATGACCTGAGTGTCAGGAGAGCCAGAGCTAATTCAAAAGTGCAGTTGAACAAATAATCTGTGGAAGATAAAAAGCAGCCCTTTGAAGTTATAAAATATAACTTATGTTCTCTTGTTTTCATTTTCTGGCTGTCTTGGAGGCAGTTCTTCTCTCAATTCATTGGAAATGGCTAGTCTGCATATTTTGGTATATGAATTACTGGCAACTATGTCTTGCATAGTTATTTAACTGGAGAAAAAGGATAACTGAGTAATTGAATGTAATAAAATTCTCCAGTGATAGTAAACGCAGTGGTCCATAGGCCCAAGCTAAATGGAAGAACTGAACTTAGAAAGCAGTTTTACAGTCCTGGCATGAAAGTGTGGTCTAGCAAACACAGACTGGTCTCTGCTTTTCATGTTTAGAGAAGGAGAACAACGAAGCATCATATTGTCTGGTGTGAAAATACTGTAATCCAGCTTAACTTTGAATAGTATGATCCTAGTGAACAGAAGTCAGGTCAGATCAATTTGAGACCAAAAATCGTTTTACAAGCCCACCTCAAAATGTTAAAGCTGCCTTTGCCCTCACAAGGGTATTTTGAGGATTAATGTCCTGTCAGCACTTTGAAAATGTAAAGTGCTAAGTATATATTATTATAACCCTTTCCATTTATTACTTTTATTGATGGTCTCGTGGTTTCCATGACGCTATGTTGATTTGCACGGGATTTTCCTGCAGTGTGCATTTCATCTCATGAAGAGTAAAAAAACAAACAGTTCTTTTTAGGCCTTGTGCCTTGTTGGATATCCTCCAGTTACTGGGGGACTTGTTTATGACCCACTATCTCTGTGCTGTGAAAGCCTTACTGCAATACATTATGCAGCTGTTTGTTTTCAACTTTGTTTTCTCAACTGCATAAGCCTCTGCTGCTACTGAGGCCAGTGTGCTGCTCCTAAGTGACGCCTGAGGGGTGCCTGAGTGAAAAGCAGACTCGTACCACCCACTGAACTCTCTGTGTTTTTTACAGTAGGTGCCTTTTTCTGATAGCTGCTTCGGTGTGTTCAAGGAGTGGGGCTGAAGCCAAACTTGTCAATCACTGGCAATCAGGGAATATCTTGCTTGTTGAAGTTCAGTCCAGTTTTTTCTGCCTCTTCTGGCACTGGCATTACAGCCAGACCTCCTGGTGGCCGAGCTTTTCTGAGGAAAATTCCAAACTTTATTTCAAAATTTTAGATTTACAGTTTGGCTCAGTAACATGTCTGTCTAATTCCCAGCCAAGTCCCCAGGCGGCATTTACTTTTGGAGCAGTTTGCCTCCTCAGCTCTGCTTTCCTGCAGACTTCAGGGATCAAGTTAGTCCAAGAAAAGCCAAAGGCATATGAAACCACGTGTGCCTTTTGCTTCCTCCTCTGTTGAGAGTCTCAGCAGGGAGGTTGGCCCCGATCTGTCAACAGCGTTCCCTCGGCCGACAGCTTCAGCCAGGTGGGTTTTCCTTGGCCACCATCTCCCCTTAAGAAAAGACATAAAGAGAGTTGGAAGCCACAGCTGCAGGCCAGCCAGCCTCTCTCTTACAGATGACAATGTGAAGGGGCGCAAGCGCAGCACGTTGTACCCAAATGCATGAATGAATTGCTATACAATGCAGATACCAAAGCTGTTCAAGTCTGTCTTGTCACACCTCTGGCAACATCTTTCAGGGCCTGCATCAGCTGCCATGCCTTTAACTATACCTCTCCTCATCTTTCTCAGGAGTCCAGGGTGCACAGGGTGGACAAAGTTAGAACATGTTGCAAAGGGTCTCGGAGCTGCCACCTCTTGAAACCTTCCATATGCCTTGATGAATCATATCACAGACTGACAGCTCAAGGGAAAGCACAGGCTCTCTTTTCACCTGTGAAGTACTGGGGGATTTATATCACATAGAACAGTAGACTAACGTAGGCTGGAAGTGACCTCCGAGGGTCATCTAGTCCATTCTCCTGCTCAAATCCAAGCTAGGTCTGGTTGCTCAAGGCTGTCTCCAGGTGAGTTCTGAATATTCCCAACGATGGATATTCCTCTTCCTCTCTAGGTACCTGGTCCATGCCACACCACCTCATGGTGAAGAATTCTTTTCTTATATCCAGATCAAATTTCCATGGCTGGATTGTGCAACTGCTGTCTCTTCTTTTGCTGTGCTTCTCTGAGAAGCATCTGAGTTACTCTTCTCTGTAATCACCCATTAGTTAGTATTCAGCCCTGCGGAGCATGCAATTTGTGTTCTTTGCCAAAAATCTATCCTCACCATTTCTCTAGAGCATTTTCTTTGCTTAGTTTTGCTCTCTTGTTCAACCTAACAAGATAATAGAGTGCAAAGAGAAGAGAGACGAGAGGGGAAAAATGCTAATGATGCAATCAACAGCGTTTGGTTTAGCACCTTTGTGGAATAAAGCAGGAGTGATCAACATTGAAGCAGCAAGAAACAGGATGATTCTTGTAGACAGGCAGCTCTCCAGTGCCACCAAAGTAATTCCTTCTATTAGTGGGAGAAAGCCCAGCTGTCCAAATTGGAGAAATGAGGAAAATATTCTAACTTCTTAAAATGCTGATTTAAAAAAAAAAAAATTAAAAAAAAAAATAATTGAAGAGTCAAAGGCTTGAACTTTACACAACTCAGAAGTCTGTAGCTCCTTGTTTTCTAAAGGGAAAAATATCAGGGTTTTCCTGACACACGGGTAAGATTAAATACATCTAGTTCATACACCTAGTAGCTGCTGTATGCCCTTCTTGAGCTGTTACTCCTATGGAATTGTGGTCACACTGTTGGTCCCAGCTTGCTGCCATATCTAGTTACAATAACTTGTCCCTCTCCTTCTGTGTCCATTCCATGTGGCTGTGATGTGGAGAAGGAGAGAAGTTCAGGCACTGGAAAAAAATATGGGCAAAAAGGACCCTCTTTGGCAGAGCACTTTTGGTGTTGAAAGAAGAGGAAAGTCACAAGTGCAATGACTGCTCAGGACACAATTCATCACAATCTTTGGGCACTGCCTTTTCCACAGACATCAAGTGGCCCATCACGATGCTCTGAGTGTCTGACATGGTTCTCATCCAAATAAGACAGTCACAATCAGCTTTATCTCATGGAGGAACTGTCCTGCTCCTGGTGAAGAATATGTCTT